>NC_136072.1:168529126-169133376 GCF_964261635.1 Lissotriton helveticus
TATGGTAGAGTCCGTTTGAATCAGACAAAAGAAGCAACCTCAAGCCGCAAACAGCTGCCCTAAAGCAAGAGTTAAATAAAACCCTCTAAGCTGAGAGTCGCAACAAGGATGGCAACGAGTGGATGCAGATTAGGGTCACATCGATAAGGATAAGACATAGGAAAGCCCTACATGCCGGAAAAAAGGAGGAGGAATTGAACAGGTGGGCCCAAGTGCATGAGATAATAAAGTCAAAAGACCTGAAGAAATTCTGGATAAGTATAAACATCTCAGCTCCAAAATACCAGATGGTTGCAACAAATATCACCCATGCAGAATTGGAGTGCTATATTGAGACATGACTCAGAACCAATGCGGGTACAGTACTAATAAGTCAGGACCAAATGGTAAAAGCGGGCAACGAAATGTGCACTAATGGAGCGCCAGGCCCAGGTGGCATTCAAGCAGCAATATTCAAATGGGCCCCAAAACGTTGGGCTGCAGTATTGACCCTCATATTCCAAGCACATTTGCTAGGGGCTTCTATACTGGTTTTATGGAGAGGCTCGCTCTTGGTACCTCTGTACAAGAAAGGTCCCCGCTTCTGCCTGGGAAGTTATCGACTGATTGCACTCCTGGACACTGAAGGGAAATGTTATGCAAGTATCCTCAAGTATGGGCAACAGAAAAAAATGTATTCCTCCTATTCAGAAAGGATTTTTAAAAAGTTGCCATACTGAAGACAATCTAACCTGTATTTCTCACCGGAGTGAAGTAACAATGCTGTCTAAGAGCAAGGCATAATACATAGGGTTGACAGAATTCAAAACAACATTTGATAGCATCCAAAGAGTCACACAATGGACATGGACATACCACCTCATTTATTAAGAGGAATTATATCGCTGTACTCCAACACCTGGGTAAAGTTAAAATAAGCTCCGGGTGGTCCACAGCGGCTAAAATCATAAATCGATGAAGGCCTGCATACTGGCCTCATTATTATTCAACCTGTCTTTGGCTGATCTAAAAGAACATTTTGTAAAGGAGAGGGCATTTCCACCAAAGATGTCCAGCCTTAGAGTTCAGTCACTCCAAAATGGTGACGACAGGGTACTTCTTGATCAGACACCAATAGGTCTACAGGGACTTTTCAACACGCTCAAAACAAAGATTATGATCATCTCCCACAGACTTACAAAAAGGGGTACATGGCTTATCCAGGGAAGTGAGTTTGAAATTGTGGGCCCCTAAAACTACTTGGGGGTATGGCTGCTCTGCAGGGGCCGCACTGCACCGCACATCCAGGCCCAGCAGGCAGCATTAAATTGTCGGACGTGGGCATTCCAAAAACTACAGAAATAAAAGGGGAATCCAGATTTACGACCCTTCCTAAAAGTGATAGGCTGCAAGCTCCTACCCATTATCCCATATGGAGTAACAATATTTAGAGATAAGCTGGAAAACTGGTTGGATAGGGCTCAATTCACCTGCTATAGAAGAATCTTTTTCTTACCAGACTGTACCTTATATACCTAAATTCGGCTAGAATTCTGCCTGTCCTTGCAGCATTTGATATTGAAGGCAGCATTTCTAGCACATTGCCTCAAAGCCAAGCAAGCGATGAACGATACACTAAAATATGCCATCTGGGAAGTAATAAACACCCCGCCCACAAGCTGGCACAACCATATGAACATTTCATTTAAGGCCTTGGAGGTTAGAGAGATCTGGACACGTGACCTTCCTGCGGCCTTAGTAGCAAAGCTGTTGGTGAAACAACAAAAACTAATATCAAGAGAACAGGATGGGTAGGCTCTGAAGAAAAAAGCAGACAGAAGGTGGACAGTAATGTTGTATGAACCAGGCGTTCCCCCGACCTTTCTCTAGGCAAGGATATGAAACGACAGCTGATGAGATTGCACATTTTGTGCAAAGGGAGAGGAACCCTTGTCCCCCATACTCTGCAGAAGTAAAAAGCTGCTCCTGCTGAAAAGGTTCTGGCTGCACCCAATAGGGGAAGTAATAAACACCAGGACATGCCAAGACTCTGTGCAGGCATGCTCAAAAGGGGAATCAACTCAGCTAGCTGATCAATTTTTGAAATTCATTAAAGGCTCTTCAACAACTCTGCAGCCGCTTAGGTCAACGCTGGAGGACAGACAGTAGTACTGCTGCAGCAGGCTATCTGCATAAATATGATGCCAATAACCCTTGCACTTTATCCGGGTCTCGGAGTAGGGTTTTTCCCGTAAGCTAAATTTGTCTTTTTCTAGAAATCAAGCACGCACTTTAGAACTTGAAAAATGGTTCTGCAAGTACAGCAGAACATGAAGGATTATAGCACCCCAACGCCAATGTTGCACTTTACCTGGGTCTCAGAGCTGAACTTGCCACCAGAGGACATGTTTGCACTTTAAGCACTTGGGGAAGAGGATCTTTTTTGAAAGCTATTCCTTCAATTCTTCGACTTTTAATTGTTTCTCTCAATTGTTTTTGTAATGAATCAATTAATATACATGTTTTTATATACTATCCACTGAAGAATCTGTCACACTATTGTAATGATTTTAATTAATCGCTCAATAAAGAATCAATCTATCTATCAATCAATCACAGTTGCCAACTTGAGGCATTTGTGTCAAATCACAAAATATGAATGTTGTACATAGGAGACGCTACACTCTCGGCACCTCTGGCAGGTGTCGCTGGATGGGGGACTTGCCACTTGCGAACAACCAGCAAGAATGTGTCTGTGATTCTGGGCAAATCACTTCATCTCCCCGTGCCTACCAAAAATGAAGGTGTCCATCTGTAACGTAACTGGTGCTCATGTAAAGCGCTATGATACCTTCGGATCAAGTTTGCACTATATAAAACTCCACCAAAAAATGTGTCAGGGAGTTTGCGTTATTGGTCATTCCTTTTAGCCCTTTCCTTTGTATTTGATGACTTCTGACACTTGCAGATAATCTTGTTTGTTCGTATGCATATAATTATAAGGTTATAATGTGTTATATAACTTTGAGTGGGGTTCCACTTACATGCAGTGTCTTTGTCTCACAGTGACACCCCACTGTGTAAAATGTTCACTAAAATGCATTTTCAACAAAGTAGCCACACCTTTTATACAGAGATTCCTGTGTACCATAAGTGTGTCCATTCATACAGAGTGAGTATACATCTATTGCAAGCTTCCCAGTCATTGGCTGCTACAGAACGCAGCACAATTCACAGTTGACTAGTTGAGACTCTTGCCTTCTGAAGTATGTTCCCAGTGTGTCTCTGTAACCTACAGGGCTAACTGCTCAAAGTCATCTCGCATTTCTGGTATGACATATTACGGGGCATAATGATGGCCCTTGTGGCGCTGAGGGGAGGTCTCCACCCCTTCAGGGAGCCCTCAACCCTTCAATTGGGCCCCATCTAGCCCCAGGTAAATGAATATCTGTGTGCTCAGGGGGCTCCTCATCGCATTATGTAGGGACACCTCATCATTTGCATTAGGCCACTGGACACAGGCTAGGCGCTGCATACATCTTGGTCATTCAGAACAGGAGCATAGATAGCTGAAACCCTTTGCTTGTGAGCAGACAGCTGTGTTTGAAAGGGGGAGGTTGGATAAAGGCGAGGGAGGGAAAGTGGGTGAGAGAAAGAAGGATGGGAGGTAAAGGGGCAAGAGTGAATGACAAGAGGGGAATAGGTGTGTGCCGGGAGGGGTGTATGCAAGAGTACATGCAAGGTGTAAACATGTGACCCATTTTGATTGTAAGAAGAAGGATTTCTTTGACAAACAAGAGATCACCCAGGAAATCCACATTTCTGGCACAGGTGATATTAAATAAAAAATAGTTTCACATTCACAGAAAATTCCAGCTATACTGCTGGTAAGTAATGAGTGCGCACCAAGCACTCAATAAAATGGCTGTATTACAATTATATTGAATTATAATAGAACTGCAATTTAATTGTGTATTAAATCTTGTATTATTAAGATATATGCTCTGAGTCTTCTGGCATACATCATAGCAAATCTGAAAATAATTACCTGTTCCAAGTTTTAAAGGCATTACTGGCCCTTTTAAAGAGATATCCTTCCATTACAATGCCATTAGCTGCATCAACATTGTATTCAAGTCTGGGATCATCGGTGGTGAAATCCTAGCATAAAGAAATGTCACTTTAAAACAAAATATTAAAAATATATGCACTCAGTTACATTTCGAAGAGTTTTGACTTAACAATGAACAATATTACAGTCACAAAAACATGAGTAAAACATCTGAAACAGATCCTCTTGTATCAGGTTAACAGAACAGGGGTTCCAGTAGTCTCATTCATAGCTATCGAGCAAGCAATATGACTGTGCTCGATTGCCTGGGAAGTGGGTGAGCAGGGCAGGAGGAGTCTAGAAAATAACAAAGTAGAAGAAATAAAAGTTTGTTAAAAAAAAGTGAGTGACTGAAGTAAACGTGGACAACTCATGGAGATGATTAGAACTATGTTTCACACAGAAGATGAATACTGGAGCCATTGAATAATTCGGTTTTACAATTTTGCAGAGCCTGTTTGTCTGTGGTCACTAAAATATCTGAAAGGATATGGAACGCTGTTCAGACATAGTAACTCAAATTAATAGTGTCAAAAATGTTAAGTGCTGTATTTTTTCTATGCACTTAACAAAAGAGAAACCCAGCTCTGAGTACAAATGATTGAAATAAATACGTTGCAACGAGCTCTGCTTCACGTGAAGCATTGCCATTCTAAGGCCAGATTACAGAAAAACCTTGATCCTCCCAGTATTTTATATTATAGTGAAAATTAACTTAAAAAGATCCTTTTGAAACACAGATCGGCTAGAAGGGAATCGAGGGAGTCTATTAAATCCACAGACTAGAGATATATGTTGACCGTCCTACACAACCTGGCAGTCAAAATTACTTATTACTTGTAACAAACATACAGGACATTTTCCACCTTACAAGATTACATGTAGGCAGGTTACATTTTTTGATGCATTCCCAAGCATGTGTACCTGGAAAGACAATCTACCCAAACGCCTATGCGATGGCCTATATATTCAAATCACGCAGCACTTTGTCCTGATTTGTGAATATTTTAGGGTGCTACGAAGCACTTTTTAAACCGCTGTTTAAAGAACAAAAATTTTTCTTTTATAAAGATGCTTTTAACTATGTATGTAAACTTGGTACAGTGACTGAGTGTTTTGCAGTTTCTTCTTTTATTTCTGTGGCAACAAGAATAAGTAAAAGATATAGCCATCTGGAAAATGTATTGTATGAGCATGAATAATGTTAGATTCCAATGAGATTCCTGCATGACAATATGCAGTATGTAAAGTTTTCCTATAATTCTGGACTGTATTTCTCATTCTTTTTTAATATACGTTTTTCTTTTTAAACGTTGTTTTTATTGCATATATCTTTTATGGATTCTTTTATCTGAATAAAGATTTTGGAACTTGAAAAAGAACCTTTTAAATGACTTCTGAAAATGGGTGCATTTGCCAACAAGGAATCAAAACTAGGTTATATTTGTCTTTCGACAAAGACTACTGTGCTGTTTTCTTATGATAACTTGTTACAATCAATGTGTGCTTCATAGGAACAAAAACAATTGCTCAATAATTACAGTTTGGGTAATGATGGATTTTTGTCTACTGCTCTGAAATGAAATGCCTCCTGAAAATATGACCTGCCATGACCCAACCATTCGAGCACAGAGTCACGTCGGGCGGTGAGCCATACCCAATGGGAGTCAGTCAAGCGGCTAATTTGTGCCTCCATCTTTCTCTTTTATGATACATTGGAGCAATATTATCCAAGGGGGAGGGCCGCCCTGAAAAGTTAATCACCCCCGTGGAGTCAGAGGGCTGGGGGCAAACTACATGGAAGTGCCCTCACTTTCAGATAATATTCTACTCTAGCTCAAACTCATGACATTTTGGTTCACTACGCCAACTTATTTATAAGATTATGTTTTTGCATATTACTAGGCAGGTGGAGGGATACATCAAGCATATCAGTTGTTTTTGGTGACTAGGCTTCGCCATTACTTTTGGAGCATACAAAACGGGTGATGAATGCTTTCAGGCAGGTAAAACCATCTTTTTGGGGCTTATTTCTAGATCTGTTGTGAATCTTAAGGTGATTTCATCATCTGTAAAGCTGATCCCTGCTGCTGGGATTTAATGGACCATCTTTGGCAGAAAACAGTTTCTTATCGTGATTTTTCATAGAAATAATCTTCAGCAGGCAACAAAACTAAAAAGAGGAACATTTGCTGTAAACTTAGGAATACCTTTAGCATCCATCTCAGACCAATGTTGAGTGAATCCATTCTTCAAACAGCAGCAACAAGCTGTATGTCAGTTGATTTCATAGTGTTCTACTGTGAGCTCTGCTACAGAGTTCTACTAACCAACTAGAACGCTAACATTCTATATTCAAGACAAAGGTGAGACACACCTAAATGCCATGTTACTAGAATAGAAGCTGGTCAATTTAAAGCATGTTCCACTAATCAGGCAGCAGAAAATTAGTGAAATAATGAGTTTAAATGTACTGCTTATTGATAATCATGTAGAATAAAAAGTGTCTTTAAATAATGTGAGGGTGAAAATGAATATTACTAAGTTATGGCATGTTATGAAATAAAGGGTTCATTATAGTTAATGACAGATTTTCACATGCTCAATTGCATCAAAAAGGGGTACATCTCCGACCACAGATCAAACAATCTTTCAATACTGGAGATTAGCTCGATTATCTCCGAATCTATCCAGTTAATGTACTTTATTTCCTTATATACTTCTCTATTTTCCCATTTTTGAATTAGAACATACACCTCAAGTGGATTGTACCAATTTTTTTACTCATATGCCATACACTTTGGTGGTATCAAACATTTTCTGTTTAAAAGGAACAGTGAAATAGCACATTAACACATTTATATGTCAAGCAAAACAATTAATACATTGTTGGGGACAAGACTAAAACAAACGAATCAACAAATGTATCTACTTCATCCAAATAACACACAGAAAAACAAATTCATGCGTTCTAAAATGGACACATTGGACTCTGCATACATGTCACAAACACATCAACCTGGACTTTGATAGGTCATATATGTCCTACTGTGCTTTTGTGTATCGGGACCTATCTACTTTTTCTCCATAATACTTCTTTATTGTGTGGTCCTGGTGAGGTCACTGCACACACCATTTCGCGGTTCCTTGATAACCGGAAAGTCTATGCAGAATGGTGTGTGCAGCGTACTTCGCTGTCATAGATATCCTCACATGGTGTCTGTTTCTCGGCCGCCCAACTGTGCCTGATTTGCTTTCAGAGCACTACTTACTCAGGAATAGCACGTTCCATCTGAAGCTACGACTCCTAGCTCCAGTTAATATCCATTGCTAGGACTGCAAGTTAGAAGTTTTTTACCACACTATCCGGGACGGAAGTACAACCGGCAAGGAGAGATTTCAGCCTAGCAGGTTTTAACAGAAGCCCTGAAGAAGTCGTGGGGTATCTCACCAGACGAAACACGTGTTGACTGGGCAATCGTTTAGGAATAAAGAAGAAATACGAACAATCACGATTACTTCTTCTGAATGTTATTTAACTCATGTGTTCTCTAAATTTCTCCTACAACCTGATACTAAACTGAAACAAGGTCACTTTGGATACTCTAAATGGGTGCACAAGCTTGTTGCAAATTGTTTGTACTGACCTTCGGTCTATCTCCTAGGGGGTTTTAGGGGTTTCCCCCTCACCTGTTGCACCATTTATTTAACATTAAGCAACCTATACGCACACTTCCTGTTGGTGCCATCTCCCACAACATCTAAACAACATCTCTTCTTTCGTACCTAACCAGACTTGTTCAGTCTTCTAAATGCATTCTTTCATTCTTTTTTTCTACAATGATTTTGTGCTTCTACCTTTAATAAGAAAGGTAGCCCATAGCAATTCATTTACATTTTACGAAATGTTTGTACCCGGTTTAGGTGTATTACAGCTCAGACAATAAACTCCTAGTTGCCAACAGATTAAAGTGAAATAATAGAAGGAATTACTCTTCAATATCAAATGCAGTTAAAAACCTGGAAAAGTTTATTAAAGTGTTTTATTACATTTAACAGAGTAAATCTGTACAAAGGACAGGAAGCCATTTGCATACGGATATCAATTTTATAATGTGCAGCTGTTTACTCAGATGGAAGGTCAGACCTCCCAAAAGAATTGTGTTTGTGCCACTAAATGTTTCCTTTTGAATCACCAATTTCCTTCATTAATGCCTCTCTTTTGCATTCTACGGCATGAAGTGGACTGGCGTCAAAATATTGAAATAAAACATAAGAAAATTACATTAACACTATATACTTTTTACATAGTTGGCAACAGACTGCAGTTGGGTCAGAGTTTCCAATGAAAATGCATTTTTCTTTTTATTAACATTGACACCATTCATGACATAACTTTCCAATAAAAAAGTACATCTGTGAGGGTTACTCATGGCAAGTTTCGTGCAGATCCGAACTAGAAAAATCATAAAGATATTACTAGACCCTCAGGTCTAGTGACTTAAATAATCTACTCAACTTAATTATAATGCTCTTGACCCATAAACTGTTATCAAATTATGTGATCCTGGGCAAATATTTTAATTCACTGAGCCGCCATTTTCTTCTTTATCACATATGAGAGCACCTTCAAATACGCAAGTTCAACATGTCTGCTGTCCAAAAATACTTTTGTTTGATTTAATAGACTACATTTTTGACACATATATAATACAAATCTTGCCAAATATAGGATCAACCGGACCACCGACTTGCATCTTAGTGTTTTTTCAACAGCATTGTCATCAGGGCAGGGTCGGAATGTTTCTCAAATCATGTTTAAAAGCTATCACTTTCCCACTGACATGCTACCTATTGATAAACCTATATAGACTACAGACAATGTTTAGAAATCGAGTTTCTGCAAATGTTTGTCACTTGCACATCACCAAGTAAAGTGTTTTGATTTGTTTTCCTACTATCTAAATCTTTGTTTGCATCACACATTTGTTTCACAGTGATTGTCAGATAGATCACTTGACAAAAGCCTCTAAATGTAATAAGAGAAAGAAAACTAAACACTTATTCCAGGATAAGATGAGCAGCAATTAGAAAAAGACAAACTGACATTTGACCGCTGTCTTAGAAGAAAAATCAAATGTGTCAAGATAAAAATAAGATTTAAAGGAGTCTTTATTGCTCATTCATTTACTGAATGAACAGAACAACTGCTCCTTTCCAGTTTAAGTTCACTCGCCAGACAGGGGAGTGGTCATATAAATAGCTTGACGTAGTAAAATCAGACTCACCATAGCCAGTGGGCAGGTAGATTTATCAAAGTCTGCTGATCTATCAAGCCTGTGTCAAAAAAACAGGAGAACTCAAAAGCCAAATTTCTCATGTTAACTTCCATAGGATTACACGAAAGTTCGAAGAACTTTATTCAAAGACATGATTTTGCCTGGTTTGGAGTAAATCCGCATAGTAGTTTTTGAGAAAATGGCGATTAAAAAGTGGACTGGTGTGGACATGAGTTAGATTTTAGACATATCTCCACAGTTGGAAAGGTGTATTTTTGATTTGCCAATCACTTTAGCGCTATTTAAAAAAATGATTTTTTGATTACCTCCCACTGGCTGCAAGAAAGACAGCTTGGACTATTGCAATAGTTTGTATGCAGGCACTTCAAAACAAACTACTCAGAAACTTCAAGTGGTGCAGCATGCTGCGGCCAGACTTGTACTGAAACTTCCTCGCCGGTCATCGGCCTCTGCAGCTCTAAAAGCTTCACATTGGCTGCCAATACACAGAAGGGTCCTTTTAAAATCCTGCTACTCATTTTCAGAGCTTATAGAGCAACTTGGCCAAGATATATAATGGCCAGATTCACCCATTAAACTTCCAAAAGAACTTTGGGGTCTTCACATGTTGGCCTTTTGAAGCCCCTCTCTTTTAGACTCCGAACAAGTGGAGGCAAATCCTTTGCTGTTCTGGGCACTAAGGCATGGAAAGAACTGCCTAGTCACCTAAGATCCATTGAATCAGAGGAAGATGTGGCTGGTTGCAGCCCTGACTAACACTGGCTTTTGCTCATTCTGTGATTAACTTCTTTTTTCAGACCCCTCTAGTTGGGACGAAGTCATTCATGCGCAGTTTCAGCGCCAGGATGCTCCTTTTGGAGTGGCAGAGCGCCCTACAAGCACACAATCATCAAGAAGTCTGAAATCTGGGTCATACTGGCTCATTAACGAGCACCAACGTTATTAGTACATGCTAGGGCATACGACCAACTTATTCTGAAAGTCATGGCAGCTTGTGGCAGGTTAGGCGTAAAGCCTGGCCAAGTGGCAGACCCTGCGCTATATCCAACTGTACACGGCTAATAGTCCCACATGGTCTAGCCAACACCTGCCCTTAGTCCCACATGTGCCCCCAAACTGCCAGGCCAAGCCTTGTTGCAAAAGCCACCTTTATCTGTGCCCATCCCTTCACCTTTATTCCGCTTATCAGATCATATTGAACTATGAGATCCCGAACTAGGCTTAACTTGCTTACAGCCTTTCAAATCTCATTCAGAATCATTAATTAGTGCCAAAGCTAACAGCAAATGAACATTTTGTTGGACCCAGTAGCTGTACCCCCTTCTTGACAGATCTGTATTCATTTCAAAACAGGAGTAAGCTAAACATGCAAATGGTCTTTCGAATTGTGTACAGGTTCATGGCAAGGCAATACAGATATTAGCAGGTCAAATATCATTCAACTCTTATGAACTCTGTCTCACCTTGTCAGATCTATCTGAAACCTGAGATTCCTGCACTGGGTTTAACTTGCTAAAAACCTAACATGCACACTCGTTAACCAGTGCCAAAGTTATTTTGAAATGGATCACCCCATTTAAATCTGCCTTTCCTTGATGAATTTGCAATAACCTCAATATACCAGGAGTAACAAACATAAGGGTGTGCCAGATTTCGTGCAGAATGGTGAGATTGTATTAATTACCAGCATAGCAAGGATTTTAGACCCTTCTCATTTACATTTGCTCCCCCATGATTGCTCCCCCATGAGTGATCTACATAAACCTTGACATACCAACAGAAACCTAAACATGCTAAAGTGTGCCACATTGCATGTGGATTCATGACACAGAAGCTCAATTATCATATAAACAGTTTGCTGAAACCCTCCACCTGATGAATCTGTACAAATATGAACATTTTAAGAGAGAGACGAAAATGCTAAATGTCTACCACATTTAATGCAGATTTGTCAAATGGCACTGAAGTTCTAAGCAAATCACTATATATAGGGCCTTTGTTGTATGGTTAAGTCACAGTTACCATTAAAAGGACGTTTTGTTTTGCTTCCTTAATAATATTGGTGCTGTTTGAAAAATATGCAGCAAATGTTCCCCAAAAAAGTATAGCCACATTTGGTTCCTGATAATAATTGTTGTGCCCATCCATCAAACAGCAATCCAAACAAGCATTAAAAATGCAATAAGTCTAGCATTTTTTTTAGTTTGAACTATTGGCATAGCTCAACAGATACTGGACAGAAATGGCCACTTTGCAGGTGCCGATCAGAGCATTGATCCATGAAACGGCCTGAAAGTCTAAAACGATGTTGATAGCCTACAAAAATACAAAGGTAGATCAGGATGACCAGGAGGAAAGGCAGACTTATTGGGATGGCCAACGCAAGCAAACAATGAGTGAAATCGCCTGGGCGTGACTCAAGCACACAAAGGCGGGAGAATCAGAGTCAATGCACCAATTAAAACCCTCTATTTCTAAATGGCCCAACAGCGAACACATGGCAATTCATGGGCATAACAAAAGCAGATAGAAGAGATAACAACAGGTCTTGCAGACAGCGCTTGAGCGCTGCCTAGGCTGGACCTAAAAATGGGAGGGTCCCAAAAGTAACATTTTCCATTTTAACTCCCATAGCATTCTTAGCTCCTTGATATCTAAAGAATGGCTGAATAGAATTAAACCAAACTTTTACAGTACGTGCAACTATCCTCAAGGAAGCGACTTTACATATTTTGGTGTCAATCCATTCAGTAGATTTAGAGAAATCTGTGTTAAGAAAGTGTTTCAGTCTGGGTATGAAGAGGTTAAATAATAGATAACTGGACCATTAGTATGGAAAGGTCAGTAAACCTTGCTTCAAGTACAGCTTGCCAGCTCAAAAGTAAAAGAATATTCAAACAAGATTGAACGAGTGAGCCTTTTCTTCTGCTGTTAAAAATATAAAGCTAGGTTTATGTACCTTAAATCACTCGGACTGGCTTGATTGCTCAGAGAAAAATATGTTGTTACAGTCTACACAAGACTCAGTACATTGTCCCAGAGTCCTGAAAAATAGATTAAAAAGAGACAAATTGGGCAGGAGTTGAATCTCTTAGACCGCTGGTGCAGGTGAGAGGGTCCATAAAACAACATTTTAAAAATAAGTAGGCAGGGCCTCCAAAAGGGTCCCTTAGCAGCCATCCCCCTTGGCTGACCCCTATGGCAGCCAACCGCACTGGCCAACCCCCACAGCCAGCCATGGCTGCACATGGCCAAAAAACAGTGAACAGTAAGGGTTAGCAACTAGGAGGTAGTGCAACAAATGGTTGCATTTTGCATCAGATGAAAAAAAATAAAAAAATAATTCTAGGCAACGTATGCAAACGTGATTAGAAGAAAATAGACTATCTACAGAGTTAATAAAACAAAGAATGCCAATAAAGTCCCGAGTTTTTAGCTACAGCAAAAACGAGGAAGGATATCAAGAAATGAAAATTCACTAAATTTCAATTTTAATTTCCCAAACTACGTTTCGATTTAATACAAAAATACCTATTCCTTTTTTTTTTAAATCACCTGCTCCCATCTTCACTAGAATTATATAAATAGTAACCAAAGAGCTAGGGCTCCAGGGTTCACAGCACAGCGTCTGAAGAATTAAACGTGTAGGTGATATGTTTTAACGGAATGCTACACCACAAAAGCAAATTAAATAAAAAAACAAAATTACATTACAGAATACCGATAAAGCGTCCCTAAATAGCGGTCAGACTTACCGGATACCACACATAATGAAACCCGGGTAAAAGTTTCATCCTGCCTTTCCTCCTGAATATTTTCTTATTCTGCCTACGAAAGAATTAAAAGAGGATCCGAGGTGCTTTGTTAATTTCTTCCTTAGCCCGAGCAGTAAAGCAGTACTATGAACAATGGAATTACCATCCCCGGAAGTCCTTCAGCAATTGAGACCGCCGGATCTTATTACTGCAGGGAGAAGATTCATGTTACGAGACAGAAAGAGTGCTCTGATAACATGCCTCCATGGTGGAAGTAGTTATCATCATATCCTTCCCCTAACTGGTGTCATTATTACCCTGAAATGTGAATGAGATTTCTCTCGTGACAATATATTCCTTTGCTACAAAGATGGAAGGGACATTGCTGGTTTTGCACTACCACACAAAGGAAAATAATTTCTGAAGGCTAGTATTAACATTGGTGAATCGAAAATGGATGTATAAAAAGAAAAGTAGTTGAAAAACATTTAGGGCCCAATTAATAATTTGGTGGTCAGCCCATCCTCTACCAGGGAGACAGAGTAAATGATTTGGTTGCCCTGGTGGAGGTTAAGAGGACCACATTTTGAAATGTCCATTGAGCCAACAGACATTTCAAGCATTGACGGGATCCGCCGTCAAGGTGGTTCCTGCCAATGTATTGTAACTTTGCCATACAGCTCAGTCAAATATGACAGTCGTGCAGGGAAGTTAACTTAAAACCCCAAAGTGGGAATTTGTTTTAGAAAATAAAAAACGAAGCCAACGCTCCCCTCGCCATGAGAGTAATGTCCCAAGGCGAGAGGAGCATTTTGCAGTTTTCACTGGCCCTTACTGCCAGGGTTTTCCTGGCGGTCACCGGCAGTCAAAACTGACCTGTATATTCACCCATCTAAATTAAGTAGGTCGATACAAATGTCAACCTCTGATGGCCCTAACTCCATTGGGAGGGGTATGACCATGAAGAAGGAGTAGTCTCCGCTGTTGTTATACCAAAGTTCAGCCCGCATTTAAATCAGGTGGTCGGACCATTATGTTGGCGGCAAGGGTACTCCATCGTCTTTGAGAGAGAGTCCCCTTTCCGAAACATATAAATTAGTGTATGGAATGTGAGGTTTGGCATCACTTTACATTTAAACCAGCAGCAAAATGATGTTTGTGTCCAAATTCATCACACTGCAAAAACAGATTACATTAATAAAAAAAAGACCTTTAGGCTCAACTCTATTAAAGAGGTAAAAGTAAAAAAAAGACCCACAACATAGAACATCTAATTAATTTACAAAACAATAGGTCCTTATTTAGAGTTTGGCAGATGGGATTCTCCATTTCAAACCTGTCAGATGCTCATTCCTCCATATGAGAAGTGCATTATAGATTCTGGTACTTGAAATACAACGTTGGGGACATCTGTCACGTTTAAGACAGAGTAGCCCATTCACCAAATACTAAATAAGGCCCATAGTCCATCATATAATTTGTCACTATTTTATTATTTTCTATTTTTATTTTAAATGTTTCCAAACATATAGATGTTTAACGAAATCAAATACCTATTCTCTCTTGTATGTAAAGTCCACATTTGTAAAGCGCACAATCACCCGTAAGGGTCTCTAGGCACTGGGGGCCGTCGGGAAGATTAAGCGAGCTATTGCCCAGAGTCACATGGTGCTGGGCTAACCTGCCGCCGGAGCCGGGGATCGAACCGTGGTCCCCAGATTCCAGCGTCAGTCGCCCTGGCCGCGGCGCCACACCTCTCCCACAATCAACAAGTACCAATTCTAAACCTGTTTAAAAAAAACAAGTACCAATTCTAACCATTGTTACTATATTGAAAAATCACCTCAACCCAAACAATGCCATTACCTTCAGGAAATAAAAAAACTTTTCAAACATTTTTGATTACCAAAAACCCCTAAGAATGAGATCCTGAAAAGAAATAACAAAAAGTACCTGTGGAGGATTCGACCATGCATCATTATGAAAAATCTATTTATATGAGAGGCCATACATATTTTACATTTTAATAGCTTCTATGAGGGTTACAAGGGAATAAACCTCCTTATTACGCATGCCTTCACTCCACATGCAATTACAACGTGGTCGTTACAACGACTGCGTTGTAACAATGCATACCATTACCCCGCAAGTCGTAGCAACGACTTGCAGAGGGGGACGTTGGATGTTGGAATGGTATAATTTACTATTCCAACTCCAGTCTGTGCAACAGTAGGGAAGATGTTGGATTTTAAATCCAACACCTTCTCCCACCTACGCAAGTAGTTGTTATGACTTGCGGGGTAATGATATGCATTGTTACAACGCAGTCGTTGTAACGACCGCGTTGCAATTGAATGCGAAGTGGATGATTCGTTGTAAGGGCTGTTTACCCTTACTATGTCAATTAAACCCACATGTATTTAGTATGGTATTGAAAACTTTGCATTTATGCTTTGGAAGCAGACAAATTTAGTAATCAGTGCAAGGAGAACTGCAGATGAAAACACAGTTTAGGGGGATGCTGCTCATACTCTCTGCATAAAAATAGGAAAACCACTCTTATCGAAGAAAGAAATGCATTACTTACCTGTAACAGCAGTTATCCAGTATTGGTGTCTTGCATAGATTCACATGCCTGAATCATTCCCCGTCGTCGAGACGGGAGCCTCCGGTATATAGAAAAGTAATGTCCTATAGACATACATAAAGAAAAATAGGCCTAAGGGCCTCACCTTAGTAGCCTATCCTTGTCCTTATGCAAAAAGGACCAAACTCTTAGAGCCAGCCAATCAGCTATCACCTCCCTCTAGAACCTTCCCTGCAGGAGCCTCAGTCTCTCAGATTTTCGTACGCACCAAGCTAGGTAGGCGTAATGCAGGTAGAGAGAAAGTGAGACCTTCCAGGGGAGGCGGGAGGGTTGCATGTGAATCTATGAAAGACACCAATACTGGATAACTGCTGTTACAGGTAAGTAACGCATTTCTTATCCAGTATTAGGGGTGTCTTTCATAGATTCACATGCTTGAATCAGAGTAGTTAGCAATACACTATGCACATCTTCGAAGCAATGATGCCATATAATCAGTGATATAACACACTTAGTATCATGCGACTGTAAGCATTAGGATACATCAACATAACCAAATAGAAGAGATGTGCATACCAGGATGGCGGGATGTAGGAAGGCTCACCTCACTGGAATAGATGTCGAAGCACTGCCTGACCCACTGCTGCGTCCTGCAGAAGCTCAACATCCAGGCAGTAGTGCCTGGCGAACGTATGCGGTGACTTCCCCGTCGCTGCTCTGCATATGTCCAGAATCGGCACTCCAGCGAACAGCGCTGCTGATGTGGACATTGCTCTTGTGGAATGTGCATGAACCGTGGCATTCAACGGCCGGCCGGCCTTGTCATGGCAGAATGCTATCGCTGAAGAGATCCACCTAGATATACTCTGTTTTGTTAGAGGTAGACCAAGCCTTGGTCTACTGTAGGCCACAAAAAGTTGTGAAGACTTCCTGAAGCCTTTCGTCTTGTCCAAGTAAAACTTTATACACCGTTTGAGGTCTAAGGAGTGTAATGTTCTTTCTGCTGCAGTGGTAGGGTTTGCAAAGAAGGAACGTAGAGCCACCGGTTCATTAAGGTAGAAGTCCGACGGGACTTTTGAGATAAACCTAGGATTGGTTCTCAGGATTACTCTGTCGTTATTAAATAGTAGAAAAAGATGCTGGATTGAAAACACCTGTAGCTCACTGACCCCCCTTGCAGATGTGAGCGTCAGGAGGAGTGCTGATTTCCACGAGGCATACTTTAGGTCAGCTCAGTGTACTGGTTTGAACGGATGTTTCATGAGCTGGTTAAGAACCACATGGAGATGCCAGGTAGGTGGCAACATCCTTACTGGCGGGAAAGATCTGTATAACCCTTTTAGAAATTGCTTAATCAACCCGCTTGACCAGAGCGATGGACTCGTTGAAGTTCTTTATAACGAGATATTGCTGCTAAGTGTACTTTAATGGAGGAGTGGGCTAGGCCCGACTGTGCCAGATGTAATAGATAAGTTAATATTTTCTCCGGTGATGTGGAGAAAGGCCGAATTCCGTGATCTGCACACCAAACACAAAAGCGCTTCCATTTCAGGGAATACGTCTTGGTCTTGCTATCCGCCCTTGCTCTGGCAAGAATGTCTGCAGTCTTGTGGAATATTCAGATTGTGGAACTCTCTGAACTCAGGAGCCAGGCGACGAACCTGAGAGACTTCAGATCCGGATGGTGCACTTTATTGTTGTTCATTGTAAGCAGAGATAGATACTGCCGCAGGTGGACCGGCGGCTCCAGGGATAGACGGTGGAGCTCCGTGAACCAATGCCGCCTCGGCCAAGTTGGGGCTATTAAAATTAGAGTACAAGGCTACACCTAAATTTTGCTGAGGACTCTGGGAAGCATGGGGAATGGCGGAAAGGCGTACGCAACGACGTTGCGCCATGTGATGGAAGATGCATTCCCTAGAGACCCTGACTGGGGATGCCAACTTGCGAAGTGTGGGCATTTGGCGTTCATTGTCGTCAAAAATAGATCGATGTGCGGCGTGCCCCATCTGGAGAAGATCTGGTCGATAATTTGTTGATCTAATTCGAGCACATTGTCCATGCCTGGGACATATTCCGCTCTTAGGGTTATATTGTGGAGTGTGAGCCAATTCCAGATTATTTTTTGCAACTCGCAAGAGTGTGTCTCTCCCTCTTTGTTGAGGTAGTGCTTAGTCGTGGTGTTGTGTGGCCGGATGAGCACCAGGGAATGTTTTATTCTTGGCAGGAAAGCTTGAAGGGCCAGGAAGACCGCCCGCAGTTCAAGCAGATTGATATGTATTTTCTTCTCCATAGGAGACCACTACCCGCTTATCTGTAGCTCTTGCAGAAAAACTTCCCAGCCTTCCAAGGAGGCGCCTGTTGTGACAACATGAGGAGCAGCCGGAAGCAGGAATGACAAGCCTTGAGACAGGTTTTGAGATTACATCCACCATTGCAGGTCTCCGACCATTTGAGGATTCACTTTTATGTGGTCGTCGAATGACCCTGTGTATTGGACCCACCGCTTCGAGAGCACCTCCTGTAGATTCCTCATTCGTAGTCGACAGTGAGGAATCAGGAGGATACACGCTGACATCATCCCCAGGAGGGATTTGAAGAGACGGACTGTCAAGACTTTCTTCGTGGCTACTATAGCAGCTAGTGCAAGGGGCTTGTTCATCCTCTCTCTGGATGGGAAAGCTTTTGCTGACCGTGTGTCCAGGGTTGCACCTAGGAAACTGATGCACTGAGAAGGTTGTAGGACCGATTTTTCCTGATTGAGGGTGAGACCCAAGCAATCGAAAAGCTTTAAACAGGCGTTGGAAGGCCTGGACGTGTCTTCTAAGGATGGAGCCCTGACCTGCCAGTCATTCAGATACGGAAAGACTTGGTGAGGGCACTGTCTGAGAAATGCCGCACCGGGGTACGACATTTCGTGAATATGCGCGGTGGAGTCTTGAGCCCGAAGGGCAGGACGCGAAACTGCAAGTGTCTGCCCGCTACTGCAAATCGCAAGTACCTTTTTGTGATTCCTGTGAATTGGGATATGGAAGTAAGCGTCCTGTATGTCCAGGGACGCCCTAAAATCCTGCTGTTACAGTAGTCGCAAGACCTCCTGGATCTTTACCAAGCGAAACAACTGCTTCTTAGGAATTTGTTGAGGGCCCTGAGGTCCAAGATTGGTTTCCACTTCTTGTCTTTTTTCTGGATCAAAAGAAGCAGGAATAAAACCCTTTTCCCTTCTGAGATGGAGGTACTTTCTCTATTGCTCCTTTCTGCAGCATAATCGGGATTTCTCATAGAAGCAGCCGTAGATTTTTGTTATGTCCGCTGTCCTTTACCTTGAAAGGACGACCTCCCAAAAGAGGATTGCTTGTTTTGCTGTTGTTGGCGCCGTTGGTATTGCGGTCTACTCTGGCCCGAACGGCAGGAAGACTTGTATTAATAATTTCCTCTGTAGGAAGACTGTCCTCTTCCTCTATTCTACTAAAGGACTGATCCTTATACTGAAGAGTGCCCAAAGCTCTTGCAGGGTCAGCTTCGTCAATTTTTTGTTCCAAATAGTAACTGGTTAACATATGGCATGTCCAAAATCTTTGTTTGCACCTCAGGACGGAAAGAGGTTGCCTTTAGCCGTCCTTGGAGCCGCAAGACTGCTGCTCCAGCCAACTGGCAGAACCCTGTCATAGCGATATCCATCGCGCAGTCTATAGTTTCTGACGCCGATGCTTCACCATATAGCAGAATCCTCTTTACTACCTCAGTGGATGAACCTGGCAATTCCGACAGCTATGGGGCTATGTGTGCCCACAATTGCTTATTATAACGTCCCAAGAGCGCTAGGGCGTTCGCGGCCTTTACCGTCATTGCCGATATTGAGGAAAACCTGTTCCCAATGCTGTCCACTCTTCTTACCTCCTTATCAGGAGGAAGCGACAGAGGGGCCGAAGGATTCCTGGAGGTCTTCTGGGCCGCCTGTGTCACCACGGAGTCCGGCTTAGTATGTCCTGTTAAACACGTCGGCGCTGTATCTGGCGCCCTATACTTCTTATCCAACTGAGGGATCACTGGTGATACAGAGGAGGGGTTCTGCATTAACGTTACCCCTCTGACTATAAGCAATCGATAATCGGTATTGACCTTACTGCCTTCTTGAGAGGTTCTGTGAAGTCATACAAGAAGCAGACCTGTTCTTGAGAGACCATTGAGATCTTAAACGGTTGAGCAGCACTCTCTACCACATTATAAGATTCCAGAATTGTCAGAATTTCCCTCGTCGACGAGTCAGTCGACGAGATCGGCGTCATAGACTATGCCGTCGTAGACGAGCAGTCATAGACGAGGCCACCGTAGGCGATGCCATAGACGATCCGTTGTAGACGAGGCCGTCGACGACGAGCCATCGCAGAGGAGCAATCGTAGATGAGGCCATCGTAGATGAGGCCATCGTAGACGAGGCCATCGTAGACGAGGCCATGGTAGACGAGGCCATGGTAGACGAGGCCATGGTAGACGAGGCCATGGTAGACGAGGCCATGGTAGACGAGGCCATGGTAGACGAGGCCATCGTCGACACCGTAGACAGGCCGTCGTAGACGAGCAGTCATAGACAAGGCCGTCGATGACGATGCCGTCGTAGATGAGCCATCGAAGACGAGCCGTCGTAGAGGAGGCCATCGTAGACGAGGCCATCGTAGCCATAGACAGGCCGTCGTAGACGAGCGTCAGACAAGGCCATCGTCGACGCCATAGACAGGCCGTCTTAGACGACCAGTCATAGACGAGGCAGTCGTCGACGACGCAGTCGTAGACGAGCCATCGTAGACAAGCCATCGTAGATGAGGCCATCATAGACAAGCCATCGTAGATGAGGCCATCATAGACAAGCCATCGTAGACGAGGTCATCGCCGACGGCGTAAACAGGCCGTCATAGATGAGCCATTGTAGATGAGCCGTCGTAGACGAGCCATCGTCGACGAGCCGTCGTAGACGAGCCATCGTCGACGAGCCATCGTCGACGAGCCATCGTCGACGAGCCATCGTCGACGAGCCATCGTCGACGGGCCATCGTAGACGAGACATTGTAGATGAGCCATTGTAGATGAGCCATCGTAGACGAGGCCATCGTAGACGAGGCCATCGTAGACGAGGCGTAGAAGAGTCCATCATAGATGAGGCCGTCGTAGATGGGGCCGTCGTCGACGAGTCATCGTAGACGAGCCCTCGTAGACGAGCCCTCGTAGACGAGCCCTCGTAGACGAGCCCTCGTAGACGAGCCGTCGTAGACGAGCCGCCGTAGACGAGCCATCGTAGACGAGCCATCATAGACGAGCCGCCGTAGACGAGCCGCCGTAGACGAGCCATCGTAGACGAGCCATCGTAGACGAGCCATCGTAGACGAGGCCATCGTAGACGAGGCCATCGTAGACGAGGCCATCGTAGACGAAGAGGCTGTAATAGGCAATGATGATGATTTTTTCGTCGACTTCTTAGTCTTTACCTCAGGAGGTATAGAAGACGCCTTCCTGAAGGGTCTTATGACCAGAGGAGGTGATTTTGACGGCTCAGAAGTCGTCTTTTTTACATGATTTTTCTCCCAAAAGCAATTCCTACTCTCCTTTACCACAGAGTGAGGAGATTTTTAAGAACTGCGCCCAGAAGACCCATGGGTGATCTTTTTGAGGGCCTTCTCAGGATTTTCCCCTGAGGAATGAGTCTGAGGAGATTCTCTTCTGAGGTCTCCTAGACGTTGAGGATAACGCCTCATCACGGACACTGGAGAAAATGAAAAACCTCCTTTCTGGTCTTAGTGTTTGACACCATATTAAAAATCGCCCTTCACGACCTCTCAAAAACTTACTTGAGAAAGTGAGACATACCTTGCAGTCTTTGGCCTGTGGTATAGAAAGTCAATGCGGTCCGTGTGAGGATCAAAGCAGAGCAACCTCTAGAAACAAGTTGCACAGGCTCTTAAAAAATCTTTTCTTCTCCTTACCAGACGTTCTTTAGAGAATGTATTTGAAGATAATCCATAGTAGAAAAGAATCCTTGACAACAAAGTCATTTAATGAAGTGAAAAAACACAGAATCTGAGCAGAGCTCAGAGGAGACTCCCTTAGCACAACATGCGGTAGAAAATCTGAGAGACTGAGGCTCCTGCAGGGAAGGTTCTAGAGGGAGGTGATAGCTGATTGGCTGGCTCTAAGAGTTTGGTCCTTTTTGCATAAGGACAAGGATAGGCTACTAAGGTGAGGCCCTTAGGCCTATTTTTCTTTATGTATGTCTATAGGACATTACTTTTCTATATACCGGAGGCTCCCGTCTCGACGACGGGGAATGATTCAGGCATGTGAATCTATGAAAGACACCCCTAATACTGGATAACTAATGAAATCATGGGATTTTTCAGTCAAACTGAACCATTCATTGGATTGTTAAACTAACCTGTGGGGTCCTGCAAGTTTTCTTTCTCTCCCTGCACCTGTTTAATTTGTATCTCCTTCCTCTTATTCAGTCCCTGCCTGAAGGTAAGGTGTGTATCTTCAAATACGGAGATGATCTGCAACTGATTTTCACCATTGACAACACCCCTAACTCTATCCTGAATTTACAGAACACATCCGCAATTGGATGAATAATAACCAATTAAAATTAAATCCTGATAAAACTGAACTAACCCTAACCAGCGGTTCTAGGAATCCCTGGACCTCGAATTGGTGGCCAGCACAGTTGGGAATGTCCCCACTTCCTTCCTCCTCAGCCAAGAGCCTCGGTGTCACAATTGATAGGGATCTCACGCTGAAGACCCAGATTGGAACAGTAGTCTCTACCTGCTTTTTCCAACTGAGGAAGATCAGGAAAATCAGTAGATTCATCACAACGGAATCGGTTATTCAAGTTATTCTGTCCTTGGTAATTTCACATCTTGACTATGATAACTCTACCTACTTTGGCCTCCCAGGGTACTTAATGGAAAGACTGCAACTGGTCCAAAAGCAGGCAGCAAGACGAATCACCAGCCGAGAAGGGCACCACGTCACTCCCCTCAAGAGGAAACTGCATTGGCTCCTGGTAACTCAACGCTGTTCATTTAAGGTTGGATGCCTTATATTCAGATCCCTTCATGGCACATACCCGGAATTTATTTCCACTCCTAATCAGAGGTATGCCCTTGTCCGGACCCTTAGTTCATCCCACCAGATCCTGTTGGCCATCCCCACCTTTAAACGGAAAAGACTTGGCGGATCCCATTTCGCGGTATTGGCCCCCCCACTTTTGGAATCAACTCCCTTAAAACATCAGATCTTCTATATGCTACTCTCATTTTAGGAGACAATTAAAAACGTGCCTGTTTTCTCTGGCTTACGAATTAATGATCTAATGAGCAGCTGACCATCTCTCTTTGTGAGTGCCATGAAACCGTATGGTGAACCTGCACTCTACAAATTCTTTTAACATAACATTCTTATGCACTAAAGGCCCATATCGAGTGGGCTGTGCCCTCCCCCTACATCTGATGCAGGTTTCACTTTCGGTTCTAATAGCAGGTGAGAACAAACCGGCTTACAAGCTATGGACAGAGACCAGACCTGGTAGCCTGAAGGAATCTATGGAACATTACTAAGATGCAATTTTTTCATAGGATCCTGGTAAGAGGCATAAATACCAGTGGGTGATACCCTTCTTTGTTTTTATTCTAGTGGTGTCCTTTTTCAGATTAAAATGGGGGGGGGGTGTAATTTGGGGCATATTTGTTCTACTACATCTACTACATGTTTCAACCGGCTTTTAACTTCAACCAGCTTTCATCAGTACCAGCAAGATCCCAGTTGAATGCCTCAATCAATATGGATACATTGTTTTAATTATACTCAATCTCTAGCGCATGCTTTCACTCCACGCACACATTCACGTTATCCTCCCGGAACCTATGTATAGTTATGTTACTAGATGCTCGGTAATTACCCAGCATATTCATGTAAACAGGACTAACAGTCGTTGACAAATAAATTCTATACAATTCTGTGTTTGTAAGTCATGCACTGCACCCTCTGCTATTAGTGACAACATATTGTGCATACTTGCTTCAGACTTCAAGGTTCAGTCTCAAAACAAGACTATCATAGAAAACAGTGTCCCAATCTACTTGTTTCACTTATCGTCAATTAACACGTGGTGAAAATTTCAAAATCGCATGCCATGATTGTTGGGCTGGTAAATGTTTTACACCGTCACAATTGAATTTTTTTAGTCAGGTGGGTAGAGTATTAACCCAGAGCTTGGTCGGGTATTAACCCAGAGCTTGGTCAGTGAGATAGCACTAATCATGCAATACTAAAGGAATCACTCCAGGGTCAAGTGTTATCCTATTTTCATGTGCCAATGAAGGTTGGGTCATTGTTATCTACATTTAGCGGGAACGCATCTTAACCCAGTAGGATGTTACATGCATGCTAGACCCCAGCATTGCACTCTAGATTTAAACAGGTGATGCAAATATGTTGAGATCTTGGAACAAAATCGGTAGCTCAGTTAAAAAGCCAAATGGGTCTTAACTTATATCCTACTTACTACTCCAAGGCATCAACCCATATTCCAGTAGTAAACTATTACAACAGGATTAAGCTGAATTCTTCACCCAGAAAATATTGAAGAGGGCAAAAAATAACTAAATATCATATCAAACACAGTTGTCCAAAGGAGAAGAAGGAATAATTGGTTTGTCTAACCACATAAAATGACAGGTCTAATCAGGTGAAGAAGACAATAAATAGATAAGAGGCCTGCTTAATGTCAAAACCTTGCAGCAGTAGAGAAACATATCACACAGACACAGGAGATAGCTTCTCTACTTATAAGTGTCAACTGAATACACTATTTAGTGGAACTGACTTATTTGACTTGCTTTACGAATAACAATTACTTCAAACAGAAAAATGAATTATACTGTGGAAAAAGACATAAGAGGAAAGGCTGAAAGCTGAGGAGGTTGGTGGAGGGGATGAGAAAAAGTCACCAAGGAAGCCTACAGCGAGGAGGAAGCATCTATCATCAATTTAGGAAGGAGATAGGATGACTGGGTTTGTAAATGTTATATGAATGCTTGGAGACCATAGTGCTCTGATGCCTTCTGAAGCATTCACGGGGGTTACAGTTTATATTTATTAATTTGCTATAACTTGCAAAAGAATTAATATTACACACACACTCACGTTGTTTCTATACAACATGTAGGCATTACAAGTGTAAACACCAAAGGCACAAACACCAATATTTATGATAATAGTGTTTAGAAGTTATTTCAAAATGGTTAATCCTCAGCATTAGGAAAGTTTAGTAAATGTTTTACCTGCAGCGAGGCCTGGCAGAAGGCAAAGAGGAAAAAAAGCAGAACAGGTGAGTATAAAATGGAAAAAGAGCTTAATTAAAGTATACAATTGAAGAAAATTGTAAATAGTAAATTCAAAACAGAAAATTATATTTATCTCAATTATATTTTGAATTTCTGTCTACACAGATCACTGGTTGTTGGGTTCAGTTAAGAGAACAACGTTATCTCAACCCTGCTCAGATAAAGCTGCAATACAGTTTTGTGGTTCATAATTGTATCACATGGCTACAAGATTAAATTCACTTTTACTATGCGTTGTGTTGTTAATTCTAGGAAGCCCCTGCAAGATGTGTGAAATCTAAAGATATTCAATTCATAATATTCCCTTTTTTACCACACATACTTATAGCCAAAATTCCAAATCAAAATGTTTTTTCATCACAAATTAGCTGTAATGCAAAACAAGTGTTAACTAACTGAACTGGATTACTATACACTTTAAATTCAATTACAATGCTTCTAAATCTCTGCTTGAAGAAATGCATTGAGTAAAGAATAAGAATATCTTTTAGCGCACTAAAAAGAAAACTTACTGTGAAGGCAAGTGTGGCCTTGTGTATTAAATTAAATTAGAGCCCTCCCCTTGTATCTGTGCTTTTCTGCCTCATGGCCTACCAAATAGAAGCTAGTTGAAAGAAGCACTTATGTAATTCATGGGAACCTGCAATCGCTGTATAAAAGCCAGTCTCTCATTTTATTATTACGTACACCTGTGGGCAACTTGGTGCTAAATAAGATGTTTATTGTTACCCAACTCAATGGCACTCATTTTATCGACCGCAAGAGGACCGAACCCGCTGAGATTCGAACCTGTGACCATAAGGTCAAACACTGGCCCCTACAGGGGACATATTAGTCCACCAGACAGACAGACATACATATATATATATATATATATATATATATATATATATCAACAATTTATGATACAATACCACTTATGAACCTAACAGGACACACAATGACTGCAGTTATTAAATTGCTAGAGACTACAAAAATGCTGGCCCAGAGCAAGACACTAGCAGAGGTGATGCCAGTATGGCATACTATGGGGACTGCGTGAAATCAGGGCTATGTAGGGTTTTGGACCGCAGGACAACTGTAGGACAGATTTCTGAGTGGGGGGTAATAAATCCTTTGAATAATTACAAATGCAGTATGAACTAACGGAAATAAAAAGATTTAGATATTTACAGCTTAGACAAGCAGCATGGGCGCATGTCCATAAAGGAGCCCAGCTAAAAAAGAGCATCCCACTGGAGCACAGGATAATACCTGAAGCCAAACTTCACTGGGAAGTGTTGAAAATATCTAGGACCTTGTGAGTAAAACTCCCAATACCCTCAGGATTGAGAAATCGATGGAAGGCGGATGTATGGACAATGGAGGATATGGAATGTGAAGAAACGTTACAACATCCATGAAAGGTAGCGGTCAAGACAGGACTAAGACTGGTGCAACTGAAAATACTGCAGAGAGTACATTACACCAAAACAAGGCTGCAGGAAATGGAGAAGGTGGATTCCAATGCATGCCATAGAATTTGTGAACAACTGCAGCATACAATGTAGCAATGTCCAAGGCTTAAAAGGTTCTGGAGTGGGTACAGGGAAACACACAGATCCAAGGATTAAGGCTACTGTTGCTGGGTATATGGGGGACACTGCAAATATATGCACACTAACTGGGCAAGATGGGACTGACAATAAGGAATTGATGTATATTTAGATTGGTACATTTTGGCCAAAAAGGTCATCAACAAAGGGAAGGAATGCCCAAAGATAAAAGAAAAGATCTGGGGCCATGGAGAGAACAGTAGTGTAGGATGGTAAATCCTGGACGGAATGAGAAGTAAAAGTAAATACAAAGTGAAAGGAAATCAGGGGATGATAAAATCTATGAAAAGATAAGCGAGGGCGACATGAAGCAGAGGTGATCTACTACGCATATGTTGTGGCCTGTGCTATTTTCAAAAATATTTGTTTAAACAAATAAGTATAGAAAATATTTAAGTCTTATTGGTTTCAAAACTGGCAGAGACATATACTGGTAACATTTGTTGTTTTACTTTGTGGAGTGAGGGGAGGGTGGATTGCTGGGTAAGATGACTTCCTGAAAAAGGAGTTAACCTCAAATGTTATCGTAGCAAATGACAAATGTGAAATCTGTGGGGGCACCCCGTTTTGTCTTTAGTAGATAGTTTAAATACTAGGCAAAAATCCGGTTCATGTAAGCTTCATTAATTTAGTACAAAGCATGTAATCGATTACGTTTGTATTTATTTTTTACATTCTTGTGGAATTTTAATTTCATACATAAGTTGTGATCCTGGTTGCAACTAGACGGAGATATTTTCTGTATCTAGAAACACTAACCGCATCTGGACAGTAATGAAAATGTATTGTATGTATTAATACATTTTCCCTTAAATGTTTATAGACTATCTGCATTGTGATTAAGCGGAGTCTAGCTTTTTAAATAAATATATATTTAATGTTTTATTTTAGTGTCCTGAGATAATAAGTTTGAATTTTCACTCATAAAAATGCTAAAATACATTTACACATTTGGTCTAAAGGCAAAAAATACCTAAACATGAAACAGTAAGTCTTTATTTTCAATCCTATGATTAAATCTAGACCCATCAAAAACATGATCCGGTCCCACGAGTCCATTTAAATCAGGGGTGAGGCACCCCACATCCACAGCCAGACTAAGAACCAAACCTAGCCCTTCAAATTTTGTCACACCAGCTCCCATACCACCTACAGTGAGCGAGCCCAACCACTGCAGAGAGGGGTATTAGGGATTCCTGACACAGCCAACTTTTGTAAAGGGGGGGGGGGGGTGGGGAATGGTGCATTTTAGAACACATTTTTCATTATTATTATACATCATCAGTTCAAGTTCCGCACTGCTATCCAACCATTGCTCCAATTAGCATAAGGACAAAATATAAATCTCTCTGAAATAATATCAAACTCTTCCAGAGGTGGCTAACATATACTTCTAGCAGAAAACTACAGAATGAAGTTACTCTTCAAAACAATCATATCACACAATGGCCAATGACCCCTAGGAACTGCCCGTTTCTTGTCATGTACATTTGAAAGTAACAGGCCAGCAAACTGAGTTGAAGGAAAACTAGTAGAATCCCTTAAAATGACAATTTTTCTACATAGGGATAATTGCAGGTGTGAGGTGTGCCATCCTACCCCAAATACCGCAATGCTCTTCTTTACGTAGGGGCGTCACTGTATTCTTCTACTGACACCATCACTGCTGCAATCTGATGAGTGCCCCGCAACGATTCAGACAGCCCCATGAAAGTGTCTGTGACATGCAGAATCACCCTATATGACCAACTCAGTGTGGTATTATGAAGTTCAGGGGATGATGGTCACAGTGGAGACATTAGGACCAATGAGCATGCCCTCGGCTAGGACTGCAGTTCCTGACTTGTGGTGATTATAGGTGGACCATGATTTGATGTTCAAAAAGACCTTGCTCAGAGAAGTACCGGACTGAGTGTGCCACCGCCCCCTTCCCCTGACTTCTAAGGAGTATAAACACACATAGTAGTTAACCCTTAACTGACCCAGGTGGAGTTCATTCTTTATTGAGGTCTGCATGCTAGGAGAACTTTCTCTTTTAGTGTAGACCGGAAAACTTTACAGCTAGAGGGCACTTTGGAGCAGGCTTAGATAAGTAATGTGCAAAATGAAAGGGTGGTACAGAGTTTGTAACAATAGTTAGTATCTTTTTAAATTTGAGGCTCTATAGCAAGGTGACACTATTCAAACGATGAGGACATTACGAATTGTACCATGACCAATGTGGTTGGTTTGAAAGAGGAATCCCAACACCTAGACAACATTGTGAGAGGCACTAATGTCAGAATACCTGATTCTGTCTGTAGGCGAAGATCAAAGTGAGGCATCAATTCTTGCATGAGGAGATGCTGGCTAGGATCTTCATGACCAGTTATCATTGGACTTAAGGTCAAGGAGCAAGGTCCCAAGGAGGTGAAACAATGATTTAACTGGGAACAGAGATAATGACAAGGGTTGCACCCAAGAAAACAACCCTAAGTTTAGAGATTGCAAAATCTTTATATTCTTAGAACAAAATAGGAGGGAGAATCTTCAACTGATTAAGCGGGTGCAGACTGCAAACAATATTGAGGGATTTAATGTTGTATCCAGGCAAGGTGAGACTGGCTTATGAAAGCAGTACTTTGTTATTCACCCAGCCCAAATCAGGACTTCCTGCCGAACAAGAAACCTGAACACTGTACTGGAGAGCGGAGGTGATCCATTTGATGTAATACTCTGCGTTGGGAATTTGGAGAAATATTAGCTTTTTCTAGTTTTCATTCTTATTCTCTAATATTTACCTCTTTTCCTCGCCCCTCTATATTGTTTCGGACATCACTTTGTCTCAGGCGGTCTTGATTAATACCTTGGGCAGAAAAATGTCCTGCAACTAACTGTCCTTGTGCTTACTACTTTTGAATTGCTCACTAAAACTGTTTTGGAATAAAGTGCATACTTCTTGGGGGAATTGTACATAGCGATGCATTTCAAAACAATTAAAGAGTTAATTTGATGGGACCAAAAGTACAACAATATGTTCGTATTTTGGTTTCTCAGATAGAGGTTTAATGTCCCCTGGTAAACTAAAGAGGAAGATGTGCAGAAGCAATGGATAAATAATTGATGTAACTCCAACTAGAACTGTGACCTTGCAAAGTAATCGAATCTGAGCACCAGTTAGTAACCTCTGCATTTTAAATGACTTGCAATTATACCTTAATGATGAGGCAGACAACTCTAGCAGTTGCTGATGGGGAAAAGAGCTTTTAAAAGCTAGTTCCTTTCCCACCAATGATGTGGCAGCGAGAAGGTTTGGTGTTACACATTTTAAGTTCTGTCCAAAGTGACCAAAATCACCTTTTGCTTTTTAGAAAATATTTCTTTTTCAAATGCGAGGAATTAAATGTTTGCATGAAAATTATGTGCTACCAAATAATTGCAAATATTTATTGGCCTTGTTTAAAGTTATGTTTGAATATAGAGACAAACCGTGTATTTGCAGTTTGCTGAAAGACGAATCTTTTGGGTGGCTGCACTGTTGCTCCATTTTTTGATTGTGAATATCTTGTCCAATACTTACAAAAACAGAGGGTCATATCAACTATTCCAAAACTGAATAGAAAACTGCAATTAAATTAGCACTTCATGGAAACATCCAACAAGGATAATATACCTGCATATTGTGTGCCACCATACAACCACACAACTTTAAGAGCCCACCTCTGCTTATGTAGCTCGGTATATTACACAGCTCAACAATGTTTGCTCCTTCTACCACCTTCTAACTGGATCCTTAATAATCATCATATAGAAATAGCCTTTCAACGTACAATAAACGCCAGGTAGGTGCTGGCAAGATTAGTTCTTTAGCTAATCATATGCACGCTGGTATTTTCTGATGAGCTTGGAAGGGCTGTTTATGGGCCTAAGAAACCCGAAGATCCAGAGATACAAAAAAAAAAAAAAAAACTTTGCCTGGGATAATAACACCGATTATTGTGCACAAGGTGAGTAGTAAGGGGTGCATAAGAACTGAAACAATGGTCAATTATTTAAAAGGTTTACAATGCAGCTTGACAGCTTGACTGACTTCAGAATCTGTATGTGCACCACATCTTGGATAAGAGTCCCCAGTAAGGAATGCAGAGTTGTTGTTTTTTTCTTCTAATAGCGGTATAGTACACAAGAGTGCCCTTAAATAAACAGAGACCATCTTGTTAAGACAAATAATCATGTGTTTAATGGCTATATTTATATCTATGCTATAATATTTTTACATTTTTAGCTCATTCTTGAATCTAATCTGCCCACAGGATCATGATTCAGGCCTTAGTCCTATCTAGACCGAATTACGGTAATGCCCTATACTTGGGAATAGACCATGCATCTATGAGGCTTCTGAGGATGGTTCGGAATTCGGCAGCCAGACTGCTGTACCGGCTTCCCAAACACGCCTCAGTCTCACATCTCTTTCTTGAACTGCATTGACTGACAGTCTCTAAACGGATCAATTTAAGGCTCTTTGTTATATATTTACAGCCAAAGCTAGAGCAGCGCCACACTACATCTAGGACCTAGTGACATCTTACTTCTCTTCTCGTCCCCTGAGATCTTCCAACTTGGCCTTTTGCGCTGTACTTGGGTTCTATCTGGCCCAGATGGGAGGAGATTGTTTTGAAGTGCTAGGCCCGAAAATATGGAACTCTCTTCCCAAATCTCTTAAGGACCGTACCTCCCTTCTTGCGTTCCGCAAAGATCTGATGGCATGGCTATTCTAAGTAGACAGTTTGTTTTTTCATCAAACTAAGTGCCAGGAAACCCTTTTTGGGTAGCTGTGCACTTTACAAGACTAAAAAATAAATACACTATTATTGGTAATGTTTTATGGTGATGATTGTATGAGCTTTAACTTGCTTTGTTGATCTCAGTAGAGGTCTTAATCAATAAACGTGTCTGATGATGGTTAAAATAACCATATGTAAGACATTACTAATTTGATTGTTAGGTTCATGGATTTGAGACAACCTTACTGCACATACATACATACATACATACATACATACATAAAAGGTAACAAATAGTTGGTGAGTATACTGCATAATATGATTTGGGCAGTTGTAGAATGTTCCTTCAAGTCTCCATTTTAATTCCAGAGTCAGACACATTGTGTTGTAAAGCCAAAGCAAACATTTAAGTGGGGGTGGGGGCGTAGAGTCAACGGTGCAGCTTCAGAAATGAGATAGGCAGACTAGCTGGGCTAGACTTGGCATACATGAGATCAATGTCTATACATTTCTGAATGCAAACATTAAGAAGAGCCTTCCATGTCAGCTGGTACAGGTGAAAAATCTAACGGGTAGGCATATAACCTAAATGGATGTTTACTATTGTCAAAGTGAGGAATGAGGAGTGGGAGGTGAGATACTGATGATTCAAGCCCATGTGAGTATCTGAAGAATCATTTGGGAGCTGCACAAATTATGTGACAGGAGGAGTCCTGAAAATCTGGGGGTAGTAACAATACCTTTGCCTGTTTCTACTGAAGTCCCTGACAAGCTTAATAATTAGCCACTGCTCAGAATGTTTTGCTGCACATTGAGAGAAGATAATCAAATGCCATCCTCTTACACATGCACCCTACGGTGACAGATGCAAGTTCTCCATCTTGCATCTTTTAATTTCAAAATATGAAGAATAACAGATTTCTTAGGGCAGGGGGGATGAATGTCACCTGATTTTCTAGGAGAGAAAAGAGTACAGGCTTGATAGAAATATAGTTGAACTGATATTGGTAACACCTTCCCAATCTAACTGCCTTCGCTGAACGACTCAATGGTGAGATGGTAAGGGCTGATAGAAAATTGGTGCGGTGGATAACAGACAGACAAAATGTTTTAAAAGCTAAAGAAGTCAAGCTGAACCCATAGGAGAATCCATATTGACCTAAATCAACCATTTGCAAATGTATCCCACTTGTGTCATCAATGGCAGAAGCTCTCCACTATCAAAGAAAATTACAGTGTCACTTAATTTCCCTAATGTCCAATTATAGGCTTTGAAATGAGGAAATTAAAGGTTAAGACAGAGCATTCTACATCTGGATCCATTGATCCTTGATAATTACCTCTGTGCCATTAAGTTTCTCTACCTATCAAGTATTAATAAAAAAAAAAAAGGGGTGGTGCTCTAGATCTTTCAGAAAAACAGCAACTTCTTTAATATGGTAATCCTATGTTTGTCTTGGCAATGGCACTGAGATAGTACTCGTGCCCACTTAGTTTTACATCTCTGAGTTGACTGAGCACTCATTTAACATTGTTAGACATGGAATGTAAACTCCAAGTCAACTCAACCACATTTATAAAGAGCTAAAGACAAGCTTACCACATGTGAATGCTATGGATATACGAACATATAAAATGACCAACAGCAATAAAAAAAACTGCTAACATATTACCATGCGCAGAAAGGAGTAGTTTCTGTCCTGTAACTCCAGTTCTGTAGTAGGGGTATCTCTGTTATAGTCATAATCTAGTGAATAGTCCCGCCCATGTGCGTGGACCCCGGAGCAATCAAAAATAATCTCTTACAGTGTCAAAAAATGCAGAAATGCATAGACACTTAAGAGAGAATTTAAAGACAGATAATGCAGCCAAACAGGCGACACTGTCCAGTACTTCAACTAGAAATTCCACCATAAAATCCACAAAACAGCAAAGCCTGTACAGATTTCCCTTTGTTTAACAGCAAAGTCCCTCAGGAATGATAGAGAGAAGAACCTGGACAGACAAGCCCCATAGGCTGCCATTATGTCGCTTAATTAGGATACTGTGCCTTTAAGGAACCTTCCAGAACCTTCTCCCAGTATCCCAGAATGCATAGCAGGTCCAACTTAGCCTCAGTTCTTTTTGAGGGCGTAAAAAACGCCAGACCTGTAGCATTATGAACATGAATAACTCTCCACCGGGGAGGCGGGAGGGCGCTTATGACTATAACAGAGATACCCCTACTACAGAACTGGAGTTACAGGACAGAAACTACTCCTTCTGTAGTAGGGGATCTCTGTGTATAGTCATAATCTAGTGAATAGAATGGCAAGCCCATCCCCACACCAAGCGGCGGTGGAGAGTAAAATAACGCCACTACTGTGCGAACAGATTCCGCAGCGAAGCCTGCCCAACCTGAGCGTCTGCCCTGGCATCAGTGTCCAGGCAGTAATGCTTAGCAAAGGTATGGACCGACTTCCAAGTGGCCGCCTTGCAGATCTCTGCAAAGGGAACATTACGGAGCATAGCTGTCGTAGCAGCTTTGCCCCAGGTGGAATGAGCCTTAGGTTTACCCCCTAAGGTCTTATTAGCTTTGTAGTAACACAACTGTATGCAGGACACAATCCACCTCGAGATGGACTGTTTAGAGGTAGCAAGACCTGTCCTGACTGAGCCATAATTGATGAACAATTGGTCTGACCTACGAATATCTTTAGTCTTATCAAGATAAAACTTCAGCACCCTCCGCACATCCAGGGAATGCAAAGATCTTTCCGCTGGAGATGAAGGGTTCTGAAAGAACGTAGGCAAAGTGATAGTCTGGTTGATATGAAAATCAGAAACAACCTTGGGAAGAAACTTAGGGTGAGTACGCATAACAACCTTAGCATTATGAAACACAGTATAAGGTTCTTGGCAACACAATGCCTGAATCTCACTCACCCTGCGGGCCGATGTAATGGCCACTAGGAACGCCGCCTTCCAGGACAGGTGCTGCAATGAAGCCTTATGAATGGGTTCAAAAGGCTCCTTCATCAATCTGGACAGCACCACATTCAGGTCCCATGAAGGCGAAGGAAGCCTGACAGGAGGGAACACTTTCTTCAAGCCTTCCAAAAAATCTTTGATCACAGGGATCTGGAAAAAGGAAGTCTGTGAAGGGCCTTTCCTGTAGGCAGTCAAAGCAGCCAGATGAACCTTAATGGAATGAACATTAAGGCCCGACTGCGCCAGATGCAGCAGATATGGAAGGATGACATCTTCCTTGCATGCCGTAGGGTCATAGTTCTTAGATCTACACCAGATGCAAAACCTCTTCCACTTGTAAGCATAAGAAGTCCTAGTGGAAGGTCGCTTAGCCTCCTTCAGTATGTCCATACAATCCTCTGGGAGATTCAGATGGCCATATTGCACTATTTCAGGAGCCATGCCGCCAAACTCAAAGACGAGAGGCTGGGGTGCACCATCCGCCCCCCGAACTTCGTGAGAAGGTCCGGCCTGCACGGCAGCTTCATGTGAGGAAGGAGAGATCGGTGAAGCAGGTTCGTGAACCACCACTGTCTGGGCCTTTCCGGGGCAATCAGAATCATCCTGGCCCTGGATTGGGACAGCTTGATGAGAACCGCCGGAATCAGGGGAATTGGTGGAAAAGCGTACAGAAAGCTGTTCGACCAGTTGATCCATAACGCGTTCCCCAGCGTCCCCGGCTGGTAGTACCTGGAGGCGAAGCCTTGGCATTTGCTGTTTTCGGCGGTGGCGAACAGATCTACGTCTGGAGTTCCCCACCTTGCGAAGACCTCTCCCAGTACTTCGTCGTTTATGACCCATTCGTGGTTTTCCTGAATGAGTCTGCTCAGTTCGTCTGCCTGAACATTCTGCACACCTGGCAGATGGGTGGCCGTTATCGACAGTCCTCGAGCCAGAAGCCAGTGCCAGATCGTCTGTGCCTCCTGCGACAGAGTGCGCGATCTCGAGCCCCCCTGCTTGTTGAGGTAATACATCGTTGTCGTGTTGTCCGTCTGAACAAGCAGAGAGTTGGTCCGAAAGGACGGATGAAAGGCCTTCAGGGCCAAGTGAACAGCTCGCAGTTCCAGGAAATTGATGTGGTACGTGGACTCCGCCGGGGACCACGTCCCTTGAATTTGTAGGTCTTCGGAGTGCGCTCCCCAGCCTTGGAGAGACGCATCCGTCACGATGGTCTGTGTGGGAATGTCCTTGTGGAAGGGAACCCCTCTGAGGAGATTCTCCTTCGAGCACCACCACTTCAGAGACTGAAGAGCATGTAGAGACAGTCGTATCTTGTCGTCCCAAGATCCTCTCCTCTGGTCCCACTGATCTTCCAAGCACTCCTGCAGCGGTCTCATGTGCAGCCGCGCATGTGGTGTCAGGAAGATGCAAGAGGCCATCGACCCCAGTAGAGAAGACACCGTCCTCACAGTCGTAGACGGAGTGTTCATGAGAGCCTGAGCCTTCCGAACGAGTGATAAACGTCGCTCTTCCTAAGGAGACACGCTTGCTGAGAGCGTATTGATGGAGGCTCCCAAGTACTGGATGCACTGGACCGGAATCGGGACCGACTTGGACATGTTGATGTGCAACCCCAGCTTGTTCAAGAGAACGCACGTCTTCTGGAAGTGTGCTTGAGCTTCCGAGAAGGAGGAGGCCTTGATCAACCAATCGTCCAGGTACGGGTAGACAAACACCTTGTTCTTCCGCAGGTGTGCTGCTACCACTGCCATACATTTCGAGAATGTCCTGGGTGCAGACTTCAGCCCGAAGGGTAGCACCGTGTACTGATAGTGATTGGTGCCGACTTGAAAGCGCAGAAACTTCCTGTGTTTGCATGCAATGGGCACGTGGAAGTATGCGTCCTGTAGATCTATGGCACACATCCAATCTCCTCGTTGCAGCTGAGGGTAGATCTGATGCAACGACAGCATGCGAAACTTTTCTCTGCGAATCCACTTGTTTGCCTGTCGCAAATCCAGAATGGGCCTGAACTCATTTTTGTCCTTCTTGCGGACAAGAAAGAACCGAGAGTAAAGACCTCTTCCTCTTTGAGACAGAGGAACGTCTTCGATCGCCCTCTTCCGTAGCAGAATGTCCGCCTCCGCCTGAAGCTCGCGCAGTTGATACTGCGAGCTGACGGGAGGAATCGATGGAGGAGGGCTGGTGAAACGTAGACTGTATCCATTGCAAACAATATTCAGCACCCACTTGTCATGAGTAATTTTTCTCCACTCTGCCAGAAAAAATTGAACGCTTCCCCCCACCGGAGCGGGTAACGGACGAGGGGGAAGTAACCGCTCAGGGTCGGGACCCGGCCGGGCCCTTGGTCGCGGTAGAGGACTGTTGTCGACCTCTACCCCCTTGGCGTTTCTGGAAGGGCCGCCTGTACTGCTGCTGCTGTTGCTGCTGTTGATGTTGTCCAGCAGACTGTCCCCTTCCACGACCCTGCGACCCAAACCGACGTTGGTACTGTCGGAAGGGTTTCTTCTCCTTGGGCTTCTCCAAGCCCACCGCCGTCAGGGTCTCCGCCTCGGCCTTCATCCTGGCCATCTCGTCATCAGCGTGTTTTCCGAAGAGAGTATCTCCGGAAAACGGAAGATTCGCCACGCGTTGCTGTGCTTCCGGATTCAGTGACGTCAACCTGAGCCAAGCATGGCGTCTCTGGTGAATCCCGTGGCAGTATCCGTGCGCTGACAGCAAGGATATGTCCGCTGCGGCGCCGATGGCCTGGTTAGAGACCAGCATCCCCTCCTGGACGATCTCCATGAAGTCCTCCTTGCGGTCTCGAGGGACAAGGTCTGCAAACTGCTCCATCGAGTCCCACAGTGACCTGTCGTAACGCCCCAGTAACGCCGAGTCACTGGCGGCCTTCATTGAAGAGGCGGACGTCCCACACGCCTTACGACCAGCAGAGTCGATCCAGCGGCTCTCCTTGTCCGGAGGCACCGTGGACGCAGGGGAGGTGGCATGAAGCTTTCGGGCAGCTGTCACGATCACTGAGTCCGGCACCGGGTCCTTCCTCAAGAAGGCAGGGTCCGAGTCCGGAGCCCTGTACTTTTTTAGGATCCTGGAAGGCGCAGACTTCACCACTGCCGGCGTCAGGAAGAGCTGTTCGGCGGGCTCAAGGAGCCCTGGCACCAGAGGTAACAGGGGGCGAGACAAGTGCCGTTTGTGTAATGTCTCAAATATCACAGAGGTCGAAGCCGTAGGCGCTTCAACCTTGATTCCCAACTTCGCCGCTCCACGCAGGAGAACCTCCTGAAACGTGCCTATATCGTCTATAGGAGACACCCTAGTTTCCGGCGAATCGGACAACGTGGGCGAGTAGGAACGGGTCCCAGAGGCATAACGTGACCTGGACCGACGTCTCTTGTGGTGATGCCTGGATCGTGAGGAAGATCCATGCCCACTTCTCGATCTGTCCCGTCTCCCAGAGCGAGACCTCGACCTCTTGGGCCTCGGACGTTCCTTCGGCCTCCCAGGGTCAGGAATCCTAGGCTTCTTAGGAGTCTTCTTCGGTGGCGTCGGAAACTTAGGCATGGGGGTGGAGGAGTAACCGGACGCGGGGTCTGCGGAGCCGGCTTCGGAGGTGGGGTCGGGACCTTCGGAGGCGGACCCTTCGGCACAGCCGGCCGCGAAGGAGGTGTAGAGGGCTTCATCGGAGTATCTACCCCGGAATGCGCCGTTCCCGGCGAGCCACCATCCCGTCCGGAGCGTGGGGAGCCCCCCACAGTCCTGGGCCTGTCCTTAGGACCTCCAGACGCCGAAGATCGGTGCCCAGACGACGACCGATGGCCCCTCGACGTTGAACGGCCCTTCGGCGTCGACCGTTTCTCACTTCTCGACGTCGAACCGTGTCTGCGTCTCGACGTTGACCCCGACCAGATCGACGAACCACGAAACCTCGACGACGGGCGATGGTGCCTCGACGGCGACCTCGACCTCTTCGCCTGCCTCGACGTCGACCTCTTGGATCGTCTCGACGTCGACCCTTTAGATCGTCTCGACGTCGACCCTTTGGATCGTCTCGACGTCGACCTCTCGGACCTTCTCGACGTCGATCTCCTTGAGCGTCTCGACGTCGGTCTTTTCGAATGCTTCGACGTCGACCTCTTCGGCGCCGGAGACTCCTTCCGTCTCGACGGCGGCCTCGACGACGAGGATCCCCTCGACGACGATGTCCTCGACGGCGAACAGCGGTGTCGCCTCGACGGCGAGCGCCGATGCCGGGCCCTCCGATGTCGACCACTCGACGCCGACACCGACGACGAGGAGATCGACACCGGCTTCGACGGCGGCCGGAACACGTTCCTCGACGTCGACGGGCGACGTTTTCTCGACCCAGAGCCCTGGGGAGACCTGGAACAGGCCGTTGACCGTCCCCTCGACGTCGTGGTCAGTGCAACTGACCCAGACGGAGATCTTGGGCGAGGGCTGGTCTTCCTGCCCCTGGGGAGCCCCCCAGAGGCCTCAGCATGGGTAGAAGGAGCCCCTCCTGACCCACCTCGTGCCTTCAACCTTCTCTCTTCAAGTCCCTGAAGCCTGATCTTCTTCCTCTCCTTCAGGGTCCTTCCAGAGAAGCCTCTGCAGATCACACAGTCCTCAGGAACGTGGGAAGAGGGAAGGCAGAGAATACAGACCTCATGGGGGTCTGACTTGGCCTTCTTCCTTGAGCACTCAGGGCATTTGTCGAATAATGCAGGCATTATGGACAAAAAAGAGTGCAGAAACACAGAAAGAAAGTCACCAAAGTACTTTTAAAGCACCAAAAATCGAAATCAGTGTAAAACACTAACAAAACCCTTGAAAAGGGAGAGCTCAATGCTCCAGGGTCCTGCTTGCAGGAGCCGGAAAAAAGAACTGAGGCTAAGTTGGACCTGCTATGCATTCTGGGATACTGGGAGAAGGTTCTGGAAGGTTCCTTAAAGGCACAGTATCCTAATTAAGCCACATAATGGCAGCCTATGGGGCTTGTCTGTCCAGGTTCTTCTCTCTATCATTCCTGAGGGACTTTGCTGTTAAACAAAGGGAAATCTGTACAGGCTTTGCTGTTTTGTGGATTTTATGGTGGAATTTCTAGTTGAAGTACTGGACAGTGTAGCCTGTTTGGCTGCATTATCTGTCTTTAAATTCTCTCTTAAGTGTCTATGCATTTCTGCATTTTTTGACACTGTAAGAGATTATTTTTGATTGCTCCGGGGTCCACGCACATGGGCGGGACTATTCACTAGATTATGACTATACACAGAGATCCCCTACTACAGAACTCTGAGAGCCACAGGTTTGCTGTCAGTACAGAAAAAGTACTTTCCGCTGCTGGTCCATTTCCAATTGTCTTTAACTTTTCTGTGGTGTCCAAATTTAGAACTGACAGATTTTCCAGCATACTTTGAGACACATGAGGGCAGTTCTGTAGACTGCCCCGTCTACCAAGTTCAAAAATATGAAACAATGAATGCTTTAAAATGGAACATGGGGGAGTAAAAGGTGGCTTGATGGTGTCTGTGAGGATTAAGTTAATCTTTACTGGTTTGATAAAGACGCAGTTGAGTTTGTTAATCTTTACTATCAGCACAAGGTCCTCAATATCAAATCTATTTACATTTTAGTGGCCCAAATCTCTTTTGACAAATGACCTTATTTTGAGTTAGGCAGATGTGCGACATCTGTCAAAAAGTGACCGATGTGCTGTCCTCAGTCTTAAGAGCTCACTGATGTCCATGGCACTCTAACTAGGACAGACTGTACTTCCAGCACTTTTTGGCAATTGTTCCACTTCACCAAACTCTAAATAAGGATTTAAAATTGAACTACTTGCAGCACTCTCAAACACCTAATTAAATCAACATTGTTAATCCCTGTTCCACCTTTTTACTTGGTACATCCTTCAACTTTTGTCTGGGCAACCTACAATATTAACTCCCTAAGTTGAGACTTGTATAAACAGAATATACCACTGCACCCACCACAAGCACATTCTCCCCATTACTTTCCTAAAACTTCACCCTCTCAAAATTGGCTTCTGGAGTAATTCAGAAACTTACTTATGCCAGTACCCTATACAATGACCCCTAACAACCAGAAAGAGCAAAATGATGACAAACTGCTAGTCATCCAAGCAGAAAAAAAGAAGTCCATCTTCCCTATGGTAAAAGTATTCACTTGCCTACCTGTTGCACGAGAGAGAAATTTTAAAGTGCTCCTCTTGTAACGGCTGGCCTCTATCTGCAGCACATACTCGTATTGCATATTTTTCTACAAGTAACTTTGGTTCCACTCAATGTTTTCTCCCAATCCTACATTCAGGTGTTAGAGAGGTACACAAAAGAAGTTCCCTCTCTCTCTCTGACTCAGATTTCCCTCAGAAGGGCTACCAAACCCTTAGTCTAACGGTCCATATTACAAGATGTCAAAATATAATTGATAAGAGTACTTGACTGAACATCCATCAATATGATGGTACCCACATAATGAGGATAAGTATTTTGAACTCTAGTTTTAACCAGTCCACTATTATCCCGAGCCACTCCTTCCTTATAGGTTTGAAATGTGTATTCATAAAAAGTAATGCTGGATAGAAAATTGTAGAGAGAAAAAAATTAAACAGGAAGCTCAGTTACGCCAAAGTATATGCAGTCCTTCATATGTCAACACACAATGAGCATAGGCAGGAGGCACTGAGAAGACAATTTTAGACAGGTTTCAGAAGAGTAAGTGACCTATGAACCCCTACACAAAGGCAGCATTCAACTGCACATTTTTCTGATAAACTTCTATCTTCTACCTTTTGCTGAATAGTGGAGTGTTTTTGTTCCATGTCCCTCTTCTCCTTTGCTGCATCCACGACAAGAGTATCCAACTGTATAAAAAATAAAATACGTAAATGAAGTTTTAAACTGTTAGAAAAAATTTGGCATTTTGTCCTGAAAAGGGTAAATTAGGCAATTGTGATAAACCAATACAATATTACACATTTAAGTTCCCTGTTAATGAATTATGTACTAATAGGACATGAACAATCAATTAATGCTGGAATAAGCAACTCATACAAATCAAAGTATAAAAAATATTTTGATGGCAAGCAGTGGTAACTGTAATGTCCAATTCTCTCCCTATTTTCACAACATTTGTGTGGGACAGAGCATCATCTTAAAAGACCTTAACTTTATTTACTATTTTTGATTGTTACAGAATGGACAGTTGTGGTAGATCAGTCAATTCAATGCATGCTTGTGAAACGTATTTATATAACAGCACTCAGAGTAGACAAGGTGTGGAACTGGGTGTGCACATCAAGAGCAGGTTACCTGTCTTCCTTATTACTTATAACTGGAATGTGCCTTAAAATAAAAAAATAATAATGAAAAGAACATAGTAAAGCGGCACAGATATAGTACACTCATCTAAGCAGGGGCCGGATGTGTATTTACAAATTTCAAAACCATACATATAAACAGATGGCCATCTCTCAGTGACCAGCCAAACTTTAGCTGTGTTGATCTGCCTAAGCTGAGAAAGCTGATGAACAATGCTTCCAAACTTATCTTGGCTATGTAAAGGCGCTGGCTCATCACATCCCATGAAAAGAAAAATGGAGCCTATTACAAGCTACAGCAAATCATAGACAGTTCGTCTGAGATTATTACCAAACTTGTATGCCAACAAAAATATCTCGGCTTTGACGTTTGTTTTACTGTAAACAATCCAAATAATCTCAGGTCAGCTACCAATCAAAGAAAATTACAAGAGAGACGTGGTTGGAAACCATACTAGACCGTAAGTAAAAAGATTTTAAAAACACGCAACCAGAAAATATCAAACTAGGAATTGAATGGCCAAGGTGGTACAAAGAATATGTTTCCAGAGCACTTTCTGAAACTATATAGACTATGTAAACAGAAGTTACTTACAGTATAGACCACAGAACCATAAACAAGCATCTCTCTTTCTTTATACTAATCAGATGTCCATCCCAGTTAGAGAAAGGATAGAGGATGTTGCTTGGCAACATAATACAATCAATAGAAGATGAAGTACAAACATGCCCACTGACATCACAGATATTATTTATTATCTACTTCTATAAAAATGTTATGCACACATCAACCAGAGTAACTGAATCTTCTGTATTCGGGAAACAGGATTCTCTACTATGAATAGGCTGCACTTAACCCCTTTTTTGACACACATTTGAACTCATGGGAAACTTAGATAGAAAACAAGTCCCAAAACTGAAGAGGGCAAATACTGCTGAATCAAATATATGTCTCCACATGGCTTGATGAATTTGACTTTCAGCTCTAGAGTTAACGTTGAACACACAATTTGCAAAAGGGGGATAGGAATTACCCATGTGACTACTTCGCAGAGTGAGGAATGGCAAACAAATGCTTGGATGAAAATCCACTTAAATGCACTGACCTTGGAGGAGAAAGTCTAGAAATGTAATAACACACTAAGATACACGCAAATGGCCCAAGGACCATATACTCCATGATGCCTCTTTTCCGCCTATAGGGTTCCTATAAGGAAAGACATTTCTTGTTGCTGTGTTCTCCTCAATTTTTGTTACAGACATCTGCTGTTTTGACCTTGGCTATGGTCTGGTAAAAAGGAATCAGCCACATGTGCTCCGTTTAAGTGGACACCCATATCTATTTCCAAAATGACATCATTGCCACTCTCAACACAACATCAAGAAGCCGGTCTCTAGACATCAAATCATTAATGTAAGGGTTGTGATCTTGCTTGCCGGTAGACACTTTCAGTGAATGCTCGAACTTGGCACGAGTAGAAACTAATGTTATTGAAATGGGATGCAAGCATAACTGGATCAAAGGCTGTGATGGTTGGATAAGGCAGAAATGTGTCCTTAGAAATGTATACAAGCAGTATTTCGAACAGACTTTGGTTTGTCGACTAAAAACAGTAAGAGACTGTTGCCACACAGTACAGTGCTCTAAAGCATGTATAAGGGTTTCAGACTCTGACTGAAATAATGTGATGGTTGGATGTTTTGGTGCCACCTTCGAAAACACTACACCTTAATATATGACCCTCACCAGGTCTTGAGGATGGTCCTTTAAAATCAGAAGGGCGGGACCGATAAGTCGACATTTTGGAGTTTTGTAGGGCAATCATAATCACCATTTCATATTTTATTTAGGAACCTGTGAAGAGCGACTTCCTTCTGCTGTGTAGATATTGGGTTTGCCCTGTACCGTAGACTTCCTATTTGTTCCTTGGGGGTTTTGTTTTTCCCTTTAAATCTGTGACATTGTGCTATATGTATGTTTTTAAAGAGGAGGTTTTGATGGGATCTTATTAACTGGGGCTACACAGACAATTGTACATGTATTATGCAAATACATTAATTATGGATTGTATACAATAAACTATTTAGATTATATAAATTGCTCTTTTCAGGTGCCTTCTTTTGATGAGGGCAAAAACAACAGGTGATGGACAGAATGCAGAACATTGTCATACATTCACCCCAGTGCAGAGATCTGGGCCTAAATCCATCGTTTTTTTGCACTCCACACCACCCCAGGTCAGACATGGCCATATGCAAATCAGCCTTGACCCTGTGCCTCATGGGAACAGTCCAGCCCGAACTGCCAAGCCATGTCTTTCCTGGGCCGGAATCAAGCATCCGAGGACCGGTTTCTGGCTATCAGCCGTCATCAGCCTGGATAGCTTGACTCCAGTGGTGTGGAGAGCATGGGACTCACGTCTGAGCATACCCATCCCACTCGGGGCGACAAAGGCAACAAGCATTTGCAATGCAATAGGTCTCGCATAAGGAAAGTTTGAGCTATTGGTATTGTAAATGTCAATTTTTTTATTTATGTGTTGGTTTTGAAAATAGCTAAATTAATAGCTTTGTCATTTACAATGCCAATAGTTTTAACTTTCGCAAATGTGACACCTATAGCATTTGTAATGCAATATGTGTTGTATTTACGTGACTTAGATGTATTGATATTACAAATAACAATGGCTTTTATTTTTTTTTAAATAATTAATACTTAAAAGTTATTGTAATTTATAATGGCAATAGCTTAAACTTTTGTAAATAACTTCTGGGAAGATTATGTTCAGTGTATTTTATTGTGATGAAAATCCAAGAACAGCAGTGAAATATTAACATCTTTTTGTGACATTTGTAATAAAGCTTGAAACATGAGAGAACATATTAGAACCAGTTGTTGTTGAATGTTGCACAGAGTGATGCTGTGGCCTTCAGTGGTACTGAGTGATGCTGTGGCCTTCAGTGGTACTGAGTGATGCTGTGGCCTTCAGTGGTGCTGAGTGATGCTGTGGCCTTCAGTGGTGCTGAGTGATGCTGTGGCCTTCAGTGGTGCTGAGTGATGCTGTGGCCTTCAGTGGTGCTGAGTGATGCTGTGGCCTTCAGTGGTGCTGAGTGATGCTGTGGCGTTGAGTGATGCTGTGTCCTTGAGTGGTGCTGTGTCCTTGAGTGGTGCTGTGTCCTTGAGTGGTGCTGTGTCCTTGAGTGGTGCTGTGTCCTTGAGTGGTGCTGTGTCCTTGAGTGGTGCTGTGGCGTTGAGTGGTGCTGTGGCGTTGAGTGGTGCTGTGGCGTTGAGTGGTGCTGTGGCGTTGAGTGGTGCTGTGGCGTTGAGTGGTGCTGTGGCGTTGAGTGGTACTGTGGCGTTGAGTGGTGCTGTGGTGTTGAGTGGTGCTGTGGTGTTGAGTGGTACTGTGGTGTTGAGTGGTACTGTGGTGTTGAGTGGTACTGTGGTGTTGAGTGGTGCTGTGGCATTGAGTGATGCTGTGGCGTTGAGGGATGCTGTGGCGTTGAGTGGTGTTGTGGCATCGAGTGGCGCTGTGGCGTTGAGGGGTGCTGTGGCATTCAGTGGTGCCGAGTGATACTGTTGCGTTGAGTGATGCTGTGGCTTTGAGTGGTGCTGTGGTGTTGAGTGGTTCTGTGGTGTTGAGTGGTGCTGTGGCGTTGAGTGGTTCTGTGGCGTTGAGTGGTTCTGTGGCGTTGAGTGGTTCTGTGGCGTTGAGTGGTTCTGTGGCGTTGAGTGGTTCTGTGGCGTTGAGTGGTTCTGTGGCGTTGAGTGGTTCTGTGGCGTTGAGTGGTGCTGAGTGATGCTGTGGTGGTGCTGAGTGATGCTGTTGTGGTGCTGAGTGATGCTGTGGTGGTGCTGAGTGGGAGATGGGGAGATGGAGAAAAAGGAGAGCAGGGAGAGGGTAAAGAGAGAGAGAGAGGAGAGAGGGGGAGAGATGAGAGAGAGAGGGGGAGAGAGGGGGAGAGAGGAGAGAGAGACCGAGACAGGGAGAGAGGAGAGGGAAGAGAGGGAAAGGGAGAGAGGGAGAGGGAAGTGAGGGAAAGGGAGAGAGAGAAAGGGAGAGAGGGTAGAGGGAGAGATGGCGGGTAAGAAGAGAGGGGGAGGACGAGAGCGAAGGACGGAGGGGAGAGTGAGGGGAGGGAGAGAGGGAGAGAGAGAGGAGAGCAGGCAGAGGGGGAGATGGGGTGAGGGAGAAAAAGGAGAGCAGGGGGAAGGTAAAGAGGGAGAGAGGAGAGAGAGGGGGAGAGGGAGAGGGTGAGAGAGGAGAGAGGAGAGAGGAGAGAGGAGAGAGGGAGAGGGAAGTGAGGGAAAGGGAGAGAGGTAGACGGAGAGTGGGGGGATGGATGGATGGGGGATGGATGGATGGATGGAGTGGGGGGTGGTATGGATAGGAGGTATGGATAACCTAAGTGAGCATCATCCACGGCCACAGTCAGTACAATCATCCATAGTGATATTAAATATACTCATATGAAACGAGGGAAGGGTGGGGAGCCCCAGCAAGGAGCCCGGAGAGGGCAGGAAAACTAATGGAGGAACGGGATGGCAGAGCTACAGAGGAAGGGCAGATAAGGGAGAGTAAGAAAAACAAATATAGTCCGAACTAGTTCACGACTGCTGACATCTGTGAATGTTCAGCTCATGAGTTTGAATTCTGCAAGTACTTCGAGGTTGTTAACTTCTGTGATAGAAGAACACCTTCACGAGAGTACACCTTCTGGACAACGGAGTGCTGCCCTATATAAAGTTCATTTTAAAGAACGAGAGCTATGGAAATCCAGCCCAGGCAGTGAGCAATGCATACCCACGGGCATTTCACATGTTAGTTGCATCCTTGATTTTAAACTACACCACAAAATCTTAGTATGTCACCTCTTCAAAGAACATATTACACTGCCAGAGCGCTTTGGCTTGGAGGAGGAATACCAATGTAGGTGGCATCTCTAATGGAGACCAAAGCTGTGTAAATCTTCCCTACGAATGCCACAGTGACGCGACTGCTTCTACGCTGTCAAGCCTGCCATTTTCAGTGTTAAATGGATGCGTATAAAATGGCCGGGGCACTCAAACTATTTCATATCAGTTGTTTATTTCAAATATTCTCCAGAAATTGTAACACACTTCTGAACTTAATTGAAAGAAAAACTCGCACAACTAATCTCTGTGGAGGGCGGCTGAAAAGAATAACACATTTCTCCCTAAGCTCGATGAAACTGTATTAGGTGCCATCCAGAGTCATGGAGGAGAGAGGGAGGGAGGGAACAGAACTGACAGCGGGGGAGGGGGAAGGAAGGGCTGGTGAGCACGAAGGAGCAACAACAGACAAAGGGGCGCATGAGGGCGCACCAACAGGGGGAGGGGGGTGGGGTGGATAAACCAGCACGTGGGCACCGGAGGAGGGCAGGGAGAGTGCAATGAAAACAAGCTAAGTTTGTGATAAGCATCACTGGCAGCCTGGAATGCCCATGTGTGAAGAGGGTTCCAGCTGCTGCTTTAACAGCAACTCACCTTTCCAGCCCGGGCCTGTTTGATATGTCCAGGTCGGGGACCTTACTTTTCTATTCTTCATGGTGACACAGTACCCCTGCCTACAAAGGCAAGCACACAGGCCCTCTAAAAGTATTCGTAATAAAGCAGCTTCAGGAGGTACGCAACTATACCGACGAATACCCCTGAAACTAATTAACTAAATAAAAACGTCCCCCATAGCACAGCAGGAATGTCGCGAGTTGCAATGTCAAGCGATTGTTTCAAAAGTTTAATCCAAAATTTAGGCAAGGATCTTCAAGTGGATTGACAAAGGGTTTGTATTCTTTGTTTGATGGGACGATATTCATTTAATCATATCATCACTCCATAGAGCCAACTTAAATGCATATCAGCATACATTTCCACTTCGCCCAATGCATTTCGTGCAGTGTTTGCCCTTCGTCAGGGGAATTCTATACAAAAATAAGGCAAAGAAATCATGAGTAACCAACCGACATTGGTGTACCTGCACCTTCACCCAGGTGAACTCGGACGGTGTAACGAAATAATAATAGACAAGGCACTGAACCGTGCTAACTCTCAGGGGAGGAGGGTCAAATTGGGCGTCCATAAATTGCCATGCAAACAAATTTACTAAAAGTGTGTACTGACTATTAGAACGAAAATCATGGACATACACAAATCGCAAGTGTGTCAACCAAATAAATGAATAAAAACGTATAAGTAAACGCGGGTGCACCATTGTTGAGAGCACTATAGGAGCTCAAAATTTTTTGCCTCACATGTTACTGTAAGGAAAAAATACTGGCTGTATCATGTGTGACAAACATGCTAAAATCGCAGTGTGTAAACCAACTCAATGACTAGTAAGTGAACGCGGGTGCATCCTAGTTATGAGCTTGTAACAATTTAACAAACAAACAAAATAAGGTGACAAGAGGGCCCAAAACATGCTAAGTCAAGGCTGATGGTAAGTTAACTTACTTCAACGAAGTGGCAGTGACTCAAGGCTGGTGCTGGTGTTCGAACAACGGTGCAGTGCACGGGACCCTAGATAATGCACTGGTGCAGAGGTAGGAGATGTACTACGTGTTCAAAGAGTAATGATATAAAGGGTGCAAGCGCCATGTTGGTCGAGTGCAAGTGTGCCGATAACCAAATAACAACATAAACAAGAGGAATGGTGCCAATAAATAAACCATCATAGGGCGCAATGCAAATAAAGTCAGAGTACACAAACAAACTTTACATACTCAACAAGCCGGTTAGAACAACGCCGCACTTTTAATGTGTTAACGCTATTAAATTGTTCTGTTATTCACCACATTTTTACCAATACTGCCATCTTGTGTCCCTTGGCTGTATTTTTTCAGCTGAAACGATTACTGATACCGTATAGCTTATGGATTCATGTCCTCTGGAGAGCTACACTATAATTGTGCTGTAGCATATGCGTCAGATCCTAAGTCTAAAAAGAAAGATCAAAGATGCAAGGATACAGGAGTGGGTGGGAGCTGTGCAAGCCAAGCATTGAGAGCGAGAGAGGAAGAGCGAGTCACGGCCGTCAGGCCGTGAAGTGTGAAGCAGTGGGCGGGGAAGCAGATCCCTTTGAAGCTGCTGGGCCGAAATGCGAGTCACGGCCTGGCGGCCTTGAAGTGTGAACCAGTGGGCGGGGAGGCAGGAGCAAATGGTAAAGGGAGCCTTTGAAGAGCAAGGCAGGGGGATAGAAGCACGGTCACGAGCACGTGCACTTCTACAAATCCGCATCGTGAAGTCAGCAAATGGTAAGGGGAGCCCTTGAAGAGCAAGGCAGGGGGATAGAAGCGCGTTCACGAGCACGTGCACTTCTACAAATCCGGATCGTAAAAAGTCAGCTTTGTGGTTTGGCTGCAATAGGTCTCTCTGCGAGACCTAAAAACAACAGGTGATGGACAGAATGCATTCACCCCAGTGCAGAGATCTGGGCCTAAATCCATCGTTTTTTTGCACTCCACACCACCCCAGGTCAGACATGGCCATATGCAAATCAGCCTTGACCCTGTGCCTCATGGGAACAGTCCAGCCCGAACTGCCAAGCCATGTCTTTCCTGGACCGGAATCAAGCATCCAAGGACCGGTTCCTGGCTATCAGCAGTCAACAGCCTGGATAGCTTGACTCCAGTGGTGTGGAGAGCATAGGACTCACGTCTGAGCATACCCATCCCACTCGGGGCGACAAAGGCAAAAACAACAGGTGATGGACAGAATGCAGAACATTGTCATACATTCACCCCAGTGCAGAGATCTGGGCCTAAATCCATCGTTTTTTTGCACTCCACACCACCCCAGGTCAGACATGGTCATATGCAAATCAGCCTTGACCCTGTGCCTCATGGGAACAGTCCAGCCCGAACTGCCAAGCCATGTCTTTCCTGGACCGGAATCAAGCATCCAAGGACCGGTTTCTGGCTATCAGCCGTCATCAGCCTGGATAGCTTGACTCCAGTGGTGTGGAGAGCATGGGACTCACGTCTGAGCATACCCATCCCACTCGGGGCGACAAAGGCAAAAACAACAGGTGATGGACAGAATGCAGAACATTGTCATACATTCACCCCAGTGCAGAGATCTGGGCCTAAATCCATAGTTTTTTTGCACTCCACACCACCCCAGGTCAGACATGGCCATATGCAAATCAGCCTTGACCTTGTGCCTCATGGGAACAGTCCAGCCCGAACTGCCAAGCCATGTCTTTCCTGGACTGGAATCAAGCATCCAAGGACCGTTTTCTGGCTATGTGGAGAGCATGGGACTCACGTCTGAGCATACCCATCCCACTCGGGGCGACAAAGGCAAAAACAACAGGTGATGGACAGAATGCAGAACATTGTCATACATTCACCCCAGTGCAGAGATCTGGGCCTAAATCCATCGTTTTTTTGCACTCCACACCACCCCAGGTCAGACATGGCCATATGCAAATCAGCCTTGACCCTGTGCCTCATGGGAACAGTCCAGCCCGAACTGCCAAACCATGTCTTTCCGGTACCGGAATCAAGCATCACCACCCCCTTTTGTACTGCTTTGGCCGCCATAAGTGTGGCAGGGTATGCTCAGACGTGAGTCCCTTGCCTACTTTGCCACTGGATTCAAGCAAGCCGGGCTGAAGACGGCTGGAATGCCAGAAACCGGTCCTCGGAAGCTTGTTTCCGGTCCAGGGAAGGCATGGCTTGGCAGTTCGGGCTGGACTGTTCCCATGAGGCACAGGGTCAGACTGATTTGCTGGGGTGGCAGAGTGGGCTAAAGAACGGTGATGGATCAAACCCAGATCTTTTGACTGGTTGTGAGTGTTTGATTGGTTCAGATGCTCCGTCCATCACCACCCCCTTTTGTACTTCTTTTGATGAGGGCATTCTTTAAAGCATACACTAATGATCTGATGTCTCGGGGGAGCTTTTTGATGTCGTGTTGATATGGTTTACCCCAGATCCCTGTGACAAAAGTAAGCAGGGTACACCCTGTTTGTTGATGTGTAATTGCCACTCTGCCAAATCTGGTATTTGTATGCAGGGCTCCTACGTAGTTACAGACTGCAGAAAGAGTAAGCAGGAGTAAAGAAAATATTTTTTCCATCAACACCTAAAAAATAGCATTTGATTTTTGTATTTTTCAAACAGCCCGAGTTTCAGAGCATGCGCTCAGTGTGTGACAGGCATCAAACATTCATTTTTTAACTTCAGACAAGAAAATGCTATTGCAACCAAATCTGCAGCGTAAAGGAAATCTGAGCTGAAAAGTCAGATAGTTGAGTTTGACTACTACTGTCTATTATCATTCAGCTAGCTTGGAAGCATGAATTATATTCAGGGTGAGCTCTACAGTATACATTTCGAAGGCATACATCATATACATCATATCCTTTTCATGACTCATGGGAAGGTATGCCTGCCATCTGCTGTTTCACACCTCTTATTTGTCAAACAATAGCCAGGAAAGGTAAGGAAGAACTCCAGACAGATCTAAAGTGTGGTATTCGAGTTTCTATAGATCTCTATTCACCTTTTAGAATTAGAAATGGAGTCATCCCAGCCGCTCGAGAAGAGCACTTCACCGGGCCTGTGAAGAAGCTCTCTTTTAATGTCTTGGAGCTAGAGGAGATAAAGTTCAGCTCAGATGTGTCAAGGGACACCTGTATTTTAGGGTGCATGAGACCCTGGGATAACTCATACTGTGCCTCTTGCACTTAAATTGGAACAAGAGATGTGTGCATTTTATGTTGATCCAACACATTTTTGCCTGACAACAAACGCTCCAACACATTTTTGCCTGACAACAAACGCTCCAAAACCTATGTGCTAGGTAAATAGTTTTGTACATTTAGGGTCTTATTAAGAGTACGGCGGTCCTGGGTCCGCCATAATCACAGTGGCAGTCTAACCGCCATATTACAATGGTGGGGGTATGACTGCCACAAGACCGCCGCCTCTGCTCCAGCATCCTACGGCAGTGGCGGTGGGGAAAGGGGCGGTTTATGCTGGCGGTGCCGAATCGGCACCTCCGACCATATAACTTCCTGCATTTCCACCTCCCATTTACCCTAACAGGATCCCCGGGCTATTCTGCACTTGGTGGTTCGTGCTGGGGGACATGATGTGCCCCCCCCACCAGAATATCACCTACGTTCATGTACTGTGAGACATTCACAACGTGCTCTAGGCGCTGTCACGGCGGCGGTATGCTATTTAGGCTCTCCCATGAGTCTCACATAACCGCCGCCGTGACACAGCCACAGCACTGGGTTCACCACAGGCTTGGCAGTCTTCCTGGGACCGCCGCGGTAGCTGTCTCAGAGAGAGAGATAGCTAAATTTCTAAGAAGGCCCTTAGGTTCAAATGTACGACGGGATTTAGCATGCCCAAACAGGTTTGCGACCTGTTTGCGCATGCTAAATCCTTGTGGGCCATGTACAAACACTATTTTGCAAGTCACAAATAAATTGCGACTCGCAAAATAGTGTTTTGCGAGTCGCTATTAGGAAGGGGCGTTCCCTTCCTAATAGCGACCCCAAAGCTATCTATGAATGTTTTGTGACCACAAATGCGGTCGCAAAACACTTGCAAATTACCACCCTCTTCAAGAGGGTGGTAATGCACTCGCAAAAGGGAAGGGTTCCCACGGGACCCCTTCTTCTTTGCAAATGCAGGGGAAAATATTTTTTAAGGGCAGGCAGTGGTCCCAGGGACCACTACATGCCCTTGAAAAATTATACAAAAATGTTTTTTGTTTTTTAAATGCATCTCGTTTTCCTTTAAGGAAAACGGGCTGCATTAAAAAAAAAAAACCTTGCTATATTGAAAAGAAGTCCCGGACATAGAGGTCTGCTGAGCCCAGCAGGCCACCATCCCTGGGAGGGCCAGCCATTCCCAATGGGGTCGCAAATTGCGAGAAGCTCATTAAGATTCATGAGCCTCGCATTTTGCAACCCTATTGGGAATCGCTAACAGTGTCTCTAACACTGTTGTACATTTGCTTATGCGACTCGCAAATAGCGACTCGCAATTTTTTGCAATTTGCGAGTCGCAAAAGGTCGTACATCTGGCCCTAAGTTTGTAAAGCATTATTTTGAAACTTTCAGTAGCAAATGGGCTCTGCCCCATTTCTAACCTCCCTTGAGTTTTTGCGTTTAGCCAACCTAGTTTTGTATGGTTACTGTGTGCGACTCTCACTAAAGGGGTTTCATTCACTATAAACTCGGTTATAATGGATTGTGAAGGCTAACCAGATATGATCTGCTCCTCCTCAGCTAGGGTAAGAGGCTCTGATGGACTTCAATTTTCTGTAGAAGACCATAAAATTAGGAATCGGTTTTAGATAAAAGGAGAGGTTGTTCCAGAATCTCAGGCCATTCACGACAAACCATATATTCCTAACGTTTGGGTCTCTGTATGAGAAGTCTCAGACCGTAGAGATGAGTCTTTTTCTATTCGGTAACCCTGCAGAATTTTAAAGCCCTTTAAGAGCTAAAAAACAGAACACACAGACGTATTATGGAAACCTTTCAAAAACTGCAGTCAAATTCAGGGTATTTAGGAGTCTGTAAATGTAATGAAGACAGAGGGCGTGCGCACAACAAAACTGAGGAAAGGCCACAAAACAGAAAAGCAGGGAAATAACAAGATGGGCATATGAGCCACTAGAAGCCGAGGTATCACCATGGCTGGAAGACAAGAGAAGGCAGACAGGCCTGCAGTACTCTTTTAAAAGCAAAGATTAACTATGTGTATTTGGCCAATGTGGTCTTTTTGCCTAGAACTACAATACCGACTGACTGACCTCCTATCCTTTAGAAGGAGATTAAAAACCTGCTTGTTTTCTATGATCTAGTTGGTGTGTAGTCACGGTTTTTCCTTCTGTCTGAGTCTGCAAGCGCCAGGATGCCTGCTAGGTGACAGTGCGCTTTATAAGCTAAATAAATAAATAAATTAGAGATCGGATGGATGTGGCTATGTCTCCTGTGTCATTTCTCCTTTCCCGAATTAAACATCTTTCATGGAAAAAACACATTTAATTCGTTTTCCTTTTCTGTATCCGTTAGCTCTCTCTGGCTCAGTTTGTCTGTAGAGATGATTGCTACTGATTAATTATTTTTGTTACATATTTAAATACAAAAGAACGGGAAAAAGTAGGTTACTAAAGTTTATTCAAATCGGAGAACCCTTTCACAACAAACTAGATCTTCGAAAAGTACTATTCTCAGCAAACGCTGACAACTCAATGCTTCCAAAAGCTTGCCATAATCACAACACAGCCACAGCGAATTGCCAGGGGAACTAAAATGTTTAACAAAGAATGCAGCTTCTATTTCCAAACCACTTTAGAACTGTGTCCAACCCTGAGTCATATGTTTGGAGTATGGAGACTTCATCTACAGAAAGGCTTTTGTCTGCCAGATGGGAGATTTCATGTGACAAACATGATGCTGTCTGAACTATGCATGGTAAGGACTCTCCCTTATGACTAGGGGGGTGGGGGGGGGGCTGTATGGTGCCGACTGTCTGCAGAGATGTTTTTGTTTTGATACTTTATCAAAATGCAAATCTTGCCACTTATAACTAATGTATCAACTTTAGTGAAGATGCAGCAACCAAAACTAGATACATTTACCTATTCTTTAACGTTCCCTACAATAAGGATGTCCTCAAAACTGTCTTCCATGTTTAAAACAAAAAGAAATCAAACTAGGCAATGCAATAGAGAAATGCATTACAGTAGAAAAGAACAAAGGCTTCGATTATGAAACCCAGAACCCAGCCCAAGTAATGTGCATGTGTGTGTGTGTGTATATATATTTATTTTTATTTAGAAAGTTTTATATAGCGCGAACATGACCACCGAGGGTATCAGAATGCTTTACATATTAAGCAGTAAGAAGGGTACAGGCAAACAAACGGATTCAACATAGCGAAAAGTACACAGTCTTAGTCCCACATTCTCGTGAGCCAAGTAGCTGGGCCACAAATCAGCGTCTATAGCCCCAGACCCAAGAGAGGAAGCCAGACTGAGGCAGAAATGTCTTCATCAAGAGCCCTTTGACTTCTATTTAGAAGAGGACAGTGGAAGGGATTACCCTGACTTCGGGGGGAAGGGAGTTCCAGATCCTCGGCGGCATACCTGAGAAGGCTCGATTGTAGGTCTTTTTTTTCTTAAATTTTTGTGTTTTGAGTAAAAGGGTGCTTGCGCTTCTGGAGGCTCTTGAACGACATGAGAGCTCCAGTTTCTGAGCGAGGTACATCGGGGTCTTGAAGTGGATGGCTTTGTGTGCCATGTATGCAATTTTTAACTGTAGCCGAGTTTCATATGGAAGCCAATTCAAGGACAGCAAGTCCGGAGAGATGTAGTTGTATTTTTTAGTGCCAGTTAAGAGCCTAGCAGCAGAATTGGGGGCCACCCTAAGAGGAGCCGTTTTCACTCTGGGCAAGTCCCAAAGCGTTGCACTGCCATAGTCCAGCTTTGCAATCACTAATGCTTGGTCTGCAACCTTTAGGTCATGAGCAGGGAGAAAGAGTTTGAGCTTCCTGCTGATGCTGAGTTGGAAGTTCGCTCCTTTGGTGAGGGAACTGATGTGTTTTTGCATGTCCAGACTTTTGTCTATATAATACTAAGCGAGGATGCAGAATCCACGAGGTGGGGTCTACAGCTAAGAGCAGTAAGCTAATTCAACCAATATTAAATGGCCGGAGATTGCTTGTGAGGTGAGATTAGGAGGAATTCTGTTTTAGAGCATTTAGTTTCAGATGCTTACATGTCAGGCAGCTTTGTGTTTCCAGCATGACTGAGTTGAAGAACTGAATGTGTGCAGGGGAGGCGATCTTCCGGTATAGTTGAGTATTGTCCGCATACATGTGACAGTGAATGCTGGATGATTTCAGAATTTCTGTTAGAGGCTTTATTAACAAGTTAAAGACCGTGGAAGAGAGTGCTGAACCTTAGGGAACCCCCAGCGTAACCGGTGCAGGATGGGACAGAGATTGGTTCACCTTGAAGCTTTGGGATCTGTTCAGGAGGAACGAAGAGAACCAGTTAAGAACAGGCCCAGACAACCCCATCCAGTGTTCCAGGAGGTCAATTAGGTCATCGTGTCTGACAGTATCAAATGCTGACGAACGGTCAAGAAGGATCAATAGGCACGATATATATAGATATATATATATATATATATATATATATATATATATATATATAAAATATATAGATATATATAGTTTGTGGATTTTGTGGCGAGCATCCTGATCACTGGCGGTGCAAGGTGAAAGGCGATACCACAGGACGCGTTTTAAAAACTGCAAACAATCTTCTTCATATCAAAGAAAATCCTGCACGGGGAAAAAGTAACAGCTGTCGTACATTATAAGGATATTTGCTAGACACTGAGTTCCGTGACCATATAGAAGAATGAGGCCAATGGCTGAATGCCTTTCTAAGGGCATGGACTTCTGAGGTGACTTATAATGTACCACAGGGAGTAATTTATTCCTTAAAATACATACACCATAACCCTTCCTTATAGGCTGTGCGCAGTAGTGGCTTAGCCACCAACGTGTGGGTGGTAGGGTGCAGGGTCTGGGCAGCCCCCACTGCACTCAGCCATTCAACCTCCCTCTACACATGGCCTCTGGCTGTGCGTAAAAGGGGTGTTGGACGACTCTAGTGGGGTGTTTGTGTGCAGGACTGGGCCAGAAAATGGAAGTCAGGCCCTGCAGCCAACTCTCCACCCACGGCTCCCCAGGTTAGCTGCCTGCAGGGGGCTGGGTGCAGGCCTTGTGCCCCCCCCCCCCCCCCACACTGCACAGGGCTATTCAATATGTTGCTGTGCAAGGACATTGGCTGGGCACAAAGAGGGTTAGCTTCCCACCCTTCTTCCAACATCCTGCTCCATATGGCCAACAGTCATGCTCAGGGAGGTATGGGGAAGTTGGCTGAAAGTGAAAAAAAAAACACAGGATTTCACGGAAAAACTAAAGGTTAGTGACATCCTATTTGGATGTTGAATTAACACAAAAACTAGTATTCAAAAAACAAAAATTAACCAGTTATGGTTTACCAAGCTAACTATAGTTTGCAAACCCGCCATGCACTGATTATGACCGCACATATTACATCATTCATGACATGTTAAATGACATCACTGATGACACCATCCAATGAATGTGACATTTTGTTCCACACTTTTCAAACTATATTCAGCAATCTACACCTCAACCAAATTTTCTATCATCTCTATAGTGCTAATAGGTGTAACCTTTTGCAACATGCAGGACATGAAGCATATCTATGAAATCATCCAAATTTAGTAGATATTCTGATCTGTTTTTACTGATTTTCAAGTGCATAACAAAGGTAATGACTCCGTAGACATTAATTCGATCAGCACCTTATTAAACCTTGAATACAGTTCAAAAAAGTGTTTGTGGTCGTTATTTACCTTAATGAGATGTACCTGTTAAAAACCTCCTCTGACACAGAATTGTAAGCCAAAAGGTTCACATCTATACATTAGCCATTGATAATGCATAAACAACGTTCTGTCGTTTGCAAAAGAGCTTTACACATATTCGTAAAAACAACAGAATTGCAAACAGTGGTTCTTAACCTTTTGACTACTGTGGACTCCTTCGGTGACACCCCCCAAATACACAAACGATAAAATACTGTATGTAATTCTCAAACACATTTTTTTAAAATATTAATTTTAATGGGAGGGTTGTAGGTTTTCTAAATTTAATTGAGGCAAACAATTGTCCATACTGTATTCTGTAGAACTGCTCCCGCAAATCAACCCACAAGGAAGCCAACTTAATTTTCAGCCACCAATTACAAAGTCCTTCACATTGATAGTTTTTTTTTAATTTTACATTTTACATTTGCTTCTTTATTTATATACACCTTATTAATGTGTTAATATTATTTAATTATCTAAGCAGTCGCAGACCCCCTGAGTAGATGTCATAGATCCCCAGGGTTTGACGGACCACTTTTGCAATTATACGGAAACTTGAACTGTCTGTGAGTCACAACAATGTATAATGTCTTACAAGTTTAACTGTACTTATGGAAATAAATATATACATTAGATAAATCTGCAATATATATATAGAAATTGTCGATAGCGATACATCAGAATTCTTTAACGTCAGTATGTGTACAGCAATACACAGGTAGATACTGTATAGTAATGAGTAGTATTTTGCTCATGTTTTGACAACAGACCCTTAATTTAAGCCATAACCACTATGATGATATCAGTGATGTTATCTGTTATGTCATTTGAGATATCAATAGTGATGTTGTCAATTATGTCATTAAACAGGTCATACGTGATGTAATATGTGCGCTCATAAGCAGTACATGGCGGAGGAGCATGTTTTAGGGCCTTATTAAGAGTTTGGTGGTCCAACTGCTCAAACATCGTGGTCGCCAGGACACACTGCGGGGATTTTGCAGCAATGGTGAGTATTTTTCTACATGTATTGATGTCTGTGTGAGCATTTGAACTGCATATGTGCCATATGCACACATATGCATGATACATGTGGAAAAATACCACCTACCCACATCGAACTCCCAACAAAGAACAAGAAAGGGGTGAGTACACACATAAAATCCTTTGTTTCCACCGACTTGAAGCTGGTGGTCTCATCGCCGCGGTCAGCTCGTGGAAAAGTCAACTCGTAATACAGACGGCGGCGAAACTACCCCATACCGCCGTATGGCAGCTGCCTCTCCCCAACAGCGACTGTCTGCGATGTGCTGGAGGATCAGCGGTTCAGCCGCAGTATTCCCAACTGTAATCTGCGGTGTCTGGACCGCGATCACAGATACCGCATGCCAAGGACAGCCAAACTCGGAAAAAGGCCCACAATTAGCTCAGTAAACTATACTCTGTGAATTTCAGGTTTTTATGTTAATAAACATTCATTTTTGTGTTATTTCAACAACTAACTATACCACTGCTTTAGTCTTTGTGTTTTTCAGTGAATTGCAAGGGTTTTCCTTTTTTAAATGTCAGGAAAGACCTTATTACCATATATAACTATAACATCACTTTAACCTGTTTTTTCAGTGATATATAAACATGACATGCAAATTAAAGAAGCCTTGGCAAAGAATATAGGTTTGGTCTTGGCAAGCTGGTAAAAAAGTGACAGTGATTTTATTTATTTTTTCCAATTCAAGCAGGTGCTACAAAAAATAGTAGAGACAATAAAAACATGTTGCTGCTTAAACATGGCAAACACTTCTTTAAAATCAAACATTTCAAATTAAAAAAATTGCATTTCACAACATTTTTATGAAACACTCTGGGTGCTTCCCATCAGGTAGGTATACTCAAAACAGATACATAAAATGCTTTGTAGTTTTAATGTACATCTAAGGAAAATATGATTCTTATTAGTGCAAATAAAAGATATTTGCTTTGAATTTCTATAATATGAAGTAATAATTTAAACACAAAGATGACTAGAAATAATAAACAAATAATGGATGGGAAAAAAGCACTGTCAAGCTGGAGCATTTACTCACCAGTCCTGGCACTGAAGTGCACTTCTTTTTAGCCAGCTGTGCACATGTACTCGGGTAAAATACTATCACTCAGTTCAAGTCAACGAAAAGACTGAAATGGACTGAACCATTACTCTATGCTGAGGTGGGCAGAAGGGTGGATCAGACCAAAGGATGAACTCTTTAAAAGGGCTCCTAACCCAAGTAAAATTTCAAAGGTGGAAGTAACTTTTTCAAGCCCTCCAACAAAGAACTCAGAAAAGCGAATTGGATCTTGATAAAATGATTGTGTGAAAGGTGTTCTGTTCCATTTCGTTACCCATGATTTTCCGCTTTTTGGACTACCTGGTTAAAGACTTCTGCCATGAGTGAGACTCACTCACTGTAAGGTGTGTTACAATGGACTGGAAGTGCTAAAAGTCAGTGTACGCCTTTTAAGAAAAGGCTCACTACTGCAGAGCTAGGGTAAGAGGCTCTGGGCTGTTTGCATGTGAATAAGTGCACACACGCTTGTGCACATGTGTGCAAGCTGACCGCGAGAAACTATCATCTAAATCAGCCGGGTATCTGCGCACAGGTAGCCTGCTGCAGAAAGGATCCTTCATAAATTTCTGTTGATCAGTACAGGCCTTATAATAGGAGTGAGAATTAATAATATGAGTATGCACTCTCTAATGCCTAGATATTGTGCTGTGTATGGGTATAGTGATTCACTGTATTGTACACAAGGTCGAAATCTGCACCAAAACACAGTTTTGCCATAGTTAGACCTAGAGAATAGTATGGTGCACAATTCCTATGGTAAATAAGGATACAGAGTGAAGATCTGACATTAATTTCCCCATATCTGCACTCCTGGCACATCAAGATTTAGCATTTTTCTCCAACTCCATTCTTAATTAGATTCAGGACTTTGATTAACCCGGCTTGGCAAAGCTGAATTATCTGCTGGTCAGCTGGAGGATCAAAAGCTTACCCACACAATAGGTCCATTGGCAACTAATTAGGCCTGCTCCAGGAAGAGGAGAGGATAGGACAGAATCTGCAAATAATAATACTTTTTCACAAAGCACTCGCCTGGGAAAGCCCAACCTCGCCAAATCAAAGGAGGTTAGCAAGACCCGTGGAGCCATGAACAGAAAGGGCTGCCTTCTGAAGTTCGGAGAGAAGGGACCATGCCATTGTGGCAGTTAAAGGTAGGGCATAGGCTTTAGAGAAAGTCTTTCAATAGACCACTTGATGGCAGCATCTCGGAAATTGTGCAGGAGGTTTGGGGTAGAGGTGGGCTGATATGCTACCCTAGGATTGGACAGGGGACACTACCTTCTACAACATTCCACTCCCTCTTAAAAACTCCTGCACAATGGAGAGACTTTTGAGAACAGTCTGGACCTGGGAGAGGAAACGCCAAAGCAATGCCCAGGTGGAGGATGAAAGAAACCTGACCCCACTGCAAAGATGAACTTATGATTTCAGCTGTTACCCTGGGATTAGAACTTGTTTCTCAAGGGCCATTGGTGCTGCCCCCGTCACTTCAGGAGGACAGGCGAGGGAGGGATGGACCTGCTTGGCAGCTGAAGGGTTCCCTTGGGTTTTCTGTGGACTGGTGCTGCAAAAGTATGACTTTCACTTCCACTGACCCAGTTGCGCTGTAGAGAGCCAATAGAGGCAGTGGGACCTGGAATGTGCAGGCGCAGGGGGCACTCTGTCATGGGGCTTTGGAGTGCTGCTGAAGGCTCCCCAAGAAATACAAATTTGGAGGCCCGGAGGCCTGAAGAAACCACATCAGGGGGCTAGTGTGTGTCATCAGGATCAAACCATGCAACTTTCCTCATGCACTGAATCATTACAGTTATTAGTGAATGTCACACTGTTAGTGCTTTTAATGGTGATGCAATTTATTATAATACATTTCTGGTTTTATTAAAGTGGTTACCCCCTTACACAGGAAGTAGGCATGCCTTTTGATAACTACAGACCATTGATGTGTTTCTAGTATGTGGGGGTTACTTTAATTATGGGGTTAAGAACTCACTCTGTGACTGAGAAACATTAGGAGGGTGTCACCATAGGTAGTTCCACCTGCAATCAAGTATGTATTTGTGAATTCATGTGTACAAGAGAACTTTGAGGGAAAGGCAAACATAAAGAACAACCAGGTACATTATGATTTGTTTTACTGCATCCTCTTGAGAATACAGGCAGGCTCTCTATGTTTGCAAAAGATGGATAGTATGAAACCCATACCAGTCCAAATGTTAGAGGGGATGAAGAAAGTGTGGTAGCCATGTTAGACGTAAATGCATGCAATGGAGTAATATCAGAAGAAGAGTGGGCTTCTGCTACAGAGAAAGATGATATCATGCAAAAAGTCATACATTTAAAAAATGTGGTTAGCCTGCTGGTAAATTGCAGTCTGAAGAACTGCGCAGTTTTGCGATAGTGGCACCAGAACTTTCATGCAGAGGTCAAATTTGCATGAGGAGTAATTTGTTTATCCCACCTACAACTTTACGTGAACGCATCATTAAAGTGGCCCATGAAGCCCACTTAGGTATTTCTTCACACATGCAAAAAGTTAAGACAGTACCTCTGGTGGCCAGGTTTGGACAGGATGGTAGCTACCGTGATTGGCAGGTCCCCTCAATGTCTAGTTTTGAATAAACATATGGACACCACGGTTAAGTCACTTCATCCTGTTCCACTTCCTTCAGGCCCTTGGGTTAATGTAGCCTCAGATTTTTCAGGACCTTTTCATTTGTTACCGGCTAGTCAAAAATTCCTTATTGTATTGGTGGATTACTTCACCACAAAAACAGCTCTTGAATTTTAAAAGAATGTATTCCTTATTGAAGGGTGCCCTTAATTCGTGGTCAGACAAATGGACACATTTGGCGTCTACAGAAATGAAAACATTCATGGAAAGTGTTGATGTATTTCATCTTGAAGTTGCCCTTTATAGCCAAACTTTCAATGGACTTGTTGAGCGATTGAATCGCATTTTAAAAGTAGGAATATAAACAGCTCTATCAGCTCACTTGTATGTGAATGATTATTTGGAAGACAAAATTTGGAATTACCTTATTACACCACACTCTACCACAGGTGTTTCTCCTTTTAGTAGTTTGAGAGGTAGAGAAGCTAAAAACAAATTAATTCCTAGTTGGTTAAAGATAGCTTCAGGATGGGTGTCTCCTAAGCAACTGGGAAACACTGAAGAAATGAATATCAGGAATAGAGTATTGATGAAACAAAGCAAGCAAAGGAGTTGGTATGATATGAAGTACAATGTACTTGAACATGATTTTAAGGTCAATGATTTTGCTTTGATTAAAAAACCCAACAAGGTCTGGAAGGGAGAATCAAAATGTTCTTCTCCGTTTAGAGTAAATAAAACAGGAACAACATCAGTTCTACTGCAAGGTAGAGGCTGGTGGATAAAAATAATCTGACACCCATCTCTGAAATACAAGCAAGTATCTATAATCAAACTTGCAACTTACGAGAAAATACTGATTCTATGTTGTCCACTGATATGTCCTCAGCAAGTGGGAGTATAGTCTCAGATGTCAGTAAACTATGAATCCAAGTACTTCGGAACAAATCATTACTAAGGCTAATTTGCCTATCAATCGAAGTGACGTTGTCACTCAGTCCTCAAGGATAGTAAAAGTGCCAAATAGGTTAAAAGAGTATGTATTGTATTAATAGTCTGTTTTTGTGTTTTGTTATGGGGAGGGGCGGTGTAGTATGTGTAGCAGTGGTATTTTATACCGTAGTTGATACTTTAAATGTAGTTGTATTTCATTGATTTGTTTTCCATGTTCAGAATGATTGGCGCGAATGAAGCTTGGAACTTGTGGGCAGTAGTCTGTTGGTTCCCTGTGGCATCCGGACATCCGTGCCGTCGTCAGTTCTACTTATTGGAATAAAGAAGTAACCTATATATATTTTGTCTTCTGGATTTTCTGCATGCATTTTTTCTTCCTCACCGTTTCCACAATCATCTGCGTAGACCGAAATATTGTGACAGATGTCTGAATAATAAGTGTTGATTAGGTTTGATGGGGTTGTTACTTCTGAATCATTTATAAAGGTCCATGTGGAATTCAAACTCCAAAATCTATTTCTTCAGGTTTCATCACTGACAAGGCAACTTCTCACTAATGTTAGATTTGAAAATACTATTCAGGAGGAGGATGCTGAAATACAAATAGATACCCTCAAGAACTAAGGACCTTGTCAAGATCCTTGAAAACGTCTAGCACACTTTGAACAACAGATGTTGAACTCAAAGTAAAGCGTGATGCGCAGAGACACAAAGCATGCTATCTACTGCCGTCATGCTTCCCTGATAATAGTCAAAAGGGGATGTCCTTCACTGATTGACTATAAATTTGTATCCTGTCTGTTTGAAGAAAATGCACTATGCAATAACGTTTTATAGATAAAAGTGGCTCAAGTGTCTCGATCTGATAGAACAGCATGTACTCTCTATTAAGGATAATTCTTGCAAAGGGGAGTCATGGTAGATCATAGTGCAGCCCTACTGAGGTTCAACTAAGTGGTAATCTAAATAAGAGTGAATATTTCTATAAGGATTTGACCTTAGATTATTGGCAGGTAGTGGATAGGCCCTAACATGTTACTCAGGCTAAAATATATTCTATTTTAGTGCTTTGGTGGGAAATTTATTTTTCAATAAAGCTTCAGGTGAGTTACAACCCTGTTACTTTATTGACGTGAAGCGATCCGCATAAAAATAAACAGTACAAGTGTCACACTTTCATTAAAGATACACAGAGAGCAACCTGATTCAGGTTATCTTATTGTTATCCCAATATGCAAAGTAGACTTTCTTTAGGTAGTAGTCAAATATAAAAAAACAGTACAAGCTATCCAGTCAGGCAATAATGCTGCAAGTGCTGACATTAGCCAAAGGTTTCCATAGAGGCCACGTTAGTAGTTTTTCTTGACAACATTTTCTGGAGGCTTACCATTGCTTTTATGTTGAAGGGTTTGCTGTCCCCCATGGATCTGCTGTCAAATTGTGATGATGCCATCTGGATGTCAAAACAATGAACCCCTTTGTTATTGAAAATATTCTCTTCCATTCAGGGATATTCTTCCAACATTGAAGAGAAATGGGCCCGCAACTCTGAGGGGCAAGGCAGGCGAAGAGCGCCCCTATCCTTTGGCTCTGGGTGGAAGGCAGCTCGTGTTATTCATCGACACCATTGTTTTGATGGTAAAGAGTAAATGACCACAGAAAAAGAGCCAGTGCAGTCTGTACTGCTGGAAGTACATTTCTAAAACTATAGGCCTGGACTTGCCAGATTCTGAACTTTAGGTTCTCAGAGATCATAGAATTACACCTTTACTAGCAATGACATCACAAGAGTTGCTATAGCAACTGACAACACAAGATATGGTTTGATTGTATCAGGTGACTGACCTCATAAGTCACACCAGCTCAGGGTTGGTAGATAAAAGTATACGCTCCAGTAAGAGTCCTATGCCATCAGAAAAAAAGCTGCAGAATAAAACATATCTGAGGGAGGAAATTTCAATCCGGGAAAAAAGCCACTGAATATATTTGAACCAAATTGGAGAATGAAGCCCTCGATACACGAGACAGCCCTAGAATAATTAGACACTCTACTATTCCTATAGTTTTAATAATGTTTGGCACAAGGTTGAGGCATGAACTGGGACGATTCCGTGGAATACTGCATTGCAAGATGTTTCTCCCACTGTGCTTGGAAAATATTTGAACAACTATTTATAGGGGGTGCATGTTACAGGGCGTGATGTTTTAACAGGTATAGTTCAGGCAACAGTGGGCTGCAATTGAGCACACTTTTTAGGAGTCTGTATTTCAGTCTCAACACAGAGGAATCAATCTTACTTTGTATGGGGGAATGACAACACACCAGCAAATGAGAAAACTAAAAGCATAAAGTGTTCTATGATATCAAGCAGTACTAAAAGCATAAAGTGTTCTATGATATCAAGCAGTACACCACATACATATAATCCCTAAAATAAATAAAAAGCCTCTATTCTAGATGTTTGTTTATTTAGGTATGTTTTTATCTCTTTTTTTATCTCCTCTTCTCCATCCAAGGAAGATGGAGTACACAAGTCTCTGACTGCCTGTCTTTATGCCATGACATTGAAAATAAATGTGGCACAATACACCATGTGATTTAGAGAAAATGTAGGAATAAAAAAAGAATGATTTATTGCTACAAGGTCAAATTCCACATGCTTACTACACTAAAAGTTCCATCACTACAGCTTTAATGCTCTTGAGCTCCACTCTACATTATCAGCCTTCTTTGAAGACAAGATTCAGACCATACAACAAGACTTTCCAACCTCCACTTACACAACTGACCATCGCCCAGATAGCCCTCCCAACATCATTAATGCAAGACTGGATGCATTTCAGGAGATTTTGCTCTCACAATTTCGCCAAGCCAATCTTTCATGTAAGTCTGGCTCTCCCCACAATCCATGCCCACTGGCCATCTTTTACAGGGCCACCAACCTAGTCAACCCCCTAATCAATTACAGGGCCGACAACATAGTCAACCCCCTAATCAATCAGATTTTGAACACTTCATCCATGGCGGAAGTCCCTACAGCCTAGCAGTTGTGAAACCTCTACAAGAAAGCCTATAGCAGATCCCACCATTCTGTCAAACCTAAGGCCCATCTCCCTACTTCCATCATTGACCAAAATGCTGGAAAGAATTGTAAATGGTCAACTCATCTTGTTACTAGAAAATTCGAATTCCCTACTCCCCAACAATCCGGCTTCAGATCCAAACACTCTTATGGAACCAGCCCTACTAGAAGTCTCCAAACCCATTAAAATGACCCTAGATGCTGGTAACAACACAGTGCTGATAGTTTTTTATCTCTCCGCAGCATTTGGTACCATCTCAAACACCATACTCCTTCAACGGATCCAAGAATGCGGCATCTCCCATAAGGCTCTGTCCTGGCCCAAATCTTTCCTGCCTGACAGGAGACAAACGGTAGCCTAAGGCCAATTCTTCTCAGCAGAAAGGTCAGTGGCCTTGGGAGTTCCACAGGGCTTATTACTTAACTCTGCACTTTGTATTATCTATATGGCTCCCCTCCTTTCCCTGACAGCCTCATTTGAAATCGCCACCACCTCCTAAGCTGATGATACAATTCTATCTCTAGACAATCATTCCAAACACAATTTCCAAAATTGCTTTACCAGTGTCATCCTTTGAATGCAAAATCAAAATGCATCTCAAATGCAACACCGATAAAACCGAAATTCTGCTATTCAGCAAGTCAAACCAGTTCTTCCTGATCCAATGGTGCCTAACTCTGTGCCCCCATGCCACAGCTGAAGTGGCAAAGAATATAGGGTCAAATTCGACACCGCCCTATCCTTCCACCCACAAGCTTTGGCAGTAGCAGGAATGTGCTTTAAGCTAAGTAAAAAGTTTTTTTTAATTTTCTTCCGACTGCCGCCAGGTAAACAGTCGCTGGTTCCGGAATACTTTTGTTCAAGGAATACCCTTGTGCACCAGTAGGTGGCGTTGGTCTGCTCTGCGTGATGTCCGCGGCTTCGTCTGCACCAGAAGTGATGTCCGCATCACCTATGTAAGCGCCATCTCAGCGCATTGGCATCAGTTCGTTTTCACAACTTTACACGCCAGGACCGCATAGCCGCAAAGTCCACAGCCAGGGGTGTGTTTAGAACAACTAGAGCCCTGAAAGGGATCAGCCCTGACCCTAAACACCTGTCAGCAGTGCAGGGAGGATGGGTGGGTCAGTTGGAATCTGCAGCTAGATTAAGTCTCTACCAGATAAGGCAATACCGAAGGTAAAGCAACTAGTCCATCTGACAAAGAGATCTAGCAGCAAATTCTTTACCTTAGAATAGATACCCAGGCAATACAGTCCCCAAAGGAGGAACTGCGGACAAGTTTAGCCCAGGAAGTACTGCACGACCGAGCACCAAAAAGGTAGTCACTGCAGACTTGACTGTTCAGGCAATCAGTGCTTAGTGTACATGTGCAGTGATGCTCATGTTGCTGCCTGACAAATGTCAAGGACTGGAACACCACTTTGCAACGCTGTGGTCACAGCCTTGGCTCCGGTGGAATGAGCTCTTATGCTTTCAGGAGGCGGTTTCTTGGCTAGAGAGTAGCACATTTGGATGCAGAGGATGACCCATTGCGAGATGGTCCTTTTCTGCACCGCACAACTGTTTTTTGATCCAACATACCCCGCGAAGAGTTGGTCGTCCACCCAGAACTCTTTAGTGCAGGCAAGGTAGGACAACTCTCCTTTTGGGTTCAGACAGTAGAGTCGCTTCTCCTCTTTATAAGGGTGCGGAGGAGCATAGAAAGCGGGCAAGGTGACCGATTGCCCCGCGTGTAATGGTGTTACCACTTTTGGTAAGAAAGAGGTTCTAGTGCGAAGCACCTACTTATTTGGGAAGATCGTCAGGTAAGGAGGCTTGGATGAGAGAGTCTGCAAATTGCTCACACTCCTGGAAAAAGTTATTGCCATTAAAAAGGCTGTTTTGATGAAAAGCAGCCAGAGGGGACAGTTGTGCAGAGGATCGAACGGAGCGCACATCAGAAACGTGAGAACCAAATTAAGTTCCGACTGAGGCATGATGAAGGGGGTAGGTGGGAACATATGTACAAGCCCCTTAAGAAATAGGTTTACAATAGGGGATTTGAATAAAGAGGGCTTTTTTTTTGTGGAGTTTTTATATAGCGCAAACTAGACCCGAACCGAATCAGGTATCAGAGCGCTTTACATAGCACAAGTTACGTTTTTTTACATGAGGACACACTTTCATTTTTTTAGGCACGGGGAGATTAAGTGATTTGCCCAGAATCACAGGAGGTGTTGGCGTCGTTACCGAGACTCGAACCCAGATCCCCAGGTCCGAGGTCGAGCGCCTTAGCCGTTAGGCCAGCTCCTCTCCCCTTGGGTTGGTGTGGCAGCCTCAAGATGGACTTCAGAAAGGGAAGCAGAAAGAGGATCAATAGAACTTTCTGTACAATATTTTACATATTTCTGCCACCGGCAAGCATACACAGTCTAGGCAGAGGGAGGCCTGGCTGAGAAAATCACATCACAGACTTCAAAAGGAAGGTCGAATGCTGTCAAATGCAGCTGCTCAATCTTCACACAAGAAGGCGTAAAGTTGAGAAGTTCAGGTGCAGAAAGGGCAGCAAAACTGCTGACATTGCGGGTTCTCGACAGAGACTAACCGATCTAACCAAGGCTCTCCTCACTTGTGAAAGAGACCTTGCACCATCTCCGGCCGAGTTGGTGTACCCTGGCGTTTAAGGAAACTGCTAAGAGTTGAACCACCAGAGATATTACCTGCTGTTCCAGGCATGTCCAGAGACACAGAGCCTCTTGGCAAATGGGACAGGACCCCACCCGCCATGTCTGTTACAGTACCACATAGCGGTGGTGTTGTATGTAAACACCTGGAACAGCTTTCCCTTGATGGAAGGAAGAAAAGCTTTCAATGCTAAGCAAATTGCTCGGGGCTCCAGCAAGTGGGTGTGGAGTTCCGATTCCACCGGCGATCAGAGCCCTGTAATCTCTACCTCTCCCAGATGGCCACCCCATCCCAGGAGTGTTGCATTTATCACTACTGTGTGATCTGGTTGAGAAAGGGAGAAGAGTCTTCCTCTGACCCAATCGCGGTTAGTCAGCTACCTCTACAGATCCTGTGTAGTTTCCTCTGAGATCTGGACCATGTGGGAGAGATTCCCCTGATGCTGTGCCCACTGGAACTTCAGATCCCACTGCGGAGCCCGCAGGTGTCATCTGGCACATGTCACTAGCAGGATGCAAGCCGTGAGGCCCAGCAGCCTCAGAGTCAGTCTCACCAAATTCCAGGATAGAGGCTGAAACATCAGTATCATAGACTGAATACTCTGGACCCACTTCCCAGGAGGATAGGGCCGAAAATGCACTGTGCCCAGAACAGCAGCAATGAAAGGGAGAGTCTGAGAGGGAGTCGGTGTGACTTCGGCATGTTGATAGTGAAACCAGCAAAAGCAGGACAGTTGCCATAGTCTGTGTGTAAGAGAGGAAAGTCTGGGTGGAGCTCTACTTCAACAGCCAGTCGTCGAGCAGACTGACACCCCTTATCTGCGCAGAAAAGCTACAACCACTGCCATCACCTTGCAGAGCACCCAAGGGGTGCTGGAAAGGCCGAAGGGTAGCACTGTGAACTGAAAGTGCTTGTGGCCTACCGTGAACCGCAGGTAGCACCGATGGGCAGGCAGAACGGGAATTTGAATATAGATATCCTGCAAGTCCAGCGCTACCATCCAGTCTCTGGGGTTCAGGGCAGTCCAGACCTGAGCCAGAGTGAGCATTTTGAACTTCTCTTTTTGGAGGAAGTAGTTGAGGGCTTGCAGATTTAGAATAGGACGAAGGCCCTTGTCCTTTTTCTGTACCAGAAAGTAGCAGAAATAGCAACCACAGCCTACATCTGCCACAGAATACCTCTGTATGGCTCCCTTGACCAAGAGAGTGCTGACTTCCTCCTGTCGCAAGTTCAGGTGGTTCTAAGTCAGTTGGTTATAAGTAAAAGGCATTGAGGAAGGGGAAGTCTCGAAGGAGAGTGTGTAGCCCTTTCAGACTATCTGAAGAACCCACTTGTCTGATGTAATGTTTTGCCAGTGGTAGAGGTGATGGATGATCCTGCTACCAACTGGCCACCCATGATCCTGAAGGGTCGGACTAGGAAGGTTTAGAGGCTGCAAGGGGAGGAGTGGACTGATTCGACCTCAAACATAAAACCATATGACCAGAACATAACACCACCACCATCAAAGGCCAAGTGCTAGAAAAATATAAATATTTTATTAAAAATAACTAAACCTGTGGTCACACATAGAAAATGCTTTCCATTAAGTATTGAAAAGTTTTTTTTTAAACAATGTATGACAATTAATACAGATTAGAATCAGTACATCACTGGGAGAACCTGTAGGAAAATGTGTTTCTTATCATGTAAAAAAGGCAAATACAGCAGACCAAAATCATTTGTCAAACACTAGATTTTTTGTGTAAAGAAATTAACGACAAATGTCATCATAGTCTATAGTATGCCTTTAAACAAAAGAGCATCGACGCGTTTCGGTGGGTATTTCGGCTTAGACACCACCTTCTTTAGGACAAGAGCTGATATCTCCCTATTTGTCGTTAATTTCTGTACACAAAAAATCTAGTGTTTGACCAATGCTTTTGGTCTGCTGTATTTGCCTTTTTGTATCAATTGTCATACATTGTTTTTTTTAAAATAAAAATGTAATACTTAATGAAAAACATTTTCTATGTGTGACCATATGTTTGGTTATTTTTAATAAAATATTTGTATTTTTCTAGCACTCGGCCTTTGATGGTGGTGGTGTTATGTTCTGGTGATATGGTTTTATGTTTGAATGTATATGGTTTGGTAATTTACAGTTGCCCAAAGGGGATTTTCTCGTAACTAAGGTCTATTTGGTGCCCTACTCCTTTGGTGATAAAGGGGCCCCTCTCGTATTTTTGAGATGTTGCAATAAGCCCACAATATGGTCCTAACCGCATCAACCAAACATGCCCCACTAGCAACATCCCTCCAAAACACTCACTAGCCTGCTTTATTATCTCAGTTAAACCCTTCTTGTGTGGGTGATATAATATACATATTCTATGTGCAACACTGCATCAACTAAAAATGCTTCAATTTAAGTAAAGTGAATTCTAAAGTCTGCAATCAACTATCATTGAAAACAAAGGCAAGTTTTTGAGCTATTGGCAAAATCTTAAAAGGACCGGGAAAATCATGATTCTTCTTTCTCCAAAAAAGATATCTGGAGCATGACTTCAACCACAGGCTGAAGTCCACACTTTTTCATGTTCCTCTGCATGTGCCAATCTAGTCACGGCCTCATATATTTTCACATAGCCTTTATTTTTTTAAACAAAAAATGACCTAATGTATGCCTATCCATCACAGGCGGAACCAGCTACTCACCACAAAACACATCTCCTTCAATTCAAATCTCTGTCCCTATTTTGCGCACGGTGCACAATAAATCTACCCCCACATTTGAACAAAGTGATCAACCCCTCATATAAACATGCTTATACTTAAAAGATACATTATGACATAACACTGGATACCCCAACAGAGAAGGCAGGGCACAGACCAGCCAAGATAGGATAAAACATCAACAGCAACATGGCTGGAGAACAACCTGGCACTGAACAATTATTGCATTTTGAAGTAAAAAGCAAACAATAAAACAATTTATCACATATGAAAATGTAGTAAAAATCACAAAAGAAAGTTGCATCTGTAAAGAAAAGACATGATGAACAGAAGTACTGCCGGGAAAGGCACTAAGCTTCCGCATGCAGCTTTCTCTTTTGACCCATACTAACAATGAAATGAAATCACAAGGAGTGCAGGATGGACTTCTTTTTCTTTATGGAGATGATTACCTTCAAGTTTGTTTGCAAGCCATACTAAGTATTAAAGGTATTATGAACTGAAGGTGATAATACAACTACTGACATCCAGGCTCTTATGGGACACCCATGCACACCGGCAGCTCACTGAACCTCTACATTGACAAAGGTTGTTGAAGCGTTGATATGTGATAAGGTCTTTCTGGACACACCTAGAACTCACTGATCCACATGCATCTAGTGATACTTCTACATCTGACAACAATAACTTGCATATACATCTGTCTCAGAAGTCTGTGCTTAATACAAGCTGGGTCTCAGATGCACAATAAATGGAATTAAGGTAGAAAAAATGAACCCTGTAGACAGTAAGGTAGGAAAATCGAATCCTGTAGACCTTACCAGACATTAACTGCAGGATAATAGCTGCTTATTCCATAAGATAGTAGTTTGTTATCTAAACTTTCTTTCAATAACTTTGTTCAAAACCATTTTACCAAAGCGTTTACCAGAAATTAATGGGCACCTTATATTAAACCCAGTAGCAATGTCAAAAAGGTCGGTCTTTTGAATAAACCTAATGAGCTCAAACATAAATCGCAAAAACAAGCATTTTCAATGCAATCGATTTAGCCTTTGGGACCTTATATGTATTTAGCTATACAGCACATTAGCCTGGGTGCTGAAACATCTACTGTTCTTTAACATGGAGGGAAAGTAAGCACCGAACTGCGTGACACGCCAGGTATGGGAACACATGGAGAGAAATACGGCCTTTCAGCGGGAAATGATATAATCCAAATCTCTGTTTTTGATATAAAATCAGGACCTTCGGTGGTCATATCACTGAAAATACAAGATTTGAAAAAAATATTATTGCCTACGGGTGCTCGTGGAAGACAATTTCTATGGACTGGAATCTAGAGAATGCTAAAGTGATTCTGGTATTTTACTGACCTCTGCTGGTCGTTTTCTATCAAGAAAGTTAAATAGAGGCAGGTGCCAGAAACATTTAAAAAAAAGAAAGTCACTCAGCAGAAAGCAATTCTGGTATTTTACTGACCTCTACTGGTCGTTTTCTATCAAGACAGTTAAATAGAGGCAGTTGAACAACCAGAAAGCAATTCTGGGGTTTTACTGGTCGTTTTCTATCAAGAAAGTTAAATAGAGGCAGTTTAACACAAAAAAGTCTCTAAGTGGAAGCAGACAAGTCCCAGGGCTGATCTCCAGAGCCCATAAAGTACATACACATATACGTATATACTAAATTATATACAAGAGGTCTTGAATGCTCAACCTAAAAAGGGTTCATGTCCATAAGAGAAAACCTCTGCTCTACCATGGTTCACAAGTGGTTAACTAGAGGTTCTCAACTAATGGACTTCATCTATCCCAACAGATTGGTCTGGTGGTAACTGAAAACAATAAGAGAATCAGACATTGCACCAATTGGTTCCCATATCTCCCTCAATTTTAAGCCATGCTATTTCAGTGTTTAAGCAATGAAGGATGTTCAAAGACATAAGCTCTGTCCTCTTACAGTACCACCCATATTTAAAATACTGCTAAAAACGTTGACCTCCTCCCGCCTTCCTTAGCATTCAAGGTCCCTCCTGATCTTGCTCATTGTCCCACACCTCAGACAACTCAAGACCAAATGCTACCATGTCTCAAATAAGTCCCTATCGAACAGACCATTCAATAGTTTGAGTCCAAAGGAATACACATAACAAGATGGAGAATCCAGAAAAGAAAATCAAACGTGAATACGCTGCTACGGATTGGTCAATAGTACGGTGTAAATAATGGAAAAGTTGTTGAATTTGAGTAAAAAGTAGAAAGATCACTGACAAACTACTTTTAAACACGTACAGGTGTATAGTTTCAGCAGAAGGTATCGCTGGTTAATGCAAAAAGGTGTAATACATATGTGGAAATCTGTGAGGAAGAAAAAAAGTCAGGCTGTTTGGTCAAAGCAGAAGGAAACCTAAACAAAACAAATTTGAAGAGGGGGGCCTTTGGAAAAAAATTTGCTTGCAGCACTGTCCCCTACCTGAAGAAAAGTTACAATGGAAACGAAAAATAGCTTAGGGACCATTCAGTTTAATATTTAACCAATAAAAAATAGATAGTGGGGCAAATCCAAGGACCATGTTAATTAAATGCAGAGAAACAAATTATTTTTCTGTATGTTTGTACATAGTTTATGAAATGTACTGACGGTACACCACAAAAACATTGAAATGTTAACACAGATTGCAAATATTTTATCATGCCCTACTCTCCATAAAATGTCCATATCTGGCCAAAACTCTCCCTTCTCTATTTAGTACACTTGCAGCTAATAACACTCACTGCAACGTCAGCCTGCGGCTCCATACCGGAACAGTCCACGTGGGACTGCCACGCTGCCCAAGGCGCCCGGGACTCCATTTCCCAGAGTTCCCGGGGGCGCTTACTTGCCGCATCATCCTTCTGCGCCGGGAGTCACCTTAAATCTTCTGCAGGGCTCCTGTAGCGTGGCCTTGCCCGGGCAAAGCCCTGGCCAAGGGCAGGCCCGTCATCGCCTGGAAGAGGCTGAGCTGGGCCAACCCTCTAACTTCTGGATTCTTGGGCTCCATATCTACTCGCTAAATATAAGGTACTGTGAGTTTTTTAAGCCACTTGGTTGGTCCGCTGTTTGTGCAACTAATTTTATTTTTTTGTTGTGATGGCTCCACCAAATTCCCCTTTACGTACCCAGGGGAGACGTGCTTTGAGCAGTAAAGCGGTCTAGACCAAAGGCCAATCCACCTTCACCACTAGTGCCCACAGCAGTTGACTTAATGCTCCAGAAGGCGATAGGAGTTGTTACAAACGAAATAGAACTGACTGAAAGACGTCTTTCAATTACGCCCGATTGCTTTCTTTCAACGCCACCTGCTTTAACTGATCCAACAAACTTTTTAGATCAGAGTGACTATCAAAATGTGGTTCCATCTAATAATGAGCATATTGCCATACCAAGTATTGAGTCTAGAACTGAGGGTACTACCGCTAAGGCCCGTAAATCAACGAAAAGCAAACAAGGCAGTAATGGGGGCCCTAAAGGAAAAAAGCAAGGGGAGGGTCCGCTAGAGGTATTGGGAAGCCAACCAATAGTGGAACTCCACTGACCAATTCCTTCAAGTCCCGCTACACCAGACCTATCACCCTGGGCCCAAGTTCTAATGGTTGATTTTTTTAGCCCAGTGAAGAGTGATTGTGAGGGAAGAGCTGCCTCCATTCTTCAACACCTACAGAACCTTGCACCCAATAAGAATCTACCGCAAGCCCACCCTAACCAGGAATTCACTGCTAATGCTACAGCTCTCGTACACAACGATGGGCTTCCTATTATACAGGAATCACTTCCCAGTCGGGCATTGCAGTCATCTAAAGTCAGTAAATTGCCCCAAGATCGAGCTCTCCTAAATCTTGAAGCTAGCAGTGTAAATGTAATTGGAGTGACTCCAGCCTGTGGACAAGGGCCCGTCTGAATACCATCCCAAAGTTTGCAGGAGAATAATTCCAATATTGTGAGGGCGCCCTCTATCCGCAACCCACCAATAGGCAGAAATGCAACCGTTATTGATACAAGTGTCCTGTCATATGCTGTAGAGAACGCAGGGGAAGGTGGTTGTGTGACTCAACAATCCTGTCTTCCCATAATCAATCTCCCCCCTGAGGCTGTCCCCTATGTAATTATTCTGGCAGGAATACCGAAACTAAAGAAAGGGCATAAAGAATCGCAGTTAGAACTACGCAATAAGATTCTGTTTTGGCTGGCTAAAAATAAGCAATTCCCATATGATAAGGCAGGTGAGATTGTGATGGTAAGGAGGGTTGCTTGGGTGGGCCCCACACACAAGTCCATCTGTGGGGATTGTGTGATTATTAACTTTAGACACCCAGATATTACCCAAAGACTAACATTTCAATCCTCGTTCCCTATGGATCATCCTACGACTATCAGAGCCCTTACCCTAGATTTTTTCTACCCATGTTCCCGGAGGGTGGGCGTCTCTCAGGTTTCCAATGATTATGAAAGACGGGGTATGAATTCTTATAACACTCCTACTAGTTCCCAATCTAATCGATATGCTCCACTGGTGGACGTAGATTAACTGGGAAGGCTGGTTGCCTTAAATACAGGTAGATATGCACCAAGCCCCCCTGATACATCCACCCATGATGGTCAGATCACTAGTATCTCTGGGACTGGAATCAACTCACATAATAGGGATACTCCAATAAATTTGGATGTAATAGGGCATGGTGCAACTGAAGGATTACATCAGTCATCTTTTGCGTTGCCTATATGGCCACATAAGGAGAATGAATCTATCAATTCTGTTAGTGAAAATAATATTAGTCCTCCCATTGGACCAGCTACGGTTACAAGGGTCTCAACTGATAATGGTGGAGGGCAGATGACATTTGACGATAAACTTACTATTCTGTCCTGGAACGTGGCAGGGCTCTCTAATAAATTATCCTGCCCCGATTGGGGACATTTTATAGATCAGTTTGATGTCTGCCTGTTCCAGGAGACCTGGGCCAGGGAACATTTATTTAGGCTGTGTTTTCTGTCAGTCAACAATCTGGCTTCACTTGGTGAGAGGGGTAGACCGTTTGGGGGTTTGTCCATCCTAATTGGCTCCCACTTAGGATGCACAGTGACGCAACTAGATACCCCAACCTTAGATCTCCAATGTATTCGACTTCCCTTCTTGTCCAAATTTAGTGTGATCCTTATCAACGTCTACTCCCGTCCCACTAGGATGGGAAAAGAATCACCAACATTGGATATTTTAGATAATTTTATTTCTGCAGTACAGGGGGAGAGCACTTTGATTGTTGCAGGGGATTTCAACTGCCAATATGAACAACTGCCGGGCAACATAGAATCTATTACTAGCAAAGAGGATTCGCTTTGGTCCATTCCAGATCTTCAAATACCTCCAATTAAGGCATGGACACCACTAGCTCTTCAAATGAATTCAATCACTATGGCTCACTCTTTGAGAGCCTGTAATGGCCGTGCCCAATCTGACCTGGAGGGTAATGCTACGTTTAACTGCCCAAGTCAGTTTTCCCGTATAGATTATATCATGGTAGAGGTAAGGACTTGGTCTAAGGTCATTGACTTTGTGGTTCTTCCACGTCACGAAAGTGACCATAATGCTTTGATACTTAAATGAATTTGGTACATAAGCCTTCCTGAGATGGGTTTAAAAATGGGGAATAGAGTGGATAACCGACACCCCTTCTTTCAAATGACAGAAGATGGCAAACGGTGAAAAAGTCACCAGATAAAATGAGTTCCCTTTACCAAGTTGTCCATCGGGCGTTTTTTGAACTAAGTGGTCATATAGACCATGAGCAGGAAGTGTTTTGTAATCAAATGTATAATATACACACAGGTCTAGTGACTGCCCTCCCTGATCTATTAAATACACCAATGGTTAAACCCAGGAAGAATAGGAAGGCCTCTACATGGTTCGATTCCAACTGCAAGAAAGCCAAGGGGGCACTCCTGGACTCAATTAAAACCCTGAACAGACCACTAATAAAATGCAGGAGGTTAGAGTACAAGAAAGTGCAAACCGAGCCCAAACAGAACTGGGAAAATTGCAAATGGGATGCCATAAAAAACGCCCTGGGGAGTAGGGATATGAGGGAATTCTGGACAATAGTACGATCTGGCAGTAGGGATGGACTAAAGGCTGATGATCCAAATATCGCACCGGAGAGATGGGTTGAACACTGTCAGATGCTGTATTCCCCTGCGGTAGAAGTTAATCCCTTTCATGATTCCTCTGCCCAGCCATTGTCACAGAATACCAATGAGGCGTCACATTGCTTCCCCGATAATTCTCCCTTAGTCTATACTAACAATGAAAAATTAGATACTAAAATAACATTGATGGAGGTCGAACTTGCTGTAAAAAGGCTCCCAGTAGGTAAGGCGCCTGGCCTCGACAAAATCCCTGGTGATCTTTACAAGGACCAAACAGAGATATGGGTTCCATATCTCTGTTTGTTGTTCAACGCTATACTTCAGGGTTCTAAATTACCTGATACTTGGGTGGGTGCTGAGATTATACCAGTGTTCAAGAAAGGATGATCCCCACTACTCCCGGCAAACTATCGTCCGAACAGCTTGATCAACTAAGTCAAAAACTATTTGCACGTATCATTCTCGATCGGCTCCAGATCTGGATGGAGGAACAGCTGATCCTGAGCCCCTATCAGGCCGGTTTTAGGAAAAAGACATCCACGGTCAACCACTTATTAAGGCTCCAACTTTTGTATTGAAAACTGTGAGAGTAGAGGGTGGCAGCCTCTATATAATTTTTGTTGACCTTAAAACGGCCTTCGACTTGGTACCCCGTCAAATACTTTGGGCAGTACTGGAGGATATGGGGATGCCAGCATATCTTCTTAACATCTTTAGGAGACTTAATTCAGAAAATTTGGCCCAAGTTAGGAGTGGTAAATGGGGAGGCTTAACACCTTAATTCCCAGAAAATAGAGGAGTAAGACAGGGGTGTGTGTTGGCACCCACCCTATTCTGTCTCTTCGTCAATGCACTGATTGCCCGCCTCAAGGGGGTCAAAGACATTGATGCCCCAAAACTAAAAAACGAACAGGTGGTGGCATTAATGTTTGCTGACGATACTCTCCTTTTGTCAAAATCGCCAAATGGGAATCCAACGCGCCCTAGACAGCTTTGCCAATTTTTGTTATAAAACGGGGTTGGAGATTAACACACAAAATACTAAGTTTATGGTCTGCAATCCACCAAAGACCAGATGTGCCAATCCCTCCCTGAATGGCATCGCTTTGGACAAGGTAACTGTATTTGAATTCTTGGGTATCACCCTTACCGATAGAATGGATTGGGGCCTACAACTTGCTAAGGCTAAACTCAGACTTTCTCAGACCACAGGGGTTTTTTTTTAAACTCCACAGGGAATCCACCTCTAAGCCAGTTGCTTCAATCATAGAAATATATAAAGCACAAGCACGTGGAGCAATTTTATATGGGGCGAAACTGTGGGGTCATCGTCCGGTAGAAGGTATCAGTAAGACTGAAAATCGATTTCTAAGATCAGTGCTGGTTCTTCCAACTAGTACCCCTCTTATCCCCATGAGAATGGACATGGGTATTAGACCAATAGAAGAAGAAGTGGCTCTACAGCCCTTTACCTATTGGCGCAGACTTTGGGTAACCCCTGAGCTGACGCATTTTAGATCTGAAACTGAAGAGCTATTGGGCTTCCCTGGAACCGAGAAACTGCCCTGGTTTGCTTTTATAAAAAAAGAAAGTATGAGACTGGGTCTATCAGATCTTTTGTCTAATCCTGCAGTAGTCTGTGCTGAGTTGTCGCGCGCTGATTTGGTCAATTTGTATCGTATGAATAGAATAAAGGATACCCTTAGTAATTCTGGCCTGGGTTCACTTACCCTTCAGTTTTTTAATATAAAAGACGATTATAAAGTGGAGCCGTTCCTAGACGAGGCCCTCCCAGGGCAGCGAGAAAACGTTATTTGCAATTTAGATATAGCACACTCCCGCTTAGGGTCTTCTCCTATAAATGGTCGTCCAACAAGTCAGTAGAATGTCCGGCTTGTGGGGCCAAGGAAGAGACTGAGTCCCATGTTTTCTTCTTCTGCCCAAAGTATAAAACCCTACGGCAACGTTGGCTTGTCCAACTTTGCAAAAATCTGGGGTTTAGATATCACAATGAGGCCCCCAGAATACTTAAGTGTAATACCTCTACTCCTCTTGTATTCTCTGTTTCGCGCTTCATCGATGCTATGTGGCGCAGGAGAAGATCCTTTTTATAAAAAAATCTTTTTTATATATGTTCACCTCCCAGAAACCAATCAAGAATTGCAAACCTGTATCTTTAATATTTTTATATTTCTTACATTTTTACATACTGAATGATAACTGGATTGTGTTCCTATTTTCAAGAGTTGTAAATATTAGTAATGATATTGATTGTATGTATGTATCTTTTATGGACTATGACCGAAATAAAGATTATTTGACTGACTGGCTAAACAATGAAATTGCACTTCGATGCTCAGAATCATCTGCTACTAACAACTTTCAGAATCATCTGCTACTAACAACTTTCAGACCACCAACACAATAAAGAAAATGACAGATGACTTCAAAAACAAACATTGTTGCTCTGTTAAGATGGATGTGAACATTTTATCCAGCAACCATCAATGGCGCGAGATAAATGCTGATTACACTACTGCTACTGAACCAGGTATCTTCACTGCAATCGAGACAGGAAAAAACAAGTTGTTTATTTGGAGTGGCAAGCTTTTGGGCCCTCAATAATGCACTGAAGTAGAGGACAAGTTGACAATCTAATTAGAGACGGGTCCAGTCAAGGAAAAGCGGATCACTGATGCTAAGAGGCTCTGAGGCAGTAGAATGTAACTATCCCCAAAATCAAGAACAGCCATATGTCATTTAAATTGTGGTTAAAAGATCTGGGACATTTTTCCACAGAATTAGATCCTTGAATCAAATTTGTGGGAGGACTTCTGGGTGAAAGTATCTTCCTCACTGCAAACCTCAGGACGCTCTTGTCCCTTGGGACTGGGATGATCCCAGATAATGCATGCTGAGAGTGTAGCGGTGAAAAAGAAGGACAAGGGAAACCCTACTCACTACGGAACCGGGGTAATGCGTTTATACAGAAAACAATGGTTCCTGTGGCATATTACTTGAACAATACTCAGTTAGTACAAAAAAGCTCAATGGCATTACAATTGCTAGAGGAAGGGAGGCAAAAAGAGAAACACACTTGTACCAGTTTATAATGGTTTCTTTGTATTACAAGCAAGACAGATAGTACTGCAATTATATCTGCGACGTACACACAATTTAGCAAAAGTGCAATGTGTCCCAAGTGATGTTGTGAGCGAAACATAAATAACGTGTAACAGTAAGTGATATTTACAAGTTTCAGCTGTGAATATTTACATAGACAGGGCTGGGGGTCGCGTAACTAGTTAGCATGGAGGAGTCTCGTTCGTTATCGGAATTGTAGCGGTGGCCAAATCAGTGATTACGGCAGGAAGCCATGCACAACGAAGCAGAGGGTGCTGAGGTCATTTGAGGATTGACTGATCGTCACATACAAGCAGCACAAAACAGCCCAACTGGTGATGCTGGCCCTGTAAGCGGGCTCACAGAAAGGAGGCAAGTGCCTCCAAGCAAAGAGGAATGAAGCGCGTGAGTATGTGGGCTACAGCACGGCTGTATAATGAGGCGGGGGAAGCAGTTATTACTCCAACAAAAGAGTTGGATATACTGACTCACCACTGTATGCAGAAATAAGTGAGTGGGAACCGAAAAAAGTAACAACCGCCGCAGAAATATGCATATTAAACCTTAGGCATTCATCCAGGGTCGCATTTACAACTGGGGTTAAGCATCTAGAATGCCAATGAGAAGTGACATCAGAAGAGGGAGAACACAGAACCAGAGGAAGTATACAGCAAATAGGAAAGAGGAAAGAGAGGTCTTCCTTTAACAAAGGGATAGTGATAAAAAGAAAGGAGTAGTTTCTGTCCTGTAACTCCAGTTCTGTAGTAGGGGTATCTCTGTTATAGTCATAATCTAGTGAATAGTCCCGCCCATGTGCGTGGACCCCGGAGCAATCAAAAATAATCTCTTACAGTGTCAAAAAATGCAGAAATGCATAGACACTTAAGAGAGAATTTAAAGACAGATAATGCAGCCAAAAAGGCTACACTGTCCAGTACTTCAACTAGAAATTCCACCATAAAATCCACAAAACAGCAAAAGCCTGTACAGATTTCCATTGCTTTAACAGCAAACTCCCTCTGGAATGATAGAGAGAAGAACCTGGACAGACAAGCCCCATAGGCTGCCATTATGTGGCTTAAATAGGATACTGTGCCTTTAAGGAACCTTCCAGAACCTTCTCCCAGTATCCCAGAATGCATAGCAGGTCCAACTTAGTTTCAGTTCTTTTTGAAGGCGTAAAAACGCCAGACCTGTAGCATTATGTATCTGAACAAATCTCCACCGGGGAGGAGGGCGGGCGCTTATGACTATAACAGAGATACCCCTACTACAGAACTGGAGTTACAGGACAGAAACTACTCCTTCTGTAGTAGGGGATCTCTGTGTATAGTCATAATCTAGTGAATAGAATGGCAAGCCCATCCCCACATCAAGCGGCGGTGGAGAATATGAAAATTACGCCACTATTGTGCGAACAAATTCCGCAGCGAAGCCTGCCCAACCTGAGCGTCTGCCCTGGCATCAGTGTCCAGGCAGTAATGCTTAGCAAAGGTATGGACTGACTTCCAAGTGGCCGCCTTGCAGATCTCTGCAAAGGGAACATTGCGAAGCATAGCTGTCGTGGCAGCTTTGCCTCTGGTGGAATGAGCCTTAGGTTTACCCCCTAAGGTCTTATTAGCTTTGCAGTAACACAATTGTATACAGGACACAATCCACCTAGAAATGAACTGTTTAGAGGTAGCAAGACCTGTCCTGACTGAGCCATAATTAATGAACAATTGGTCAGACCTACGAATATCTTTAGTCTTATCAAGATAAAACTTCAGCACCCTCCTCACATCCAGGGAATGTAAAGACTTTTCCGCTGGAGATGACGGATTCTGAAAGAACGTAGGCAAAGTGATAGTCTGATTGATATGAAAATCAGAAACAACCTTGGGAAGAAATTTAGGGTGAGTACGCATAACAACCTTAGCAGCATGAAACACAGTATAAGGTTCTTGGCAACACAACGCCTGAATCTCACTCACCCTGCGGGCCGATGTAATGGCCACGAGGAACGCCGCCTTCCAGGACAGGTGCTGCAACGAAGCCTTATGAATGGGTTCAAAAGGCTCCTTCATCAATCTGGACAGCACCACATTCAAGTCCCACGAAGGCGAAGGAAGCCTGACAGGAGGGAACACTTTCTTCAAGCCTTCCAAAAAATCTTTGATCACAGGGATCTGGAAGAAGGAAGTCTGTGAAGGGCCTTTCCTGTAGGCAGTCAAAGCAGCCAGATGAACCTTAATGGAATGGACATTAAGGCCCGACTGCGCCAGATGTAGTAGATATGGAAGGATGACATCTTCCTTGCATGTCGTAGGGTCATAGTTCTTAGACTTGCACCAGATGCAAAACCTCTTCCACTTGTAAGCATAAGAAGTCCTAGTGGAAGGTCGCTTAGCCTCCTTCAGTATGTCCATACAATCCTCTGGGAGACTCAGATGGCCATATTGCACTATTTCAGGAGCCATGCCGCCAAACTCAAAGACGAGAGGTTGGGGTGAACCATCCGCCCCCCGAACTTCGTGAGAAGGTCCGGCCTGCACGGCAGCTTCATGTGAGGAAGGAGAGAGAGCGGTGAAGCAGGTCCATGAACCACCACTGTCTGGGCCATTCCGGGGCAATCAGGATCATCTGCGCCCTGGACTGGGACAGCTTGATGAGAACCGCCGGAATCAGGGGAATTGGTGGAAAAGCGTACAGAAAGCTGTTCGACCAGTTGATCCATAACGCGTTCCCCAGCGTCCCCGGCTGGTAGTACCTGGAGGCGAAGCCTCGGCATTTGCTGTTTTCGGCGGTGGCGAACAGATCCACGTCTGGAGTTCCCCACCTTGCGAAGACTTCTCCTAGTACTTCGTCGTTTATGACCCATTCGTGGTTTTCCTGAATGAGTCTGCTCAGTTCGTCTGCCTGAACATTCTGCACACCTGGCAGATGGGTGGCCGTTATCGACAGTCCTCGAGCCGGAAGCCAGTGCCAGATCGCCTGCGCCTCCTGCGACAGAGTGCGCGATCTCGAGCCCCCTGCTTGTTGAGGTAATACATCGTTGTCGTGTTGTCTGTCTGAACAAGCAGAGAGTTGGTCTGAAAGGACGGGTGAAAAGCCTTCAGTGCCAAGTGCACAGCCCTGAGTTCCAGGAAATTGATGTGGTACGTGGACTCCATCTGGGACCACGTCCCTTGAATTTGTAGGTCTCCGGAGTGCGCTCCCCAGCCCTGGAGAGAAGCATCCGTCACGATAGTCTGTGTGGGAATGTCCTTGTGGAAGGGAACCCCTCTGAGGAGATTCTCCTTCGAGCACCACCACTTCAGAGACTGAAGAGCATGCAGAGACAGTCGTATCTTGTCGTCCCAAGATCCTCTCCTCTGGTCCCATTGATCCTCCAAGCACTCCTGCAGCGGTCTCATGTGCAGCCGCGCATGTGGCGTCAGGAAGATACACGAGGCCATCGATCCCAGCAGAGAAGACACCGTCCTCACTGTCGTGGATGGAGTAGACATGAGAGCCTGAGCCTTCCGAAGGAGTGATAAACGTCGCTCTTCCGAAGGAGACACGCTTGCTGACAGCGTATTGATGGAGGCTCCCAAGTACTGGATGCGCTGGACCGGAATCGGGACCGACTTGGACATGTTGATGTGCAACCCCAGCTTGTTCAAGAGAACGCACGTCTTCTGGAAGTGTGCTTGAGCTTCCGAGAAGGAGGAGGCCTTGATCAACCAATCGTCCAGGTACGGGTAGACAAACACCTTGTTCTTCCGCAGGTGTGCTGCTACCACTGCCATACATTTCGAGAATGTCCTGGGTGCAGACTTCAGCCCGAAGGGCAGCACCGTGTACTGATAGTGATTGGTGCCGACTTGAAAGCGCAGAAACTTCCTGTGTTTGCATGCAATGGGCACGTGGAAGTATGCGTCCTGTAGATCTATGGCACACATCCAATCTCCTCGTTGCAGCTGAGGGTAGATCTGATGCAACGACAGCATGCAAAACTTTTCTCTGCGAATCCACTTGTTTGCCTGTCGCAAATCCAGAATGGGCCTGAACTCGTTTTTGTCCTTCTTGCGGACAAGAAAGAACAGAGAGTAAAGACCTCTTCCTCTTTGAGACAGAGGTACGTCTTCTATCGCCCTTTTCCTTAGCAGAATGTCTGCCTCCGCCTGAAGCTCGCGCAGTTGATACTGCGAGCTGACGGGAGGAATCGATGGAGGAGGGCTGGTGAAACGCAGACTGTATCCATTGCAAACAATATTCAGCACCCACTTGTCCTGAGTAATTTTTCTCCACTCTGCCAGAAAAAATTGAACGCTTCCCCCCACCGGAGCGGGTAACGGACGAGGGGGAAGTAATTGCTCAGGGTCGAGACCCGGCCGGGCCCTTGGAAGCGGTAGAGGACTGCTGTCTACCTCTACCCCCCTGGCGTTTCTGGAAGGGCCTTCTGTACTGCTGCTGCTGTTGCTGCTGCTGATGTTGTCCGGCAGACTGCCCCCTTCCACGACCCTGCGACCCGAACCGCCGTTGAAACTGGCGGTAGGGTTTCTTCTCCTTGGGCTTCTCCAAGCCCACCGCCGTCAGGGTCTCCGCCTCGGCCTTCATCCTGGCCATCTCGTCATCCGCGTGTTTTCCGAAGAGGGTATCTCCGGAAAACGGGAGATTCGCCACACGTTGTTGTGCTTCCGGTTTAAGCGACGTCAACCTGAGCCAAGCATGGCGTCTCTGGTTAATCCCGTGGCAGTATCCGTGCGCAGACAGCAAGGAGATATCCGCCGCGGCGCTGATGGCCTGGTTAGAGACCAGCATCCCCTCCTGGACGATCTCCATGAAGTCCTCTTTGCGGTCTCGAGGAACGAGGTCTGCAAACTGCTCCATTGAGTCCCACAGTGCACGGTCGTAACGTCCCAACAACGCCGAGTCACTGGCAGCTTTCATCGAAGAGGAGGACGTACCACACGCCTTCCGACCAGCAGAGTCGATCCAGCGGCTCTCCTTGTCTGGAGGCACCGTGGATGCAGGGGAGGTGGCATGAAGCTTCCGGGCCGCCGTCACAATTACCGAATCCGGCACCAGGTCCTTTCTGAAGAAGGCTGGGTCCGAGTCCGGAGCTCTGGACTTTTTGAGGAGCCTGGAAGGCGCAGACTTCACCACTGCCGGTGTCAGGAAGAGCTGTTCAGCCGGCTCGAGGAGCCCCGGCACCAGAGGCAGCAGGGGGCGAGACATGTGTTTTTTATGTAATGTCTCAAAGATCACCGAAGTCGAAGGTGTAGGCGCTTCAACCGTGATCCCCAACTTCGCCGCTCCACGCAGGAGAACCTCCTGGAATGTGCCTATATCGTCTATCGGGGACACTCTAGTCTCCGGCGAATCAGACAGTGTGGGAGAGTAAGAACGGGTCCCAGATGCAGAACGTGACCTGGACCTACGCCTCCTATGGCGATGCCTGGATCTCGATGAAGAACCACGTCCACTCCTAGATCTGTCCCTTCTCCCCGAGCGAGACCTCGATCTCTTGGGTCTCGGACGTTCCGTTGGCCTCCCTGGTTCAGAAGCCTTAGGCTTCCTAGGAGTCTTCTTCGGTGGCGTCGGAAACTTGGGCATCGACACCGCCCTCGGCGGAACCGGGGGCGGGGGAGTAACCGGACGCGGGGCCTGCGGAGCCGGCAGAGGAGGCACTGGCGGAGGGGTCGGAGCCTTCGGAGGCGGACCCTTCGGTAAAGGAGGCAGCGAAGGAGGTGCAGAAGGCTTCTTCGGGGTATAAACCTCGGAATACGCCGTTCCCGGCGAGCCATCATCCTGTTCGGACCGTGGGGAGCCCCCCACAGTCCTAGGCCTGTCCTTACGGCCTCCAGACGCTGAAGATCGGTGCCCAGACGACGACCGTGGATCCTTAGACGTCGAGCGGCCCTTCGGCGTCGACCGTTTCTCACTCTTCGACGTCGACCGGTGTCCACGTCTCGACGTCGACCCCGACCAGATGGACGAACCACGAAACCTCGACGACGAGCGATGGTGCCTCGACGGCGACCTCGACCTCTTCGTACGTCTCGACCTCGACCTCTTGGATCGCCTCGACGTCGATCTCTTTGAACGTCTCGACGTCGATCCCTTTGAATGTTTCGACGTCGACGTCTTCGGCGCCGGAGACTTCTCCCGTCTCGACGGCGGTCTCGACGACGAGGATCCCCTCGACGACGATGTCCTTGACGGCGAACGGCGGTGTCGCCTCGACGGCGAGCGCCGACGCCGGGTCCTCCGATGTCGACCACTCGACGCCGACGACGAGGAGATCGACACCGGCTTCGACGGCGGCCGGAACACGTCCCTCGACGTCGACGGGCGACGTTTTCTCAACCCAGAGCCCTGGGGAGACCGGGAACTGGCCGTGGACCTCCCTCTCGACGTCGTGGTCATCGCAACTGACCCAGACGGAGATCTTGGGCGCGGGCTGGACTTCCTGCCCCTGGGGAGCCCCCCAGAGGCCTCAGCATGGGCAGAAGGAGCCCCTCCTGACCCACCTCGTGCCTTCAATCTTCTTTCTTCAAGTCCCTGAAGTCTGATTTTTCCTTCAGGGTCCTTCCAGAGAAGCCTCTACAGATCACACAGTCCTCAGGGATGTGGGAAGAGGGAAGGCAGAGGATACAGACCTCATGGGGGTCTGACTTGGCCTTCTTCCTGGAGCACTCCGGGCATTTGTCAAATAATGCTGGCATTATGGGCAATAAAAGAGTGCAGGAACCCAAGAAGAAAGTCACTAAAGTACTTTAAAAGCACCAAAAATCGAATTTAGTGTAAAAACACCAACAAAACCCTTGAAAAGGGAGAGCTCAATGCTCCAGGGTCCTGCTTGCAGGAGCCGGAAAAAAGAACTGAAACTAAGTTGGACCTGCTATGCATTCTGGGATACTGGGAGAAGGTTCTGGAAGGTTCCTTAAAGGCACAGTATCCTATTTAAGCCACATAATGGCAGCCTATGGGGCTTGTCTGTCCAGGTTCTTCCCTCTATCATTCCTGAGGGAGTTTGCTGTTAAAGCAATGGAAATCTGTACAGGCTTTTGCTGTTTTGTGGATTTTATGGTGGAATTTCTAGTTGAAGTACTGGACAGTGTAGCCTTTTTGGCTGCATTATCTGTCTTTAAATTCTCTCTTAAGTGTCTATGCATTTCTGCATTTTTTGACACTGTAAGAGATTATTTTTGATTGCTCCGGGGTCCACGCACATGGGCGGGACTATTCACTAGATCATGACTATACACAGAGATCCCCTACTACAGAAGAACATGTACACCCACAATTAAGACATTCCTTTCCAATGGGATAACTGTCATTCTAACATGAGGGAAACCATTCAAAATATTAAGCAGTAAAACATGAAGAGTCTGGATAAAAAAAATCAGAGGATCCTAAGCAGAGACAATGTCTGCAAAAGGAATTAAGCGCTGTGAAATTAATTAAATGCCAATGATGACAAAACGTTGGCTTGTTTCATGCCTAGAACTAGAGAACCAGGCACTGGTAACAGGGCTATGGATTCTGGAAAGCTTGTAGAAGTGGAGGGTGAAACAGATTTCTGCACAGTAGTTCCCAGACATTCTAAAATTCCATTCAGAGTATGAGTATTTATATATAAGAAATGCACAAAGTTTATGTGAAAGAAACAAAGTGAGATTTAATATCTTGATCACTCTCACAGAAGAGTAATTGAGCGGACAAGATACTACCAGTAGCAAGGGGCTTAAAAGATATCCTGTCCAGTGGAAGGAATGCCTAGTTTGCAGAAGTGACCCTAATCACAGAGTTAACAGTGGGCATTCGAGCAATTTAGGAAAAGCTTTTCTGAAACAGAAGTGAAACTGTGATTCTGGCATCCAGACAAACTACAGTAATAACTGGTGGGAAGTAATACACATGGAAAGCGAGAAAGGAAACTAACGTCCTGGACTGTGACAGAAAAAGTAATGATAATAATGAGAATGTGGGAGTGGTGACCCTAAAGGAGAGGAAAGAATAGCAGAGCCTTGATGACAGGGAGAGACTCAAAATAAAAGCAACAAGAGCAAAAAGCATGAGTAGCAACAAGGCATGAGACTTATCCTGCCCAACTAAGATAAAAAGTCTGCTAAACAAACACCACACTAACCAAGGATTAATGAATACTTTGCAAAATACAACGTGGGAATACAAATTCCAACCCATCGCTCACTTTAGCACACATGCTAACTAATCTGTCTGACCTTCCTTATCTATCCAGTCCCTATCTGTTATCCAGTCTATTCAGTCCCTTGTTTGCACTCCCTATTGTAACTGGGAATGGGCATTTACCTATCTCTCCCACCCCCAAATAAAAGGCGAGGAAGTCCCTAAAATAACCCTGGTGAAGCCAAAACAAGAAGACGCAAGCTGAATTCCTAAGAAGAGGGTCAGTTGATAGGTACTTCCATATTACATGACACTTGAGACACATTTACTATGAGAAAGAAGAGCATCTGATTACCGATGGAAGAATAGAGAATGCAGAACTTAAAGACTTAACATTAAAGAAAATGTTTCAATGAATTACCTGTGAACCAAGTTCTTTCATGTGCGGTTCAAGTTCACTGAAGAGATCGTAGCCTTGGTGGAAGAAGGCTAGGTGTGCGTACATGAAGGATAACATCTACAATAGAAAATATGGATAACTATTATACAAACCAAAATATGTTTCCTATGCATGCATAGTTTCTCCATATATCACAAACAGATAAATAGAACAAACACTTAAAAAGCAATAACCATCTTTAGTCAATTGTAATCATTGCTAATGGACTATGAAAAGCAATTAGAGATGAAAGCTCGAAGTCATAAATTGTGGTGGGTAGAAACCCCTAAACGTGGCCTAGGTTGGTTAAAAGAAATACATTTCTAGGAGCCCTCGCTCAGGAATCAGGTACTTACTGGTCATCACATGTTTACAAAAACTTGCCTAACTTGGAGACATTCATTCAAACAGAAAAATCAACAAGGAATGTGGTTGTATAATTTAAAATCTCATTCTCAATAATAGATTGCATCTGTTAACAGCAAGAATGTTAAGCAATCAATGGGTTCTGGAGACAACAACAAAGCAAAAGAGATGATAAATTATGCTCATTTATCTACCCCAGGTAAACGTCTTAGAATCTGATTTTAGCCTAGGGGTCTCAGAATTCTTGCTCGATTGATGAATTCAACTATAAAGTTTCACTTGTTTTAATTCGGGCAAATTAGCAATGCAGTGTACTGGAGGGGCAAGCACACTAGAGAGTGGAGTGGAGAAAATAAACAGAGTCTAACAGGGTGCTACACATCTTCTGTGGTCTCTTACCATTGAATGAAAAAATGTATCACAGAGGGGTCACCAGAGTGCCTGGCTCCAAGATGATCCCAAACCTGTGCAACATAATCTGCGTCAATCAGAACCTTTCAACATAGCCGTCTAGCGCCGCCAGATGATCCTTACACTGCACTGTACCTGATGCAGCCACCGGAGGCTGTGGGGATGCAGACTCAAGCTCGGGGGGACGCCACCAGTTTGAGAGGGACCAAGATAGCCGCTTGGTCGGTGCTGGCCCCGTATGCCCGCAACAAAGAGGCAAGACCCTGGGGAGTGGCCCTGGTGACAGAGGTGAGCGACCAAGAGAGATGGTTGGTATGCTGCACCTAAGCCACGCAGCAGAGTTTGTCGCAGTGAGACCCGGCCCTGATAAGGATGGGGGCTGGAGTACAGATGCCGCCCCCAAGGCGAGGGCCTGCTCGGCCACCCAGCACTGGAAATGAGCCTGGTGTGGGTCCCTACTCTGGCCACTTGCACCAGAGGCGGCATACTGATCGGCACTGCATCTACCTTGGGTCCGCATGTCTGCCTCAGCTGCAGAGACTGGGTAGGTGGGATGGGCAGGCCACACTGTCGCCAATGGTAATCTGTGGGAAGACACTAGACGTGTGGCCTCTGAGCCCAAGACACAGATGGGCGAGAATCCACAGATACTGCACTGTGAACTGAGGGGGCCTTCCCAAAAGAAGCTGTTTAAGACTCGGTGAGATTGATACAGCCTGCAATCATATTGATGCCCTTTCCTCCTCATATCACTGCTTATTGCATTTCTCAAATAATATCCTCTAAGGAGTTTTGCAATAAACTAAATTACTTTGTTATATACAAATTTAAAATGATCTAAGGAGCCTAATAATGTGTTTCTTGATTAAATCACCTCAAGCTGTCCAGAAGTGAAAAATCTCGCCGCCTACCTGCCTTGTGCTGTTTGAAACTTCCAGAGCCCATCAATCCTTGGCTGCCTGTCCTCCCGCCTCCCGCTGCCCGACTCTCTTGATACTCTGAGTCACGCAGCCGAGTGGAGTGCGGTGCGAGGGGGGATCTCTACAACTACAATCCCCAGCAGTCAAAGCGGCGCAGGCCGCGCCATCTGCGCGCCAGGAGGCGCTGAAATAGCGCGTCACCCCGGTCGAGGGGGGGAAGCTGTCCAGAAGTGAAAAATCTCGCCGCCTACCTACCTTGTGCTGTTTGAAACTTCCAGAGCCCATCAATCCTTGGCTGCCTGTCCTCCCGCCTCCCGCTGCCCGACTCTCTTGATACTCTGAGTCACGCAGCCGAGTGGAGTGCGGTGCGAGGGGGGATCTCTACAACTACAATCCCCAGCAGTCAAAGCGGCGCAGGCCGCGCCATCTGCGCGCCAGGAGGCGCTGAAATAGCGCGTCACCCCCGTCTCGCGGGACGCCGGGCGAAGCCCGGGCCAAGGGCGGGCCCGTTCTAGCCCGTTACAGACCGGGTAAGACTGGACTGGGCCACCTTATTAACAATTGATTAGCGAGCCCCCACTAAAATCATCTTTTTGTATTTTTGTTTTTCAGTTGGACTTCCTATTTTCACTTTTGCTGTGTAATTGACTATTGTGTATCCTATTAACATGTCTCCTAGAGTAACAAGAAATAGCAAAGCGGCGCATGTCGCTCAGATTGTAGGTCCAATAGACCAATTTATTGCTAAAGCTAATGATGCAATTAATCAGGGTGTTCTTTTGTTAGAGAGAAGGGTTTCATTAGATCTAGCTGCAGCCAGACGCTCCTCTTTAGGCTTACTGGCCACTGCCTTAACCCCACAACGCCCCTTGGTCCTTACCCCACAACATGAGACTCCGTCTGTTCCAGGGACAGTGGATTTATCAGTATCCATAGACCTCTCAACCACGCAATTATCTCAACCTTCTGTATCACATCCCTCCCGTTCGATCGAGAGAACTCCCGTCCTTTTTTCCAACATAGGGGAGAACCCCCCATCCCCTACCTTGAGGGGACAGCGGGAAGGCGCTATCCCAAAAAAGAGACAGGGAAAGAAAGATGTTAATAACCCTCCCACAATTATTAATGATTCTCAACAGGTCTCCCTGTTTCAACCGATTGACGATTCTCCTACATTAGCCCAACCCCTAATTCCACCTGAAACTTTTCAACAGCCTACTACCATAGTATCGTCGGAAATAATTAATCTTTCTTCTGACTATCCCACTACAGTTTCTGACGGTAATATAGGTAATAGGCGGGACCCCTCGGTGCAAGATCCCCACACTCTAGCTGCCCTTGAGGCTCTAATTAAAATTCATCTTAACCCCATCAAATTGGCGCTATCCAAGATCGAAAACTTACTAGCAACTTTAACATCTGAATTAAAACCTACGAACAGAACGACCTCAACGCCTGCTGTTACTGTGTCTAATCAGTCCAACCCAAATCAGACAAAGTTCGGGGTTTCTATCCCCCAACAAACCGTACAAGCCCCTAAAGTGGTGACTACCATAGCGGAAGTTCATCACACTCCTATTCATACCCCTGCCCACCCAGTTAGCACTAAATTACAGCAAAAACCAACTAATTTAGTTGCAAAAAAACCTGCTATACCCTCCCTGCCTGGTCCTTCTGCCCAAATGGCTAACCATCCTAGCCTACCAACGACACGTCCTCCAGCTAAAACACCAGCTATTAAGAACGCGGCTTACAACACAGGACGCAATTCTTTCCGCTCTGTTCACCTCCCTCCAGAAGCAACGCCGTATGTAGTTATTATGACTGGGGTTCCAGCGTTGCACATCAATTCTGAGGAACCCGGTTGGTCACTAAAAAACAAGGTACTCCACTGGTTGACGATGAACCGACCGCTTCCCCCGTTTGCTAATAATAGTGTTATCTCAGTTCGTAGAGTCCACACCCTGAGCTACGGTCTACTGAATACTCGCTCTCTGCAGAGCCATAGGTTAGAGGTTTTTACACTCCTGGAAGACGGGGAGTTAGATGTCCTCGCGCTTACTGAAACATGGCTGGAGGACTGTTCAGCGCCCGACTTGGTGGCGGCCCTCCCAGATAACTATTTGGCTATTCATTTTAACAGGGAGGGAGCTAAGAGAGGAGGAGGAGTAGCCCTTCTTTATAAGTCATGCCTCCGTGCCAATAGGTTCCTCTTCGAAACCCTTGGAGGAGCTGAGGTTATGGGGGTTAAGCTCAGGAGGGGAGCAGTCTGTGTGGTGTGCCTGGTGGTTTATCGGCCACCTTGGGCATCGCCTGACTTCCCTATCCTCTTTGTAAGATTGGTCCAGGACCTGTGTACAAGATACGATAAATTGGTGATCGTTGGAGACTTCAATTATCACTGGGAAAAGTCCCCTAAAGAAGGACAAGCATTACAGATGGAGGAGGCGATCTCCTCCTTAGGTCTCATCCAACAGGTAAAGGGACCAACACACGAGAAAGGTCATGTGCTCGACCTAGTCTGGACTACCATGCCAGCGCAGGGTATCACGGAAATTCTTCCTTGTGCTTGGTCTGATCATTTTTTAATTAAGGGTAGACTCACATTGAGGGGCCCCCTGTCCAAACCTGAGGAGGGCTGGAAAACGGCCCGCAAATGGAGAAACCTTGATGGGGAAAAACTGGTCCACCTCTTAGAACACCATCCCTCAGACATAGAGCAGGATGCCAACGTTGATGCTCTATGCAGACATCTTCAGCATAAACTAGGGAGTGCCATTGATGTGGTGGCACCTCTCCGCAGGATGAAGAAGGTGGCGAGAGGAGCCGGGGCGCCTTGGTATAATGATTCCCTTAGAGAGATGAAACGCGGGGTGAGGAAGAAAGAACGGGCATGGCGTAAAAAGTACGACGCTATCTCCAAACAAGAATATACCTCATCCTTAGCTCAGTACAAACTAGCCATACAATCAAGGAAGGCTGCTTTCTTTGAGGAAAGAATAACCACTGCTAGAAATCCGCAAAAAGAAATCTTCCGGGTCCTGGCGGAGCTCAGGGTGAACAAGGAGCAAAGTCCTGAGTTCACCCAGGAGGACTGTCAGAGGTTCCAGGATTTCTTCGTAAAGAAGATATCCGACATCTTGGGTGAAATTGCAGAAACTGCACCCCTCGAATGTCCGCACATACCGGACCTCACTGGCCCGCTAAACATTCCACCTCTAGCTGAGCTATCTCTTATTTCCAAACAGGAATTACTTAAAATCACAGGCCGAGTCAAATCAGGCTCCTTGGTGGACCCCTGCCCGCCTGACATATTCAAGATGGCAATGCCAGGAATAGAGGAAGAGGTTCTGCACCTACTGAACACCTCTCTCCGGACAGGACAGATCCCTTCAGCTTTTAAAGAGGCTCGCCTGATCCCTTTATTGAAGAAACCTGGAGCAGACACAAAATGTCTGAAAAATTTTCGGCCCATCTCCCAGCTGCCTTTCTTGGCCAAGGTAATTGAGCAGCATGTGTTAGCTCTATTATCAGGCCATCTAGAGAGTAACAACCTGTTGGAGACTAATCAGGCAGGGTTCCGTGCTAATCACAGCACGGAACTAGTTATGCTATCCATTTTGGATGAGCTAAGGATGCGAGCTGATGTAAAAACACCGAGCGCCCTGGTACTATTGGATCTCTCCGCGGCGTTTGACACCGTGTGCCATAAACAGCTTCTGTCGCGGTTGAGATCCTTTGGCGTCGTGGGTACAGCACATGCATGGCTCTCTTCATTTCTGCAGGGTAGGACACAACGAGTACAGCTGGGGGATCTATTTTCCACCCCTGCTCCGATCACCTGCGGGGTCCCCCAGGGATCTGCCTTGTCTCCACTACTTTTTAACATCTACCTGCAACCACTAATTGCTCTCCTGAATAGGATGGACTGCCTAGTGTACAACTATGCCGATGACACCCAGATAATCATCCGGCTGGATGATGGGCCAGGAGCTCCCACCAGGCTACAGGACATATTGAAAACCACAGTCAATTGGATGTCCGAGAACTCCTTAAAAGTCAACCCGGATAAAACGGAAGTATTACCCATTTCCATCTCGGGTAACCCTTGGAGTGATAAATTTTGGCCAATGGAGCTGGGTGTACCCCCAAAGCCGGCAGTTGCAGTCAAAAGCCTAGGCCTATATGTGGATAATAAATTATCCATGGAAAAACAAGTTACCACCGTAGTAGGCACCAGTATAGGCTTGTTAAGACAACTTAGGAAGATCGCGGCCCTACTCTCATTCTCTACCTTGAGACACGTGGTCTCAGCCACAATTCTGGCTAGGCTGGACTACGGGAACTCCCTTTATTTAGGTTTGCCACAGCGGCTGCTGGACAAACTACAGGGAGTCATGAACGATGCAGCTCGGCTGATATTTAAAAAACCTAGAAATGCCCATGCCTCTCCCCTGATGCAGGAGTTACACTGGCTACCAGTTCGCCAGAGAATTGTCTTCAAAGGGATGTGCATTGCTCACAAGGCTTTGCATGGCAAAGCACCAAAATACCTAAAATCCCGACTATCCCCTTACATACCGGGTAGGACTTTGCGTTCGTCGGACGCCACTCTCCTGTCTCAGCCCCGCTTTAAATTGACCACGGTGGGGGGCCGTGCTTTCTCCAACACAATCCCAGCCCTATGGAACAAATTGGATCCAGAGCTCAGGAAGGAGAGTAATTTACTTCCCTTCAGAAAAAAATTAAAAACCGCACTATTCAAACAAGCATGGAGTAGACCTTAGGTGTACAGCTGGTTTCAAGTGAATATAACATCTATCACGTAAATATGGTCAGACAGCGCTTAGAGACCCCTGTGGTTATAACGCGCCATACAAATTAAATAAATAAATAAATAAATAAATAGGGAAGGAGCAAAAAACAATCCCAGGAGACTGTATTATAATAACTTTCGAAGACCCCCAAACTGTAGAGCACATTTGTCCATGGGGTGACCAAACATCTTCTGACGGCATCGGAACAAAAAGGCTAGCTTTTTTCTATCCCCCCGCCCACCCTCCTTCTTCACCTTTGGAGTGGAATTGGACTCAGGTAGGGACTCGGCCTAGAAATCCGGATCGGATAAACTGGCAGGGACAAGGAGGTAGAAACCCCATGCCCTTGTCAGAGTGGAGGGGCGTCCCCACACACAATAGGTATGACTGCTTAGAGATGGTGGACTGACCACCAACAGTTACTGACCCGCCTGGTGGGAATTCTCCCACCCCAGGGCCTCCCCCTCCTACGCAAACTGACTTTCTAGTACCGACACATCTCCCGATCATAACTATGTCCCCTCCAATATCGGAAACGTTATCTGACCCGCTGGGCGCATACACTCATCATCGCGCCGGTTGCCAACTCCACTCTAACAACCTGCGCGTTGATTTTCAAGAAAGCTCGTCCTTAACTCTTAATTCTGACCTCACATTAGTACAACAAAACCTGTTCCAGAATGGAAGGCCAGCACCTATCAATGGTCCATCACCGACCTCCCTCTTGCCCATATTGTTCTGGAATGTGGCCGGACTGCGATCCAGAATGCTATCGGCATCATGGCTGGCTTTTGTCACTTCCCATCAAATAATGTGTTTCCAAGAGACATGGACAATCGACCCATTGCATATACAAGGGTACTTAACGTTCCATTCTTCTGCTAGCCCTTCTCCACATGGCAGATCTAAGGGGGGTCTTGTGGTATACATATCCAATAAGCTCGAAACAAAGAAAATTTCCCTACTGTGTAACACTTTGCATTATCAAATTCTTTTGATCATTTTTAAAAATGGTACATCATATAGTTTAATTAATTTTTACAACAACCTGCCTCCGGTAGAGTGTATAAGAATAGTCTCTGAGATTTCACTATGTATAGAAGAACACCGTGCTAAGTATGCACCATTCATGTGGAATGTAATCTGGGGAGGCGATTTTAATGTACAATTGTGTTCTCATTACAAGAATTCTGATTGTGGCCTCCTAGATGAAAATGAATGCCCTATGACACATTTTTCACACTCCTCGGTAGGTGATTCTCTTAATGTTGTTTTAATGTCGTTGGAATTGACCTATGCCAACGAACTTACCGACCCTCCTGTGGAATTTAAGCCCACCTTTCACGGCAGGGGTTGTTTTAGCACCATAGATTTCATACTTTGTTCTTGTTCTCTAAAGGGTACAGTTATTCAGTTCAGTACAGGAACAGAAATTTCAGGTGATCATTTCCCTACCATAATAGAGTTAAAGCCACCTAAGAGTGTTTCACATCTTACAACAAATAGCTTACTGACCCAAAAGTCACTGTCTATGGCAAAAACTAACGGGTATTCAGTGAAATGGTCAAGGATAGATCCATTAGAAACATCGGGTTCAGTGATTTCCAAAGCTCTACCTTGGATAAACACATGTTTAAATGAGTCATCCTCCCCATCGGAAATTATTTCAAGTTTCGGGGAAATACTGAAAGTCATCCAGAAGGTCCTTTCACGCACCCGTAAATCAGGTTGTCATGCAGAGCCAGGCTGGTTTAATACGGCTTGTCGAAAAGCCCTAAATGCCCTAAAAAAAGAGCTCCACAACCCAATTAGAGACCAAACTAAAATAGCTTTGTTAAGATCTGACTATAAGCAGGCCCAATTAAGCTGTAAGAGAGACCACAAAAAAGACCTTTGGGCTCAATTACATGAAAGTTGCACCACCAAAGACAGCTCTTTATTCTGGAAAATAGTAAAATCTCCTTTCCTTTGTGAAGGCAGGTCACACCAGCACTTAGATGTCGCCGTATCCGCGGATGAGTGGGTGGCACACTTTTCTAAAATCTTTAGCGACCCCCCCCTCGGAACAAGCTGCACATCTGAATTCAGTGCTTAAGACCCACGACAAAGGGGGGTACCCAATTGACCTGAACTTCTCCCTTGGAGAGGTTATAAGCGCGTTATCAGCTTCTAAAAGTGGAAAGGCCCCAGGCCCCGATGGTGCACCATTAGATATATTCCTTTCAAATATTGATTTATGGTCTCCATTAATTACTCAGCTAATCGCTGCAGTGTTAAAAGACGGCCTTTTGGACTCTTGGTCCTCCTCCATACTTCTCCCAATTTTCAAAAAAGGTGAGAGAAACAACCCTACCTGTTACAGGCCCATCTCCCTCCTGGATTCGTTGGGTAAAGTTGCGGGTCGCCTAATTCTGGACCGCTTACAGGATTGGGCGGCAGAAAAGAACATCATAACGGACTTACAGTACGGATTCAGGGAGGGGTTGGGCACTGTTGAACAGGCCCTAAACCTTTCGCTTTTAATGGGGAAGTACGTTGGAGTAAAAGGAGGTAACCTATTCATGGTCTACGTCGACCTTAGCGCGGCGTTTGATTGTGTATGCCATGCCAAGCTGTGGTCCATTTTGGAGGAGTTGGGCGTGGACCCCCCCCTTATCAGGTTCTTGCGCGAGCTTTATACCAACGCCTCGGCCCGCGTAAGATTTGGTACGGGTGGAGAGCTAACGCCCTCCTTTCCAATAAACCGCGGAGTAAGACAGGGATGTGTCCTCGCCCCCTTTTTATTTAATTTATATACCAATGGCCTGGAAGTGGCCATGCTAGAGGGGTGCCAGGATCTACCCACCATCGATAGACGTCCAATTCCAGCACTTCTTTACGCTGATGACTCCGTACTGTTTGCTAGGACCCTAGTACAACTTCAGAAGCAGCTTGACAAGTATTGTAATTATATGCTTTCACTCGGGTTAAAGGTCAATAAGACCAAGACCTTTGTTATGCAATCTGGGCCCAAGGTAAAAAGCTCTAAACATCTTTGCATTGAGCAATCAAAACTGGAACGCGTTAGGGAATACCCCTACTTGGGCATCCTAGTAGATGATAAGTTGACCTGGAAAAGGGCGATGGTCACTAGGAGATTGCTCTACCAACGAGCAACTTCTGCCCTCGTCTCTTTTTCCAGAAAAATAGGTAAGCCATCTCCCTCAGCACTGCTCAAAATCCATCAAGCTAAATGCTTGAGCATTGCTACTTATGGAGCCGGGGTATGGGGCTACGTAAACACTGACGACCTACAAAAAATCCAGAACTACTTTCTAAAGTACCTTTTGGCCCTTCCACGGAGTGCCCCTACATATGGCTGCCATATAGAGCTTGGGATAGACTACCTATCAGACTATATAAAATGTCAACCAATGCTCCTATGGCACCGCATATGGACAAAGCCTCAGTGCCATCTCACTCGTGCACTCATTTTAGAATGTCTCGAGATGTCGGCTTGGAAAAACATCCCATGGTTGAACTATGTGGTCAACTTTTTAGGTTTTGCCTCGCCAAAAAGATGCGCTCTGCGCATCTTTTTCGCGCAGGCGAAAACCTGATGAGAATTGTAGTGTGCTTTGGGTCGGCCCTCCTCATTCATTGGCTGGCTCCGTAAATGGAGCCTTGCCATTGGACGAGGGGCCTGTCCGTCAATGCCGGACCAGACACGGGGGCGTTCCCGACATTCTTTGGCTTTTGCCGACGTCACGCGACGCCGGGAACGCCCCCGATTCTGGTCCGGCATTGCCGGCACCTCCCTTGCTCTACTGTCATCACCACAACACTGCGCCCATTTTATCCCAAGCTAAACACTCGGAGAGGCGCAGTGACCGGGTCTTTGAAGGCCGCTCTCCCAATGAAAACAAGTTTTCTCTCCGAGTCAGCACGAGCAGGAAGACGAGCAGCGCGCCTCCCAGCTGGCCTCTCGCATCAGCATCCAGAGCTGCCCTGCGCGGTGTGTAGCTTCAGTGGAGCTTCAGAGTGCAGAGTGGAGCTTCAGAGTGGAGCTTCAGAGTGGAGCTTCAGAGTGGAGCTTCAGAGTGGAGCTTCAGAGTGGAGCTTCAGAGTGGAGCTTCAGAGTGGAGAGTGGAGCTTCAGAGTGGAGCTTCAGAGTGGAGCTTCAGAGTGCAGCTTCAGAGTGCAGCTTCAGAGTGCAGCTTCAGAGTGGAGCTTCAGAGTGGAGCTTCAGAGTGGAGCTTCAGAGTGCAGAGTGGAGCTTCAGAGTGCAGATTCAGAGTGGAGCTTCAGAGTGGAGCTTCAGAGTGCAGATTCAGAGTGGAGCTTCAGAGTGCAGAGTGGAGCTTCAGAGTGGAGCTTCAGAGTGCAGAGTGGAGCTTCAGAGTGCAGAGTGGAGCTTCAGAGTGGAGCTTCAGAGTGCAGAGTGGAGCTTCAGAGTGGAGCTTCAGAGTGGAGCTTCAGAGTGGAGCTTCAGAGTGGAGCATCAGAGTGGAGCATCAGAGTGGAGCATCAGAGTGGAGCATCAGATTGGAGCTTCAGAGTGGAGCTTCAGAGTGCAGATTCAGAGTGCAGATTCAGAGTGGAGATTCAGAGTGGAGCTTCAGAGTGCAGAGTGGAGCTGCAGATTCAGAGTGGAGCTGCAGATTCAGAGTGGAGCTTCAGAGTGCAGATTCAGAGTGGAGCTGCAGAGTGCAGATTCAGAGTGCAGAGTGGAGCTTCAGAGTGCAGATTCAGAGTGGAGCATCAGAGTGCAGATTCAGAGTGGAGCTTCAGAGTGCAGAGTGGAGCTTCAGAGTGCAGATTCAGAGTGGAGCTTCAGAGTGCAGATTCAGAGTGGAGCTTCAGAGTGCAGATTCAGAGTGGAGCTTCAGAGTGCAGAGTGGAGCTTCAGAGTGGAGCTTCAGAGTGCAGAGTGGAGCTTCAGAGTGCAGATTCAGAGTGGAGCTTCAGAGTGCAGAGTGGAGCTTCAGAGTGCAGATTCAGAGTGGAGCTTCAGAGTGCAGAGTGGAGCTTCAGAGTGCAGAGTGGAGCTTCAGAGTGGAGCTTCAGAGTGCAGAGTGGAGCTTCAGAGTGCAGAGTGGAGCTTCAGAGTGGAGCTTCAGAGTGCAGAGTGGAGCTTCAGAGTGGAGCTTCAGAGTGGAGCTTCAGAGTGGAGCTTCAGAGTGGAGCTTCAGAGTGGAGCTTCAGAGTGGAGCTTCAGAGTGGAGCTTCAGAGTGGAGCTTCAGAGTGGAGCTTCAGAGTGCAGATTCAGAGTGGAGCTTCAGAGTGCAGAGTGGAGCTTCAGAGTGCAGAGTGGAGCTTCAGAATGCAGATTCAGAGTGGAGCTTCAGAGTGCAGAGTGGAGCTTCAGAGTGCAGAGTGGAGCTTCAGAGTGCAGATTCAGAGTGCAGAGTGGAGCTTCAGAGTGGAGCTTCAGAGTGGAGCTTCAGAGTGGAGCTTCAGAGTGGAGCTTCAGAGTGGAGCTTCAGAGTGGAGCTTCAGAGTGGAGCTTCAGAGTGGAGCTTCAGAGTGGAGCTTCAGAGTGCAGCTTCAGAGTGCAGCTTCAGAGTGCAGCGTGGAGCTTCAGAGTGGAGCTTCAGAGTGCAGAGTGGAGCTTCAGAGTGCAGAGTGGAGCTTCAGAGTGGAGCTTCAGAGTGGAGCTTCAGAGTGGAGCTTCAGAGTGGAGCTTCAGAGTGGAGCTTCAGAGTGCAGATTCAGAGTGGAGCTTCAGAGTGCAGAGTGGAGCTTCAGAGTGCAGATTCAGAGTGGAGCTTCAGAGTGCAGATTCAGAGTGGAGCTTCAGAGTGCAGATTCAGAGTGGAGCTTCAGAGTGCAGATTCAGAGTGGAGCTTCAGAGTGCAGATTCAGAGTGGAGCTTCAGAGTGCAGATTCAGAGTGGAGATTCAGAGTGGAGCTTCAGAGTGCAGAGTGGAGCTGCAGAGTGCAGATTCAGAGTGCAGAGTGGAGCTTCAGAGTGCAGAGTGGAGCATCAGAGTGCAGATTCAGAGTGGAGCTTCAGAGTGCAGAGTGGAGCTTCAGAGTGCAGATTCAGAGTGCAGAGTGGAGCTTCAGAGTGCAGATTCAGAGTGGAGCTTCAGAGTGCAGAGTGGAGCTTCAGAGTGCAGATTCAGAGTGGAGCTTCAGAGTGCAGATTCAGAGTGGAGCTTCAGAGTGCAGAGTGGAGCTTCAGAGTGCAGATTCAGAGTGGAGCTTCAGAGTGCAGAGTGGAGCTTCAGAGTGCAGATTCAGAGTGGAGCTTCAGAGTGCAGATTCAGAGTGGAGCTTCAGAGTGCAGATTCAGAGTGGAGCTTCAGAGTGCAGAGTGGAGCTTCAGAGTGGAGCTTCAGAGTGCAGAGTGGAGCTTCAGAGTGCAGAGTGGAGCTTCAGAGTGCAGAGTGGAGCTTCAGAGTGGAGCTTCAGAGTGGAGCTTCAGAGTGGAGCTTCAGAGTGGAGCTTCAGAGTGGAGCTTCAGAGTGGAGCATCAGAGTGGAGCATCAGAGTGGAGCATCAGAGTGGAGCATCAGAGTGGAGCATCAGAGTGGAGCATCAGAGTGGAGCATCAGAGTGGAGCATCAGAGTGGAGCATCAGAGTGGAGCATCAGAGTGGAGCTTCAGAGTGGAGCTTCAGAGTGGAGCTTCAGAGTGGAGCTTCAGAGTGGAGCTTCAGAGTGCAGATTCAGAGTGCAGATTCAGAGTGGAGCTTCAGAGTGCAGAGTGGAGCTTCAGAGTGCAGAGTGGAGCTTCAGAGTGCAGATTCAGAGTGGAGCTTCAGAGTGCAGATTCAGAGTGGAGCTTCAGAGTGCAGAGTGGAGCTTCAGAGTGCAGAGTGGAGCTTCAGAGTGCAGAGTGGAGCTTCAGAGTGCAGAGTGGAGCTTCAGAGTGGAGCTTCAGAGTGGAGCTTCAGAGTGGAGCTTCAGAGTGGAGCTTCAGAGTGGAGCTTCAGAGTGGAGCTTCAGAGTGGAGCTTCAGAGTGCAGAGTGGAGCTTCAGAGTGCAGCTTCAGAGTGCAGAGTGGAGCTTCAGAGTGCAGAGTGGAGCTTCAGAGTGGAGCTTCAGAGTGGAGCTTCAGAGTGGAGCTTCAGAGTGGAGCTTCAGAGTGGAGCTTCAGAGTGGAGCTTCAGAGTGGAGCTTCAGAGTGGAGCTTCAGAGTGGAGCTTCAGAGTGGAGCTTCAGAGTGGAGCTTCAGAGTGGAGCTTCAGAGTGGAGCTTCAGAGTGCAGATTCAGAGTGGAGCTTCAGAGTGCAGAGTGGAGCTTCAGAGTGCAGATTCAGAGTGGAGCTTCAGAGTGCAGATTCAGAGTGGAGCTTCAGAGTGCAGATTCAGAGTGCAGATTCAGAGTGGAGCTTCAGAGTGGAGCTTCAGAGTGGAGCTTCAGAGTGGAGCTTCAGAGTGGAGCTTCAGAGTGGAGCTTCAGAGTGCAGATTCAGAGTGCAGATTCAGAGTGGAGATTCAGAGTGGAGATTCAGAGTGGAGATTCAGAGTGGAGATTCAGAGTGCAGATTCAGAGTGCAGATTCAGAGTGGAGATTCAGAGTGGAGATTCAGAGTGGAGCTTCAGAGTGCAGAGTGGAGCTGCAGATTCAGAGTGGAGCTGCAGAGTGCAGATTCAGAGTGCAGAGTGGAGCTTCAGAGTGCAGATTCAGAGTGGAGCATCAGAGTGCAGATTCAGAGTGGAGCTTCAGAGTGCAGAGTGGAGCTTCAGAGTGCAGATTCAGAGTGGAGCTTCAGAGTGCAGAGTGGAGCTTCAGAGTGCAGATTCAGAGTGGAGCTTCAGAGTGCAGAGTGGAGCTTCAGAGTGCAGATTCAGAGTGGAGCTTCAGAGTGCAGAGTGGAGCTTCAGAGTGCAGATTCAGAGTGGAGCTTCAGAGTGCAGATTCAGAGTGGAGCTTCAGAGTGCAGATTCAGAGTGGAGCTTCAGAGTGCAGAGTGGAGCTTCAGAGTGCAGATTCAGAGTGGAGCTTCAGAGTGCAGATTCAGAGTGGAGCTTCAGAGTGCAGATTCAGAGTGGAGCTTCAGAGTGCAGAGTGGAGCTTCAGAGTGCAGAGTGGAGCTTCAGAGTGGAGCTTCAGAGTGCAGAGTGGAGCTTCAGAGTGGAGCATCAGAGTGGAGCATCAGAGTGGAGCTTCAGAGTGGAGCTTCAGAGTGGAGCTTCAGAGTGGAGCTTCAGAGTGGAGCTTCAGAGTGGAGCTTCAGAGTGGAGCTTCAGAGTGGAGCTTCAGAGTGCAGAGTGGAGCTTCAGAGTGCAGAGTGGAGCTTCAGAGTGCAGAGTGGAGCTTCAGAGTGCAGATTCAGAGTGGAGCTTCAGAGTGCAGAGTGGAGCTTCAGAGTGCAGATTCAGAGTGGAGCTTCAGAGTGCAGAGTGGAGCTTCAGAGTGCAGAGTGGAGCTTCGGAGTGCAGAGTGGAGCTTCAGAGTGGAGCTTCAGAGTGCAGAGTGGAGCTTCAGAGTGCAGAGTGGAGCTTCAGAGTGGAGCTTCAGAGTGGAGCTTCAGAGTGGAGCTTCAGAGTGGAGCTTCAGAGTGGAGCTTCAGAGTGCAGAGTGCAGCTTCAGAGTGCAGCTTCAGAGTGCAGAGTGGAGCTTCAGAGTGCAGAGTGGAGCTTCAGAGTGCAGAGTGGAGCTTCAGAGTGCAGAGTGGAGCTTCAGAGTGGAGCTTCAGAGTGGAGCTTCAGAGTGTCAAGAGCAATGCCAATAGCTCTAACTTTAACAAAGGCAAAACCATTGCATTGTAAATGCTTGTTGAAAGATCTTGACCTCATACAGTATACCATCGAGCCTTCATCCATCACTGAGATGAGCAGAAAAACCTTGAAACATCACTGTCTTACCCATTTAAGGGAACTCCGTTTGTCAAACGAAATAAGTAAACAATCAAATGTACATATTCTGATGGTTCAGGTGTCTCTAGGAATCCAGCCATATCTTTCGTATCATGTATCCAACTATGAAAAATACCTATTAACTAGGTTACGTTTTAATTTGTTTTTCAGGTTGGTTACTTTCCCTAGAACCCAAAATTGGTCTCACGACCTGGATAAATGCCCATGTGACAAGGTCTCCCCCCAATCAACCATGCATGTATTACTGTTTTGTCACTACTATGCAGATATACGTAAGCGCTGGGTTTTACCATTGTTGCGCCAAATGGGGTTGAGGACCTGTCGCCCGGCCTTTCTAGCTCTGCAACATCTGGATTCACAGTATGTGGCAAAGAACCTAGCACTATTCTTGAAATCATGTATAACGATCCGTAGAACTTTGGACACGAATCTCACTTGAACATATGGACATCCGTACTAAAACTTTATAAATGAATTAAAAATTGTATCTTTAGGACAATGTATTTCTCTATATTTTATATATTTTAGATGTACTAATTGTGAACTGTGATTTTACAACGATATGTGATTTTATAATGAAATGTTTAAATACGATGTACTTTTTATGATTAACAAAATGGTTAACCGAATAAAAGATTTGAAACAACCTCATCCCTGGCCAAACTTAATCCTACACTCATACCTAGTAATCCAGACTCTTCCCACCTTTTCAAAAAGCAAGCTTCTTTATTTGCTCCCATCGTATGATACCTTAGCAACCTTTCCATCAGGAGACTCTTGTGAGGGTAAGGAGGTTTGGTTATTTTTCTTCTGAAATGGGGTAACATTTCCACCACTGGGCTGTCCAACATGTGACCATGACTGGTTCTCTGTATTGTACAAAATACTGGAAAAATAATCCAGCAGCTCTTAATCTTCCTAGACCGTCATCATATTTTGACTCCAAATTAATCTAAGCATAGATATGCAAATAACTTAGCTGAAAATCAAGTTTGGATGCCAGCTAACTATCCTCTGCTCAAAAGAGAGCTCATAATTTTTGGTTGCAAAGAGTGATCTGCCATACCGACTATTAAAACTCATAACATTTTTGACTTTGTTCTCCAGCCAGAAGGGAAAATTAAGAACCTTATCTTTAACTTTGACCATGATGTCTCAGATCAATATTGTAGTAAGTGTTACCTCCAACTTAGAAACTAATTCTCTTGTTATTGTCCGCAAAAACACTGAGCAATAGTAGTAAGAGTATCTGTTCACTCCGACCTAGACTCTTGCAATGCCCCATTTCCTCGACTACCTCATTCGTCCTATAAGAGCATCTAAGCCCTCAAAAACAGAAAAAGAAACAATGTGTCTCCAGATCACGGAGCAGAACACTGGTTACCAGTGGCAGCTAGCATATGCTTCAAAATGGCTTCCCTCTTCTTTAAAAGTTCCACCAACAGAAGCTTTATTACTGGTAGCAATTAACAAGGAAAAGAGAGAGAAAGAGAGAGAGAGGAGGTAAGAAGGGGGCTCGTTCATCCCCCCTTATCTGAGATTCAACAAACCGAGAGAACAAGCTTGAAGCTAAGCTCTTAACAGCCCAATCATCCGGGCCATCAAAAAAAAGTTTCCCTTGCAGGGACCCCATTAGGTTTGTAGAGGAACACTCACCCACCAACCTAGTTGGTGGCATAATTCAGCATCTGGTTCCGACCCAGGAAGCCGAGTGCCTCCTAGGTGTGCTTCGACGCCTGATTACAGCGGAGCTGGTTTCATCATTGTGAGTACTGAATACTGTGAAAGTGAAAAGTTAGAACTAACTACGGGGTACCAAATTCTTTAACATGTGGTCCCTGAGGTAGAATGAAAAATTAGATATTTGGTCGTGAATCAGAGAATATGATCTTGCACGTCTCTTCAAGGATGTGGAAAAATAGTGATGCAAGTGAAATGGTCTACATGTTTCAGCCAGTGGGTTTCCAATTGATTGGCTTTCTTCAGGACCAGTGGCTCAGGCTAAACCCTGAACACGCGTGCACTATCACACACGCTAAGGTGTGCATAGATGTTTACGGTGCGTAATTTACAGGTTTGACCGTCGGCTTTGGTAAATTTTAATGCACAAATATTTTCCGTAACATAGGTTCCAGTGGGAAGCGGTGCCTATAGTCACACTAGCGTCAAGGTCAGTCGCCTGCTGAGTTACCTACTCGTTCCTCACTCAAAAGATCTTGGCAAAACATTATTATTATTATTGGTAGCTACATTCCATCAAATCAGTTTTGGGGCGCCTTCCTTTTCTTGGAGGGCCCCCATAGTTTGGAACTCCGTACTCACTTTTACACAGGAACTGAAACATCAGGTCAGACTGGTTGAATTTAGTAAATGCAACTAGCAGTGATAGCAAGTATTGTAAACTCAAGGGTATGGATGTTAAATTAGTCAGAGAATTAAAATGAGAAACAGGTGAATATGTTGAAATGACTTAAACGTCATAACTATCTCTGCCTCAGAAATAACAGGTCTAAAGCACCTGAGGTAAACAGACAACAAAGAAGCAAGGACAACCAGAATGCATGCTCGTCTAATAAGATAAAATTGATGACCCTAAAAAGCCAAAAACCAAGGAACATGGTTACCGGCAGAACTTTTAGCAAAGTTAAACAGGGGAACAAGAAAGATAGTGTAAATTCTTATCTAAAGGTAGCCTAAACACTCCACAAGATCAATGGAAAAACTGCCAGCAAAGATTCATAGTGACAAAAGAGCAAAATTTTCTATATGAATCCATGATGCATAAAACACAGTATGTGGTTATTTCAATTTTTAGTAGGATTTGCGTGCATGGAGTCAAGAATAAGAAGCCTTAATAAATAAATAAAAATATCAATGTGCCAATATTCAAGAATTTGAAGTAGTGAAACACGTCACCCTACAAGTTTTTAGATTCTTGAATTTATTTGAATATGTAATTTGGTACAGCTTTTAGTGCAGACACACAGATTATAGAAAGAGACTAACTGGCACAGGTTTTTAATAACTTATTGACTAATTCGTAGAAGTACATCATGTATTAATGAGCATAGATTAGGGGTTGTTTTAGTAGGAGACACCACCTGGCAACTACTCAGGCAGGGACAGAAGAAGGCGGTAGGTTTAAGGCAGGAGTAGATACTCAAATAGGTTATTTAATAATTCTGTCTCTGTTGCTTTGCTTGATTTTTCATTAGGTGTGGATACCAATGAAGATTGATACATGTTGCTTGTTAATTCATGCAATAGCCTAACCGGATTGGTGCTCCTGTAAAGTGTTTTCATTTTTTCTTTTCATTTTCAGTAACATTTGAGGAGTTATGATGGATGAGTTACTGCAATGCTCTAGACTGACGCTTCAACACATTTTCTGTTTTTGTGTCTTCATCAAGTGCACTTTTGTAATAAAATATTGGCTTTGTCCAGTTTATCTTACAAATAATCAGTGCTTAAGTACTATGGTAATCAATACTGCTGTTTTTGTTAGCCAAGAGCTATTTTTGAATGGTCAGTTCTATGTTCATTTACGTCCCTGCTTCCTCCCTTCAATTGGTCTCTGAGAAGTTTAAAAATGTTAGCAAAAACAATAAGTTGCATGACATACAGTTTTATCTTTAGCTTTGGATAAAAAATATAATTTCTAGCATTCTTGTCCGGATTTCCTTAGATAAAAACAACTCTTTAAATCTACATTTTATGTCCCACTGAAAGGGTCGGACAAAAATAATATCGTATGTTCAGCAAATTCCAAATCAAGATTAAAGAAATGACAAGTAAGTTGACTGCAGGACATTTCCTCCAGGCATTTGTAATGCTTAGAAATCCAAGTCAGAGAGGAATTGGGCAACCTGCATGTTGCAGATTCATATTCCAGAGAGGATGACTCATGCTGCTGATAACATGATAACTATGTTAGCCTCTATTAGAGATATTGTGCTGTAAAAAATGTTTTATTTAATTACTAAGACAACATTTTGTTTGATTTTAACAAATGACTGTGCTTCTCTTAAATTCTTCCTTCATGAATCTCAGTCTGATTATGCAGGTCTTTTAAGAAAACTCCACTCTGTGTGCTATGATATCAGAAACGTCTTAACATAGCTTAAGAAGTAGCCATCCAGTCTGACTCTAGAATCAGCTGCGGGTCTGTTGTAGCAAATATAACCAGGGTCATTCGAATTATGTCACTCTGTGGCCCCAAAGGTTTCCTTTTAATTACGGATTTGCCACACTAGTCATCCTGCATTAACTACAAATTCCCAAAAAATGTATATAGCAGAAACTGATCAAATGTTATGAAAAAAACACGTGAAATGTAATGCTGCATTATGGCATACCCTTTGTGGAGGTTAAATGGTCAACTTTAAGGTAATTTGTGTGATTTGGTCTTTAACTTGTACTAGTAGTGTTAATTTTTTACCCGTACAGTATTATTGCGTATTAAAATGAGAAAAAGGTGAGTGTTTATAATACGTAAAAAATAGCCAAATAGTGTGTCATGGGACTAGGGAAAAAAATGTATGAGATTTGGTGTGGTTAGGTAATGGCATTGCAAAGATTTATCTCCTGAATCTGGAATAAATTACCGCTGTGCCTTAGGTATAAAAGGCTATATGAACTATAACTATGGTCTTAAACATAACTTGCTTATTTAATGGAAGAGGGTACAAGCTCTACGGGCCTGTTTAAACGAGCTGCTGTTGCAAGCCTTTCACGACTAACCGCCCAGTTCTGCATGCGTTTCAGGCAGGACAGAGACTCTGGAAGCAGACTCAAGTATAGTGCATTTCAATTGTCCACCAACACCAAACAAGCATGAAAGCTGGCTGCTGCAGTGGAGACATCAACCAAAGTGATAATAATGTGTGTGCCTATGACTTTAAGGAAAGGCAAAAATCTGAATCAACTCGGCCAAAGGGAAGATGTAGATGTTAACTAATGTGGGGCTCAAGGTCAGGCCGTGAAGGACCCCAATAGGTACTATCCTGCTTTCTGACAAGAAGCATGACTGATTGACAGTTCAGGTCCTGTTAAATAAAAAGAAACTATGTCACTTTAAGACCCTCCCCTGAATGTCTGGTGCACGCAGACCTTGTATCAAGAAGGTATGGGAGACTGTTAGATACTACACTGATATCTAATAGCACGAGTGAGGTACTGCAGCTCTTATCCAAAAGCACTCTCGTTTTCTATGCCACACTGTAACATGACTTTTTGTGTTGCACAATCTGGATACCCGTGACACATAATTGGGTCCGCCACTACTAAATAATTCCATTGTCCCTGTGTATAATTAATACTTCAATGACTGGTGCCTTACAATGACCATTACAAGACAGAGGCAATTGGTATTCATAAAATTACTTTGCAATGTAAAAAACTATACAAAAAATTATAATAAACAATGACGTAAACGCAACTGGTTCTTATGCAGGTAGTGATGAGATTATTTACAAGTTACTATTCAAAAAATAACATTTCATTTAGCCTACAGTCTAAACTTCAGGGCAGAATGTTTGGCAGATAGTGTAATTTTCAAAAGGGAAGTGAGAAATGTTTTTCAGTAGTTTTGTTTTGTGTCAAGCATAAGGTGAAAACATGCTGGTTGAAAATAGAATAGCCTCACTTTTGTGTCTTCAATACTGAGAATAAAATCTTTTTTCCACAATTCAAATTTACTGAAATTGAAATTTTTCTACAGAAATTACTGCTTGGCAGTCATCCAGGATTCTTATTAAGCTTATAGAGCTTGTAGAGCTCCTTGCTTAGCACTTTTCTACAGTTTCCTTCAACAACATAAGGAAAAAAGACCCCCAAACAGCAAGAAAAAATACTGTTTGTGTTTTAGACAAGGTAATTAAGCATTTAAAAGGAAAGTAGAAGGGACCTGCATTTTTTTCCTGGGAGACTGTTTTCCACCACTCATCACTCCTGATTGTATATTAAAATCAAAGGAAGTTGTTTTCATCACACCACCCCAAACAATAGGCTGCTGCTGATTGTGCTGTGACAGATAATGTGATAGTTGTGATTTTAACATGGGGTCGTTTAAGATCTAATGAAAAGTCCTAGCAGAAGAACATTATGGTAAAGATGATAGGAGAAAACAGATAAGCACCATTTGTCTAACACCACTGCTTCAAGTGAGCAATAGAATAACTTATATAATCGTAATCTTGGCTAAATAGGAGGGTCATAAAAAAGAGTTAGAGACTACTACACAAAACGGAACCCTGAAGACTATTGACAATGTACTCTAAGAACAATGTACATATAAACAGAGAGATGAGTATTCTCTCACTAACACCACAAGTGTGTGAGAAGGGGAAGGCTACAACTAAAAATCATACATGGATATTAAGGTATCCCATCACTACACAGTATCGTGCCCAGTGTCATCATCTGGGAACCAAACAGTACCCACACATGCTCTCTTATAAATCAGAGAAAACCATTGTGTGATGTACCGTATCCTTCTGATGATTTTATCTGAAGGAAAAAAACTGAACCAAAATCTGTGTAGTGTACTGAGTCTGACATATATTCATTGTCTCAATTCGTGCAGTGCATATAAGTGAAGTGATTTAAAAAGGGTAAACTCCCTGGATCATGTGTTCGTTAATGCACAGCTCATACAATTCTAAATCCACGCAGTTGCCCTACTAAAACAGTGTAAATGATAAAGTGAAAAAGACTTAGAACAGTTTAGAATTAATCACCGTTCCAAAATTGGCTTGGTCAACATGTTTCTGCCTTCAATGGATATAAGAACCCTGGCATTCTTCAGGACCATGTTAATTAATATCACTGCATCAACAAACTTTATCCAAGTGGATATAAATCAGATACATACAGTCTCTGTATTGCTTCTAAGAACCACGATGAGCATGTGGAAAGTACTGCATCTGAAATAGAGATCATAATTTCTAGTATCTCTCCAACTCAATTTGCTGTGTCCCCCACCCTTCCACTTCGCTATCAATCACTTCATTTTAAGAGAAAAAAATCTTATCATAAGGGCTTACCAATGCTCCTCAGTGGTTATACCTCACCTCAGTCGGCTCCAGCTCGATTGGGTGAGACCCCGCTCTGCGGAGGAAAAGTTAAACTCTCAGCTTATATAGAATAAATTTGAAAATGTGTACATACAGTACCTATATCCACGTCTTGTGACTGCGCACGGCAATGCACAGGCACACCATCCGTCAACACATTCCCCACCACCACACAGGCAGTCGGCAGGTTGTCTATGTGGTATCTAATATGTATTGTCTTGTTTTGAAAGGAGCTAAATGATTGCATCGCTCACTCTATGCCATATGTCCTAGCATATAATATAGACACTCGGCTGCTTATAATACTCTAATCAAGCGTGTAAATTCTGCGTTGTCTGTACTATCATGTAGTTAGAATAATCAGCAGATTGTAACTGTCTTTCACTTTAATCTGTGTTCTTATAATAACCCCGTATTATAAGAACACAGATTAAAGTGAAAGACAGTTACAATCTGCTGATTATTCTAACTACATGATAGTACAGACAACACAGAATTTACACGCTTGATTACAGTATTATAAGCAGCCGAGTGTCTATATTATATGCTAGGACATATGGCATAGAGTGAGCGATGTAATCATTTAGCTCCTTTCAAAACAAGACCATACATATTAGATACCACATAGACAACCTGCTGACTGCCTGTGTGGTGGTAGGGAATGTGTTGACGGATGGTGTGCCTGTGCATTGCCGTGCGCAGTCACAAGACGTGGATATAGGTACTGTATGTACACGTTTTTAAATTTGTTCTATACAAGCTGAGAGTTTAAATTTTCCTCCGCAGAGCGGGGTCTCACCCAATCGAGCTGGAGCCGAGTGAGGTGAGGTATAACCACTGAGGAGCATTGGTAAGCCCTTATGATAAGATTTTTTTTTCTTAAAATGAAGCGATTGATAGCGAAGTGGAAGGGTGGGGGACACAGCAAATTGAGTTGGAGAGATACTAGAAATTATGATCTCTTTTTCAGATGCAGTACTTTCCACATGCTCATCGTGGTTCTTAGAAGCAATACAGAGACTGTATGTATCTGATTTATATCCACTTGGATAAAGTTTGTTGATGCAGTGAAATTAATTAACATGGTCCTGAAGAATGCCAGGGTTGTTATTTCCATTGAAGGCAGAAACATGTTGACTAAGCCAATTTTGGAACGGTGATTAAACTGTTCTAAGTCTTTTTTCACTTTATCATTTACACTGTTTTAGTAGGGCAACTGCGTGGATCTAGAATTGTATGAGCTGTGCATTAACGAACACATGATCCAGGGAGTTTACCCTTTTTAAATCACTTCACTTATATGCACTGCACGAATTGAGACAATGAATATATGTCAGACTCAGTACACTACACAGATTTTGGTTCAGTTGTTTTCCTTCAGATAAAATCATCAGAAGGATACGGTACATCACGCAATGGTTTTCTCTGATTTATAAGAGAGCCTGTGTGGGTACTGTTTGGTTCCCAGATGATGACACTGGGCACGATACTGTGTAGTGATGGGATACCTTAATATCCTTGTATGATTTTTAGTTGTAGCCTTTCCTTTCTCACACACTTGTGGTGTTAGTGAGAGAATACGCATCTCTCTGTTTATATGTACATTGTTCTTAGAGTACATTGTCAATAGTCTTCAGGATTCCGTTTTGTGTAGTAGTCTGTAAGGAATGGGGGATTGAATCCTGTTGAGACTTTAAATTTCCCTCGGACCCTCTTTTGTGGTATTCATGAAAAAGAGTTGACAGACTAATTAGTGCCAATAGACGTTTCTGAAGTCTCAAATACAACACCATGCTCTAAGGTGCTCCGCACACTGACCACTCCTTGTCTTCATACATGAAACTCATATGTTACTTCGTGCAGGACTGCTTATGTTCGAAATAAAATCACCCCTGTGGAGTCCGTTTTTCAGTACCTTGTATAATAATTTGTTCGAGTAAAAATATCTTCAAATAAGTCATCAACTGGTTTACTCTGGAAGCAGTGTATTAACTAGACAAAGGAGCTAAAGATGCAATGGAAGAATTTTGGCATACTGGCAACTAAAGATTGGAAATGAGGCTGTAAATTAAAGTCCCTTCTTAACGGTGTCACTGTTCCTCAGTCACTGACATTGCATAACTACCTTCAAATGTGATCATGAAAGGTAAATAAGATTGGACACTAATGCATCAACTGATTATTATTATTATTATTATCATCAATCTTTATTTCGGCCATATGGCCATAAAAGATATACAGTAAAAACATATACAACCATTATAAAATCATCCTGGTAAACAATCAATACATACTTATACAATGTGAAATCGTTCCATTCTAGGAATTTCATGCTAATAAAATTGCATTTAAAATTGTAGACTTAAAATTAGATAGGAACCAGCGACTTCAGAATACGGGTGAGAGTGTGCCAGACATTGGTAAGAAATTTTGCTAGTGCAAACACAATTGGGCTTGAAACATCGGTTTTTAAGATTCTGTACATCGGGAGATACTCCCTACAACCAAGGTTTCTAAGTGGAAGGAGCCAATATTTCCTCGCTGCCTTGGAAATTGGGCAAAACAGGACCACATGTAGATCAATTTCCTCAGCACCAATACATGCCGGGCACTGCTTGGTGGAGGGTGGTGTTGACCAGGAGCTGGTAAACGATTGCAGAGGCAATGTGCCATATCTCCATTGGAGAAACAGCTTCCTGGCCAGCACGGGGGACATAGCGTCCAAAACCCTCTCCAGCTTATATCAGTCCTTGCTTTTCGCAAATACAGATGTAAGTGACCCCTCACCCTGGGAATCCAAGGCCATGGCTAGTTTCTATTCGTGGTAGACATTGGCCAAAGCTCTCCGTGAGATATTTAATGAGGCATTAGCAGGATCAGACCAGAGATCAGGTAACCCCAGTCTCGCACAGGATTTTTGTATATATTTTATCCAGGGGATCTGTAACGCTTTGGGATGGGTCAAAAGCTCCCTCAGTTCCGCCCTGTAGGCAGAAAGTTCTTCGCTGCTCCATAGCCTTCGCCAGAAGACTATGGGTCTGAGATCTAGTTCGTCAGCTATTGGTCTCAGACCCAGATCCATCCTCAGGGGAAGGAGCGGGGTGCTGGGCGGAAGTGCAACTATCTGTCTAATAAAGTTGTTCTCAGTTATAGACAGGCTACGGGAAGATGTATGGCCCCACAAGTCCGCCCCATACATGGTGGCACCCCTAGCCTGTGCCTTATAGATCTGGATGAGCGGCCCCAACGGACGGTATGTGGAGCCCTTCATCATCCGAGCGATACCCCCTGTAATCTGTACTAGTTTGAGGTTGGCCCTAGTCTGGTGTGGTCCCCAGAGCATGGTTTCATTAAGGGTTACACCAAGATATTCGAAGGTTGAAACTCTCTCTAGCCGTGACCCTCCCAGTAGTGGGTTCGGACGCAGTTTTTGACTTGGGTTCAGGACCATAAACTTGGTTTTTGCAGCGTTGATTTCTAATCCCCTGTCAGTGCAAAAGGCCACAAATGAGTCAAGGATCCTCTGTATCCCCATAGGGGTTTTGGACAGCAGCAGGGTGTCGTCTGCAAACATGATTGCAGGCACCCTGCCGCCGTTCAGCTTTGGGGCGTCAGTATATTCAGTGGCATTTAGGTGGGCGATTACCCCGTTGACAAAGAGGCAGAACAGGGTCGGTGCCAACACACAACCCTGTCTAACCCCCCTGTCAACTGGGAATCTGTCCGTCAGTGCCCCAAGTTTCCCGCACCTCACTCGAGCATAGTTGTTATGGTGCAATCTCTGTAGGATTATCAGGATATCCGGGGGGACGCCCATCTCGGCCAGAACACTCCAAAGTTTCCCTCTGGGCACCAGGTCGAAGGCGGCCCTCAGATCCACAAATATTGTGTATAAGCTGCCGCCTTCGAATATCGCTGCCCTCCAATAGATGATATTCAGTCGAAAGACCTGATCCACTGTAGAAACTCCCTTCCTAAAGCCCGCCTGGTACGGACTGAGGACACCCATCTCTTCTACCCAGTCCTGAAGCCGGTTCAACAGTATCCGACCGAGCAGCTTCTGTGACACATCAATCAGACTAATTGGTCTGTAATTGGCTGGGAGGAGGGGCGAACCCTTTTTGAATATGGGAACCACCTCCGCACCCAGCCATGAACTCGGGATTTCCATGCCGCTCAAAACTCCATTAAACAGAACAGCAAGGTAGGGGGCCCAAACGTCGGGCTCCTGTTTAAACAGGTCCCCGGGTAGGCCATCCAATCCTGGCGCCTTTCCCGATGTGAGTCCTGCTATTGCAGCCTTAACCTCCCCCACTGTTATTAGATCCCCCTCATAATCAGGCCAACCAATACCAGTGTCATTCGTGGTTTCTCCCAACTCTGAGCTATAAAGGGATTGAAAGTGTACCTGCCACACCCCTGCTGCAATGTTAGGCTCAATTGCCGAGTGGAGACTCCCCGACCCCCCGTTTACTAATCTCCAGAACATTCGGTGATCTCTTACTGCGAGGGAATTAGTAAGCTCCTCCCATTGGTTCTCCTCCCATTCAGTTTTGGCGTGGGCAATTAGTTTTTTGTATGCCCGTCTGCTTTCTCTTAGCTTCTCTCCACCTAGGCCCTCCTTGATGTTTCTAAGAAGTTCTCCCTTTTCCTTTCTGCAGGCTGTATTATACCATGGGGATTTATATTGCTGCCCTCTCCTTGAATTCTTTACATTACTAAAAAGGTTGGGGGCAGCACCCTTTATGAGGTCCTCGTGGGCCTGGTATAATTTGTCATGGGAATCTTTGTTGCCCACCCCAATGGCTAGATCTCCCACAGTCTCCAAAATAGGGATTAGCCCTGCATAAAGCCTCGGGAGTTTCTCTTGGCTCGAGGCCAGTTTTTCCCACCTGATTCTTCTCCTGTTGTTGCCCAGTAGAAGTTCAGGTTTGTTCTCCTCCCCAGGTGTTATAGGGGTTTGAACGCCGGGGTGAATGAAATCAAGTTCAAGGGCATTGTGATCGCTATCTAGTCTTTCAGTCACCCTAAAATCCTGGATAGCTGGCCAGTTCATTATCTGTACCAAGACATAGTCCAAGCGAGATTCTCTTCCCGCTCTGTTATAGGTGGTTCTGCTAGGTACATCGGAATTAATACGCCCATTACAGGCTCTAATTCCAAATTTTAGGGTGAGAGCTGTGATCTGCAATGCTACGGGAGTCCATGCCTTTGGGGGAGGAGCTTCTACCGAAGGTACTGACCACCTGACCTCTTCTTCCATTGTGAAGCCTTCTAGAAGGCCGGGCAGTGGCTCAAAATGGGAGTTTAGATCCCCTCCCACTACATAGGGTAGATCTCTTGGTATTTCAGCTAAGTAGTCTGAAAGTTCATCTATGGTGGGCGATTCCCTAGCGACTCCCACTGGCCTGGAGTAGATGTTTATCAGGGCGAGTTTCGCTTGATTCGGCCAGGTCAGTAGAACCACAAGCATATCGTCAGATGGCACCGGTAAACATAAAGCCTCGCAACCTAGGTGGGATGCCACCCAGGTAGTGAGTCCACCTGAGGGGCAACCTTTGCCCTCCCACCTGGCCGGGATGGAAAATGACTGGTAACCCTGGTGCCTATGTTCTTCCCTTGCCCAGGTCTCCTGGAACATACAAACGTCCCCAGTCTCAATGTAAGTTACCCAGTCTTGAGTGACCAACTTATTAGCTAGTCCGGCCACATTCCACCAGATTAGTCTCAAGTGCTCAGTAGGAGGGGTTGCAGAGTTAGAGGTTTGGGGGGAGACAATGCCAGATACTACACCCACAGCTACATCTAGAACGCTATCAGCGGTAAATCCAGTTGGCTCAGGGAGATCACAGGGACCATTGTCCGAGGTCGCAGGGTTGTTTGAGAACAGTCAATCAACCCCATCCAGCCCGCTCAAACAGTTAAAACGATTGTAGTGGAAATAGGGTGTATCAGGTGGTTGGTAAAGTGGGCGTGCAACATATTCCTTATGTCTGGGTCTCCGTTCTACCCTTGTCCAGTTGCCTTGTGGCGGGTCATGATGCATACGGATGGGTGGAAAGAAGAAGGAGACTGGCAGAGTCTGTATGGTGGAGTCCAATGATCTATTTGCCCCGGCGCAGATGTGTAAGACAGTACCGGGGTCTCGGAAAGTCACCATAATGCAGTCCCCTATTATTGTTTTCCTCGTCTTCCCCAACCATGGCACCCTTCTGACCATAATGATCTCATTATTAAAATGGGGTGGTAATGGTCTGTTCCAATTCAGCCATTTGATAACTTTCCTCTTGAGAGATTGGAAATTTTCATTTTCACCCATTTCAAGAGGGGGGGCACCTGCCAGCACCGCCATAAGGCTATTAGCTTCCGGTGGCAAGTCCGGTCTCCGTGGTCTCGGAGCGGGCTTGCTGGGGGGAGGAGAAGGAATACTAGCATTGGCTGGGTCCCCGCGATTTATGGCTGGAACTGAACTGTGGTGAACTGGGGCTACTAACTGGGGAGGCATGATGTTTGGAATATTGGGTGGAATTGTGACTGGATTAGCCATGAGTGGCTGCAAAGGGGGAACAGCAGCAGTGCCCTGTAAGGCTCCTGCATTAAAGGGAGGGTTTTGTATGTTGGAGAGGGTTCCTGTAGCTGGATTGGGTCCGATTGTTCTTGTCTGCTTACTAGCCATGGTGTTCAGACAGGTTAGGGTTGCCTCTAAGATGGTAAGCCTGATCTCTACTTTTTTCAGACTCTCGCTGATAGGCAGCAGTAATGATCTGAGTAGAAATTCTATGTTCCCCAAAGATGTAACAGGGGGTGCTGTGTTAAGCGGGTTAACCCCTGGATCACTGTTGGCAGCAGCGGTAATAGTGTTCATGCCCTTAGGGGGAGTGGCGGTGTGCTCATTCTCTCTGGACCTATAGGGGATGAGTACAGGCTTGTGATTTTTGCCCCCCCCTCGTCTTCCTTCTGCGCTTGCACCTCCGCCACAACAATTTGCTTGGCCTTATTTTTCTTGGCTTTGGCTATGGGGGGTGTTTGGGTAACCAAATCAACAGACAAACTGGTGGGGATTGGGAGTGGGGTAGCCTCCGTAGTCTGCACGGGCAACGTGCCGGGGTTGAGAATGCTATCCCGTAATAGTAGGGGGACCCCTTCTTGGGTTGATAGATCCTGACTGCCGTTAAGGGTGCTTTCCTCTTGAGAGATGGGATAAGGAATTATCTCGCTAAGAGGTCTGTTTTTCATAATTTCTATGGAGCGACAACGCTCTACCCTGCGCTTCTCTAAGGAGCTTTCCTTTCCCCCTTCACCCTTAGCCGATTTGAAGTAGTTATCCAAAGTCCCAGTGTTGCCTCCCCCCGCCCTTACTGGAGTTTCGCATAGGGCTGGTGAGGGCATGACCGTATCCTATTCCGTAGTCCAACTGCAATCAAGAAGGTGCAGGCGAAAGAGGGTGGGCCCAGCCCGGCCTCCCTCGGCCCCGGACGGCCACAGACGGTCCCGCCCTTGTCCCGGGCTTGTCCCGGGACGCTCCCGCGCGCTCCCGCGCAGCGGCCCGTGTGACTCCTAATAACAAAGTAAGGGGAAAGATTATGGGCGGGGGGGCGGGGCCAGCAGGGAGAGCAGCCCAGGTGTGTCTAATAGGGCTCGCAGGGACTCCTGGTAGAGTGAGTCCCTGCCTCCACGCTCGCAGCCCTGCCGGCAGCTCCACGCACCCCGAGTCAACAGCTCCTTCCAAAGTCAGGGAACAATGTCTGTGTGGCGCTGCGGGACCCGCGAAGCGGGTCCGGCAAGGTCTTCCTCCACACGAAGCAACCACGAGGGCTGGCGGACCAGGTTGCAGGCAGCAGTGTAGGTGTCCCAGAAAGCAACAGCAACAGCCTGAAGATTGGAAATGAGGCTGTAAATTAAAGTCCCTTCTTAACGGTGTCACTGTTCCTCAGTCACTGACATTGCATAACTACCTTCAAATGTGATCATGAAAGGTAAATAAGATTGGACACTAATGCATCAACTGATTAACTGAAAGAGGGCAAATGAAGCGAAACAGCACAGGCTTAAGGAAGCTAAGAGTTGAGTCAGGTGTATACAGGATCTCTGCCCGGTTTCTTCAACCGCGAAAGCAGAATTTCTAGGGAACATTTCAAAGCAAGCCTAAACAATTTGTTTGGGTTAGGCACTTTTGTCAGCACAGGTGGTTTGCTTCTTGTCCTCAATTGGATGTCATTGGGGTCCACTATTCCAGTGATCTGCCTCCATCTTTCAAGCATCAGAGAGGTTAATGGGTGATCAGGATTGCAGGACACTTTCTGGTGCCTAGCAGGGTACACTTTCATCTTTGCTGGTGCTTTGCCCTACTAGGCTTTAAGTACATTTCAGATTACTTTAAATTGTATCTTAGAGAGCACCATGAGCCACAGCACCATTAGTATGGCTGATTTTATAGGGCTGTGCTTCCATAATTTCAAGCACATTCCGATTGTTTGAGTAACACCTTGTTTTTAGTATGAAACATTATAGGTGGATTAGCTACGAACAAGTATATGCAGGAAACTTCCAAAGAAATGTAGATACATAAATCATGTGAAGATTTAAAGCAAACAGGTTCAGATTTTAGCTTCTTACCGATTTTAAAATTTCAGACCTCCGCTTTGACTGAAGAACATTGATCTGGAGACAAAAAATATAACATGAATCTTAATAAACATGCTGGTATTAGCAGTAAAGAGCAAAGGAACCAAACAGCTAATGAATACATTATTTTACTTACATTTCAAAGAAAACAAAAAATGGTCAGAGGCCACCTTTTATTTCACAGAGTTGTAACTATAAACTCCAGTAACAAGGCACGTTGTAGTGGTTATTTACAAAGTCAAGCCTAACCCAACCCAACCATTACTAAGTCAGTTGAGTTATATACAGCTCCCCCAAGCTAAATTTACTGAGTTTTTCAATTTTTGCATCGTAACTAAGTTACGTTAAGACCGGACTTAAGCTGCTTGCCTATTATAGAATATATGAAGATTTGATTGCCCTGTGAGACCATTTTAAATCTATTTCAATACGACATTTAAAAAAAACAAGCTTATGTGTATTAAATATATCTCTGTTCAATGTGCTTTATTTACTCCAAGATTTAGAACTTGCTGCAAAGGTGTCACACTTTACCGTTCGAATTGGTAGGCTTCCTTTATCACATTGCTCAAATAAGTTGAGGGGTGAGATGTATGCCTGTGGGTCTTTGTCGTGTGGATATGGAACGGTTTGCTTCAAATCTTAATGTGATTATGATTCTGTGTGCCTCTGTCTTTGTGTATGCTTGCTGTGTCTGCATAAATGGCAATTTTCTTAAATCGCTCTTTTTAAAAAAGCAAGTAACTTTAGTATCAGAATCTTCATCAAGTGTCATTCACACAAATGTGTCCAAAAGAGCCCAGATTCAAAAGTAAGAGACAAAAAATCTAAGTAACTTAACCAGTACTCTTTGTAATATACACCCTCTGCTATTGTTAATTCAGGTACACTTCTGCCATTTAATGGCAGGTCAAAATGTTAGTGCACCGTACTACATCAAAATGTGAGGCATGAGGGACAAAATGTGCCCTTCCACTTCCCCTAACTTAATAATATTTGAGTCTTCAGGATACCTCAAGCATACCTTTAATCAATTGACTAACAGCATGATCACAGCTAAGCATGGGGAAATGGGTAGGGGGGAATGAGTAACTGGAGTGACATTAGAATTAACAGTTCTGATGCTACTAAGGGACAGGTATGTGTAAGTCCTGACATATTTTTCTAAACTCTTGGAATGGATTACCAAGTAGAAAACCCCAGAAAGATGGTCCACGCAAAACAAGGTATGAAGTGAACATATTCTGAATGATTACTTCGATAATCTGAACTGCTCATGAACTCACATTCAAAGATTATTATAATTGAAAGTATGTATAGTAAAAGGATAATCTACTTGGAAGGCATTAAAGCCGGCTATGGTCAAGTGTAGACGTGATAAGACACTATCTTGCGTGGCACAGCAATTGGAAGGAGAAATCATCTGTAATTGGTTGCATGAGGAAATGTATAAGATGCAATCATATAAAAAAAACATTATGCGGACAAGAGTAGAAAAGAAATCCTGTTGTGTAAAGATTGTACTTTAAGGATAATTCTTTTTCATAGCAATTAGGAAGTTATTGTTGAAGAGGGTAGCCAATATTGATCGTTTGTATGATTTTATGGATGGGAAAAGTGTTAAAGCTTCAGGGGTTACAGATATCTGAATTTGTACATGTTTTAAGTGTCTTAATATATGTAATCCTCAATTCTAATTTTACTTTTAGGAGGATTTGAGCTTGGATTTTAACAGTGACAAGTAATAGTTCAATGTTAATGTATCTGTCAAATATAAAACAATATCATTTATGACAATTTGTCATTCTCAAGAATTTTTGCAGCAAAGAATGACACGAGTACCAGGATACTGCTTATCTTCTATTTAATAAAGGAAAATGAATCAATCAAGTCAAACACAACTTTATCGATAATATATAACCATAAAAGTACATGCAAAATAATTTATGGCATTACAAAAGTTAACAAATTAAAAGATACTATTTAAAACAGATATCGAAATATTTTATGACACTCTGTGGGCTAGGCAAATTACCAAGTCATAAGATATTTCCTCATAAATGATAAAATGTTAATAAAGCACAGTGCTAAGACATCACACTATACACTTTAAAAGGAATCAACAACAAGAGAGGTTTCCTAGTCCTTGAGTGTTTTGTTTCCAAATACAACAGTGCCGGACTACAAAGCTTAGAAATGTTAGTCTTTTAAAAGGGACTAAATAGTGCTTAGTCTACATAACATAAACCTTACAGGAAAATACCTAATGGATCAAAGTATGTGGCGATTTACCATCAGAAGGGCATACAATAATACAGTTGCATCCATGTGGGCCTAACGGACAAAGCAATAAACGTCGTAAAGATCCAAACCAACATTTTAATAAGAGAGGCCTTTTTCTAGTTTTCAGAGGCACATAGTAAATATGGCTCTGTGCTGGGAGTAGTTGAAGCATGCTGTACTGCCTATAAGATGTTCTGGCACGCTCAAGTGTGTCTCTCTCAAAAAAAGCATGCCTTGCTTCCTCACAGAGCTAGGATCGTTAAAAAGAGATGGCCTGCCCAAACAGCTAAAACAGGATTTAACACAGGATAACCATGGGAGTCTCAGTCCAAAGTAGCAACTAAGACCATCCCTAATGCCCTGTTGATTAAAAATACCTTTAGGATAGCTTCAAACAGATATCCACAGCAACAGTGGCGAACGTTTAAGCAGGACCTCAATGTAAGACATGGCAAGCTCTTCGTGGAAGATGAAAGAAGAGCGACAAAGGGGCTGGAATAGTAACTGCCAGCAAAACCGGTTCTAATTGCATTTGATTGGCAGAACATTAGTACATTTATAAAGTTGTACTGAAAATAAATATTTGTTTACATCTATACAAACAGAATACTGAATATGTTCCAAAAAGCAGACCTTTTGTAAACTATGTGCTTCTGCTCTGTCCCTAAGTTCATCTTTATCCACCAAAAAACATTCTTATTTTGTCTGGACAAAAGGCCTTCGATTAGGTCCCTGAAATTCTCTTCTGGCACCAACTCTTCATTTTATTTTGCTCTGAAATATTTGATTTCCAATTACATTAAAGTAACGTTTGTACACTCTAATGAAGACTCACATGAGAAGGACGACATTAAAGCGGTCGTTTGGGATTTTTGTCTTCAATAGAAGCAACCCAAATTGGAGGTGCTTCTGGGTAATTTCAACATGCAAATATTGCCGAGATGCCATTGAGTGGGGGTAAAAAATAAGTGCCAATTGTGATGTGCTTTCATTTAAATGCTGATGCAGGCAGCATTTGCACACATAAGAGATTCCTCTGCAATGTTGGTGCATATCAGGTAATGGTTTTTAGGTACAAAAAGTAAGTCACAGAACAGCAGAAGTCAGTGGACTTTCTGATACTAGGAAGAACTGGAAATTCAAGAAATTCCCCTCCTGAGTGTAATCAAAATAGAATGGCAATGTGTGACATGCATGATCAGCAGCACTCTTGTAATGGCAGGAAATGTAATCACCTATATAAGTAATCTGATGCCACTATGTGCCGCCAAGACTTTCATCTGTAGTAAACAAACAAAATGCAAAAAAACCTTAATTTAATATATTTTAAGTATACATTCCTATAGATGGGCTTCACCTGTGTGTATTAATGCATTATACATATAACAAGGTGAAATTGTTAAACTTCAACCATACAAAGAACGTGACACGACAATGGATTACATTGTGGATAATGTTAAAGCCAACTGAGAGAGGAGACCAGAGATAGAAACATTCAGCTGAAGAAGGTTTTTTTTTTAATGACCTGGGACATTGCTTATGTTTGGTTGGCAGTTTGGCCTGTGAGGTAAGTCATGGAGAGGTTAGAGTCAAGCCAAATATCCAACGATTTCACCTCATTGTGCAAAGTTTAAAAGAATTTGTCATTCTTGAGATTGGCAAGCAGTTCATCATTTATTCTATGGTTGTGTGGGCTTTTGATGAAAAGGTACTCAATTTTCTCAGGTTAAGCTTCAAAGGAGTGACAGATTTTAAATTTTATATTTTTCATAGAGGTCATATCTTGAATTATTGAACTCTTCAGGTAGATTTGCATATCATCTGGGGATCTCCATCTTCCATCATAATTCTGAAGGGTCCTAGTAAAGATTTAATAGCACAAGAGCTAAAATTGATCGTGAGGAGCACTGCAGATCGCCAGTGCACATCTTTGAATGTACGATCTCAAATCTTAAACATCTGTTTTCAGTTAGTCAGAAAGAAAGACAACCATTACAATACAACATCTGCTATGACCCTTAGTGATTCTAGAATCTTCGGTAGACTTTGGTAATCAATTGCGTTGGCCACCACTGAGAAGCCCTTGCAGCAAGAAAGAACATTAGCTTAATTTGGGATATTTTTGCAAATACTCTGTAAATTACTCTCACATCCAGTTTGGAACTGGTTACAAAGTGTCTAGAAGAGAACTCCCATAATTTTCGGAAGCAGAGGTTTCAACCCCTTAAAAATGACTGACAATCCAATTATAATTTTCAGGTCATCAAAGCTCTCATATTGTAAAACGACACTGCTCATTTAGAATTTTGCAAGTCCCGCTGCAGAATTTCTTTGCTTTAATACAATACATTGAAACTTTCAGGACTGCGACCTATTTTAGAAGTTCCAGGTCAAACATATGATTTTTATAGAGAACGCTGCGAGTACTCATTTAAAATGTACACTTACTTGAAGGACGTAGTCCAAAGCTATGTGCCGGAAGCATTTTCTTGTTGCGATTAAGATGTTTGTTGCCTCTTCCACCTCGTGAAGTTTTGTTCTTTGAACTTGTGCATTCTTAACAAGTGCGTTTTCTTTTTCTTCACTGACCTTATCAAACTGCTTCTTTGCATCTTTGAATTTTCGAAGATCACTAAAGGAAAAAGTACTTATTGTAACCAACATAATATTTGTAATGATCACCCAACGAAGGACATATTTATGGTAAAATAAATTTGAAACTGTAGACCATTAACAGAAAGAGAAATATATTTTGAATTTGTTTAGAGCATAAAACGGCTTGTTTAATCTAAACATGTGCAATGATTATGGGATTTATGCAGCAAAAAACATTTGTACAAATGGAAGCTTAAATACGCAATCAAAACAAAGCATTGGATAAAAGTTCAAATCACTGCAACCACAAGACAATCCAGGCATTAAAATAGGAACCAAAGTAACAAAAACAAAACAAAATAATAATGTTAACGAAATAAAACTGTGACGGGGTAGGCAACACATACAACAACTACCACTGAACTGCAATGATTCATCTATAAATATCTACTTCAAACATAGCAAATGTTCATAGGATAAAACTATTGTTAGAGAATGGGGTGGACTGGCATCACCTGTAGTGGTGACATGAGGGAAAATTTGGACTGGTGAAGGATGGCAGAAAAGTCATATACATGGCCTGGATTTGCCACAGGAAACCTGAAAAGATGTGGGGTATTTGGCCGGAGCGTAGAACCCTACCGTGACAGGAGGTAGTTAGACTGAAATAGGTGGGGGTCAGCCACACATAAGGTACAAGGGAAAAGTAGTCTTAAGGACAACACAACAGATAATAATGGATATTAATGGCTTCAAATGATGCATAAGATGTAATAGACTCCTGGTTATAGTGGGAAATATGTTGTGGTACTTAATAACAGAAATGAATCTGCATTGAATAAAGCCAATAATAGTTTTTAAAATAAGTTAATTATTGCAATATCCTCAAGTGAATATGTGCACATTTGTCCATTGTACAGCCTTGCCGTTCTCGACTATACGAATGTTCCAGAGTATAAATAAAGTTCATGCATTAGTCCTAGCAGGCTTGCCATGGTGTCTTTTTAATACACTCAATACACTTCCTACCCCAATTAGTCATTCTGGAGCATGGGCAACCAATTGAGAAGCAGCATACTAGTTGGCCAATTGCACACCCCACATTTGTATGAATATTTACCTGAGCTTTAGTGCAATATTTGTTTAGCTAAATACTATACAATGTTTTTGTAGAACCAATGTTGCAAACATTTTACTGAGTGAACAGTAATGGAGTCAATACCCCTTTGTTTTTGGGAGCTGCTTTGGCTTTTGTAGATCGGAACATCAATGGCTTGAAAGATATTTTTATGCAGGATCCAGAGAAGGTGATAATCCTTCCCAAAATAAATGAAGGCTTATCATCATTTGGAACTTACCTCATTAGGAAATGAGGAAGCTCAATTGCTGATCTTAAACTCATGTAATAATGTGTGGAGAAGGAGTAACAAGTGTCTGGGGGCGGTAGTTCGGCTTCTCTTACTTATTTTGACCACAATATTTACCAGAAATGTTCAATGGTTTTCCTTTGCATGAGGTAAAAAAAATATTGTGCGAAATCAGTTGGATGTTGTGTCCTCAGCATTAGTCAATGAAACCCGGACTATGTTACCACATCTCTAAATGACAGAATTCTATTCTAGAAGTGAAAACAAGGGCCTGCCTGTGGAAAGTGGAATCTGAAAGTGAAATTGGTCTCCATAGGTTCGTATCAAAGCAAACCTTCCTCTTCTGGCATGAACCAGAAATGTGAGAAAAAGTGAAGTTTGGAGGTCAGTCACTTCTCCACATAATTTGAAGGATACTGCATCGAGAAAGTGAGACTCACATAGTTAAAAGAGTATCCGATACATATTCCTCTGTCTCACATCTTTACAGTCTGTGTGCATGGAATTTCCGTATGAAAGACTAACATAGACACCCTTTATTTTCTATGTCCTTTCTCATCCTTTTCTTCACACATGGAAAGGGGAATTTAACCTCTACCCAATGGCAGAGTGTTAATTCTTTTCAATATTGGATTAGTAACGGAAGTCCATCATCCAGGAACACGGCATGCCACACCAAAACTACAGATCGGCAAGTTAACTTGAGGTTTAGTATAAGAGCGTTCATGGTTTCTGTATAACAAAAAGCAGCTGATCACTTGCTGTTCTTTGCTCCAAGTTAGTAATACTTTGACCACTCTCCTGCAGTGAAGATCTCAGAAAGGTACCTTCCATTCTGATGGAGACACCCAGCTTACAAATAGTATCTCGGGTAAGAAGATGAACTAATGGGAAAAAGCAAGCTGTTAACATAGATTGGTACTGAAGCATCAAGGATTAGTGGTCAGATTATGGAGAATATTTGTGGAACAAATACAAAAATACCTGGGCCAGAAGAAATTAAAGTGGCTTGATGTGGGCTAATAGGTGGGAGGTTCTATGCAACCGAACCAGTTAAACGTGCAAATTCTACTGGTACTTGCACACCAAGCTGAAAAAACTAGCAAACCCTTTGAATGTTCCCAACAAATGCAGCTTGGCATGACTACTTAAAGCAAATAGATAAACTCCTATCTTATCCTCATGTTATCAAAGTGCAAGAGCCGTAACAAAGAATCTGATGAGAACATTGCAACCCTAATAGATTCCACAATAGTAAGGCCTACTAGAAGGGATTTGGTAAGATTCCAATACACCCAATACCAACTGCAGAAAAGTCAGAAATGAGAAGAAAGTATTGGAGCTCGTGTATATCCGTAAATCAGCCATAACACCAGCTCCATTTGAGGAAAAGGGAGGTGCTGTTCATCCCTGCACCCCCATCGAGGTGTACGGAACAGGGGGGCACTATAGGTGCTCCCTCGGCCTCCAACCAGAGGCCGTGCACCAAAGGGGGCCCTGCTGTGGCCCCCCAAAACACGTTTTCCAACATGGTTTCCAGGTCAGCATGGAAACCATGTCTGAAACCGTGCATTGTAATCTCAAGCGCGGAAAGGCCCACCCTTGAGATTCCGACTGACCGCAGGCTCTCCAAGCGCGTCGGAAGCAAGCCGGAATGACCGCACGATTTACTTTCCGACCGCCTCCAACATAATGAGGCAGTTGCAAAGTAACCCTACCGGCCCATTGCGATGCGGCCCTAAAGGCTCCGACCGAAAGTCGGAGCCTTTATGGGCGTATCGTAATCGGCCCCTAAATGAGGTCCTAACCCTCTTAATTGATTAAGAGACAGGCACAGTGAAAAATTCCTTTTTGGATCAATGGGAAAATGTTTTACAATATTCACTATTTCTAGAAAGGAAACATGACATCTTTCTACTAGTACTCTCATTTGGAAAGTATTGCATTCATGAAAAAAATGCAGCAACAGAATACTGTAAGTGAACTTGAGGAAGAATGTAATACAGTCCAACAAATGTAGCATTTTAACAACAGTCCGTCATTATTAAAATGAATATACAAAGAAATGTAAATAATTACAAAACTGTATTGCTAATGCCAGCTAAAACACCATAACTGTTTCCACAAGAAAAATAAACTTACTCCTTAATAAATATCTGGAGCTGTGTTTTAATGGATCTCTGAGCTTGGTCAAACAGGATCTGAAAGGAAATGCAACATTACTTTCAGACAACTAACTGAAACTTTAGTTTAACCCATTACCATGACTTTTATGCAACAACTTGTATGTATAAATGACAAAGAGCTTATTTCATAATTGTACGGATAGCCACATGATCTGTGTCACCAGAAAATGATAAAAACGTTATTTACTTAAATAAACCTTAATGAGCCATTTAAAAAAAGATCAAAAGTTATGCTAAAAGGTAAACAAGTTATTTGACCGTCAACCATCGTCTGATAATACAATTAAGAAATTTGCCATTGGAGATTTTTGAGATTTATATTTATTTGTGCTCTACAAAGTGTTAGAAAGCACAAACTTGCAATACAAACAGACATTACAGCATTGCGCAGAAAAGCAAAAATACAATCAAAACTTTTGTTTTTTTAACTAACACAAAAATATACTGAAAGTGTTAACAAGTGACAAAAATCCAACAATTATAAATGGACCTTAATAAGTTCTATCTTTATGGTCCTTCTAAATATTTAACAGATGCAATTACAAAATTAATCAGCATTTTCGACCGATTCATACACTGGTGCGACACATCCCAACCCAATTCTGGAGACCCCAAAACACTGATCTACATTAAGAAATTAAGCATCCTTATATTGTCCAAATAAGGGCCTCATTTGACGCTAGAGGGAATCTTTCTGGATTCATTTAGCAACACACTTTGGCAAAGCCAATAGGCCTTGCTTAAATCATTTGATTACTCATCTCTTTTCTTTGTCAATATTAATCTGTTAAGTATTCTTTAAATAAACTAAAAGAAAAAAGCATTTCAAAATACTGGAAGAAAAAGCAAAACATGTATATCAAAACTGTACATTGAATGCAATGTTTTGAATATTTATATATGGCTTGGTTTATTTTTCAGACACTTTTCACTGAAGAAACACTGAAATTCGTTTTTTTATAAAAGGGAACGCTTGCAGATGTTTAATATGGTTTGGTGAGATTTGGTGTTCTGCAGCAGACCAGGGAGCAGATTTATGGATCTCCCAAAGCAGGGCCCAATTTCGATGTCATTGGGAAAGGCTCCAAACGGGATTCAGATTAAGCGGATCTGATTCGGAGCCTATCTTTCCGACCGAAACGTCCACCTTTCCGGGCGACCAAGTCCGATGCAAGGAAGCCGTCCAGGCTGACCGAATCGGTTCCGGATGAGATTCAGGCAGTCCGACTCGTTCGGAGCCGAATCGTGTAGCTCAATGGGGACGGTCTGAATGAGCGAGTACGATGACTGATTCTGACAGCTGTACCGACTCGGTTTTGCGGAGAGAAAACAGCTGTGGGAATTGGACTTTGGGGGCCTGTAGCAGGCCCCATTCACCTGGGGCCTCTGAATCGTCCGTGGGGGTTCCCATGGCCCCCCCTCCTTATTTCCATGCATGCACAGTGTGGCGGGCACCATGTGGTGGGCTTTTCCCCACCCACTCCTTTTTTCAATGGGTGCCTGTGTTCACGTTGGGTACACAGGCTCCCATTGAATTCAATGGGAATCCGACCGAACCAAGTCTGTAAACATATGTACACATCGTAATCTGTTGGTGGGAGTCCCGGAGAGTGACTTGTACAGGAAGCTTTCCGGAACAGATTTCTCCTGAAGGCTTTTCTAATGACATCGAAATCAGGCCAGAAGTGTTATGCCAAGTACCTATTTTGCCTAAAACAACTGCTGAGTGAATATGCTGATGGCCCTTTTCCCAGTGCCATAAATGCCCGTGTGCCAAATCACCTGCGTTAACGTAATATGTGGAATTAAGGAGATAAAATAAAAACAACCCTTACAATCTGATCTCTTGACATACCCCCGGAAAAAATTACCGTTGCTGTGTTATTACAGACAAGACAAGTTGGGAAGGGTGGGCGAATGGTGGGAGGAAAGGAGTATTTGAGGGAGTGAAGCATTTCACAGGGTGAAAAAGCACAGAAGAGAAACAGCAATAAAGCATATGCACTCTCATTGAGTGCTAAATAAAAAAAGAATACATTGTGAGCAGAGGAAGCAAATCAAAAGGATTCCAGAGAACTGTGCGCTAGGGGAGGGACAAACAAGTAGAGGAAGGCAAGCTATTGAATAAGAAAAAAGCGAATAAGAGTGACAAAAGAGTCAATCAAGGGTAAGCTATGGGCGAGCTGTAAGACAACTGTAAGTTCACTACAGGTTTCTTTCAATACGCATGCTTTAATTTCTTCATTTGTACCACTGAACCCCACGGGCACATATTTTTGTGGACCGGGTCTCTTGTTGCCAGTCCCATGGGCGCAGTACGATCTGATTCATTTAAAATGAAAATGGGTCTAGACTTTCAGGCCTTGAGGTCCACCCATGTCCAAGAACTGATGCTGCAGTGTAAAATTGCATTAAGCCAAGGGCATAACACAAGCCCTCACAGTACCTTTGATGCAGGGTGGTTCACACCCATCAGCTGTCCACTTTTGTCATAAAGCCTATGTATATACGTGTGCTACAGAAGTATGTGGTGTACTAAACCACATTTTGCAGGGTGGCCCCATCACGTTGTGCTACAACACAGAATTAGGCTGCGGCTTAGCCAGGGTGGCAGGTCATTGCAGGGGGGTGGTACATGCCGCCCACCAGAATGACTAGTAGTTGTAAGGAGTGGAACAGGGACTGTAGACATGGCCTTGACTTAAACCTTGAATAGGCAGTCCAGTGGACTTCATTGACAGGACTGGAAGGTGTCAGTGGGCCACACAAGCTCTGGAAGCAAGACATACTGTGTGCAGTCAGAGTGTTCACTAAATCAATTCTTCTCTTTATCAAGGGACTGGCCTCATTCACTCCTGCCTCAGTTCATTCTGCTATCCCCAGAACGGACCTGCCAACTGACAGAGAAAACACGGGTTTATCATCAATAATTGCCAATCCTTCCTTCGGTCTGTCGTTGTGCTGCAGGGTCCCTGCCTGAAGTGCTATTTGTGGCACAGGGCAACCTGAATCTTTAGGAAGGAGAAAGAGAGCTTCATTTTCCATGCCATGACTGAAACATGAATCTGTTCAGTAGAAGACAATACTGCAGCTCTTAGAGGCCAATCTTTGCCCATAAGTCAAGTAAGAGGGGACAATGAATAGGAGTCGCTCTCCACTAAGCATTATAGGGTGCCAAGGTTACCACCTTTGCGGAAAAATGCCATAGTCAGTTGCTGCATTCCATGTAAACAGCGTCCTGCAACGCTCATCAAACTTCACTGTGAATTCCGTGCATTCTATGTTGTAAAAACGTGTCATTCAAAAGGTATTATGCGCATGTGTTTTTTTAAATACTTATTCAAATTATGTATACAACACTCAGGTTTACTGATAGTACGCCCGCTAAAAGTAAAGGGAAGAAGGGGAGGAGACGCGGTGTTGGGGCACAGGGGGCATCTAAAATTAAGAGTAAGACAACTCTTGAGTCAGGGAAAAGTACAAAAAACAGCATCCTAGGTTATCAGACCACTAGTAAAAGTTCAAATATCAGCCCAAGCCCAGGTCCAAGCCCAGGTCCAAGCCCAGGTCCAAGCCCAGGTCCAAGCCCAGGTCCAAGCCCAGGTCCAAGCCCAGGTCCAAGCCCAGGTCCAAGCCCAGGTCCTAGCCCAGGTCCTAGCCCAGGTCCTAGCCCAGGTCCTAGCCCCAGGTTACAGGTTGACGGGGGTAAGGGTGGGGAGAACTTTGGTCTAAATATACCCTCTGACCCAAGGAAAGGTGGAATTTTTTCAACCTTCCAATACGGGGAGGTAAAGGGCAGGAGTATTAAGGTAGGGAGAGCAAAAGGTAATTTCCTAGATAATAGGCTCAAGATTACTCCTTCCCTTCTGTCATATTTTAAAGTTCAACCATTAGTCCTGGATATTACTCCACAAGGGGAAGTCTCAAGGAGGAAGCAACAGGGTTGGGCTAAATCCCTTTTCTGTTTGAAAGACATAGAAGAGACAAAAGGGACAGAAAGGATGGACAAAGTTCCTGAAGTGCCTGAAGAGCAGGAGACCCTTGACGAAATGGCTGTGGCAATAGCTCCAACAACACTAAAGGGGGTCTTAGATAAGAAGACCTCTTCACAATCAACTACTCCAGTCTGCCAACTTACAAACACACTGGGCAAAGGGGTGTTGGTAAGCTAGGGAAATGCTGAGGAGAAGGAGCAGTGTATTACAGGGTCTTCACTGGCTCTAGTGGCCACAGTAGCTCTCCTGGAACCCCTTTTTCTTCCCTCTCGGTCGACATAAAAAGGCGTTTCTCCGTATCTGAAACTAATCAGGGTGAAATCGTCTTTTCTGTGAAAACAGACAAAAAAATCGATCTTTTAAATTCTAGGACGGACTCACTGGAAACCTCCGTTGTAGAGATCAAGAGGGAGTTGGAGATCACGAAAATCGATGTTGCTACATTGAAGAAAGTGGCGACAACACTCCAAGAAAGACTAGAGGTGCTTGAGAATAACTCAAGGAGAAACAATTTGCGCCTTTTAAATGTCCCAAAAGGGAGTGAAGGAGAGGACATTAAGTCTTTCATAGCCATTCTTATTAAAGAATCGGTCCAGATCGGGCGAACCATCAGATGCTCCTAGCTTGGGTGGAGTAAAAATTCCAACTCTGTTGTTCGCCGACGACACCCTCCTCATCTCCAAAACCCCCCAAGGTCTACAGTCCCTACTGAACCGCTTCCAGGATTTCTGTACCACTAAAGGCCTTGTCATAAACATAGATAAGACCAAGTACCTAGTCATGCATCCACCCCGTAAACTTGGTCTCCCCCCCATCCTGAACTCTATACCCCTAGAAAGAGTGGCGGAATTTGATTATCTGGGGATCCGCCTGAATGATGCAATGAGCTGGACTGCCCACATTGATAAAATGACTCTGGCTCACAAAAGGGTGGGGGGCGCCCTTCTTAAGGAGTATAACAACTCCTCAAAACATTGTGTTGCTCCCATACTCGAGATTTACAAAGCCCGTGCAGTCCCTGCTTCTCTCTATGGATCGGAACTGTGGGGCTTGGGAAAGGTCGATTCACTGAGTAAGGCCGAAAATAAATTTATCAAGGACCTTCTTGCTATTCCATCGAGCAGCCCGACCATCCCAATGCTCTTGGACACCGGCTGTAAAGCCATAAGGGACCAGGCTCGGCTTCGCCCCCTTCTGCTCTGGGCACGCTTGTGGAGGGTCCCGGAGCTACAATCTTACGCCAATGGGCTGGCAGAAGTGATGCATGCTGATGGCTGGAGTAACATCAAATGGCTGAAGGACATAAAACACCTTTTAGGGGAACTGGGTTTGGCCTCTTGCTGGCATAGTCACTCCGCCCCACCAAAGAAGACTCTAAAAAAACTTTTCTGGGAGTGGGTTGACGTGAAGCGCTCTAGTAGCCAGCAGCACTGCAAAACCACCGCAGCTTTCCTGTTGTTTAAAGACGTTGTCTTGTATGAGCCATATATGGATATCATTACAGTTGCCATGGATAGGTCCCTGTATATAAAATTTCGGCTAGGAACCTTGCCCTTGGCGGATCTCTGTTCAAGGTGGAACAAAGCCCAGCTCACATCACGCTTTTGTGCCTCTTGTTTGGATAAACCAGAGACGGTACCTCACTTCCTTTTTGAATGCCCGGACTATGGTCGCCCCAGATCACGTTGGCTTGGCCCAATTTGCAGAGAATTGGGGACTCGTCAGCACTCTGTTGCCCTTCGGATTCTTTTAACGAATACAGCCCCTCCTATTGTTTGCGCTGTTGCAAAATTTTTAAAATGGGCTTGGTTGATAAGACTTAGAAGACTGTCCATATCAATTTAATTCTCTTTTTAGATAATTTATTCTGATACATCGTGTTTTAATTGCCATTCTATTTGTACAGTCTTACTTATTTCGACATGCTGTTTTTTATATTTTTTTGTACTGCTTTTATGATATGTGCATATCGAAATAAAGCATCAATCAATCAATCAATTAAAGAATCGGTCCAGATCGACGAGTCAGTGGAAGAGCTGAAGAACGATATTCAGAGGATCCATAGGGACCCTTTTTGCAAAAATCCTAACCGGTAGAAGCCAAGAAAAATTCTAATAAATTTTTTGCCGTTCTCCTTGAAGGAAAACATTCTCAACTATGCTTTAAAACAAAAAATCCCTGAAACCCAGAGATTTTGCCTATGAGATTCGTTCAGATTTGGCCCGAACAACTCTAAAAAGGCAGTGGGAATTGGGCAGGAGAATGGAGGACTTTAAAAGGCTCGGTGCGGTTGCACAGTTAAAATTCCCTGCACATTTGAAAGTTATGCACAATAATCAGATGTACTACATTAGAAGAGTGCAGGATGTAGACCAGTTGCTTGAAAGTCTGAAAGTCTAAATAAATATAGATATAGTCATCAAATGGGTCTGCTACGGTTAAGTGATGATTTGTAGCCATGATGTACAGCAGCGTAGCTGTGCAGCATGACTAAAACTAATTTAAGGGCGAAAAAAACAATGTGACAATATCAACGATGAGTAGTAATGCACTTTCACAAAAAAGCATATTAACTCTAGGCATGTCATGGTGCATTTTTATTTACTTATATCTATGCGCATCTCCACCCCCTCTCACATGCCCTCTCCGCCCACCAACTTCCTTTCTCACCCACCCTGCCTCTGTGCTGCCTTGTCCCCGTACCCACTTCTCCATTTATTGGAAAAAACTAAAACAGGGGAGTGGGCTGGGGGATCAGGCAACACGGAGAGAAAGAGGGCGGGAGAGAAGGACACAGGAGGGGAGAAAGGACAAGCAAAGATTTTTCAGAGTTTTATAAAGCGTAAACTTGACCCAAAGATATCAGGTATCAGAGCGCTTTACAGGAGCACCAGTTGTATTACACAAGGACACATTAATCTTTTTGTTAGGCACGGGGAGATTAAGATATTTGCCCAGAATCAAAGAATGTTGGGCGTTGTTGCCGAGACTCGAACCTGCTTCCCCAGATTCAAGGTTGACCGCCTTAGCTGTTAGGCCACATCCTCTCCCCTGTCATGAATCATGAATCCTTGCTGAAAATCCTGTCAACACACATTCACTCTTAGACTGAAAGATTTTGTTATGAAGATCAAATACATTTTCTTGAGATTCCAAGATTCCAATAATTCCTTTTCATAACAAACTCTTCTCATAGCGCCATTAGTCAGGAAAGCTGTTAACTTTCGAGCACAAGGAGAAGTTCAATGGTTTTGAAAGTACAACATTTGGCATGGATTGTGTTTCTTGTTGCAAATATTCAAGTATAATACAATTGCAGCAGATGATACTGCATATGCATTTTTTCAGACATGTGATAAAACTTCAGCTTACATAGGAAAATATGGGACCAGGTTGTGGGGACATAAGTTTGCCAGTCTGGACTTTCTCTTTACAAATCATTGTTGTTGGGTGTAATAATCCAATGAGTTCAAGATCAACTACATAACGACTACAAGTCCTGGAATGAACTCACATGATAAACGAAAATAACAGGACTGGAACCGAAGTGTCCTGATGACAAGGAGTCCTATGCTAACCTTGTATTGGTGGAAATTGTAATGCATCGCTTAGGGAAAGATTTATCTCTCCAAAGTCACCCACATGGCTATGTTTGCTGAAAACTTGTTTCCTCATTCAAAAATATTGTTAGTTACATCTGGAAACGTTGATCTAACACACCAGTTCTCTAAATGACACCGCGGGTTAAGGATTCAAACTATCCTCATGAGTGTTTTGTGTGTGGACAGAGTACACCTAAGGAAGACATGATAACCCTTAGGATTCTTGGGGGCACCCGTGAGGCCTAAGGCCTAAGCTTAGAGACTCCTTTAGCGCAGCATGCCACAGAAGCGTTGTGACTCATTCATAAGACCAGGTAGGGGAACAACTAGACATATACCTTATGTGCTTACCATTCATTCAGCCCATGATTTCCCGAATACATCGGCCTGAACTTGCAACCAATCACCATGAATATGGGCTACTATCAGGTACCAAAGTTCTTGTTTATGAAAATGTGGAATAAAAGAATAGCAGTGGCCTCCTGACTATTCAAAAAATGTGGGCAAACTATGAATCTAGAGAAAGTTTCTACTTGTGCACATATCCTGACTTCAATAGTGTACTCATCAGTTTTCATCTTATGTGCCTATCCCTCAGGCTAAATATAAGAGGACCTCAGAAGTTGGCATGCTGGTCCCTACTTCCCACATCATTGAGGAAAAACACTGCATATGTGTTCAAATTTCTAGATTAATAGACACAATAGATTTGTCAAACATGGAAAAAAGTTTTATGTGGCAATTGCTAAAAAGGATACCCCTTAGTACACTTATATTTGAGGGGGAAAAAGAAATGCAGATGGGTTTTGCCAAAGAAGTTACCAAACCACAAATTGACGAACTTGCCGAGTTCTAAATATACTCCACCTCAGTATGTTGTAAATACTGAATTATTTGAACGTTTTTTTCCTGATTAAGTAAAATCGAGAAAGGCCATTAGTGAGGTTACTGGAGGCACAGGATAGTGGAACTATTATTTGCTTTATCAGACCTTTCCCCACTGTTGACACTATGATGTGGAAGGAGTCAGAAATGATAAATAAGCCAAAGGTAACAGGTTACAGCATGAAAGTATAATGACTTCCAATTCAAAACGACATGCCTATTAGGTCTCCATTATCTTAAAAAATGTAGAATTTAAAGTCTAATTGTTAATTGTCATTTTGATCATAGCACACAGAGTACAGGCCAGCATTTAAAGAAACAGGAACAATTAAAAAAATTGACACTTTCCATCTGGAGAATGTAAGTTGCTTGAAGGCAGGTTTTAAAAGGCCATGGGCAGATCACTTTCCCCAGCTCCCTGAGAATAGTTGAGATAATGAGGTGAGAGGTAGAGAAAAAGCAATTAGAGAGGAGAGAAGTAGAGAAAGAACGGATGGAAGGAAAGAGACTGCAAGATGAGATAAAGGAAGAGGGCTGTTTTAAGTATTTTTGACTAAGCCACTTTTGGTTCCCCAGTCCGGGCCAACTCATTTCTATGGCCAAGCTGCCAAGTTTCAGATGACGCAACTTGAAGATAACCTCATAAGTGGTGACAGGCGCCGGACGGGCCAGGAAGCTGGCCTTCCACCTCTGAACTAAGTGCAGTGGAGGGAAACATGCACGAGCTCAGATTCTGACATCTTAGGGTTTATTAATATTGGAAAAAAATACAGAGACTTCCGGTCATAGTTCTGGCATTTAAGCAACGCGACAATAACAAGAGACCATGTTTATCAAATGAGTATTTCCTTTCTTCAGCATTCTTCGGGTAGCTCTGAACAACATTTTGCTAGCAGTATTAATATCTGTGTGTAAAGCTGTGTCTTAAAAGTATTCCGAAAGGAAGTTAATGACAGTCAAGCTCTTGTGTCGGAGATACGCCCCGGGTTTCCTCCAGAGATCTTGGACAGTGTACACAACAGAATCCTTTAACTAATAACGAGGCTGACAGTTGCTGAAGCTCAAGTTATTAATAGGAAAGGAAACGGTGTCCAGTGAGTCTGTCTGCAGTGGAAACATGCATTCAGGGCGATGACTGATTTAATTTTCAATTAGCTCGCCAGCCTCAAGACGGTAGCACTTGGGCTCCGCCAGCTGTGGATTCAAATTAAATCGGGATTGAAATTGTGTTTAGCTCCATTGATGAAAGTAGCAGACCATCAAAATGCAATCAGGGCATGAACAAAGCAAACCTGTTCGACCTCTGCCAGAAACCCAGTCAACCATTGGTCTACAGAAACAGTATGCAGCACCTGAAGCAGTGCTTAATTTGAGCCAGTGGTTGTAAGTAAATAATCCATATTTGTAAAGCACAAACATATCAGCCCTTAAGGTTTCAAGGCGCTGGGGGCCTTTGGTGAGATTAAGTGAGCTATTGCCAAGAGTCACATGATGGTGAACTGAGCTGCCGCTGGGGTTCAAACCGTGAACCACCCTACTCCCGAGTCAGCCGCTCTGGCCGCAGCACCACACCTCTCACTCCTTGCAGGTGAGGCCCACCGGCACTTATCAGGAAAGAAGTAGAAACAAAACAGTGAAAAAACCAACAAGAGTAAGCAGGAACCTGCCGGAGTAAGCTAAAAAGGCAGGGATTATCTGGTGGTGGATGAAAGAGACACGAGGTAGAATTAATAATACGTACGCAGCCTTGGCATTCAGCACCTCCGACATTCAATAGTATCACCCGTGGGCTTCTGAGTAACACTCTGGACTCCAGTACTTATTCTTTTACAAATTAAGCACTGACTTGCAGGACATTAAGTTTGTGACCAACAACTGTGTAAACGCTTCGACCTTCTCGTCATGCTCACTATCCATATAACACCTAGGCCATCTGGCGTAAGTGGAAGTGTTGCCACAAAGCAACAAAACTCTGAATAGCACTTAAGGCCAAACTAATGGTATGAATGAGCTACATTAAAATGCAACATAATGTGTTAGTTTTTCTTCTTGGTTTTAGTGAGTCAGGGAAAAAAAAGGAACATCGAGCATGATGATCAAGTTTTCATGGGTCCTAGCTTAAGTATGGCAGGAAGCAAGCCCATCTTCATTTGGAAGCTACTGCTCTATTAAAGAATTACTGGGGTACCTTGTTGAGGAAGCCTTGAGCGGGTGACCACCAGCACCAAGGCATCAGCAGAAGTGCAATGGGCGTCCATACACGTACAGCGGCACTCTCAGTCACTTTGGTATTACCAACCAAACTGGGATCTTTTTCACGCTATATAATACTTTCTAAATAAATAAATAAATAAATAACCAGGCAAGCACTGACCACATTTAGGCAAACCTTTGGATGGTCCAAATCTGGCCAGTGTTTCCAAAGAGGAATAGCTCCTTGAGACCCACAATGGCACTAGTTGCTCAGGGAACCTTACCCAGCCCCACCATACCACTCTCTGAACAGCGGGAAATAAATTCAGTGCGTCATTATCACACAAACCCCGCCCATCATATTTTCCCAAGTATGCATTCAACATAAAAAACACAGTTTAATTACTGGAAAGCCCAGTGGCATAAAACATAATAGCAAGTAAGGACCTGTGAGCCTCCGTTTTACACAACTTTTGTAGCTTTACTCAATGGGTAATGACTAACACATCGTTAACAGAGACATACATTTCTTTTTTACATCGGGGCAAACTTACTGTGTGATAATTGATCATTTCTTGGAGGCTGTCTGAGAACTTCGTCAAGCTAGACTGCAAAAAAAAAAACAAGAAAAAGAAATAAGGTAATATAAATTCAGTCATTTTTTTAAATATTCAACTGAAGAACACAGTGCATCCTATCTGGAACACATACAGGTAGATTCATGAAAGAAAAATCGGCTCGCAAAGGGCCAGATTCTGAGAATCTGGCCCTTTGCGAGTGCAATTTCTGCATTTGGGATTCATCATCCCAAATGCAAAAATCGCTAATTGCGATATCGCATATTTGTGAGGAATTGCATTCAAGGAATCTCTATTTGAGATTCCTTAAATGCAATTCATTAACCATTTTCTATTAGCGAATTCGCTATTTCTGGCCGCTATTTACCACGAATTGTAACTTTGTGGTAAATAGCGAAAAACTCAGAAAAATGCACTTTAGTGCATTTTTCTGAGTGGTATGTTACACACACACATGTCCTTTGGACATGTGTGTGCGCAACATCTGGCTACATTTGCTTTTCAGGGGTGCTACAGGGTGTCCTTTGGACACCCCTGGCACCCTTGAAATCGCATTCTTATTTGCGATTAGCAAATTGCTAATCGCAAATAAGGAACAACTCCCCATTCATTCCTATGGGCCTTTAGGCCCATAGGAATGAATGGGAAGTTATTCCTTATTTGCGATTAGCAATTTGCTAATCGCAAATAAGGAAGATGTAGGAATCGCAATATTTTTTGCAATTCCTACATGAATCCCGTTTTGCAAGTCCTTAATAGCGATTCCTTATGAATCGCTATTAAAGACTCGCAAAACGGGTCTTTGATTAATCTAGCTGATTGTACTTTATAGCACTAGCAAGAATCTTCTGAAAATCATTGTTAAGTGATTGAACAATTAAAAAGAACAGCAACAATTATCAAACCTAATTGCTTTAAATGAAACCCAAAATGTAGGAATTAATGGACAGGCTACCAAAAGTAGTTGGTTAAGTAAGGATGTCTTTAAATTAATCTATGAAATGTTTCCAAATAAACAGGAATTTAAAGCAGAACATCAGTATTTTTGTGTATTTTTCATACCGATACTAGTTACCAACACAAAATGCCTAGAGCCCTTGGTTTTACTTTTGAAGAGCAGGCAGCATATAATTAAAGGTTACTTTGCCAATGTCTAAAAGCACTTAATTTAGGCAATACCTAACAATAATGAACTGTAAATTATAGCTTGAACATGAACGATGAATATGTTATCAGTAAGACATAATGACCACAAGGAAGCTCACCTCTGGTGCAGGCCACTAAAAAAGACAAATGTCCCATAATGTCATAAATACAGATGTGCGAAATTCGCTTAATTTCATTTTGCATAATTACGGAAAATTTCAGAAAAAATATGTGAAATGCCTTCTGGTGTTTAGTGCCATATGGTATTGTGAAATGTATCCTCGTGTCCATTTTGGAAGCGAGGACACATTTTGCACAAAAAAACCCCACAAGTGCCACGAACAGCAACCACTTTTATATTTTTGTTCCCAGTCTCCAGCAACAAACTTTTTATTTAAAAAGACTAGAAATTATGTGACATGACGCAATTTCGGGAATTTCACGCATGAAGGAAAATGCCAGAAATTATTCAAAACTACGCCGGCGTAATACAAATTGTGTCTTGGCCTAGTCATAAATTGGCTTTACGCAAGACATGGCTTGTTACTTGGTGTATTTGTTTCCTTAAAGTGTCAGTACTCCAATCCCCTCACCCCCCAAGTATATACATATGAACCGTGGTGAACACATTTTTGCAGAGTCGCTTGCACATTGAGTCACTGTGGATTTTTTAAGCCGACCATGATATGATGGCTCTTCACCAGCCTAGAAGAACAGTGCTGTTGCACAGAACAAATTGACTCTTATGGAGAAGGTGTAAGGTAATGGTTGAAAAGAAAAAATTAAGGGAGTCTGAAAGAAGTGTCTCAAACTATTTCTGCTTGCCACGTAATGCTATTATCCAAATTCTCTTCACAGGACTTGTATTATCTCATTTCAGGTCTATGTAAACAGCATTTGTATTTAGACAGTGGACTTTGGGTATCAAACCACAAAAGAGAGATCTACTTTAACTCGGCACACGTATGTGTCTCTAAAAGCAGGTTTATGTTTCTGGGACATGCATAGAGTCAGTGGACTGCAGGGTTTAAAAACACTAAAAGGAAATGTGTGCATTTTAACCACATCCATGCTTGTCATGAGGCACATTGGAGCTGTGCTCATGACGAGCTGGGCTCGTCATAACGGCCGCGGCACTTCCATGTGCAAATGATTTCGCGCCTGTGCGGAGAATCAATCAGTGGACGGAGTCGTGACACGCCCAGCGCGGTGCAGCGGAGACACCCCCCCCCCCCGCGCCGTGGGGGAATTACCCCTGCGGCAAAGGGGTTAACTGGAAATGAGTAATATTGATAAATAGGAGAAAGAGCTGCTGCGGGAGAGATTCCTCTTTAGTACCCAGGTACTAGAAGGGGTTCTAATAGAGGAATTTCAATTTGGGGGATGCATTAAGACCCATCTCCCGCGGTCTTATACGTTGGGATTTGCAGACTGGATTTAAAAGTATTTGGTGTTTATCCAGGTACTGTGCAGAAAGACAGAGAGGGGACGGTGAAGCCCACCCCGATCTGGACTGGAAGATAGTGGAAGTTTCAGAACACAAGACAGGTTTGAACAGTGTTGTACGCCCTAGTTACCATCCTAGGCTGATTTGTCTGATTTCTGAAACCGACGGATGAGCTTCTGATCAATATTAGCAACAACTATCACGTCAGCAATGATGGTCATATGGTCCCTGGGGTTATGGTCATAGGGTTAGATACTTTAAAAGGCCTAAAGTGGACCGGTCTGCTGTTCCGGTCCTTTACTAAGCCTCCGCAGAATGCTACTAATCAGAGACACAGCCTAAGTGTTTTAATTTGGATTCCGAAGCAAATAACATCAAGGTAAAGGTGCCCACTTAGTAAAATTGCAAACGTATTAATGCTGTGGTCCGAAAATTTAAGGAGCTAATTTGAGCAATTTCATCCCAGACAATTCTTTTCACTTGTGATCTACATAAAAGGCAATGAATTAAAATGATTGTGAACATGTTCTGACTCCGAGACTACACCGATTTTTGAATGCTTTGCAGCAAACCTCACATTAACATGAAAACAAAAACCTTTGTTAAAACATATAATATGATGTTTTCTTTCTTGGCAAGGGGTTTCAAGTTACCATGGGGTGAGAGGCACAAAAATGATTGAACAAGCTCCGCCTGAAAATGTAGGTGGCACAATTATAAAAGCCTTTGAATCACGCAGAGCAGACCTTAATTCCCCTTCAATCACCCTCTCTCAAACCCTAAACTGTAATGTGGGGGAAGGCAGTGTAACTTAGTCTACAGAGCAAAGCCTAGTTAGTCCCTGCCTAATACGGCACCAGATCAAGGCGTCTTCTCACACGACACAAACTATGTATTTGAAGTTATCCAACAACTGGGGACCATTCAACTATCAAAGGTTACCAATGAATATTTTCCAACCGCAATGCTAAACCTCCCTTAGGATTAACATTCCTAACGGTGGTAGTACATACATTGGGGACAAGTGTTAAACTTTTAACTGATGCAACGTCTGTATTACACAACATACATTACATTGCTAGTAATTGATTGTTATGGTTCATCTAAACATCTTGGTATGCACCATATTTATATTATTGACATAATTCATCCAGTTAATGTAAATTCTAGAACACTGATCACATGCTAAACCTGAAGAACCCTTAACTATATACATATGATACACATTCTTTCTTACAGAAAAGGTACAAGAGTGCACCCCAAACAATTCAACTACATTTTATTTTCCTATGATATCTTTATTCAAAAAGTAATTCATATGCTTCCTTAACGAAGGGCTTATATGGGGAATCTAGATTTTATCGTTCACCTTATCAAAGTTCTGTGTGATGGTAGTGGGCCCAAAATCTAAAAGTAGAAGACCTTTAACGTGGCTAATTTTACTTTGTGTAAAGTCACAGTGTTCGTTCCCTTACTTGGTTACTTTATTTGATGCCAAAAACTGTTGGAAGCCATTAATTGAGGCTAAAAGATCTGATTTTACTAAAACCATGGGGGCAGTTTCCAGTTTTGCATGTAGGCTAGGTTCGCGGGTGGCAAGGGATCTTTTAAAAATGTATCAGGCTAAATGAATATCCCAACTTCGGTATGGTAGTTAAGTTTGGGATATATAAACTTGGATACAATTTTAACTGCAGCGAATACATTTTTACGTTAGATGGTACAGGTCCCATTCCCTACCACAGCATTCTGGGTGCAGGCAGAGCTAGGCCTTGGACAAGTGACTTGGTATCCTTAAGACCTTTCCTGGGCTGGATTAAGAGATGGAGCAGGGAGGAATTAAAGTTAATTCGGTTGATCCTTGCCTACTGCCTGGCCCTTGATTGGGAACATAAAATTCTGTGGATTGCCTATGTGAAGGCAGCTTTTGCCTCCCTAGGCATTACCGACATTTTTGAGAATCCCACTTCTCTGTATGTACATGCATGAGCTGGGGTGTGTTAAGAGGCTGTTCTTGGATCGAACCCATATGGAGAAAAGAGCAGCATGAGCTGCAGAAACCATCAGTGCGGGGTCACATGCTGCTGACAAATGTGCAGGGGATGGAGTCGTATCTAGCCAAGGTTGGTCTACAGCAGAATAGGTTTTTATTGGCCAGGTTAAGGTTTTACCAACTTTGACATCTCTTAGCGTCCCTATGTGGATGGGCGCAGCTTGGTGCGTGGCTGGGCACAGCTTGATGCGTGGCTGGGCGCAGCTTGATGCGTGGCTGGGCGCAGCTTGATGCGTGGCTGGGCGCAGCTTGATGCGTGGCTGGGCGCAGCTTGATGCATGGCTGGGCGCAGCTTGATGCATGGCTGGGCGCAGCTTGATGCGTGGCTGGGCGCAGCTTGATGCATGGCTGGGCGCAGCTTGATGCATGGCTGGGCGCAGCTTGATGCATGGCTGGGCGCGGCCAGACGCGTGGTTGCTCTGGAGTTGCGACAATAAATCTCTTCAGGACACTGTATTTTGTAATGTTTTATTCCCACTATAATTTGCCCAGGAAGCAGTTTTTAATTCCTATGTTGAAGTCCTTACATTTTAACCAAGTAAGGCCAGCCATGTTTTATCTCCCCATGTTCCCTAGCGAATGAATGTTATAGTTTTTGCGAGCTGCTTTGGCATTCAAGGGATTAAAACTTGATTAACGGATGTACTGTTTTAGCTGGACGAGTTATTCATGTTTTACTGATTATTATATTATGTACCATTTTTGCAATTATTTTTACATTGATGCAGCTGTTTGTATTCTTTTATGGCTGTTTTATCAACCAAATAAATATTTTGTGATGCTGATGAAGGGCTAATATGTTTTTTATTCATTCTAAATGTCATGGTTATACATAATCTGAAAATATGATTCTTTTTGTTAGTGGGATGTTAACATCAAACTAGAATTCCATTAAACATTTTAAAAAAGTCCAATTCATAGCTTACCTCAATCACCACATCCTTGCTTGAATACTGTGCGAGGTCCCGAATGCCATTCATAAATTGCTTGTTGGCAGCACAAAAGGCCTTGCCTGCATCAATCATGCCAATACATAACTTAACAAGCTAAGAAAAGAAGAGAGAAAGGAATTATTTCCACCTCCACTGTGACATACTTAGACTTTCCAGAACCCCGCTGCACATATAAAAACCAGGATTTTTCCTTTGGCTCATTTTAATTCCTGGCACAGACTTATATCTTAATAACAGTTCTTTCGATATTGTTGCTCAGTCCCTGCAAAGCATGTTTATAAAGCAACAGGGAAGCAGTTTTATCTTATTGTAAGAGACACTCGATTGAGTGCTGAGGGTTTCTAAACCACCCTATCTTTACTGTGACTTTGATTCACAGCCGGTAGGTACCTTGGCATGTAGATAAGGAACCAGAAATTGATATTTAACCCCTTCCATGCTGATGACGGCCCTCGTCCGTCATGCATCACGATGGGCGTGTGCTGATGACGGCTGGGGGCCGTCATGATCCCGCCCACTCTTTAAATCGGCCGCATGCAAGGGCTTAAAGTTACAGAGCTTTGCGCATCCAATACAATTTACATGAGCACACCCCTTTCTCCTGCAAGGAAGCCCCCTCCCGCTGTGTCTTTATTCTTCGATTTTACATTTTTTATTCAGATAAGAAAAATACATTTTATATAGAAAGAGATCGTTGTACTTTACATATACATTCAATCAAGATGATCATCGTAATCATCAACTTCAGAAATATGTTGCAAAATGTGCTGACATTCATAATTCACCTTCTCACCTCACGAGACATCTCAGAAGATGGGAAAAGTACATAAGGAAACTGCAGTAGCAGTTTAATTGAACTGACTAGTAGCAAAAATATCAAACTATAACTTACATTAAAACATTAAAAAAATACAATTTCAGCACTAGATGTATGGTCAGTCAGTCTGTCACATCAAGTAGTAGCATCCTCAGTGGAACGTGACAGTACACTCTCAGACAGACATTATCAGGAAATCCCAATCAAAGGAAGACGAAGAAAAGGGAATATACTCAAGTTAGGACTATACTTTTAGATATTTATCAAGTTTGGACAAGAATGATGTCTTACAGGAAATAAAATCTGGCCGTTGTAAGACCTTATTATTTATTTATTTGTGTAATTTGTATTGCGCACAAATCATCCACAAGGGGATATCTCGGCGCCTGAGAAAGACAGGCAGTCTATGAGGAGCAAATTAAAAGAGCCAGGTTTTGAGCAATTTTTTTAATTGGGACAGATTCAGGCATTCCCGAATTTGTTCAGGGAGGTCGTGCCAGAGTTTAGGTGCCAGATAGGAAAAAGCACGACCTCCCATTTTTACCATCCTGATTCTATTGCAGCGCAACAGCTTACAATTACTGGATCTGAGCTGACGTGCAGGGTGATACCATTTAAGTTTGTTTGTCAAATAGGCCGGTCCCAATCCGTGCAAGGACCTAAAGACCAGGCACGGCATCTTAACGGTGGCCCGTTTCTTGACTGGAAGCCAATGCAATTGGCGTAGGAGGGGCAAAGAATGAGTTCGGACTGGTTTATCAAGGGCAAGACGGGCAGCTGTATTTTGCACGACCTGTAGTTTGGATAATAGGTCCTCCCTAATTCCTACCAGCAAGGAATTACCGTAGTCAAGGCGACTAATTAGTAGCGCCCGAATAAGAGTCTTCCTGGCGCTGAGCGGGATCCATGGGAAAATCTTTCTCAACATCCGCATGGTCCTGAAGCAGGAGCCTGTAAGCGTCTTCACCTGCTCCTCCATTGAAAGCTGATTATCAATCTTTATCCCAAGATTCTTCGCCCAACTTCTCGGGGAGGGGGCCTCTCCCAATTCAGAAGGCAACCAGTCTGAGGACCACAGGTCCACAGCCTTGCCAAACAGGAGAATCTCTGTTTTTGAGGAATTTAGTTGTAAAAAGATCCTCTTCATCCAATCTGCTATATTGGTAATGCACTTTAAAAACTTAACTTTCGTTTCGGCAGAATCCTTCTCTATATGTACAATCAGCTGCGTATCATCAGCGAAGGATATGGTTTCAAACCCACAGTCTCTGATGATTGAGGCCAAAGGGGCAACATATAGATTGAATAAATTAGGACTCAGAATAGAGCCCTGCGATATCCCCTTGTCCACTGCAGCTGTAGTTGACACATAGGCATCTAGCTGAACAGATTGGGTTATATCAGGGAGGTAACTCTGAATCCATTTCAAGGCTGAGCCTCCAACACCAATCTCTAGCAGCCTGCTTAACAGAATGCTGCGACAGATGGTGTTGAAGGCTGCCGACAGATCCAGCAGCACTAGAATGACTGGAGCATCCCAGTCAAGCGACATCCTAAACGTATCCGTAACTTCAAGCATGGCGGCCTCCGTGCTATGAGATGCCCGAAAGCCTGACTGAGAGGGGTCCAGGATCTTATTCTGTTCTAAATAATTTGAGAGGTGTTGATTTATTATTGTTTCCATGATTTTGGACCAGCACGGGAGCAGGGAGATGGGTCTATAATTTTGTGCATCGGTAGGGTCTGCTAAAGCCTTTTTCAAAAGAGGTTTAATACGTGTTACTTTCCAGTTACGTGGGAAAGTGGCTGTAGTTAGGGAGATGTTACATATGTATGCCAGAGTATATCCCAGGATTGGGGCAACCTCATTCATGGACCTTGGTGGTAAAGGGTCTAAAATCGATCCTGATTTAGCCTTGGCCAATAATCAACTCTGCTTGTATAACACACCCAAGCCCAATCAATCAGCTGGAATTGCTTTAATCCCTTTGGCAAACAAGCATTGGAAAATGCAATAGGGCTTGCATTAGGACAGGTTGAGCTATTGGTCTTATAAATTTTTTTATTTTTATTTATGTGTTATTTTTTAAAATAGCTAAATTAATAGCTTTGTCATTTACAATGCCAATAGTTATAACTTTCGCAAACACCTATAGCATTTGTAACATGTTGTGTATTTACGTGACTTAGATGTATTGATATTACAAATAACATTGGCTTTCAATTTTTTTTAATAATTAATACTTAAAAATTTATTTAATTTGTAATGGCAATCGCTGTGTGGTGGGTGCATCGGTGGAGCTGTGTGGTGGGTGCTTCGGTGGAGCTGTGTGGTGGGTGCATCTGTGTGGTGGGTGCCTCGGTGGAGCTGTGTGGTGGGTGCATCGGTGGAGCTGTGTGGTGGGTGCATCGGTGGAGCTGTGTGGTGGGTGCATCGGTGGAGCTGTGTGGTGGGTGCATCGGTGGAGCTGTGTCGGTGGAGCTGTGTGGTGGGTGCATCGGTGGAGATGGGTGGTGGGTGCATCATTGGAGCTGTGTCGGTGGAGCGGTGTGGTGGGTGCATCGGTGGAGCTGTGTGGTGGATGCCTCGGTGGAGCTGTGTGGTGGGTGCATCGGTGGAGCTGTGTAGGTGGAGCTGTGTGGTGGGTGCATCGGTGGAGCTGTGTGGTGGATGCCTCGGTGGAGCTGTGTGGTGGGTGCATCAGTGGAGCTGTGTCGGTGGAGCTGTGTGGTGGGTGCATCGGTGGTGATGGGTGCATCGTTGGAGCTGTGTCGGTGGAGCTGTGTGGTGGGCGCATCGGTGGAGCTGTGTGGTGGGTGCCTTGGTGGAGCTGTGTGGTGGGTGCATCGGTGGAGCTGTGTGGTGGGTGCCTCGGTCGAGCTGTGTCGGTGGAGCTGTGTGGTGGCTGCATCGGTGGAGCTGTGTGGTGGGTGTCGGCGGGGTTCCCGAAAATAATCGCATGTCTTTATTTTGTGCGGTCTAATTCCTTCCCCAGCTTCCCCCTGAATCTAAAGCAAGGCCCAAAAGAAAAGAATTCTGTGCGTTTGAATTGATCTTTAAAAGTATAAAGCGACACAGCTTTGATAAAATATGAGGGTTAGAGAAAAGAGAACGTAAAGTATGCAAAGGAGCTGATGAAACATTGGTTTTAAATATTTCAGTAGTTCTACTGCTATAAAATCCTCCAATCCAAAAGTACAGCGTTGTACTGAAATTAGCCAAACAAATATGAAAATTAAGAACGTTTTCAGCAGTTTTACTTTTATAAATCCAATACGTCATCGAGTAAAAAATGGATAACATAAAATGCTCGTCGCAGGAGCTCTAATGAGAAGAGAGAGACTGGAATAGCAGCTATCTGGCAGCCTAGGTGAAAGCAGGGACTCTGCTGGTGTCTGCCTCTCCCCAGCAGAGGCAGGCATGCAGAAATGTCTCGCTGATGTGTTTATCCTTTAATCAGTTCATTAGTTATAAACAACATGACATTAGAAGTTAGGAGGCGGTTGAAAATCATTTTTATTTAACTAGTCGATGTTTAATCAGTCACGCTGAGCTGCATAGCAGCGAGAAGGATCTCCCTGACAAAAACCGGTTAGAACTTCATAAAACGCCATCATTGTCCAGGGGACAAAATAAACAAGGAGGGTGTGGGGGAGGGGGGCATACAAATAGCGTGAGGCGGGTGGTGTGGGGGTGGGGGGTGGGGAGTAAAGGAAAGGTCTAGGATAGGGAGAAATAATAAGGGGTCTTGTAGAGGCTAGACATATGAGGGGTGAGAATGCTAAGGAAGGAGTAATCTAGGCAGAGGCAGGAATGGGGCTGCTCTCAAAATAAAGAAGTTAAAAAAAAAAACAAGCATCAGAGAGCATAAAAGGAGACACGGCCGTGAAACTGAAAGTACGGCCGGCCGGCCGTGAATAATTAGGGGATGAGCGCACGCTGAGAAGCTTGTGGGAGGGAGGCTGGGCTGCCTTTGATGTGGTAATGCGAGGCAGGCAGGCAGGCGGCTGGTGGCATTGTGCACGCGCTTTTTAGGGCTTGCGCTTGCGCAATGACCTAAAAAGCGCACATGCACTGCAAGGAATCGCCAGTGGTTAAAGTCTGGATAAGCCACTATAGAGCTTCGCCAGTTATGCGCATGCGCATCAGCAGGCGAGCCCTAAAAAGAGGTCTACAAGCATCTTGTCATCAGGGGGGTAGCCCATCCAAGGGTTTGGTAGCATTGGACCTAAGTGCGTGGATCAACATTCATGTGGCAAACGCAGTGGAGCCCGCACCACGTCATATGGTTCATTATGCTCTACAGTATCGCACAAGTATAATCATAGGGAATTTTGGCACTAGACTGCATAATGTCAACAAAACTGACTGAATTAACACAACTTGCTTCTTTAATTGTTTTATCATTGTATCACAGATAATCGTTTTAAATCCTAACGTGTTTTTTTTTTTTTTAAACCTTTATTTAGCATAAAAGAGAATACAATGACAGACCTACTAGCCTCCGGGCCGGCCAATGACACATCTGAAAAACAATATAGCAGTACACAGCTCATCAGCCGACAACCAAGGGTCCGGCGGCAATGGTGCGCGATATTGGACAAATCTATAACAATAGAATATGGAAAGGTTTCATTTTTAAAACAAGCAAACAAAAACATCAAAGAAAAAGAAAAAAGGCTGCAGTCTAAATTATTATGTCTGTTCCATACGATACGGGGAGAGGCAGTCAAAGACACAATGAAGAGCAGGAGAACCTCCAGGAGAGAAAGAAGGGCATGGGGGAGAAGGGGGACCCAGAGCCGAAAACATATCAATAATGTGATACAGGGGGGGGAGCCGAAACGTATAATCAAGGGGAACAAGGAGTGTCAGGGGGATCAAGGAAGGGGGGGATCACATATCTCCCCACGGTATGAGTTCCATTGGCCCCATATCCTACCCCAGTTCTTGGGCCTGCCACGGGAGATATAAACAGTCTTCTCTCTGAACATGCACCAGTCCATATTTTCCTCCCATTTGGAAACTGATGGCGCCCTCTGAGATCCCCACAATTGTGCAATGTCCCTCTTCGCAACCATGTTTCCCAATGTAACCCACCGAGTTTGAGCAACCGTGCAATCATTCGGTTCCCAGATGTTCAACAGACAGCGCCTGACTTCAGGTAGCAACGCAACATTCGTCACCCCACTCATCACCGTATGCACTCCAGACCAAAAAGACGCAGCTTCCGGACATTCCCAAACAATGTGGAGGAAGGTAGCAATCATACCACAACCACGCCGACACAGTCCATCCTCAGAAAATCCCATATGCATCAGTCGCGGACCCGTGACGTATACTCGGTGTAGAATCTTCAGCTGAACGAGTCGCAGACGCGCCGGAATCGCGACCTCCCTAGGAGAGGATATCGCAGCCTGCCAATCCTCATCATCAAGTTCCAGCCCATCTCTAGTCCAGGCACCACGAAGCTGAACAAGCAAGTCAGAGCGAGTATTAATACGTTTTTAGGGCTCGGGCCTACGTCACACGAAGTGGGGCGGGGCTTCCGAGCTCTAATGTTATAAAAAAAAAAAGTTCAGAAAGGGCTGTAGGCTGCCGCATTCCAGAAAGCGCGCGGTTTTTGCGTGTGGTATTCTGCCATGTGAATGGTAATTGGTCCAGGCAAGGCTGTGTTTAAGTAAGGCAGCACGCCATAGGGCTTTGGAATTTTTTCAATGTCCACTTCCTGCATAAAGTGTTCGGACACGCGCAGAAGAATACATAAATCCTCAATTACCAGCTGTCCGAGGTGCCGGTAATTGAAGGCAGATGGTGCTGGGAGCGTGTGCACTGCTGTGTTTTTTTTCCCTTGAGCTCTGTGTGCGCGCCGGCAAACCCGCGCCTGCTCTTTGACTGAGGTAGGCTAAACAAGCATTGGCAAAGCAAATAGGACTCTCCTATACAAAATCTGTTGGTTTTGTCAGGGATATGTTTAGCCATGTTGTACAGCAGCCTGGCTGCTATGCAGCACAGCTGAAAGTAAAAAAACAAACAAAGTGCTTTGATAAGCACTTGTGCACGGTGCCCACTCACCCGAACTCAAACTTTTAATGTCAAAATAGAAGATCACTTTAATTTACTGCCCTCATAACAGACCCCTTGCAGTAGCTCTCGTTGTCCTCTTACCAGATCCCTTGCATCTTCCCAGCTATTGCCAGATTCCTCACTCGCTCCCTGTCTCGTCACCATGACTCACTCTCTCCACCCTTTCATAAAAAAAACACTCCACCTCGCTTTCCTCTCACTGGGAGCCTCAAATTTACTCTCACAGTCCGGTTACCAGATTCCTACTGCCGTTGTACCAGATCACTCATTGTACTATCATTCAGTGTCCTATCATTAGAGACTTGCTTCAGGCAGAGTAGGGAGGGCAGAGTAGGGAGGGCAGAGTAGGGAGGGCAGAGTAGGGAGGGCAGAGTAGGGAGTGCAGAGTAGGGAGGGCAGAGTAGGGAGGGCAGAGTAGGGAGTGCAGAGTAGGGAGTGCAGAGTAGGGAGAGGAGAAGTGAGTAGTGAGTAGAGTAGTGAGTAGTGAGTAGAGTAGTGAGTAGAGTAATGAGTAGTGAGTTGAGTAGTGAGTAGTGAGTAGAGTAGTGAGTAGAGTAGTGAGTAGAGTAGTGAGTAGAGTAGTGAGTAGAGTAGTGAGTAGAGTAGTGAGTAGAGTAGTGAGTAGAGTAGTGAGTAGAGTAGTGAGTAGTGAGTAGAGTAGAGTGCAGAGTAGTGAGTAGAGTGCAGAGTAGTGAGTAGTGAGTGCAGAGTAGTGAGTAGTGAGTGCAGAGTAGTGAGTAGTGAGTGCAGTGAGTAGAGTAGTGAGTAGAGTAGTGAGTAGAGTAGTGAGTAGTGAGTGCAGTAGTGAGTAGAGTAGTGAGTAGAGTAGTGAGTAGAGTAGTGAGTAGAGTAGTGAGTAGAGTAGTGAGTAGAGTAGTGAGTAGAGTAGTGAGTAGAGTAGTGAGTAGAGTAGTGAGTAGAGTAGTGAGTAGAGTAGTGAGTAGAGTAGTGAGTAGAGTAGTGAGTAGAGTAGTGAGTAGAGTAGTGAGTGCAGAGTAGTGAGTAGTGAGTGCAGAGTAGTGAGTAGAGTAGTGAGTAGTGAGTAGAGTAGTGAGTAGTGAGTAGAGTAGTGAGTGCAGAGTAGTGAGTAGAGTAGTGAGTAGAGTAGTGAGTAGAGTAGTGAGTGCAGAGTAGTGAGTTTTGAGTAGAGTTTTGAGTAGAGTAGTGAGTAGAGTAGTGAGTAGAGTAGTGAGTAGTGAGTAGAGTAGTGAGTAGTGAGTAGAGTAGTGAGTAGTGAGTAGAGTAGTGAGTAGAGTAGTGAGTAGAGTAGTGAGTAGAGTAGTGAGTAGAGTAGTGAGTAGAGTAGTGAGTAGAGTAGTGAGTAGAGTAGTGAGTAGAGTAGTGAGTGCAGAGTAGTGAGTGCAGAGTAGTGAGTAGAGTAGTGAGTAGAGTAGTGAGTAGAGTAGTGAGTGCAGAGTAGTGAGTAGAGTAGTGAGTAGTGAGTGCAGAGTAGTGAGTAGTGAGTGCAGAGTAGTGAGTAGTGAGTAGAGTAGTGAGTAGAGTAGTGAGTAGAGTAGTGAGTAGAGTAGTGAGTAGAGTAGTGAGTAGAGTAGTGAGTAGAGTAGTGAGTAGAGTAGTGAGTGCAGAGTAGTGAGTAGAGTAGTGAGTGCAGAGTAGTGAGTGCAGAGTAGTGAGTGCAGAGTAGTGAGTGCAGAGTAGTGAGTAGTGAGTAGAGTAGTGAGTAGAGTAGTGAGTAGAGTAGTGAGTAGAGTAGTGAGTAGAGTAGTGAGTAGAGTAGTGAGTAGAGTAGTGAGTGCAGAGTAGTGAGTAGAGTAGTGAGTGCAGAGTAGTGAGTGCAGAGTAGTGAGTGCAGAGTAGTGAGTAGTGAGTAGAGTAGTGAGTAGTGAGTAGAGTAGTGAGTAGAGTAGTGAGTAGAGTAGTGAGTAGAGTAGTGAGCAGAGTAGTGTGCAGAGTAGTGTGCAGAGTAGTGTGCAGAGTAGTGTGCAGAGTAGTGTGCAGAGTAGTGAGTAGAGTAGTGAGTAGAGTAGTGAGTAGAGTAGTGAGTAGAGTAGTGAGTAGAGTAGTGAGTAGAGTAGTGAGTAGAGAGTAGTGAGTGGAGTAGTGAGTAGTGAGTGCAGAGTAATGAGTAGAGTAGTGAGTAGAGTAGTGAGTAGTGAGTAGAGTAGTGAGTAGAGTAGTGAGTAGAGAGTGCAGAGTAGTGAGTAGTGAGTAGAGTAGTGAGTAGAGTAGTGAGTAGAGTAGTGAGTAGAGTAGTGAGTAGAGTAGTGAGTGCAGAGTAGTGAGTGCAGAGTAGTGAGTAGAGTAGTGAGTAGAGTAGTGAGTAGAGTAGTGAGTAGAGTAGTGAGTAGAGTAGTGAGTAGAGTAGTGAGTAGAGTAGTGAGTAGAGTAGTGAGTAGTGAGTAGTGAGTAGAGTAGTGAGTGCAGAGTAGTGAGTAGTGAGTAGAGTAGTGAGTTGTGAGTGCAGAGTCGTGAGTAGAGTAGTGAGTAGAGTAGTGAGTAGTGAGTAGAGTAGTGAGTAGAGTAGTGAGTAGTGATTGCAGAGTAGTGAGTGCAGAGTAGTGAGTAGAATAGTGAGTAGAGTAGTGAGTAGTGAGTAGAGTAGTGAGTAGAGTAGTGAGTAGTGAGTGCAGAGTAGTGAGTAGAGTAGTGAGTAGTGAGTGCAGAGTAGTGAGTGCAGAGTAGTGAGTAGAATAGTGAGTAGAGTAGTGAGTAGTGAGTAGAGTAGTGAGTGCAGAGTAGTGAGTAGTGAGTAGAGTAGTGAGTTGTGAGTGCAGAGTAGTGAGTAGAGTAGTGAGTAGAGTAGTGAGTAGAGTAGTGAGTAGAGTAGTGAGTACAGTAGTGAGTACAGTAGTGAGTACAGTAGTGAGTGCAGAGTAGTGAGTAGAGTAGTGAGTAGGGTAGTGAGTAGAGTAGTGAGTAGAGTAGTGAGTAGAGTAGTGAGTATGGAGTGCAGAGTAGTGAGTAGAGTAGTGAGTAGAGTAGTGAGTAGAGTAGAGTAGTGAGTGCAGAGTAGTGAGTAGAGTAGTGAGTAGAGTAGTGAGTAGAGTAGTGAGTAGTGAGTAGAGTAGTGAGTAGAGTAGTGAGTAGAGTAGTGAGTGCAGAGTAGTGAGTGCAGAGTAGTGAGTAGAATAGTGAGTAGAGTAGTGAGTAGTGAGTAGAGTAGTGAGTAGAGTAGTGAGTAGTGAGTGCAGAGTAGTGAGTAGAGTAGTGAGTAGTGAGTGCAGAGTAGTGAGTGCAGAGTAGTGAGTAGAATAGTGAGTAGAGTAGTGAGTAGTGAGTAGAGTAGTGAGTGCAGAGTAGTGAGTAGTGAGTAGAGTAGTGAGTTGTGAGTGCAGAGTAGTGAGTAGAGTAGTGAGTAGAGTAGTGAGTAGAGTAGTGAGTAGAGTAGTGAGTACAGTAGTGAGTAGAGTAGTGAGTAGAGTAGTGAGTAGAGTAGTGAGTGCAGAGTAGTGAGTAGAGTAGTGAGTAGGGTAGTGAGTAGTGAGTAGAGTAGTGAGTAGAGTAGTGAGTATGGAGTGCAGAGTAGTGAGTAGAGTAGTGAGTAGAGTAGTGAGTAGAGTAGAGTAGTGAGTGCAGAGTAGTGAGTAGAGTAGTGAGTAGAGTAGTGAGTAGAGTAGTGAGTAGTGAGTAGAGTAGTGAGGTGAGTAGTGAGTAGTGAGTATAGTGAGTAGAGTAGTGAGTAGAGTAGTGAGTAGAGTAGTGAGTTGAGTAGTGAGTAGAGTAGTGAGTAGAGTAGTGTGCAGAGTAGTGAGTAGTGAGTGCAGAGTAGTGAGTAGTGAGTAGAGTAGTGAGTAGAGTAGTGAGTGCAGAGTAGTGAGTAGTGAGTGCAGAGTAGTGAGTAGAGTAGTGAGAGAAGTAGTGAGTAGAGTAGTGAGTAGAGTAGTGAGTGCAGAGTAGTGAGTAGAGTAGTCATTAGTGAGTAGAGTAGTGAGTAGAGTAGTGAGTGCAGAGTAGTGAGTAGAGAAGTGAGTAGTGAGTAGAGTAGTGAGTAGAGTAGTGAGTAGAGTAGTGAGTAGTGAGTAGAAAGTAGTGAGTAGAGTAGTGAGTAGAGTAGTGAGTAGAGTAGTGAGTAGAGTAGTGAGTAGAGTAGTGAGTAGAGTAGTGAGTAGAGTAGTGAGTAGAGTAGTGAGTAGTGAGTAGAAAGTAGTGAGTAGAGTAGTGAGTAGTGAGTAGAGTAGTGAGTGGAGTAGTGAGTAGAGTAGTGAGTAGAGTAGTGAGTAGAGTAGTGAGTAGTGAGTGCAGAGTAGTGAGCAGTGAGTACAGAGTAGTGAGTACAGAGTAGTGAGTAGAGTAGTGAGTAGAGTAGTGAGTAGAGTAGTGAGTAGAGTAGTGAGTAGAGTAGTGAGTAGAGTAGTGAGTAGAGTAGTGAGTAGAGTAGTGAGTAGAGTAGTGAGTAGAGTAGTGAGTGCAGAGTAGTGAGTAGTGAGTGCAGAGTAGTGAGTAGAGTAGTGAGTAGTGAGTAGTGAGTAGAGTAGTGAGTAGTGAGTAGAGTAGTGAGTAGAGTAGTGAGTAGAGTAGTGAGTAGAGAGTGCAGAGTAGTAAGTAGTGAGTAGAGTAGTGAGTAGAGTAGTGAGTAGAGTAGTGAGTAGAGTAGTGAGTAGAGTAGTGAGTAGAGTAGTTAGTAGAGTAGTGAGTAGAGTAGTGAGTGCAGAGTAGTGAGTGCAGAGTAGTGAGTAGAGTAGTGAGTAGTGAGTAGAGTAGTGAGTAGTGAGTAGAGTAGTGAGTAGTGAGTAGAATAGTGAGTAGAGTAGAGTAGTGAGTAGTGAGTAGAGTAGTGAGTAGAGTAGTGAGTAGAGTAGTGAGTAGAGTAGTGAGTAGAGTAGTGAGTAGAGAGTAGTGAGTAGTGAGTGCAGAGTAGTGAGTGCAGAGTAGTGAGTAGAGTAGTGAGTAGAGTAGTGAGTAGTAGAGTAGTGAGTAGTGAGTTCAGAGTAGTGAGTTCAGAGTAGTGAGTGCAGAGTAGTGAGTAGAATAGTGAGTAGAGTAGTGAGTAGTGAGTAGAGTAGTGAGTAGTGAGTAGAGTAGTGAGTGCAGAGTAGTGAGTAGTGAGTAGAGTAGTGAGTTGTGAGTGCAGAGTAGTGAGTAGAGTAGTGAGTAGAGTAGTGAGTAGTGAGTAGAGTAGTGAGTAGAGTAGTGAGTAGTGAGTGCAGAGTAGTGAGTAGAGTAGTGAGTAGTGAGTGCAGAGTAGTGAGTGCAGAGTAGTGAGTAGAATAGTGAGTAGAGTAGTGAGTAGTGAGTAGAGTAGTGAGTACAGAGTAGTGAGTAGTGAGTAGAGTAGTGAGTTGTGAGTGCAGAGTAGTGAGTAGAGTAGTGAGTAGAGTAGTGAGTAGTGAGTAGAGTAGTGAGTACAGTAGTGAGTAGAGTAGTGAGTAGAGTAGTGAGTGTAGAGTAGTGAGTAGAGTAGTGAGTAGAGTAGTGAGTAGAGTAGTGAGTAGAGTAGTGAGTAGAGTAGTGAGTAGTGAGTAGAGTAGTGAGTAGAGTAGTGAGTAGAGTAGTGAGTAGTGAGTAGAGTAGTGAGGTGAGTAGTGAGTAGTGAGTATAGTGAGTAGAGTAGTGAGTAGAGTAGTGAGTTGAGTAGTGAGTTGAGTAGTGTGCAGAGTAGTGAGTAGTGAGTGCAGAGTAGTGAGTAGTGAGTAGAGTAGTGAGTAGAGTAGTGAGTGTAGAGTAGTGAGTAGTGAGTGCAGAGTAGTGAGTAGAGTAGTGAGAGAAGTAGTGAGTAGAGTAGTGAGGTGAGTAGTGAGGTGAGTAGAGTAGTGAGTAAAGTAGTGAGTGCAGAGTAGTGAGTAGAGAAGTGAGTAGTGAGTAGAGTAGTGAGTAGTGAGTAGAGTAGCGAGTAGTGAGTAGAAAGTAGTGAGTCGAGTAGTGAGTAGTGAGTAGAGTAGTGAGTGGAGAGTAGTGAGTAGAGTAGTGAGTAGTGAGCAGAGTAGTGAGTAGTGAGCAGAGTAGTGAGTAGTGAGTGCAGAGTAGTGAGTAGTGAGTAGAGTAGTGAGTAGTGCAGTGAGTAGAGTAGTGAGTAGAGTAGAGTAGTGAGTAGAGTAGTGAGTAGAGTAGTGAGTAGTGAGCAGAGTAGTGAGTAGTGAGTGCAGAGTAGTGAGTAGTGAGTAGAGTAGTGAGTAGAGTAATGGGTAGAGTAGTGGGTAGAGTAGTGGGTAGAGTAGTGAGTAGAGTAGTGAGTAGAGTAGTGAGTGCAGAGTAGTGAGTAGTGAGTAGAGTAGTGAGTAGAGTAGTGAGTAGAGTAGTGAGTGCAGAGTAGTGAGTAGTGAGTAGAGTAGTGAGTGCAGAGTAGTGAGTAGTGAGTAGAGTAGTGAGGTGAGTAGTGAGGTGAGTAGAGTAGAGTAGTGAGTAAAGTAGTGAGTGCAGAGAAGTGAGTAGTGAGTAGAGAAGTGAGTAGTGAGTAGAGTAGTGAGTAGTGAGTAGAGTAGTGAGGTGAGTAGTGAGTGCAGAGTAGTGAGTATAGTAGTCAGTAGTGAGTAGAGTAGTGAGTAGAGTAGTGAGGTGAGTAGTGAGGTGAGTAAAGTAGTGAGTGCAGAGTAGTGAGTAGAGAAGTGAGTAGTGAGTAGAGTAGTGAGTAGAGTAGTGAGTAGTGAGTAGAGAGTAAAGTAGTGAGTGCAGAGTAGTGAGTAGAGAAGTGAGTAGTGAGTAGAGTAGTGAGTAGTGAGTGCAGAGTAGTGAGTGGAGAGTAGTGAGTAGAGTAGTGAGTAGTGAGTAGAGTAGTGAGTAGTGAGCAGAGTAGTGAGTGCAGAGTAGTGAGTAGAGTAGTGAGTAGAGTAGTGAGTAGAGTAGTGAGTAGAGTAGTGAGTAGAGTAGTGAGTAGAGTAGTGAGTAGAGTAGTGAGTAGTGAGTGCAGAGTAGTGAGTAGTGAGTAGAGTAGTGAGTAGGACATCACAGGCAGCAGCTGTGCAAGCTTCTTACACTCACAAGGAGACCACAGGCAGCTGAGTTGCAAGCTTCTCCCACTCACAAGAAGGACATCACAAACAGCAGCGGTGCAAGCTTCTCACACTCACAAGAAGGACATCACAAACAGCAGCGGTGCAAGCTTCTCACACTCACAAGGAGACCACAGGCAGCTGAGGTGCAAGCTTCTCCCACTCACAAGAAGGACATCACAAGCAGCAGCGGTGCAAGCTTCTCACACTCACAAGAACGACATCACAGGCAGCAGCAGTGCAAGCTACTTACACTCACAAGGAGACGACAGGCAGCAGAGGTGCAAGCTTCTCACACTCGCAAGAACGACATCACAAGCAGCAGTGGTGCAAGCTTCCCTTACACACTCACAGCAGGTACTGTGCCAAGGCAGCAGCAGCAACAGAGCAAGAGTCCCTTACAAAGAACAGGCACAGCACAGAGATGCACAATGCAATCTTCTCATACTCACAGACAGCAGCGGTGCAAGCTTCTCACACTCACACGAAGGACATCACAGGCAGCAGCTGTGCAAGCTTGTTACACTCACAAGGATACCACAGGCAGCTGAGGTGCAAGCTTCTCCCACTCACAAGAAGGACATCACAAGCAGCAGCGGTGCAAGCTTCCCTCACACACTCACAGCAGGTACTGTGCCAAGGCAGCAGCAGCAGCAGAGCAAGAGTCCCTTATAAAGAACAGGCACAGCACAGAGATGCACAATGCAATCTTCTCATACTCACAGGCAGCAGCTGTGCAAGCTTCTCACACTCACAAGAACCACATCACAGGCAGCAGCAGTGCAAGCTTCTTACACTCACAAGAAGGACATCACAGGCAGCAGCAGTGCAAGCTTCTTACACTCACAAGGAGACCACAGGCAGCAGAGGTGCAAGCTTCTCACACTCACAAGAAGGACAACACAGGCAGTAACGGTGCAATATTCTCACACTCACAAGGAGATCACTGGCAGTACACACCACATGAACACACTCCATAACACATAGCAACAATACATTGGCATTTACAATGCCATTAGCTCAAACTCAAATAAATCCGAGCCCGATTGCATTTCTAATGCTTGTTTATATATGAGGGAGATAGTGCTGTCTGGAATATGTCCGTCCAGCACTCTGTCTTCCAGGGGGGAGCTCTCTGGAATATCAGAACCGGTTGGAAAAACAGACCCAATGGCATGGCGAACCTGAAGGTACCGGAAATATTCCGAGTCATTCAAACTGTATTCCTGTTTCAATTCAGCAAAGGTCTTGACTCTGTCCTTAACCCAGAGGTCACCTATCTTGCTAATTCCGATGAAGTCCCACCTATCAAAACCCTTGGACGTCCACAATTCACCAAGTCTCTCCGCAGCAAACAGAGGGGTTGCCCTGGACAGCTTATTAAATCCTAACGTGTTTGAGGTTCACACAGGCGTAGGTAGGGTTCTAATTTTCTTGTTTGAATACACATTCTATCTCTTTAAGGCTAATTTGAGGATTTCCTTCATGTCATATGTTTTTGTCTTTGTGTCCTAGAGCACTGGAAGATAACATGTCACATATGGCGGCAGTTCCTAATGAAGGGGCTGGCTCATCTAGACCTCACAGACCATCGGCCCATGTTACCCTCACAAAAAGCTGTTTTGATGTTTGGCTTTGTGCCAGACCGGTATTTCCTTCAATAAAGTTGCTACATTAACTAATTTGAACACAATTTTTTCAAAACATTTTATTTATTGATTTTTCACAAAATACGCTAACTACAGCACTAATACTAGACAGAGGTGTATAGTAGATATGGAGATGGGTATAGAGGGACCGTTTTACTCTAGGTTGAGAAAACAAACACACAGGTAGGTGGGTAAAATAAAGAAAGGGTGGAGGAGCAGAAAATATTTGTCAGATAAACTAATTGCGTAGGTGAGAATGACATGTTTAATCAGTATAATAAATCAAGATAGTATCCACAGATTAGTATGTTGCTACATTTGCATTAATATATCAGAGTACAACTCATCACAAGTTCAGTCTTGCTGCTTGATGAACAGGGAGCCTTTATGGACCTTGTAGAGTTCTCCTCTTTTCTAGGGGGTGTACTTTATGACTAAGGAAAAATATTTTAGTTGCCCTGTACTTCCTTGTAAGAAATTGTGAAGTTATCTTTGTCTGGTTTTGCTCTCATTGGTTAACTATACTCCTTCTGGATCAGTTTCTCAATCATTGTTCTCTGAAGGGCCTTTTACTACATTCTACCTTTTCGTATTAAGTTGGACATGTCGGGAAATTCTCCATTCACCCTATTAGGCTTATTATAAATGTTCTGACAGTTTTTCAAAGTGTAGCATCCTGTCAGAAATGATGGCAGGCAGCTTTTACATGACATATACATGCCAGATTTTGAATCACAAAATATCTTTTGGGGATGGGGATTCTTGTTTTCAGAACAGGACCAAGGCTAATCTTCCGACTAAGAGAAAATGGGATTATAATTTTCTACGGGCAGTGTTTTGGAGGTATATTTTATCTTACCCTGGTAGGCCCAGAAGAATTACTATAGTGGCCATCGGGGGCACCACTCTTGTGATTTCTTGGAAGAGGTTGATCAACTTAGACCAATATGGTTTGATTTTGGGCAAGACCACCAGACAGAGCATTGTACATGGTTCTGAATGCCCAAACATGGCCTCGAGTCTAGCTCGGATTATATGTACCAAAGTGTGAGGAGTCAAAGTATTTTATTCTTATTGGGTGCATATGGATATTTTTCTGACACTGTTATGTATTATGTTCCATTCGTCTTCCATTAATGCCTAATGTTATTCCTCTTCACACCTTACCATGTAGTTGTGTCTGACTATGGAGGTGGCCCTAGCAAACACAAGGAGATGATGGACGGAGTGCTGAAACTTTTCAGACACTCACCCCCAGTAACAGATATCGGTTCAATCCATCATCATTCTTTAGCTCACTTTGCCACCTCAGTTCAGACACAGCTATATGCAAATCAGTCTTGACCCTGTGCCTCATGGGAACAGACCAGGTGGCGAAGTAAGCTAAAGAATGATGATGGGTTCAACCCAGATCTGTGACTGGGGTGAGTGTCTGAAAAGTTTCAGAACTCCGTCCATCATCTCCTTGTGTTTGCTTTGTTCGCCCTAAGTTGGCAGGGTATGCCCAGACATGGGTCCCTTGCTCACTTTGCCACTGGACTCAAGCTAGCTAGGCTGATAAAAGGCTTTTCCCAGAAAGCAGTCCCAGGATGCTTGATTCCAGTTAAGGGAAGACCTGGCTTGGCAGTTCGGTCTGGACTATTCCCACAAGGGACAGGGTCAAGACTGCTTTGCATATAGCTGGGTTTGGACTGAGGTGGCGAAGTGAGCTAAAGAATGATGATGTGTAAATCAGTGTATGGAAAATGTTACATAAGGCAAAGGGGACTACAAGGTGTAGGATTCACATCATCCATGTTTGTAGGCATTTTTGTTTTCTAAAGAGTGCTTGGTCTGGAGAAGCACAAACTCAGGATTCAGGACATAACACAATGGTTAGCATTGGCTTTAATAATAAGAATGTATTTCTACCCAAACAAACCTTTTAGCAGCAAACAAATGATGGATTTAACACATATGTGTGGGGGGCAGGGGAGTGTTTAATTTGTTCAGCATTCCGTCCATCATCTGTTCTTTTTTGCTTTTGTCACCCTACGTGGGAAGAGTATGCCCAGACGTGGACCCCATGCTCGCTATTCCACCAGATTCAAGCTAACATGGCTGATATGGGGTGACACCCCGAAACCGGTCCCAGAAGGCTTGATTCTGGTCCAAGGAGGACTTGGCCTGGCAGTGCGGGCTTGACTGTTCCCATGGGGAGCAAAGTCCAGACTTATTTGCGTATGGGTTGGTCTAAACTGGAATGGCGTGGCGAGCAAAATAAATGATGGATTTAAACAAGATCTGTGAATGGGGGTACATGCTAGATTTGTTCAGCATTCCATACATCATCTGTTCTTTTTACTTTTAGAAAGATGGCATGTTCTTACTTCAGCCATTCTGTGCCTGCTACCCGTCTCTCAATACACGTCTGGTTTAGGCGACAGCTGGGCTTTGAGCATTTCCACTAGACAGCCACATACAAAGAGATCTTAGGTGTGACTGATGGGCCCTCTATATCCTGATGAGCTGTCCTGGCCAGGATGGGAGGGAGAGACTGACACTTACACCTGAATAAGTAGTATCCTGTCCCTACACAGGGACAGGATACTACCGTGGAGAAGTGTGGCTCAATGGTTAGAGCAGGCAGACCTTGATGCAGAGCTCTGGCCAGGGACCAGGGTTCGATTCCCGCCTCGGCGGGTCTCCGGCTCATTAATTCCCCTGACTGGATATTCTCGCCTCAGTGCCTGTTCTGATCATGGGTCCCACGCTGCAACTCTGGGCAATAGCTTGCTTAGTCTCCACAACGGCCCCAAAAGCGCTGGGATGCCTGGCTGCACCTGGGGGGTGCCCAGGAGTGGACATTTCCCAGGAAAGCCAGGAAGGGTTCCTAAGCGGTATACGGACAGCGCCAGGACACCTCCGGTGGAGGTAGCTGTGCGCTTTACAAATTCCGACATTTACATTTACATTACATTTACACAAAGGGCTGTATACCTCTCTTAGTGAGTCTGGAGTCAGGGCAGGAAAGGAAGGCCTAGGTGCACTTCAAGGCTTCCTTTGAAGTTTCCCCCACTTCAAAAGCACAACTGGGTATAAGTACTGGACCTTTGACACAATGACTTCGGTATGCATCTGGGCCTGTGACCTGCTGTTCACCCTATGTGGGAAGGGTATGCCCAGACGTGGGTCCCTTGCTCACTACGTCACTGGAGTCAAGCTATCCTGGCTGAAGACGGCTGATAGCCAGAAACCGGTCCTATGATACTTGATTCCGGTCCAGGAAAGACATGGCTTGGCAGTTCGGGCTGGACTGTTCCCATGAGGCACAGGGCCAAGACTGATTTGCATATGGCCATGTCTGAACTGGGGTGGCTTGGTGAGCAAAATAACGATGGATTAAACCCAGATCTGTGACTGGGGGTGAATGTTTTGCCATTGTGCAACATTCCGTCCATCATCTTGTTTGTTTTGCTATTCACCCTATGAGGGAAGGGTATGCCCAGACGTGGGTCCCTTGCTCACTACGCCACTGGAGTCAAGCTATCCTGGCTGAAGACGGCTGATAGCCAGAAACCGGTCCTAGGATGCTTGATTCCGGTCCAGGAAAGACATGGCTTGGCAGTTCGGGCTGGACTGTTCCCATGAGGCACAGGGCCAAGACTGATTTGCATATGGCCATGTCTGAACTGGGGTGGCTTGGTGAGCAAAATAACGATGGATTAAACCCAGATCTGTGACTGAGGGTGAATGTTTTGCCATTGTGCAACATTCCGTCCATCATCTTGTTTGTTTTGCTGTTCACCCTATGTGGGAAGGGTATGCCCAGACGTGGGTCCCTTGCTCACTACGCCACTGGAGTCAAGCTATCTTGGCTGAAGACGGCTGATAGCCAGAAACCGGTCCTAGGATGCTTGATTCCGGTCCAGGAGAGACATGGCTTGGCAGTTCGGGCTGGACTGTTCCCATGAGGCACAGGGCCAAGACTGATTTGCATATGGCCATGTCTGAACTGGGGTGGTTTGGTGAGCAAAATAACAATGGATTAAACCCAGATCTGTGACTGGGGGTGAATGTTTTGCCATTGTGCAACATTCCGTCCATCATCTTGTTTGTTTTGCTGTTCACCCTATGTGGGAAGGGTATGCCCAGACGTGGGTCCCTTGCTCACTACGCCACTGGAGTCAAGCTATCCTGGCTGAAGACGGCTGATAGCCAGAAACCGGTCCTATGATGCTTGATTCCGGTCCAGGAAAGACATGGCTTGGCAGTTCGGGCTGGACTGTTCCCATGAGGCACAGGGCCAAGACTGATTTGCATATGGCCATGTCTGAACTGGGGTGGCTTGGTGAGCAAAATAACGAGGGATTAAACCCAGATCTGTGACTGAGGGTGAATGTTTTGCCATTGTGCAACATTCCGTCCATCATTTTGTTTGTTTTCCTGTGACCACTCTGCCAGGGAGAAGAGCTGCTGTGCTGCTAAAAGGACTGTCACTCTGCTAGAGTGCTGCTTTGCTGGACTTCTGCCTTTCTGTGCTCTTGCCTTGCTGAGCTGCCCTGCTGCCTGCTGTTCTCCTGCCTCAGTGAGTAGGACGGGACCTGCATCACTTGAACCCAGAGTGACTCCAAGGGCTTGCTGACTTTAAGTCTCAGGGATATCAAATACTTCAACTACCTGCATGTGGGCTCTACAAGCTGTGAGTCTGCCATGCAAAGTGGTGACACCCCAGTTCTGGGTCCTTGTAAGTGAGGCCTAAGGTGCATCTACAACCAGAACCCACGGATCCTCATTGAAACTGGTGCATCTTCGCCTTTGCGTGGGTCAGAACCGGCGTATCTTCTCCTTTGAATGGATCGGAACGAGTCCATCCTTTAAGCGGGATACGTTGCCGGGGCATCGCACTCAGAACCAGAGCTTGTTGAGTCCTGAGGCGGAAGCCGGGACTGTTGCACTTAATTTTAAAATTACTTGTGTTCTGACTAAATTGTTTTAAAATCACTTTTGCATTCTTACCTGGGCACTTGTGAGCGGCACTCGGCACGGGCAGCGGACCCTAGCGCTACCACGCTGCCTTGATCCTCTCCCTCTCCCCTAACGAACTCGGCACCGCGAGGACGGTGGCCACGCCCCCTTTAGGCCACGCACCCTGGACGTTCCCACCAGCAACCAGCTATAAAATGTGCCTGGCCAGGAAGCGCAGCGGGAGCGCCGTAGGCACGCCTAAGGCAAGCCCGTCTGCGCCCGTCCGCGCACGAATGGGCTCAGGGCCAGAACCCATGCCGGGCTCAGACACCAAGAGGGTGAGTTATTCGCGTCGCGCCAAATTAAGTCTCAGACCTACTAAGAACATACAGTGTAATTACGTTCACGACCCAGATGGACTTTTTTCAAAATGCGTACTCTGCCACCCAGTCCACTTACTACTCACCCAGGCACCTATTTCACACTCTGGCCTGAAACTAGCTGTATTGAACTGTAGGTCGCTCCCCATGCACGCCCTGCTCATCAACTACCTGCTCGTGGACCATGAGCTAGACATCCTGTTCCTCACGGAAACTTGGCTTACAACACACTCGGACTCGGATGTGGTTTTGGCCCTGGCCCCGGGTTATCTCATCCAGTCCCAATTACGTCCCTCTGGCAGAGGCGGCGGACAGGCCATTCTGCATAGAGATTACTTCTCATGCAGAATCAGCGATGATCACATCATGGACTCAGAGAGCTGCCATTTTACCATCCAGCTGGCCCCGACCACCTCACTGGCAGGCCTCCTGGTGTATCGCCCCCCCGGACATTTTGGTCCCTTTACTAGCGCCCTACTAGAAGCTATATCAGCACTGGCCCACTCTACACCTAACTTCACTGTGCTAGGGGACCTCAATATTCACTTTGATGATCCCCTAGACACAGGGGCTGCTGACTTGATTCTAGACCTGGCTGTCTATGGTCTCCAACTGGTCAATACTGGAGCCACCCATATCAAGGGCCACCTGTTAGACCCGGTTTTCACAAATGTTCACACCCTCCAGGCCAAACCTTCCTGCCCCCTCCCCTGGACGGATCACTTTTTAGTTCCTCTCTTCTGGCCAGGAGAATTTAGGAAGCCCCATAAGCCTGTCACGTATACCCGGGACAGGGCATGGTCCAGACTCTCAACAGAGGACTGGGCCAGAGCCCTGGAATCAACGACCCCCGCTCCCTCAGGGGATCCTGTCGTAGCGGATAGCAATTTTAGGAAGTGGATCTCCAACTCACTCGATTCTATCCTTCCTATAAAAACCCGCGAAGATAAAAGTGGAAAGACAGGGTCAGCCCCCTGGTTCAGCCTGGAACTCAGAACCCTCCGCAAGGAATGTAAAAAAGCGGAGCGACTGTGGAGGAAGGACTGGCTCCACTCTAGTAAGGATTCCTACCGGAGGACGGTGAGAGCATACAAATCTGCTCTGAAACTTACTAAGTCCTCTTATTATGATGATAGGATAAAAAATGCCACTAACTCTGCAAGAGAATCCTATCTCATTGCCAAAGAACTCACAAAAATACCACAACCCCCTGCACCAACCAGGACCCAACCGGACAGGAGCAATGAACTTGCTAAGTACTTTGACTCTAAAGTCTCCCACATCCTAGCCTCACTTCCGCAGCCTAGCCAGCTACCTTACTGGGACAACGCTACACCTGACACTTGCCCGGGAGGCGCCCCTCGCCCACTGCTGACCGCTTTTAGGGCGGTCTCATCGGACGAGGTTGGAAAGACTCTGGCCAAGATGAAAAGCGGCTCTCCTCGTGACTCTGCTCACATGAGGTTTCGGAAAGCAGTCGCCCCTGCGATCGTGCCCCCAATCCTGGAGTCGATCAATACCTCGCTGTCACAAGGCTCCGTCCCCCCTAGTTGGAAGGGGGCGGTAGTTAAAGCCCTTCTTAAAAAAAAAACAATTGGACCCCACTGATCTGGCCAACTACAGACCGATCTCGCTCCTCCCGGGCATCAGCAAAATTGCCGAAAACTGGTTAACGTCCAGCTGTCCCAGTTCCTGGAATCTAATAACCTGCTGCGCCGCTCCCAAACTGGGTTTCGTCCTGGCCAAGGCACGGACACTGCCCTCCTCGCCGCCATCGAGGAGGCAAGGTGCGTTTTAGATTCAGGGGGGTCAGTGGCAGTGATCCTCCTGGACCTTAGTGCAGCCTTTGACACGGTGAATCACCGTGTCTTGCTCCACCGGCTGGCCAGGGCGGGACTTGGGGGCACAGCGTTGGCCTGGATAGAGTCATTTCTGTCGGGCCGCTCGTTCCAGGTCTGGGATGGCAACTCCCGCTCTGATTCTCTGCCTTTGACTAGTGGGGTGCCCCAGGGTTCCTCACTTAGTCCCACTCTTTTTAACGCCTATATGGCTCCTCTAGAGGACGTAGTTGCCCCCTTCGGCATCAAGACTGTGAGTTATGCGGACGACACGCAATTAGTCGTCTCGCTCTCACATCTTGACCAATGCCCAGACAATCTCTTGCACTGCCTCCAGGAAATCCATCTCTGGATGTGCGAGTCCTCACTCAAACTCAACGGGTCCAAAACTGAAGTTATGCTGATGGGCAAGAAATGGTCAGCAATTCCATCATCAGTTTGGGCCGATGCTATGGGTGAGGTACCCGCCCCTAAGAAGGAAATCAAGAGTCTGGGGGTCTGGCTCGAACCAGACCTGTCTATGAAAACCCAGGCAACTAAAACAGCGGGAACTTGCTTCGGACTTATGCGATCATTCCTTAAGATCCTTCCGTTGCTCCCTCCTCAATCAAGGAAACTCCTGGTTCAAGGACTGATCCTTGCGCGATTGGACTACAGCAATGCTGTCTATTTAGGAGCCCCCGAAACTACTCTGGGCAAGCTACAACGAGCCCAAAATGCGGCTGCCCGGATGCTAATGAACCTTCCCTCTAGAGCCTCTGCTAGACCAGCGCTTAAGGCTCTCCACTGGCTGCCAGTGCGAGAGAGGATCGAGTTTAAGGCAATGTGCATCGCTCACAAACTCCTCAATGGACAAGGACCTTCCATCTTGGGAGACATGGTGACCCCGTACAAAGCCTCGAGATCCCTGCGCTCAGACAATGAGCGACTGGCTAATGTCCCTTAATTCAGTAGGGTACGCACTGGAGGCCGTCGTTTTTCAGTAAAAGCATCCGCACGCTGGAATTCGCTCCCCCGCTGTCTGCGGTTGGAACCCGTCTACTTACGCTTCCGCAAACAGCTTAAAACTCTGCTGTTTCCCAAATAAGCTCTTCCCTTCCCTCGGTCAATTCAAGTTCTTACAGCGCGGGGATGCCTCCGGGTCACCAGGCGCTTTACAAATCATTAAATAAATAATAAATAAATTCACCCGGATCAAGACCATTGAGTTTTAAGGCAGTCAAAAATGTTATATGAGCCCATTATTCACCTTCTGCAACTTTATTCCATTGCAATTCACAAAAGCAAAGGGTGAATTCAGCAATACCGATTGGATTGGCAGGGAAGGCTAATATTTAAGTAAAACACAATTATTTGAATGTGGGCAGCAGATCACCAAACATGCTGATCCCTTGTCTTCATTTACGATATTTCTTCCATTCTCAATTTAACGATTTTAAAACAATTGGTTTTTGTGATACGAAGTCTTATTTCGTCCTATATTAACAGGAGACTACAATAGAACCCCACTATCCCAATATTACGGGTGGAGAACACAGTTTTCTTCTTCTGGGTGCCATACCATTGAAAGCGAGAGATGACTTTTGCGGCGTCTCCATATAAGATAATTAGATAAACAGAAAAATATTTGTCCTGAAGGTGAAGATCTATTAAACTTTCACCGAAACGCAGCATCAACAGTTTTCTGTGTATTTTTACATTTGTACTTTTTTTTAATTTGTACTTCATCCGTATTTATTTGTTATTTGTCCTTTTTTTTTATGAAGTGGGTAAAGAAAATGATGCCGATGGATTAATGAAATTGTTTAAGGCAAGTTGATCACTTTCTGTATTTGCATCTGAAGAATTTAAAATCAACTTGCTTTCAAATAACAAAAGTTTTAAAATAAAACAATATATAGTTTATTATATTTTTGAGTTTTGAGTTTTATTGTAGCACATTCCAGCAACGTATCAATGAAAAGTTTCTTTCAAGTGAAATTTGTGGTTATTGTTGCAATCATATCTTGTACAAAGTACCTATAGCACATGATCCAGATGTACGGTTGGTTTACAGTATTTAACTATATATTTACCTCATCCACTTTCTAGTCTTTTTGAAAGGGATCCCTGTTTTAAGTTTCATAAACCGGTCCCTTTTGTAAGTATTAGGGTACCTCCCTCACATTTCAGCAAATAACACTGAATATGAACAGATCTTTAACATACAGAAGTTGAGGACCATGGCATTTTGCAGAAATGGTAACTTCTTCCTAATAGTACCTGTTTTGGAAGGTCAGGGGGTGGCAAGGTGGGCTATAGTAATGGTAAAAATGTTCATTTACCCAACATAGATTAAGAAATAGGATATTGCGCTCTCCGCCTACAGTGTCAAGTGTATGGCAAGCAAGGAACTGCGTTTAGACTGTTAAAATGTATCACAAATATAGAACAGGTGGAGCAAATTTCAGAAAAACCTTTAAACCGCATCAGTGTCTTCTGAAAACTCCCTTTCACCAAATTCAAAGACGTATCAAGGCTTTTTAGACGCTTTACATCAGGGGCGTCCAATGTAAGTTCACAAGGGGCAGGTTCATGCTTGTTTTATCAGCTAGCCACAGAAGAGCCATCTACAAATAATAAATCTAAATAAAAATCGCTGACGTTCATTGGATGCCCTGAAACGATGGCTTGGATCCAGCTGCCTTGGACAACTCTACACTACAAAAGAGCTTATTATTATTTTTCATTTCAAGCTTCCTAATGGACACAACATTTTAATCACGAAAGTGAGTCCTAGACTTCCAGGTCATACCGACCCCCCTTCGCCTCCAAATGTAGAGTTTAATAATTTTTGACGATTTAACCGCGGCGGCAATTCCGCCATGGTGCGGCGGTTCAGCGGAGTGGGTGGGGCTGCGTCGGCCAACGGACGTGCGCAGCACTACGAAGGCAGTGCGCGCGACAGCCCTTGGCCGACAGAAGCAGGCAAGGGGTTAACTACAAATGCATTCTAGCATCATATGTATTTGTATACTTTTGCAAACGCTCTGGTAAAGAGAATTCATTAGCACGTCTACATCTGAAATCGTTTAAAAATAGAGCTGTGCGCCTCTTCCTGCCATATGTTAATACCAAAAAACACCACCCACGTTCAGCAAATTCAATCTGATGTTGAGATGCTTGTGGTAAAGCAACTCGCTCTTTCAAGCTTCAAAAAATAGTTCTAATTGCACCAACAGCTGCTGGAAAAAGTGTCCCGTTAACTTGCTAAATAAATAAATTTCTATCAACTTCCCCAGAATTTGTCGGCATTAATTTACTTCATTTCTGTAGCTTACATCTTTTTTCAATTAAAGGAAATATGCTAATAAGAGCAACAAGCAGTAAACAAATCCCAATTCATTATGATATAGGTGTGGAACAGCGCATATAGAAATTACATAGGAGTAGATGAAAAATGATGAAAAGGAATTCGAGCTACCGACTGAATTAATAGCACACGAGGCACATATTTGCTCGTTCCACTAATTCATATACATCCCATTGAGTTGTGCACGCTAAGCCGATTAAACAGCATGAGATCACAGAAAAAAGTTGCCACACGTTACGCCCCAAATCCCGAGAAGGGAACGCACACATAATACAAAAGTTAAAGTGGATTTCAGTTTTTTTTTTTTATTTCCAAATCAGTAACGTCTCCCCAGATTTTGAAAAACGGATGAATGCATTGAACAATATGACCTTTACCGGTTTGTGTCGTTCGAAAGACGCATCTCTAATAAAACAGGAAACGGTCAAACATTTTTACCTGCATTTACAAAAGTTGACATTTAGACAAGAAAGCAAAATTCACTTAAAAAACTAATAAAGAAAAAACACCTCATTCTGGCAACTTTCTTGGCCTACACCAGGAACGACTGGGAGTAAATTAGTAAACTTGAGCACAAGATCCATATCTGAGAATCTTTAACCCAGAGGGGCATTTATTTCTTTGAGAGAGTAAACCGTCACTTATATTGGTAACTTATTGGACATTACCCCGAGTGCCCCCCACTTTTTCATATGTTTTCATAAATTAAGCAGTTTGTGTCAGGGAAATGTTGTGGGGCAGCGCAGGCGGGGGATTATAACGAACCACACAATTTAAAAAAAATCTTTTAAAAAAACGTACCCGACGGTCTTCTGCTCCTCTGTGGGGGGGCGGGCTAAGGTTCCCAGCCTCCCCTATGGCCAATCCAGACGCTGCTCTCATGCCCATGAGAGCAGTGTCGGGATTGGGCGGAGCGGGCTTTTTTGCGCTCCATCGGGAGCTGGGAGCCTGTGCCTCCTGTCAGTGTGCATGACGGTTTGGCCGTCCTAAGACTGCCAGTGCTAGCCAAACCATCACGTCATGCACAATGATGGCAATGCCCACCACTCCTCCCCCCCTGCTGTGACCCCGTGCCCTAAGACTCAGCCACAGGGCGAAAAATAAAATGATCTGCATTTCGATCGTTTTAATTTTCGTTTGCCTCTAAGGGCAGTGGGTTGGCACACCTCCGCCATACTGGAGGAACCGCCGCTGAAATGAAGTACAAGTAAATTACACAACCGTAATCTGCACTGTGTGTAGACTACAAGCCTAAACTGCAATTCTATTTTGCTTTCTAAACTGAGCTCCCTTATCGTAGGCAAAATACATTTGCATTTGTACGTGCCACATTCTGATTCAAAGAATAAGGACGGCTGAAATATTATTAATGCATATTGAACTTGTTGCAGATAACATTCTGGGCTTGGCAACATAGGTAAACACAGAGCTGTTGAACGATGGCTGAAGTCCGTATGAATGCTATACTATACGTTTCGTTACATGGAGAGGGGTATTATTAAGAGGAATATTTATCCTCTGGGTTTGCAGCGTATTTTGGAGTTGATAAATAGAGGTTTTAATGGAAGTTAAGGTGTTAATCAATAGATAGAGGTTATTCCTCAAGATACCAACTTGTAACCGACTAAAACAAGGTAACGTTTAATCTCAGTTATTATTCTGTTTAGTTGCCAAATTTGAAATGTCAACTGTTGGCCACCAAAATGTGATAAGAAGGAAATTTGATACAGCCTTTAGGAGCATCCTTTACGTCAAGTATCTGGACCTACGACTGAGAGTGAATATGTGGGATGGATCAGATTATGAGTTGTAAGAAGAAAAAAATCAACTTTAGTCTGAAACTTTGTATAATGCCTGCAAGACCGGTAAGAGAATCTTAACAGTCTTTAAAACAATTTACACCTTGGGTGCTATGGAACAACCATGCTAACAGGTTGACTGTGTTGTTATTGGCATTCTAGTAAAGTAGCAGTGGGCTTTTTGTTGGCTCAGCGGATCTAGTGTTTCACAGCTTAAAACCTCACTACTCGAGGACTTTTAGCCTACTGGTCTCAACCTCGGTTTCAAAATATAGATTGCTAACATCTGACAATGCTCTAGAAAGTAGTCTCTTTGACCATTTAGTAAATAATACTTTACTACACAGGTAACTGGAACAGTGTGGAGATCTGTGAAATATTTTGGTCTGTATATTCCCAGACCCTTGTTTTGATAATGATGCCCAAACATTCTGCACTAGGAAATACAGGAGTTCAAAGAAGGTGCTTTCTCAATGCAATTTTACGTAGAAATATTGAACAGTAATACTGCAAAAACGCCACAATTGAATTACAACAAATTTGACAGAAAGTCAGATCTCAATCCAAGGAGTGTGCTTTTTGTCTTTTGGTGTAAATCCGTTCAGTAATTTTGGAGAAATCAAGGTTAATTAATTTACCCCCCCCCCCCAAGTAATACGAGAGGGAGGTACTACTTCCCACACAAAATAATCCAACCCTGGGAGTTGGAGGGGGGAATTATCGGGGTCCTTCTGAATGTCGGGAGGGGAACCCACACACTACAAAAAATAATTGAGCCCTGTGGATAGGGTCCACGGGGCATGCTGCCTCACAAAAAAAAACTTTGCCCCATGGAGTAGGGTCCCCGGAGCCCTTCCAAGTCTCTGGAAGGAGGCCACATGCCCCCTCCCCAAAATAATAAAAAAATTAAATACACCCCCCATCCCCAAATAAAGAATCCTTCTGCCCCGGGGGATGGGGTCTCCGTGGCTGCGAAAAGGTCCCCCTCCCAAAATAAAAAGAAAGACAGCAGAGAATGTAGAATAAGCATTGTAGCCGCTTACTTAATATGCACATATGCACCATTCAAGCTGGGGAGCGTCCCATAATGGCTTGTAAGGGCTACGTATTTGTAATATTTTATGCCTGTTGTGGCACAAAAAGGGCATAAGCATTACGAAGACTATATTTTTTTTCTTCTAAATGTTGTGGAAGGCTGCAGGAAGCACAGCAGCCTGCAAACCAAAATAATGTATTAAGTGTTCTATGTCATTGAGTCTATGACTGTAGGGGAGCTTAACATTACTTTCAAAGCACTATAAGCTGGAGCTTTATATCCTTTAGCTGGGGTGCAGGAACTCTTGAGGTTGATTCTATGGCTGTGTTTTGTGGCCTAACAAATGTAAAATGGCATGTTAATGTTTTTTTTTAAATACTTTATTGAAAATAATTTGTCACTATTATTAAACTTTGCAATGTGTGTATGTATAAAACATACATTATTATCGTTATAGGTGACGTTTTGACAAAGCCAATAGGCCTGCTTTATATATGTTTGATGATATTGTTAAGATTAGTTCTAAGTACCCATTCCTCTGTTTATCAGCTATGCTGTATTTTTATGCGCCTCTCTTGTTTAGAGTTAAGCAGCGTTAGAGAGTTCCAGTTGCATTTTGCTTATTGATTCAGCCTCAATGATATCATCAATTTCAGCAGCTTCATGTTCCGGTTTGTTCAAGGATGAGTTTGAGGAGTGCTATTTCTAAAGATCTCTTCAAGTCAATAACTAGCTAAATATTATCTCTGGGTATAAGTCTTTGGATAACGGTGCTGGGTTTGGTTTAAGTAGAATGTTAAAAAACAAAAAGGCATTTTGTTGTTTAGCAAGGTATGGTGGCTTGTTGATTTGGTATGGTTAGTTTCTCCGAAGCTTCTTATTTTATCTTAACCCAAGTCTGAAAATATTTTTTTTTCTTGCTGATGATTATAAGCTATAAATAGTATGCATAAAATAGCAAGTGCTCTTAATATGGCTTTTGAGAACATCCCTTGTGGTAGACTCACTAGCGCTGCAATGTCTTCTTGGGTGTCTGTGGTGGTGTATTTCTCGAACTGAACGAGGAGTAGTGTGAAATGAAATAACAAAAATGGGTTTTAATACAGCTAATTACCATGAAGCAATATGCTAGAAAGGCAACCAGAAAAATGTGGGTGCCATTCTGCCAAATGTTTCATTGACTGAAATGGTAAGTTACCTAAAACTTTATTTACATAAATTGCTTATATTTTCTTGATAGGCTGTAACAGGAGATAAACATCCCATTCTCTACTAATTTTATGGGTTCCTCTCGGAATACCGAACAATAATTACTTCTAGTATTACATAAGCTTTTTTTATTTTTAACACTCTTTATTGGCATCTTACAGAAATTCCAGTAACAAGCCCCCCAGGTTATATAACATTCGGCATATTTCTTCTGATACAGGATCAAGGTAATATTTAACACCATTACAATAATAACTATATAATTTTCTTACAAACTTAAGTCCTCCTCTTCCCACCCACCCTTTGGTGTCCCATGTCTGTATTCACGGATAGGGTTTAATAACCATCGTCCGAAGTGCAGTGCCATGCTGCCATCTAACCCAGTGCATGTTCCGGGGTTTGTTGTGTATCCCTCCCCTCATCTGCCCCCCCACCTTGGGGATCTCTCAGGTCTGCAATCATCTCGGACCATGCCCATACATCGTCCTCAAGTCTATCATCTTTTCTTATGTGTTTCATCCGAACCAATTCGGCTGTTGCCCACTATTTCATACCTCTCATCCATCTACTTAGACGTGGTGGAGTTGGGCTAAGCCATGAATTTGCTATCCTTCTCTTTGCCATCACCATCACTAGGAGCACGAACCCCCTACTCAGTTTTTCTTTTTCGGGATAGGTATTAAACTCAATAGAACTGAACGGGTCGTCCTGGGGATGCACTATCCAATCACCATGTGCATAAGCTCCAACACTCCCTCCCAAAATGGTAGTGCTACATAAACTTGTTTCCCATTGTCCACAAATGACCCATATCACCATAATAACCTAATCACCATCCTCTCTGATTTCATGGGTAGATTCCTTCCCTTGTTACGTTATGTCATATGCATTTGTAAAGAGCCTTATCGCCCACGAGGATATCCCTTAGCATCAGCTTTCTGCCTTCAGCTGCTCACATAAGGTATGTCTGCCTATGGCCTGTTCCCAACCAAAATCCAGATTACACAAGTGCACTGGGTAGGACAAACCAAAGCGTTTAAAACTACATTTAGTGTTGAGTATTCAAGTATCCTATGTTTTAATTCTAATTTATTTCTTACGTTATAACTTTAAAGCAGAGGGTTCAGAAATCTGACTATGGTCCCATGTACAGGTTTATCAACTTAAAGTCTGTCCTACTGACTTTGCTAACAATGGGAACATTTGCAACAAGGCATTACTCTCTAAAGAATGCATACAGGAAATAAATAATTGAATTTGACAAAAAATATGATGATTCAGTGTCTTTTTTCACATGTAAGCCCCTCATGGAATCCATTGGAAGCACTAGATGTAAGACAGAATGGCTTCAAACAGCCAGAAGCATGAGGTGAGAAACTATTACTCCTCTCAACGAAGTGAAACCCACCCTACGCATACTTTAAAGGATAGGACACAATAAATGTAAAGGCAGCTGCACAGTCAAGGCAGACCTAAAAAAAATAAAAATGGTGGGAAGACCACGTTGGCATCCCACACCAGATTGAATCTACTGCACCACACTGCTTTGGACTTTGAAACATGCAACCCCGGGGAACAATACTTCTTACAAGAGGCACACAAACTTCAGGATCGCATCATTGTAGTTTCTCAAGGGAACCATCATTGGAACATGGGTATGCTAAACTAAGACTGATGATTGTGGTCCAAAAATGCTAATTGCAATTTTGAGTCACTGTAAGAGACATTCCAAATTGTATACTCCTGTAACCCATTTACATTAGCCAGCACATTGTTGTTCACAATGAAAGCAAGGGAAAATCGACAGTCATCAAAGTAGTCAAAATTAGGAGAATCTAAAAGCACGAGCTGTTACAATTTCATTTTTCACTTTGAGGAATTTAGAATCTTACACCTTGGTAAATTTTTTACCCAATATACCCTCATTTTCTATTACACAACTCTGATGTGTTATTACACATATGCCATTACATACAATGTTTCTCGTCCTTCCACCAAGTTTGTAGGCTCTGCCAACATAGGTTATACCATCTAGAATCGGCTGTTAGCTGCATCCCCATTCTTTGCGTTTAAATTACTATTTCAACATTGTTTCTTCAACATTGAAAAAGTTGTTATATTTATGCAGCCTTTGATTTCCTTTAAGTTATCTCACCTTACAAGCTCTCAATTCCATCAGTTAATCTGCTAAACCTTTACTCAGTAGTATTCACTAACTTACAGCGAATACTATATTGTACTGTATCCCATAGTACTATTTATAAATGCCTCTGGCTCAGGCCCTAACTTCTTGAGTTGGTGTCTTTAATATTATACTCACACGAGGGCTTTACACTCTGCTGTTGTGGCCTTATTGCAGAGGCTTTCAGTGGTGGCAGATGATTTCCAGTTCTCACCATTCTAAATCTCCATCTCATTCTTTAAAGCTTACTTCTGAACTTTGCTGCTTTCCTTAGCCCTAGCAAGTCATTTTTTTTAACTCTATCTTGCTTGTCACTTTATATACTGTTTTTTCCACAGTTTAGCTAAATATAACCCTTATTTGGTGGGTGAGCAATTCACAAAATTCATCTAAAATAGTTAAAGATGTAACAGACATGATTAAGAAAGATAATGCATTGAAATACTTTGTACTCATGTTGGTGGTCTTATGAGGGGTGCCACTACCTACAACCGAAAGGAACTCCTGGACTGACACAGTGAACAACAGCCTTCTAAACACATAAATGGATTCTGAACAATTTACTTTCAAGTTAGTGAAAGATGGACAAGTTTCACACTGATAAAAGTTTAACTTTGTTAAAATGTCCTACAGTAAAAACACATACCTTATCAAGTTTCACTTCCAGTTCCGTCACATCACCTTCAACTTCCTCCAAAGCGGCTCTAAAGAGAACATAAAATACATTTTAAAAGGTAATACTTCACTCTGAAGATTATATGAATGCATCCATGCTACAAATAAAAATTTCTAGATTTTAAAATGGAAGCATAATTCTGCATATAACAATAGCTCTTATTTATATTTACATCCACATTTGAATAGATGTAAAAGGCAGCTGAGTGGCATATCTAGGTGTGAAGTATAGGCTAACACGACGAACCCTGAATCCATCCGTTAAATTACAGGCTTGGCTCAAATTGGTTGGGTGGAGCATTCAAGTATAGAGGTAATAAGGCAGCAAATGACTTCTATTTTTCAAAGTACAGGAAGCACCAGGGGAGTGATAAAGGGTTGTAAGGCAAGAGGGAGGATGGGCTGAGACATCAAAGATGTTCTCACCTCGCTTTGGTCTTGGGGATCTTGGTAATAGAAACCTGATCAACTTGCCTAGTAAAAGCGATCCAATTCCGCCATAGATGAACAAATAACAATTAAACATACTTCCACTTAGAAGTAATTGATTTAATAGCTGATGAGACAAGAAAGGCAAATAGCTTTTTATGAGCAAAAGACAGAAACGTAGGAAGGAAAGCAATTTATCAAAAATGATGGTAAAAGAATGTCAGAAATAATTATAATAACAGTTGTATATCACATCTGACCAAAATTTAAATAGAGTAAGGGATTCAAATAAAAAGTGCATCAAAGAGCCAACAACAACATAAGCAGCAGTCCATTATTTTAGATTTAAAAGTCTGGTTTGTAATACAGGCAGATAGATAGTAAAAAGAGGTCTGATTGGATTGATAGAGAGAGGGGTAGCCATCCAGTAACAATACACAGCCATTTTTACTGACAGTCCTTTAGTCAATATATGAAGAAAGTTAAGTTTCCCAAAAATAATAATAGTGAATAGTTGTATGTATACTTTAATGTAGTGTGGTCAGTTCAAATAAACGCATGTAGGCAAAGCCTGAATTTCTGAAAAGCACTACGGTTAACATTATGCATTATTTCATACTTATGATATTCGGATGGAACTAAACCACACTTATTTTGTAGTTCTGAAAAGATAATAACATACCTTGACTAATATTGATGTATATAAATTATAGCATCAACCCAGGATTGCCAACAATTATTAATATGTATCCTGTTCATAGGATTGTGACATTCATGCTCTTTCAGAACATGTATTACAGAAATGAAAAACGTATCAAAATCTAGATGTTTTTCTGTAGCTTTAATAGCTGTTTAATCACAGTATGGTTCTTAGAGGAAAGTAGAAATCACGACCATCTAAAAAGGATTATTTATGTTTTTCTCAATTTCAACCCATGTAGGAGATACTACAGGATCATTAGTCTGAATAAATAATAACCAAGTCTAACAATAAAGGCATGGTACTTGTAAATGGCAGACATCCCAGACCTCTATTAGTTTCATTACAACTAATTCTAGTGTTATTACTCTAAATGAAATCACAGAGCAAGACAGAGAAATGCAAAGGCAAAATATAAAGTAAATATAATATTTGTGGGGGAGAAAACATTTTTCATTGCTTCAATTCCCCCCACCAACTTAAGTGAAGTAAGACTATTTATCAATTATCTCTAACTCAATTTTCTTTTTATTATAGTCACTATTGAGTTCAATAGTATGATGAATAGGATTAGTGAATAATATCCCCAAGATATCTGTTTTTAGTTTGACACAAAATTATGTTAGTATTATTATGCATAGCAGGAGTGTAGTATAAACGTATTTGAAATAATTCAGTTTTATTAATATTAGGAGCATAGCCAAAGACAATATAACAACTACTTATTATTTGAAGGATGGCTTGGATAGAGGTCTCAGGGTGAGAGATAAACAACAAAGCATCACCAGCATAATTAGCAGTGTCAATAGAAATATTCTGAATTATTGTGCTCTTGTTACCTGGTAAATTCCTAATGCCAAATAAAAGTGGTTAAATTGCTAAAAGAAAAAGAAGAGGATAGAACAGGCAACTTTGTTGAGTATCTCCAAATAAGTTGAGACTTAGAAGTGATCCCAATGTAAAACATCTTAGCCAAAGTTTGGTTATAAAGAGGTTCGATAAAATTAATACATTGGGAGCAACATGGTGGAGTTTAACACTTGAAATATAAATTGCCAATTGACTTTATCAAATGCCTTCTCTGCGTCCAGAGCTAATAATCCTGAACGAGAATGTGAATTACAAATTGAAGTCAAAACGTGACAAATGAGTCTAGTATTATGTGTCCACCATTAATAAAAACAAGCTTGGCATGGAAGAATTGGGTAATACAGGTTTTTTCAGTGATTCTGTTGCCTTGATTTATTAATTAAACTATAAAGCTGAACTAGCTGGGCCTCTGCCTGGTTTGGGGTAAAAAATTATAAAGGCTTTGGAAAATTATCTTGCAACCAGGTATTAAGGGGCAAACACTGTAAATTGGGTTAAAAATTATAGAACTTGTTGAGAAAAACAGTTTTATAAAAATAAACAGATGGAATACTAACAGTATATGGTGTTTTCCCACAATTAAGAGATTAGAAAGTGTTTCGTTAGGCATGTAGGGGTAGCTAATACTTTAGCACTTTAAAAAATAATAGGCATATGACTAAAAGTTAAGAAGTCATCAATACATTTAGAAATAATAGCTGCAGGTGTAGTATATAAATTAAGGCAAAATTACTTAAGTTCATTATGTACAGATTTTGAGGAAAGCAATAGTTTCCCATGACTTGTACGGACTGCATGTAATTGGTTTCTATCTTTTTTAATGCATAAATAATTAGGAAGTCATTTTCCTGATCCATGGCCATACAAATATAGTCTAGATATGTAATTTTATATCTGTAAACAGCTCTTATACTGTGTAAAGACTTTGATACAAAGTTTATATAGTCACAATCTGCAATCAATATTACTGGATGTAATAAACAATTATTCATTTTGGTCTGCCCTGTTCCCATGATGCACTGGGCCAGGGACAGACTAATTTGCATACAGCCAGGTTCTGAAACTGGGATGGTGCAATGAGCTAAAAAACGGTGTTGGATCTAGCCCTGATCTCTTGACTGGGTGAGAGTATTCTGCTTAATTCAGAGACTCTGTCCCTCACCACCCCTTGTTGTAAATATTTTTGTCCACCCTAAGCGTGGAAGGGTATACTCAGACATGAGTCCCTTGCTCATTGCACCATCAGGATTCAAGCAAGCCGGGCCGAAGACGGCTGTAATGCCAGAAACCGGTCCCCGGAAGCTTGTTTCCTTCCCAGTGTAAGAATTGGCTTTTGTAGTCTGGTCTGCCCTGTTCCCATGATGCACTGGGCCAGGGACAGACTAATTTGCATACAGCCAGGTTCTGAAACTGGGATGGTGCAATGAGCTAAAAAACGGTGTTGGATCTAGCCCTGATCTCTTGACTGGGTGAGAGTATTCTGCTTAATTCAGAGACTCTGTCCCTCACCACCCCTTGTTGTAAATATTTTTGTCCACCCTAAGCGTGGAAGGGTATACTCAGACATGAGTCTCTTGCTCATTGCACCATCAGGATTCAAGCAAGCCGGGCCGAAGACGGCTGTAATGCCAGAAACCGGTCCCCGGAAGCTTGTTTCCTTCCCAGTGTAAGAATTGGCTTTTGTAGTCTGGTCTGCCCTGTTCCCATGATGCACTGGGCCAGGGACAGACTAATTTGCATACAGCCAGGTTCTGAAACTGGGATGGTGCAATGAGCTAAAAAACGGTGTTGGATCTAGCCCTGATCTCTTGACTGGGTGAGAGTATTCTGCTTAATTCAGAGACTCTGTCCCTCACCACCCCTTGTTGTAAATATTTTTGTCCACCCTAAGCGTGGAAGGGTATACTCAGACATGAGTCCCTTGCTCATTGCACCATCAGGATTCAAGCAAGCCGGGCCGAAGACGGCTGTAATGCCAGAAACCGGTCCCCGGAAGCTTGTTTCCTTCCCAGTGTAAGAATTGGCTTTTGTAGTCTGGTCTGCCCTGTTCCCATGATGCACTGGGCCAGGGACAGACTAATTTGCATACAGCCAGGTTCTGAAACTGGGATGGTGCAATGAGCTAAAAAACGGTGTTGGATCTAGCCCTGATCTCTTGACTGGGTGAGAGTATTCTGCTTAATTCAGAGACTCTGTCCCTCACCACCCCTTGTTGTAAATATATTAGTTATGGAGCAGTAGCTCCTCATATACACAAATAGATCTTAATACATGCAGATATCGAGCACAGTAGTGATTAGGACCTTAGCAATATAGATTAATTAGTGATTTGACAATATTTAGAGAAGAAGACCCCAATATTTGGGTTTTAGCTGATGAACAAAAAAATCACCTACAAAGAGAAAGGAAGCAGTGTCTAGCAATATAAATGACATTGATCCTTTAAAAGGAAAAGCCCTCACCTTATTTGAAATCACTGTGCAATGCCTACCTTTTAAAAGAAAGAAGGAGCAACCTTACTGACAATATTCCCTTTGCTGTTGATAATGCTTCCTTCCCGGACGTGAACTTCAGGCACAACAAATGAGAGCCATGCTCTGGCCCCAATACTCAACACAAAAAATCCGTACTCCTCACAATTTTATCCGAGAAACAGAGCTTTTTCACTGGAGTTTTTCTCAGTACAACTGATATACAAAGCATACCTAAAACATGCAAATATGAAGATCCTACAGCAGCGCGTACATCCCCCTTCACACACTCTGTGTTCCTTGTGTCCCATCCTCTGAATGTGACCTTACCTCAAAATTACAATGTACTTCTAAGGGTATTCACCCTAGTGGAAACTAGAACCACCTCTCATTGAATCTAACACATACTTCGCTACTTCTCACCTGGCTATGTTCCTAACGTGCGACTTTGGAAGAGGTTGGGTACGGATGCACTTTATGCATACACTTAATAATTCTGAGCAAAGCTTTGTTATCAACCCTAAATGGCAGGCCGCCTGATAACTTGTAAAAGGAGAGAAACAGTTCACCGAAGTATATATGTTGAACCATTTTTTGAGACAAACTCTGGTGTTTATTTCTGTACAGACATAATCTGATCAGCAAGTCATAGCAAACATAAATCATGGCAGACCAAATAAAACAATGAGGTTTACTAATCAAAAGCGTCATCAATTAAAGTCTAGAATTCAACAGATGTGTTGCATATTATTTTAAATCAAAAGGCGGAAGGGATATATGATTAAATGTGTTGTTTGTACAATGTTCCGCTGATTTCTACATAAATGGCGTGTACGACCTGGTGCAAGAGCCACACTGTAACTTTGACTAAATCATCATTTCAGGACCACACTACTACACCTCTCTATGTGGTGCGTAATCACCTATATTTCGAAAATAAACGTAAACTTGGCCCAGACAGTGACTGACTAGTAATACGCACTAACCTACATGAATCTGTGGAGGTGTGTCTATCGCATCATAACCCATAAACGTTGTATAATTTTTAATTATCTGTGAAGGAAGATTATTTTTAAGGTTTCACAATGTAAACCGAGGAGATAACAGTCTTAAAAATCAAGTAACAAAGAAATTGACGACATCATGAATATAGATGCTATTATAACAGTAATAATCTAAAATGGAAGCAGCTTATTTAATAAATTACACGTTTAAAGACTGATTTATTGAACTTTCACATAGCAGAATCTACATTAGGAAGGCCCTACATAGCACTTTCACCACTACCCAATGCAGGCTCAACCAGCACCACATTGGATACTCTCCAGGAACAAACATGCTTCTTCAGTCTGTTGCATGATGGCCCATCCAATATATTTTCTCATTCTCAAATACAGTGGAAACCGCAGTGACGACATAAGAGCTAATTCCTTTTTTACGTCCTGGTGTTCTCTTCTCTTTGCCTCAGTAGCTGCTCTCAGGTCTGGAAAAAGAACCTTCCAAGGTTCCTGAACCTACAGAATTTGCGTCAATATGCCTGATAAGTACGAGCTGATGGAACAGAGTCAGCCCAAGTTAAGCTGATCAGGAGTTCCAGGAGGCTTTCGATCTCATTTGGTGCATTAGTGTTATCGGTGCACCGAAGAGCATTCATGGCTGAATCTTCTCGGTTAAAACTCAAGTCTAATGCACTTCCACCACTATCATATACATCTTGGAAACAAGAAGGCCACAGGAAAGCATCTTCTGTTCCTCATTTTACCTTGTCTGCTGGCCCTCCAGTCAAAGGAACACCAGCTTCAAGCAGGCTAACATTATCTCTTGCTGTCTAAATGGCCTGAAGCTACCCAACAAACCTCTTCACGAAGCCAGTGAACAGAAGCATCTTACGAGGCCTGAAAAAAAGCGGTCAATTTTGCCCTCCACCAACCTCCGCCCATATTCTCCTTTCAGTCTTGATGCAGAGCATTTTCTGTGTTACAGGTTGGAGCAAAATCTGTGGACTTCATTATGTGAGCAGGAGAAAACGGTCTCACTCATCTCTCCTAAAGTGACATTGTCCAATCAAGCTCCCACAAAACTGTTAGGATTTTCTTCATACCAGTTAGGCCCAAGTAGAACAAATTTTCAATCTATGGACTGGAGGCCCCGTTAATCTGTTTCTTATTTTACTTTTGTTCAAAGAAGATGTTCTTCTTTGCTAGTGTTACTGGAAAAGTGTGTCTGCTCCGAATCACAGAAGGAATGCCTGCTGTCCCCAGCAATCTGAGACAGTGGCATTTAACTATCCGGGAAATGGACTTCAATGATGAACATTCAAGCATTTCCATCCAAGCTATAATAGGAAACACATTACAATAAGACGTTCGCCTGTCTTGTTTACAGGGCTGTTTAACAGGCCTTGACTTATGAGCTTTTATTTATAATATGAGGAACATGTTTTACCACCAACGAAAGGTATACAGACTAAGATCTATACTAGATAATGTGTATCACTTTCCGTGTGGCCCTTTGTACTTTGGTGATCAATTACTCATTACAAAAGAAAGTCTCATGTAGAATCTGAACTTTAAGGTAAAACTCAAATAATGTTTTTTTAATGAATTTGTACTTTTCATAGGTTTCCTTTGAAGACTCAACGCCAAGAAGGTTAAACGCTAAAACCAATACATGCTGCATATCCTGTATGACTGACTTAACAAATAGAAACAAATATTGTGTTCACATAATGAGGATGGTCAGAAGGTGGTTTGTGGTGAATCAAACAAAGCATTATATAAAGCAACATTAAATAGTACTTTTGGTTGTCAGGGTGTCTCGCAGAGCTGTCATTCTGGAGAAACTGTCCATTTTGGTACATGCAAGCCATTTTTTTTCTACTAACTCCATCTACATACATATGCTATTTATGTATGTGCGCAGAGTGTAATATGCTAATTATTCTCATTACGAATCTTTAAGCAAATCATATCTGCAGGTACGGATTATGACACAAACTAACCTGAGTACGAAAAAGTGCGTGTTTGTGTGTATATACATATATATACACACACATATATACATATATACACACACAAATAAATATATGAGATAGTAGCTAAAAATGTGTGAAGTCATGGTGAATTTTTTATTAATAACTAAATTTAGCGAAGAAAGAAAAATGTGAATATCAAATTTCACTCTACTGATTTTATAACAGACATCCAGTATTTCCATACGTTTGCATACGCCCACTTGGGGCGGGAATTGGAAATATTATCAGGTGTTCCTCATGACTGTCTGCCGGTGCTCTTTTTCTTCAGCCCGTCAACAAGGACACAGAGTGTTTGAAATGCGTTGGGCATTTTGAGAAAGTGATGTGGAGAGGGAGACTACAACACGGGAGTCTTCAAATAAAGATGTTAAAACGTCTTGATTTGAGGGCACCTCATTGTAATGTAATGTAATGTAATATATATACATACATATATATATATATATATATATATATATATATATTTATTAGCTAAAAATGTGTGAAGTCATGGTGAATTTTTGAAGCACTAAATTTGGGCAAAGAAAGAAAAGTGTGAATATCAAATTTCATTCCACTGATTTTAAAACTTACATCCGGTATTTCCATCAGTTTGGCACACTTGACAAATGTTAAGTACATTACTTTGGGGAACTAAAACATTTTAGAAAGAGACCCTTTTAAAGGTAATAAACACTAAAGTGAGAAAACTTGTAGAAATACTGCAATTTGTAGAGAGAGTAAGCACTCCCTCTAGGCTAGTATTTGAACCTGTCCCACTCTGCAAGATCACTCCCAAACATTTTGCATTTCCCCTCCTGTTTTGCTGGATTTGTTTTTGTTGGCTTTAAGACTCTGCACAATTTACAGCTGCTAACCAGTGCTAAGTGCATTTGCTCTCTCCTTTGAACATGACAAAACGGTCTTACACCAAATTGCCCTATTTAATTTACTTGTAAGTTCCTAGTAAAAAGGTACTATAGGTACCAAGGGTTTCGAATGTAAATGCTACTAGTGTGCCACCCAAGTAATTAGACCTTTAAAACATGTCCGATGCCTTACACTGTAGCCTATGTGCAGTTTTAGACAGTTGGACGTGTATTTTTAACTTTTACATGTTATGGTAGTACAAATCTTACAAATTTGTTTTTCACTACTGAGAGGATAACTTCTCCCATAATATAACATTGAGTTACCTTATAATATGTAATAAGTGATAACTTTGTTTGGGGGCAGGGGTAGGGGTAGGAATGTCATGTTTGGTGTCTGAGTAATTGTAATTTGAAACCCTCTTTAATGATAAAGTTGGATTTTAAGTCAGCATTCTGAAAATGCCAGCTTGAGAAACTTGCCATTTCCTTGTCCTCACCATTCGGTGCCTATTCCAGTATCCTGGGTCACATGACTAGGTGTAGTTACCCTTTTTGTATTCCAACAACACAACCACACAATAGAGAGCCTAGGTGTTGCCAGGATAAGTCTTCCAAGACCAGATGGGGAGATGGGGGGGGGGGCGCTGAGCTGTGCACAGCCCCACTTGCACTTTAAACAACACTGCTCAGCCCACACACAAAGGCCTATTGTGTCTTCAGATAAAATGGGACCAGGGCAGAGAGTCAGAAATTCCAGATACTTCTGTAGAGGGATAATTCAAGAAGTTTGTTCCACTTCAAAGGCGGCACCAGGTATCAAATTAGGACCCTCCAACCCACTCTTCAGTACACTGCTGGACCAGTGAAAACTACAGAAGGACTGTCCTGCTGCTTAGAGCGTGCCCTGATGTCTGAGAGAAAAGACTAGACCTGCACCTTTCATCCCAGGTTACCCGAGTGACTCCAAGGGCAGGTTAGGCCTGTTCTATGCTACCAGGACACCAGCTCTAGAAGTCTCCCTACAACTGCCCTGCTGTCTCTTGCTGTACTGGACCTTCCTGGACCTACAACTGGATCTGCATGCACCCTGCTGGCTGCTGCTGGAGTGAGTTGCTGGTCCCCAAGAGGTGTCTCTCAAGTTCTGGACCCCAGTTGACCTCCTACTTGAAGAAAAGGAGAAATCCTGAAGATTTTGGCTCTTCACGAAAGTGAACAGGCCTGTTTGTGCCAAGATCTTCCTGTCCAAGTCAACCATAAACATAAAGCACCAGTGAGCCCAACTCTATGCACAACAGCGACCGCCAGCAACGCAAGATCTGCACTTTGCACTACAGCATCTTTGTGTTACAGCGACGACCATCCGCAGCGCTCTCCTGGCTTCTCGCGGCCTCTTACACTGTGAACCGAACTCTTTGCGCTTGATTTTAGAAGGTATCCTTTTCAGTGGGATTAACATGGTCCCTGTATCCAGTCTGCACTCCATCGAGGCTGGCCTGAACTTGTGACTTTCACCTAGTCTTGTACAACCAGATAGCCAAGAGTGGCACTCTACTGTTTGGATTGATGTCATTTGATCACAAAACATTCATTACATTTTAGTATATATGTCTAAATTGTTTTGGATTTTTCTTGTGCTGTGTTTTCACTTTATTGCGGTTTGTGTGTTGCATAAATACTTTATATAGTGCCTCTCAGTTAAACCTGACTGCTTTTGTACCAGGCTACCAGAGGGTTAAGGTTAATTTAGTGACTTTTTGGGGTTCAGCCGGTCAAGGATTGTGGCTGTAGCTTGAGAAGGGCTAACACCCCCCTCAACCAACAACTCAATTTCTCACTGGTAGTCAATGGCAAATCATAATCATCTACACCACCACTACCTCCGGATGACTGCAATTCAGGAATCACCAGGGCTCATAAGAACACCAGTTGCAAACAACACATTCATGCAATCTGCTGCCCAAACAGGCTGCAAAAAGAAATGCTTCCCATTTGTATCTTAAGCCCAAATAATCAGTAACAGGGTGTTCAGATAGCAACAAAGCATCTGGATGTGGTTAGTTTGTGGGAGTTTGTTCCGAGATCCCTACAAGGAAACTGCTCTGCAAGCTGTCTTGCAATAATCAGGTTAATAGTTTCTGTGCGGCGTGTGAAACCCTGCAATGGACTTCTGCCGCTATAAGAAAAATAGCTTAACAAATAACCAGTTTCTCAGCTTTTTTGAGAAGGGACAACAGAATTCTTTATTTCTCAGACTGAAAGGACACCGCTAAAACATGACTAAAACTTTGGGTCAAGCTATCAAAGTATTAATAGAGCCAGTCTGATGTACTCAAATCTTTCTGTTTAGGGTCAAATCATTATTACTCATTTTTGGTGGTAAAATAGGTATTTAAAGACGCAGCAGGGACGCCTGTAATGCCTGCATTGAGGCAACATGCACATAAGTTTGTCGAGTCACTACTTCCAGAGCACGTGGTCTCCAACCTTTTCTGTAATAAGAGCTGCTTATGTTCAGGGAACATAATCCGAGCTCCTACTATTATTCGTGTTGTATAGTGACCGAATAAGACAAGATTACATTAGTGTTCACCTCGCGTAAGCAGTGTTCAACTCAGTGCATCAGGTTAGGTTGTCAGCAGTAATGCAAAAAGAGATTTATCAACTTGTAAAGTCTCTTCATGGATAATACATTCCAGTCCTAGCTGCACTGCCCCTGGCACAAAGGTTTGAATAAGAGTAATAAATCATTCTCAGCGCTACATGATGTATCACTCAAATTTATTCTTTAAATATACGTTGGAAGTTCAACCATGTTTCTGCAAACATAGGCTATTTCATCTTCAACACACCCTTTTCAATACATACGTTAATTAATCTATGCAAAAGCATCTAACTTAGTAGGCGAGGCTTCACATAGGAGAGCTACTCACAGGTTGCTGGAGAGCTACCAGTGGCTCGCGAGCTACCAGTGGCTCGCGAGCTACTCGTTGGAGAAACCTGTTCTAGAGCCTATGCTCTGGTATCTCAAGTTATTCATAATTTGCTGTTGGTTATCTGCAAAACTGTCACAAATACTGAATCTTTAAAGTTTCCATTGACTACCTACAATATAGAGCTCAATGGATGGACGATCCACAGTTACTATGGTGCTTCCCCGGCACTGTCCCACACTACTGGCTTGATGCACCAAAAAGCCTACTTCCACCCTCAGCGAAAGCTGAACAGTGTCCCCCTCACCAACCAGTGAGAAGGTCAACAGGTGAGGAGCACCTGACAGACTGCTTGGGGTACCGGCCCACTACCCTTAGAAGAATGCTCAACTCAAGTAAGCAAGCATTTGAGTCTCTCTTAACTCAATCAATCAATCAATCATAGTACTTGTATAGCGCACTACTCACCCGGCAGGGTCTCAAGGCGCTTGGGGGAAGGGGTCTGCTATTGCTCGAACAGCCAGGTCTTGAGTTGTCTCCTGAAGGCGAGATGGTCCTGGGTCAGCCGAAGATGGATGGGGAGGGAATTCCATGTCTTGGCCGCCAGGTAGGAGAAGGATCTGCCACCAGCGGTGGCTCTTCGGATGCGTGGTACGGCGGCGAGGGCGAGGTTTGTTGAGCGTAGCTGGCGGGTGGGCGTGTAGAAGGTCAAGCGGTCGTTGAGGTACTTGGGGCCCAGGTCGTGGAGAGATTTGTGTGCGTGGGTGAGGAGCCTGAACGTGATCCTCTTGCTGACGGGGAGCCAGTGCAGGTCCTTCAGGTGGCCGGAGATGTGGCAGCGTCGGGGGATGTTCAGGATGAGTCGGGCGGAGGCGTTCTGGATGCGTTGGAGTCTTTTCTGTAGTTTGGCTGTGGTTCCGGCGTAGAGGGCATTTCCGTAGTCCAGTCGGCTGGTGACGAGTGCCTGGGTGACTGTCTTCCTGGTTTCGGTTGGGATCCATCGGAAGATTTTACGGAGCATGCGTAGGATGTTGAAGCATGATGAGGAGACGGCGTTGACTTGTCTGGTCATCGAGAGGGAGGAGTCCAGGATGAAGCCCAGGTTGCGTGCGTGGTCTGTTGGCTTGGGAGTGGCGCCCAGGGCGGGGGGCCACCAGGAGTCGTCCCAGGCGGAGGGCGATGGTCCCAGGACGAGGACTTCCGTCTTGTCTGGGTTCAGTTTCAGGCGGCTGTTCTTCATCCACTCGGCGACGTCTTTCATCCCTTCGTGTAGGTTCGTTCTGGCAGTGGCGGGGTCTCTGGTGAGGGAGAGGATCAGTTGGGTGTCGTCGGCGTAGGAGATGATGTTGAGGTTGTGCTGGCGAGCGATGGCTGCAAGAGGTCTCATGTAGATGTTGAAGAGGGTGGGGCTGAGTGATGATCCTTGCGGTACGCCGCAGATGACTTCGGTGGCCTCGGATCGAAACGGGGGGAGGCGGACTCTCTGTGTTCTTCCGGTGAGGAATGAGATAATCCACTCCAGTGCCCTCTCTTGGATACCGATGTTGCTGAGGCGTTGAGCTAGGGTGCGGTGGCAGACGGTGTCGAACGCTGCAGAGAAATCCAGGAGGATGAGGGCCGCAGTTTCCCCGTTGTCGAGCAGGGTTCTGATGTCGTCGGTGGCTGCGATGAGGGCGGTCTCGGTGCTGTGGTTGGCTCGAAAACCGGGCTGCGAGGGGTCGAGGGATCCGTTTGTCTCGAGGAAGGCTGCCAGCTGTCTGTTGGCGGTCTTCTCGATGACTTTGGCAGGAAAAGGGAGGAGCGAGATGGGGCGGAAGTTCTTGAGGTCGGTGGGGTCAGCTGTTGGTTTCTTCAGTAGGGCGTTGAGCTCGGCATGCTTCCAGCTCTCCGGGAAGGTGGCGGTGTTGAAGGAGGTGTTGATGACGTCCCGGAGTTGGGGTGCGATGATGGAGTCGGCCTTGTTGAAGACGTGGTGGGGGCAGGGGTCGGTCGGAGATCCAGAGTGGATGGTGTTCATCGTGCGGGCTGTGTCTTCGGTGGTCACCACTCTCATATCCAAATGATTGCATGTCACATGATTGTGTATATGAATGATGTTCATGGAGGATGTGGGATGAAGGAAGTCCTTTGTATGGTCCATTGTATACAGCACAAAATGGTGTTTCCTCACACACTGTGAAACAAAGCCATTCTGGTTTCTCTGTACCAGATGAGTCCCTGGGTCTCCTCAGGCACTTTAACCTCGTCTTGGTTCTAAATGTCACCTAAAATCAGGTCACAGCCCGGCCAAGACACAAAGCACAACTGGAAATGGACTGATGGCCTAGACTAGACTAGTTCAAAAGCTTCGTGGTGGGAGGAGGAGCCAAGATGGCCACCGGAGCGGACGTGTAGGCTCCCGGCTCCGCGAGCTCTCGAGCCCCGCTCTGAAATCCTGATTACCATCCTGAGGTCGCGCTGCAGCGGGGTGCCGGTGATTGCGCGCTGTCCTCATTCGTGTTCCCCCGGAGTCTCTACCTGCCCGGTAACCGGAGTTATTCGGGAAGTTGTTTGGTGGCCTCCGCCGCCCTGAAGCCGGGACCTACGCCGCTGAATGCAGCCGGGTCCTAATTGATCAACACCAGCCAGCTGGGCCTGGTCGGAGCCGGCCCTTTGAGACGCGTTGACTGCTGACTGGGAGCAGGAACGGAATTTCTCAGCTGGAGCGCGGCTCCTCACGCCGCGCGACTGGAGGGCGTTTGCGAGATGGGGGCTCCCTGGGAATACTTCTTCTTTGTGAAAATCCGGAGGTGAGCGGAGCCGACCCCATTTTCGAAATTGCCCGGTTTTTGCGGACCGCCCCCGAATTTGCCCCAGCCTTGCATTGATGAGGGGATGGCTGTTACAGAGGATCGTTCCCTCGAGGTACGCCTTGTTGGCATCGGTACCTTGGACTGCGGTCTGCCGGTGCCGTCCTCGCCCCCATCTCATTGTCATTCTCCCTCCATGGTGAACACGTTTGATGGCGCCCTACGCGAGTTGAAATGCAGTGCCCTGCCTATCGATGTGATGTGTGATGGGGTATGCGGGTCATCTCGTAACACGGAGGTGTGGAGTCACCTATCTGAGCTATCCTGTGGCACCATTCTCGCTGCTCTTGGGGATCTACGTTCTGTGTGGAGGGATGGTTACCGAGAGCTGGGTGATAAACTTGATGGCGTTCAGTTCACTCTGAGGCGGATACGGCGGAACTGCTCCCAGTGGGGTGACGATTTGCCTTCTCCAGTTCCTGAGGGGGCTACAATGTTTCCGCGCGAGTGCAGAGGGGAGCGTATTCTCCCTGATGGTGTTGGTGCCCGCGGAGGACGGCCGTCTGCTAGCGCCTGTGGCACTGCAGTGTATCTCTCCCACCTGGGGGCTGAGATTTCGTTTGTGGTATCGTCGCTACCGCCCCGAACAATGCTTTTTCAGCTGTTAGCCCCTTTGACGGCTTCCTCCTTCCAAGCCCCACTTTCCTTGCTATGGATTGAGTATCATCGGGCGAACTTGGGGGCGATATTTGTCGATGAAGATGGCCATATTGGTACCTGGCGGCGTCCATTTTGTATTTACGGACCACTCCTCTGCCGTGCGTGGACATTTTGTTCCTTTGTGTTGGATGGGACGGGCTTCCCTCGGGAGCCATGTTTAGGGGGGCTCGCGCGAACAGGCCAGGGCTAGGTGCTCCCTATTATAGTTGATGGCTGCTTGGCTGGCGGAGGATTGGATTGACATGTCCCAATGTAACATTCAGCTGTGCTGTTTTTGCTGTCTCTCTCCATTCATTACCGTAACCGTTGCTTATCATTGTTGTCATTTATTCTTGGGGTGGAGAGTAAACCTGAGGCTTGGGAGACCGGGAGCTCATATGTATGACCCTCCTCCGATTTATATAGTTTCTTTTTCCTTTCTGTCTTTCTTTTCTTTGTCTATATTTTGGGTACTCTTTATTGGGCGACAGACACACTGCTAGGGGGGGGGGTAGGCCGTAGCCTCTGCATGTGTGTAGGGTGAGCGGTGGGGAGGGGGGGGGGGGTTATTTTGTCCGTTTTCAGTTTCTATGGGCCTTATTTTTTCTTTTCCTTTCTTATTTCTTTTCTCCTCTCTTTTTCTCGGGTCAGTAGGGTTGCTTGATGTGGGGTGGATACGGACTGGCGCGAAATATTTTGGTGGTTGTTTATCCTTTCATTGCTATTTATGTGCCGTTCTTTGCTTATGTTTCCCTGTTCGTTGGATATCCTTTGGTGGGCGTCGCTCACTCTTGCTCTCGATGGACTATATGGTTACTGATCCTTCTCTGTTCCTTTCCTTTTACGTACGTTGTTTATATATTTAAAAATGAACCTTAATTCTCCTGTTTCACGGCAGTCTGATATTTTCCAGTGTAATTCTGAATGCTTGCTACTTTGTATTACCGTACTGCTGAGTTACCGTATAACTTATGAAAGTGCTTAGACATACGTTAAGGCCGGCCAGGTGGTTGTAGGCCCATAACTGTTTGCTGATACTGCACAATTAAGGTTTTAAAAAAAAAAAAAAAAAAAAAAAGCTTCGTGGTGATAGCATACCTCTGCTTAGGGTGTCTTAGTTGTGAAGAGCTCAAGACACAGCCGAAAACCATCTAGGGCCTTACCCTTTATGTGGAATGTGAAATTCCCATGTCTGTACGCTAATACCAATCTAGAAATAGCAGAGACCCTAACTGAGTAGCCTGCAAGGCACCAGTGCCCTGCCATTCTTTGCAGACATGCCCGAAACGAGTTTCCATGAACCGGATTGGACACTCGGTAGGTGGTGAGGTCATCAGAGCTGGAAATAATAGTCAAAAACTTGAGCTTGTTTTCAGCTTCTACGTGGAAACGGATGACAAAATGACTCCAACCTGTAGGTTCAACCTGCTCGCTTTAAAAAGTCATTTCCTTACTTTTCATTCCCATCATTAGCTGGTAAAGCATTAATAAGGAGTAGTTTCTGTCCTGTAACTTCAGTTCTGTAGTAGGGGTATCTCTGTTATAGTCATAATCTAGTGAATAGTCCCGCCCATATGCGTGGACCCTGGAGCAATCAAAAATAATCTCTTACAGTGTCAAAAAATGCAGAAATGCATAGACACTTAGGAGAGAATTTAAAGACAGATAATGCAGCCAAAAAGGCTACACTGTCCAGTACTTCAACTAGAAATTCCACCACAAAATCCACAAAACAGCAAAGCCTGTACAGATTTCCCTTGCTTAACAGCAAAATCCCTCAGGAATGATAGAGAGAAGAACCTGGACAGACAAGCCCCATAGGCTGCCATTATGTGGCTTAAATAGGATACTGTGCCTTTAAGGAACCTTCCAGAACCTTCTCCCAGTATCCCAGAATGCATAGCAGGTCCAACTTAGTTTCAGTTCTTTTTGAAGGCGTAAACAACGCCAGACCTGTAGCATTATGTACCTGAACAAATCTCCACCGGGGAGGCGGGAGGGCGCTTATGACTATAACAGAGATACCCCTACTACAGAACTGGAGTTACAGGACAGAAACTACTCCTTCTGTAGTAGGGGATCTCTGTGTATAGTCATAATCTAGTGAATAGAATGGCAAGCCCATCCCCACATCAAGCGGCGGTGGAGAATATGAAAATCACGCCACTATTGTGCGAACAAATTCCGCAGCGAAGCCTGCCCAACCTGAGCGTCTGCCCTGGCATCAGTGTCCAGGCAGTAATGCTTAGCAAAGGTATGGACCGACTTCCAAGTGGCCGCCTTGCAGATCTCTGCAAAGGGAACATTACGAAGCATAGCTGTCGTAGCAGCTTTGCCTCTGGTGGAATGAGCCTTAGGCTTACCCCCTAAGGTCTTATTAGCTTTGCAGTAACACAATTGTATGCAGGACACAATCCACCTCGAGATGGACTGCTTAGAGGTAGCAAGACCTGTCCTGACTGAGCCATAATTAATGAACAATTGGTCTGACCTACGAATATCTTTAGTCTTATCAAGATAAAACTTCAGCACCCTCCTCACATCCAGGGAATGTAAAGACCTTTCCGCTGGAGATGACGGATTCTGAAAGAACGTAGGCAAAGTGATAGTCTGATTGATATGAAAATCAGAAACAACCTTGGGAAGAAATTTAGGGTGAGTACGCATAACAACCTTAGCAGCATGAAACACAGTATAAGGTTCTTGGCAACACAATGCCTGAATCTCACTCACCCTGCGGGCCGATGTAATGGCCACGAGGAACGCCGCCTTCCAGGACAGGTGCTGCAACGAAGCCTTATGAATGGGTTCAAAAGGCTCCTTCATCAATCTGGACAGCACCACATTCAAGTCCCACGAAGGCGAAGGAAGCCTGACAGGAGGGAACACTTTCTTCAAGCCTTCCAAAAAATCTTTGATCACCGGGATCTGGAAGAAGGAAGTCTGTGAAGGGCCTTTCCTGTAGGCAGTCAAAGCAGCCAGATGAACCTTAATGGAATGGACATTAAGGCCCGACTGCGCCAGATGCAGCAGATACGGAAGGATGACATCTTCCTTGCATGTCGTAGGGTCATAGTTCTTAGACTTGCACCAGATGCAAAACCTCTTCCACTTGTAAGCATAAGAAGTCCTAGTGGAAGGTCGCTTAGCCTCCTTCAGTATGTCCATACAATCTTCTGGGAGATTCAAATGGCCATATTGCACTATTTCAGGAGCCATGCCGCCAAACTCAAAGACGAGAGGTTGGGGTGTACCATCCGCCCCCCGAACTTCGTGAGAAGGTCCGGCCTGCACGGCAGCTTCATGTGAGGAAGGAGAGAGCGGTGAAGCAGGTCCGTGAACCACCACTGTCTGGGCCATTCCAGGGCAACCAGGATCATCCGCGCCCTGGACTGGGACAGCTTGATGAGAACCGCCGGAATCAGGGGAATTGGTGGAAAAGCGTACAGAAAGCTGTTCGACCAGTTGATCCATAACGCGTTCCCCAGCGTCCCCTGCTGGTAGTACCTGGAGGCGAAGCCTTGGCATTTGCTGTTTTCTGCGGTGGCGAACAGATCCACGTCTGGAGTTCCCCACCTTGCGAAGACTTCTCCTAGTACTTCGTCGTTTAAGACCCATTCGTGGTTTTCTTGAATGAGTCTGCTCAGTTCGTCTGCCTGAACATTCTGTACACCTGGCAGATGGGTGGCCGTTATAGACAGTCCTCGAGCCAGAAGCCAGTGCCAGATCGCCTGCGCCTCCTGCGACAGAGTGCGCGATCTCGAGCCCCCCTGCTTGTTGAGGTAATACATCGTTGTCGTGTTGTCTGTCTGAACAAGCAGAGAGTTGGTCTGAAAGGACGGGTGAAAAGCCTTCAGTGCCAAGTGCACAGCCCTGAGTTCCAGGAAATTGATGTGGTACGTGGCCTCCATCTGGGACCACGTCCCTTGAATTTGTAGGTCTCCGGAGTGCGCTCCCCAGCCCTGGAGAGAAGCATCTGTCACGATAGTCTGTGTGGGAATGTCCTTGTGGAAGGGAACCCCTCTGAGGAGATTCTCCTTCGAGCACCACCACTTCAGAGACTGAAGAGCATGCAGAGACAGTCGTATCTTGTCGTCCCAAGATCCTCTCCTCTGGTCCCATTGATCCTCCAAGCACTCCTGTAGCGGTCTCATGTGCAGCCGCGCATGTGGCGTCAGGAAGATACACGAGGCCATCGATCCCAGCAGAGAAGACACCGTCCTCACTGTCGTGGACGGAGTAGACATGAGAGCCTGAGCCTTCCGAAGGAGTGATAAACGTCGCTCTTCCGAAGGAGACACGCTTGCCGACAGTGTATTGATGGAGGCTCCCAAGTACTGGATGCACTGGACCGGAATCGGGACCGACTTGGACATGTTGATGTGCAACCCCAGCTTGTTCAAGAGAACGCACGTCTTCTGGAAGTGTGCTTGAGCTTCCGAGAAGGAGGAGGCCTTGATCAACCAATCGTCCAGGTACGGGTAGACAAACACCTTGTTCTTCCGCAGGTGTGCCGCTACCACTGCCATGCATTTCGAGAATGTCCTGGGTGCAGACTTCAGTCCGAAGGGCAGCACCGTGTACTGATAGTGATTGGTGCCGACTTGAAAACGCAGAAACTTCCTGTGTTTGCATGCAATGGGCACGTGGAAGTATGCGTCCTGTAGATCTATGGCACACATCCAATCTCCTCGTTGCAGCTGAGGGTAGATTTGATGCAACGACAGCATGCGAAACTTTTCTCTGCGAATCCACTTGTTTGCCTGTCGCAAATCCAGAATGGGCCTGAACTCGTTTTTGTCCTTCTTGCGGACAAGAAAGAACCGAGAGTAAAGACCTCTTCCTCTTTGAGACAGAGGTACGGCTTCTATCGCCCTTTTCCTTAGCAGAATGTCTGCCTCTGCCTGAAGCTCGCGCAGTTGATACTGCGAGCTGACGGGAGGAATCGATGGAGGAGGGCTGGTGAAACGCAGACTGTATCCATTGCAAACAATATTCAGCACCCACTTGTCCTGAGTAATTTTTCTCCACTCTGCCAGAAAAAATTGAACGCTTCCCCCCACCGGAGCGGGTAACGGACGAGGGGGAAGTAACAGCTCAGGGTCGAGGCCCGGCCGGGCCCTTGGAAGCGGTAGAGGACTGCTGTCTACCTCTACCCCCCTGGCGTTTCTGGAAGGGCCGTCTGTACTGCTGCTGCTGTTGCTGCTGCTGATGTTGTCCGGCAGACTGCCCTCTTCCACGACCCTGCGACCCGAACCGCCGTTGGAACTGGCGGTAGGGTTTCTTCTCCTTGGGCTTCTCCAAGCCCACCGCCGTCAGGGTCTCCGCCTCGGCCTTCATCCTGGCCATCTCGTCATCCGCGTGTTTTCCGAAGAGGGTATCTCCGGAAAACGGGAGATTCGCCACACGTTGTTGTGCTTCTGGCTTAAGAGACGTCAACCGGAGCCAAGCATGGCGCCTCTGGTTAATCCCGTGGCAGTATCCGTGCGCAGACAGCAAGGAAATATCCGCCGCGGCGCTAATGGCCTGGTTAGAGACCAGCATCCCCTCCTGGACGATCTCCATGAAGTCCTCTTTGCGGTCTCGAGGAACGAGGTCCGCAAACTGCTCCATTGAGTCCCACAGTGCAAGGTCGTATCGTCCCAACAAAGCCGAGTCACTGGCAGCCTTCATTGACGAGGAGGATGTACCACACGCTTTTCGCCCAGCAGAGTCGATCCAGCGGCTCTCCTTGTCCGGAGGCACCGTGGACGCAGGGGAGGTGGCATGAAGCTTCCGGGCCGCCGTCACAATGACCGAATCCGGCGCCGGGTCCTTTCTCAAGAAGGCTGGGTCCGAGTCCGGAGCTCTGTATTTCTTGAGGAGCCTGGAAGGCGCAGACTTCACAACCGCCGGCGTCAGGAAAAGCTGTTCAGCCGGCTCGAGGAGCCCCGGCACCAGAGGCAGTAGGGGGCGAGACAGGTGTTTCTTGTGTAACGTCTCAAAGATGACAGAAGTCGAAGGCGTAGGCGCTTCAACTTTGATCCCCAACTTCGCCGCTCCGCGCAGGAGAACCTCTTGGAATGTGCCGATATCGTCGATCGGGGACACCCTAGTCTCCGGCGAATCAGACAGCGTGGGCGAGTAAGAACGGGTCCCAGATGAGCGTGACCTGGACCGACGCCTCCTATGGCGATGCCTGGATCTCGATGAAGATCCGCGGCCACTCCTGGACTTGTCACGTCTCCCCGAGCCAGACCTCGATCTCTTGGGCCTGGGATGGTCCGCCGGCCTCCCCGGTTCCGGAGTCCGAGGCTTCGGCTTCGACTTAGGAGTCTTCTTCGGCGGCGTCGGAAACTTGGGCATCGACACCGCCCGCGGTGGAACCGGGGGTGGGGGAGTCACTGGAAGCGGGGCCTGCGGAGCCGGTCGAGCAGGCAATGCAGGGGGGGTCGGAGCCTTCGGAGGTGGACCCCTTGGCAAAGGAGGCAGTGAAGGAGGCGCTGAAGGCTTCTTCGGGGTATATACCTCGGAATACGCCGTTCCCGGCGAGCCATCATCCTGTCCGGAATGTGGGGAGCCCCCCACAGTCCTGGGCCTGTCTTTTCGACCTCCTGACGCCGAAGATCGGTGCCCAGACGGCGAGCCTGGGTCCCTAGATGTCGAACGGCCCTTCGGCGTCGACCGCCTCTCACTCCTCGACGTCGAACGGTGTCGACGTCTCGACGTCGACCCCGACCAGATGGACGAGCCACGGAATCTCGACGACGGGCGATGGTGCCTCGACGGCGACCTCGACCTCTTCGGACGTCTGGACGTCGACCTGGATCGTCTCGACGTCGACCTCTTGGAACGTTTCGACGTCGATCTCTTTGAATGTCTCGACGTCGACGTCTTCCGCGCCGGAGACTTCTTCCGTCTCGACGGCGGCTTCGACGACGAGGATCCCCTCGACGACGATGTCCTCGACGGCGAACGGCGGTGTCGCCTCGACGGCGAGCGCCGACGCCGGGTCCTCCGATGTCGACCACTCGACGCCGACGGCGACGACGAGGAGATCGACACCGGCTTCGACGGCGGCCGGAACACGTCCCTCGACGTCGACGGGCGACGTTTTCTCAACCCAGAGCCCTGGGGAGACCGGGAACTGGCCGTGGACCTTCCCCTTGACGTCGTGGTCAGCGCAACTGACACAGACGGAGATATTGGGCGCGGGCTGGACTTCCTGCCCCTGGGGAGCCCCCCAGAGGCCTCAGCATGGGCAGAAGGAGCCCCTCCTGACCCACCTCGTGCCTTCAATCTTCTTTCTTCAAGTCCCTGAAGTCTGATTTTACGCCTGTCCTTCAGGGTCCTTCCAGAGAAGCCTCTACAGATCACACACTCCTCAGGGATGTGGGAAGAGGGAAGGCAGAGGATACAGACCTCATGGGGGTCTGACTTGGCCTTCTTCCTGGAGCACTCCGGGCATTTGTCAAATAATGCTGGCATTATGGACAATAAAAGAGTGCAGGAACCCAAGAAGAAAGTCACTAAAGTACTTTGAAAGCACCAAAAATCGAATTTAGTGTAAAAACACCAACAAAAACCCTTGAAAAGGGAGAGCTCAATGCTCCAGGGTCCTGCTTGCAGGAGCCGGAAAAAAGAACTGAAACTAAGTTGGACCTGCTATGCATTCTGGGATACTGGGAGAAGGTTCTGGAAGGTTCCTTAAAGGCACAGTATCCTATTTAAGCCACATAATGGCAGCCTATGGGGCTTGTCTGTCCAGGTTCTTCTCTCTATCATTCCTGAGGGATTTTGCTGTTAAGCAAGGGAAATCTGTACAGGCTTTGCTGTTTTGTGGATTTTGTGGTGGAATTTCTAGTTGAAGTACTGGACAGTGTAGCCTTTTTGGCTGCATTATCTGTCTTTAAATTCTCTCTTAAGTGTCTATGCATTTCTGCATTTTTTGACACTGTAAGAGATTATTTTTGATTGCTCCGGGGTCCACACATATGGGCGGGACTATTCACTAGATTATGACTATACACAGAGATCCCCTACTACAGAACTCATGGATTACACCATCAGTTTCTATCTCGCCTTATCCAGGCCATCATTATTAAGGTCGGAGCTCAAAATAGGGCAACAAAACTCGGTCTTAATAAATTAGAAAAAAAACATGCAGCACTGGCTAGGAAAAGTCTACTGTGGCAGCTAGATGCGCAAAGGGCATTTGCACACTGTGCCCATCTATGAAATAAAATCTGAATTTTCTGATTAGGTAGGTTCCACCATTGTACACCAAAAAGATCATTAAAAAATCACAGGTGTGATCATTTAAAGTGGCACATGCATCTTAAATCTAAACATATTTAAGCACTATTTAAGACCCAACACCTATAAGATGCTCTTTATATGTGAGCACAGGTGATGGGGCAAAACAGTGAGACACTTCATTCAAAAAATGGTTCCAAGCTTGTGAATTAGTGGTACACACGAGTTCGATATTGTGTCAGAATTCCGGGACATAAATTACTGATAGATGGTGGAAACTGTACACTTGTCAACAAACCTGTTCTAAAACTGAAATTACCCTTGTTGCACCAACCAATCAGCTGTAAAGCAATTTGTAGTGGTTACACTTAAATCCTTACTTTGTTAGGCTGGATAATAACATAGGTGGCAGGCTAGAGAGCTCAGAAATGTATACAACATGCTCAAAATACTGCCGCTCAATAGTGACATGGATAGTAAGATCACATTGGCCTCGTAATCTAAAACATTGCTGACATAGAAAATAATTAATTTAAAATCCTTGTGTACTCACTCCTTAAGCACAATTACACATTTTGTCCCCACTGACATTTGGATGATATACAGTCGTAGCACAGACCGCAAATGTCCACATGGGTCAACAAGCTACATTGGAGAAGAGTGATAAATTGTGCTGCTAATGTACAAGGAGGATGCTTTAACCCAACCAATGGATTAAAAAACTGGATTTCCCCTTCAATAAATTGCACCTAAGCAGGAAACTGCTAAACAAACTGCAGGGCCAAAGTAGCGCCTGTAAATTCTGTTTCTAGCAGTGTTTCAGGAATATGAAAACAGCTCATGATGTACATAACTAAATGATTGCATTCAAAGACTTTTGTTTTCTAATTGTCTCACACAAAAGATACAGGTTTAAGTTTGACATACTTGTTTGATACATTTACACTTTTTATTGTATAAATAATTGAAAAATAAGTTCAATGTGCACAAATAGAAAAAAAATTACATGAGCGCATAACAAAAAGGTAGGGGTCTCAGAGTCAGGATAAAAATAAATTTAAAAAGCATAAATTGAAATTTAAACATGCAAAAACCAAAGTTCTCCTTGGTCAGAGTCAACTTCTGGAGGACCTTATTGGTACTGCTCAAGATAGCAGTGCTTTTGCAAAGATGTCTGTGGAGAACTGGGTTCTAGCTAATGGTTCTTCAAGTAGATGAGACTAGATTCCATTCTAGCAATCGGATGCCACCCAAGGATATCAAGTGAGATCCATGGGCAGAATCTATCCAATTCAAGGTCTTCTACTCATGGTTGGGTCCATGTTGCCTGGAATCTCTGACAATGCTTTGCTATTGAAGACACCAAAGTTCCAAAAATCCCACAAATGGCACAGGTTTTTCTCGTTCCAAGCGACTAGCATTGCAGACGAGAAAAGTTCAGCAAGAAACATCAAGTACAGTTGGCTAAACTAATTTCCAAATGAAACAGTTGAAATAATAGAAAGTAGGTTTCCAAGAATGGAAGATGGCAAAAATGGGGCACATAGAAATAACACTAGGGCTAACAACTTGATAATCCTAGTATTCCCGGTGTCGTGGGTATGAAGAGGTCCTGCGAGAGACAGTGGGACAATTCTTGCTGATGCAAATACTATCATAATGTCGATCTTGCAGAGGTGAAGATGTGTAACATGCTATTGCTCGATACTCAAAAGACAGGTGGAGAATCCACAGGAGAATGAAAGAGGAGTGGTGGACCGTGGCAAAAAAAGAAAAGAGGCCCTCCTCAGAAGTAGGTGAGAAATGTTATATTTAGAAGTAATATGGTGCTCCCATTTCTAGATCTGAAAGGGAAACCCAAGCTAAGGGGCATATGTTCCAAAATATAAAGAAAGGTTTCCTCCACCTAAGATTAAAGAAAGATCAAGCAAGCTTTTATAAAAGAAAAAGTCAACATGTGACTAAAGAGGGGGTGGGTATTAGGGTCTAATTGAGAGGGAAAACAGAAAAATGAAGAGGCTGTCTTGTACTTAAAGGTACTCGGCTACGTTAATTACATGTTCTAGGGCTACTAGAATTATGGGGCAATGAAGGGCCAAATAATGCAGCAGAGTTGATCTTATAATGTGGCAATAAAAAGCTAAATTATACAACATATGTGGTATTTGATGTGGTAGTATTCTACTTGTATTTACATGTTAACACTTATTAATTCTGGACAAACATTTAGACTTTTTATTACCAGTTTAACACCTCACTACAACAATTAACACATGAAATGAGAACATTTAATCTTTGCTGTAGGTCTTCCCACAGTCATACGTATCTCACTAAAAAAAGCTTACATCATGCTCGTACATTCATACATTCACTCGTACAATAATAAAAATTGAATTATTATAAATCTACATCTACCCACTATCTCCTAAATCCCAAGCATTAATTGCGTGAAATAGGATCCAATTTTTCCACACTTTACTAAAACTACAATCTTTGTTTATCACTGTATTGGTACATAAGACTGTATATCTTGCATAACTGACACCAAAAGCCTTTTGATCAATATCTTGGAAGCTCTTTTAGTGCAATATGTATGACTGTTGAGGGGTGGCATGGGTTTACTTATATGTTTTTTGATGTATTCTATTTATCTGCATTGAAATAAAATGTATTTGTATATTGAGGTATACAGGAAATGAGAACTTGAAATGTATCAGTAAATATATGATTTTGAGAACCGTTTGGCTTTATATTAATGTAGACAAGCAAGTAACCGTGTGTTTATTACTGTTGACTTATTCGCAACTACGATCTTCGTGGTAGGAGGTTGTTGTGGGTTTCCTGGATGGTTCCCCCTGTTCCGCATCCTTTATTCATTTTCAGGGGCCCTCTTTTATTGGTTTTGGGTAGAAATCTGAAAATTATGCAGCAACTGGTAGATTACGCGACAGGTACTGTAATTCCATAATTAAGCGCAAAACCGTGAAGCTGTAGAATCGCATCATCCTAGTGGTCCTTGCTACATCTATGGACCACCATGGATGATGCTTGAAGGTGGAGGGTTTTAGGATTGAAAAGGAGTCATCAGGTTGTAAGGTCCTTAGGGGCAGATTTACAAGCCCCTTGCGCCTCACTTACGCCACCGCTGAATCACAAATTACGCCGCCGCGTCACTTTTGTGACGCAGCGGCGTCGCAAATCCTGCACCATGGTGCGGGGTACTTACAATGTGACGCATCTGTGAGATGCGTCACGTTGTAAAGCCCTGCGCCACATGTAGGCGTTCCTGCGCAGGGGGGGGGGGCGTTACGGCGCAGGAACGCCTCCTATTAGTGGCTGAGTGAAATCTACAAGATTTCACTCAGTCACTTTTAGGCCCATGCTGCGTAAAAACCCTGCGCCTGCCTGAAGCAGGCGTAAGGATTGACGCAGCATTAACTAGATAGGGCCCCCACAGAGCATTGCTGGAGCTGCATCGCGCTTGCGACACAACTCCAGCAATGCGCCACTTTTACGGCACAGATGCGTCACGCATCTGTGCCGTTTTTGCCCTAAGGTGCGCCGCATTGTAAATGCGGCACATCCATCATGGCGGAGCTGTGGCGCACAATAACTGGTGCATCCCTGCTGATTTGCAGGGATGCGCCAGTTATTGTAAATATGCCCCTCAGTGTTTAATGACTCCCTCCCATCACCGCTCTCGCTTTCCCACTAAATACTGGCACCTGGCTCTGGTGTTAATACATCGAGCCGAGGACTGAAAGACACAAAGAAGTGAGAACATCACGCAAAAGTGTGATGCCTGAGTAGGAATCATGCATTGGCACTTTGAGCCATTTCTGTCAAGTTGTCGGCCTAAATATAAATGTATCTGTCGGTCTGAATGCTAAATAAACTGAAGTTGAAAAGGCATCTGGAGGCTGAGAAAAGTGACTGACTCGTTAAAACAAAAAAACTACTAGTTGCAAGCAGATTTTTCCCAGGTTTTAGTTTTTAATTAATTCTCTCCTGCTCTATCAAGGTCGCAGATTAATATACACCAACATAAATGGAAATTAATTAACATTATGTTCACTAGTTGCTACAAAATCTCTCTCTGATTAGCAGGAGAGAGAGTAATTTCTCCAGTAAATGCTTTCAGCTGTGCAGTTTCATAACTTGCTGTAAAGTATTTTTTTCTGCAGCTGGTATGGTTCAGTTTAAACACAGAGCACCGAGTCCATCACACCAGCAAAGCTCTCTTCCCCCGAGCCGCAGCTATTTAATGTACTGCTTTGAATACTACAAGCGCTAGCAAAAGCCAAAAGGTCTAGCTTACATTTTGAGTCCTCACTAAAATGTTTTTTTAAAAACATGCGGAGTGAAAAAAACTATTGATCTCTGTATACAATATTTCCATGAAATGTAAAATTGTAACTTATGTATTGCAATTCAATGTAAGCATTCCAATGGAGACAGATACATCAAACATCCAACAAGCAGGAAGTTAGTGGCTAACACTCCCTGGGCAGTAGAGCAAGTGCCCAGACAGCTCTAAAATTTCAAATGAGCCCAGTTTGCAAAATGCACAATTCGAGCATCCGTTGTCTAAAATACTTCATGGAACTGGAGCCAAATCCAAATATCAACCGAAATCCCCAAAAAACTAAACAAAACAAAGATTGAAGACAAATATCCTATGGTGGCTGCACATGCGTCTTTTAGAGCCGCTTTAAAACATCGGGATTTTGGCACACAAGGCTGTCTCCGGGCATAAACGTATGTAATTTGCCACATTATGGCTCTACTTGAAAATATGAGGCTGCGGATCGGACAGATGACCCTTCTTCACACATGTGAAACGGTTTCATGGCATATTTCATACCTCTGAAGTTTCTTAGGCCCATGCGAGAGTATCTCAAACAGCTAGCACTGTGACAATTGAGTGTTCCGAAATTTGATTATTTTTTGTTTTTATAGAAAAAACATGTTGTCATGGTGAGACCTTATCACTATACATATAAAGGGTGCCTGGGAGGAATTCGAAGCACAGACCAGGTGACTGGGAGAAGGGGAAGATCAACTTCAGAGAAGTTCTGAGACCTGGGACAATGAGTGACAAAAAGTAGGATGGGTAGAGTAAAAAAATGAAATATGTGTAAAGAGGACAAGAAAGGTGTAGGAGTGAAGACGGGGAGCACAGGAGAATGCCACATGGAAGGCTTTCAAATCCCACTTACAGAATAAAAGAAGGGGAAAGTGGAGGTATCTGGAATGAATCTAAAGAGGTGTCAGTGGTGGTAACTAGTGTAATTTCCCTGTGCATGGACTGCCAACTGCTGAAATCTGCCCGACTGTCTCATTTGAGAATTCTACAGTATGGGAATAAAGTGCAAACGAAAGCACAAGAGAAACCAAAGGCCGAAAGGAACTTGTACCAATTAAGACACAGTTAGTAAGTAGAAACACACTTTCCACGCAAATGGTTTCTACAGACTATCCTAAGGTGCAAGACTTTGGGGACCTGGACAGGTATTCTCGTCCATACCCCACAGAACATTCTGGAAAAGGCGTGCAACTTCATTGCTTCTCCTGGAAGCAGAAGCGTGAATTTAAAGAGTTTAAGAATAGCAAAGGATTATGTTTATGCTACAACAGGTCAGGCACCACATCCCCTTTATAGATTGCAGATGCTGGGAAGAATTTGCCTAATTTCTAAAAGGGCTCACACAGACACTGTGTGCCTGGCATAAGGCTGGTCCACGTCAGTAACAGCACAGTGATTTTTATGAAAAGTAATGATGATCAGTGTATTTAACCAATGGTTACAATTCATTCAAGATTTTAAAATCCATCATCTTGCAGGCATGTTGTCAGGTAGGGACTTGAAGCTCCGCCCACATTTTTCATTGGCTTGTGTCATTGTCCACTGTAAACTGTTGCAGCTCGATGGTCAATAGGCTTAGTAGTCCCTCCTTAGTACCACCTTGTCTCATTTTGTAACCTCCCCCCAGGGGAGCTATGTTCCACAGATGAGTGGAGTGATCCCATTCAAAACAATTTAAACCATGTATACCACTAGTGTGATGTAAAGGTAAGGTCTAACTCACCTTTACATCACACTCGTGGTCCCTGTTGGACTGAGTTGTTGCCTGCTCGTTTTTTGTCACGTGCATGTATGGTACGTACACATGGGGTCACTTGCACCATCTCCCCTATATCTATTTACATATATATCTGGCTAATTCAGTGTTGGTAACCCAGTCATTTTTGTGCTTCATTCACACAGATTTTGAATATTCCCCTGATGAAGGGCCCATAGAGCCCGATATGCATTGGGACTGATGAATTGGGACCCTAACTTTCATGTTAACCAATGAAAAGATTTTTTATTGTGGAATTTACATGAAGTTCACTTATACAAAATTCAAAAAAGAATTTCAGAAAAAAGAATAAATTCAATTGATGGATTATACACAGTTTACAGTGTTTTGAATGGGATCACTCCATTCATCTGGAGAACATAGCTGTGCACTGAAGGGAAGTCTCCCCTGGAGGGACGCTTTCATGAAACATTAGGACACTCGTGGACCAGTGAGCGATACCCATCACACGCAGAACTTTTTGAATCTATTGAACCTAACCTTCACCTTTTAAATATTGGTGTGCATGTACCACCTTTGATCATTTTGTACCCTCCCAAGGCACACCCCTGTTAAGAGTGTTGTTACTCGGTAGGCTTTAATTACAGCCTCTGAGCACTAATTGCACAGATAGCAATAGGTCTCGCATTTGCGAGAGGTTAAGCTATTGGCATTGTAAATGACAATATCTTTTATATAGCTGTTTTAAAAACAACACATAAATAAAATGCATTGTCATTTACAATGCCAATAGCTCAAACTCTTGTAAATGTGAGACCTATTACATTGCAAAAGTTTGTTATCAGTTGTCATTGAGTGATCTAAATGGGAAGAATATTGGTAGAGGTAGGTAGTGTAGCTCGCTGTTCCACGTGACTCAAGCTGTCCCTCACTGGTGAGACCTACAAGTCAGAAACATGCCTGGGTTGCTTGTGTTCCCCTTTCAGAGGGGAGGCTGCCAAGCAGGTCATGGGAACTCTCTACTTAGAAGCGAGGATGAATCTTCATGTGAGTGGTCTCAATCTATGAACAAAGTACTAGAAAACTGAATGCACAATGAGTAGTTACTAGTGAATGAGACTGCATCGAACAGCCGATCTATCCATTTTTGGTTTAATCTTCTGAAGACAACATCTCACTGAAGAACCCAACGATAATAGTACTTAGATTCTAGATTAGGATATTTTTCTGCCTCATTGTAAATACATAAGGAAGGGTTCACTTCAGCAAGCAGCAGGGATGCTCAAAGTCACACAATACATATTTGAAGCCCAGAAAGGAAGGAGTCTGTTTGCAACAGTATTTAGGAGTTTGCAGAACTAGCCGTTTGAAAAGGAGATAGGGAAGCAGTCAGAATCATAAAGGGGTCACAACACCTCCTTAAAGCCTGAACATGCTTGGAGGAGACAAGGATAGGTAGTTTGCTTAGCACCACAAAGACGTCAACAATATGCCACAAAAGAAATATGGCTGTTTCTTCTCAGGCGAACAGTTTGACGACATGACAAAGAAAATGTCCGCATTCATCATGAGGCATGGAAAATCAGATATGAGATCAAACACTTCAAGCACGAGACGAGCAAAGATGACACAGGGAGATGGGAATAGGAATAAAATAGAATCAGAAAATGGGATGCAAACGTACAATGTAAGGCAAGAGGTGCCAAGAAAAGGAGACCCTTACTGCTGGCATGCGGTAAACTCCTAAGCTTTACATCCACACTTTGACTGCTAACAGTGCCTCCCGACTCTCCTACTCTCAATATCTCTACCTTGTATGTTCTATCCAACTAATCCCTTTTAGTTTATCGTCCATTCTTTCAAGACTCACAACCAATGTTACCTACAGTTTTTAAATGTCTGAGACAGTGGAATCTAGATATATCAAATACGCCACCACGTGTTAGTAAAAGTCTATGAAACTATGTAGTAAGAACAGACCACCAAACTACGTGTGATGACAAATTAAGATCCAGTGAGGCCCAAATAAGTCTGTTCTCTTCACTCACAGTGAATAGCAGGTGATGGAAGCAGAGCAATAGTTTGACTAGCAAGGGGAATGAAGTTGGAAGGGCAATCAGTTATTTTGGGGGGAAGCAGGGTATTAAGACTTGGCAGAAGCATGAATAAAGAGAACTATCATGGAGGCTAGTATAACAAACATCCAGAGTAACTCGGTTGTCAGACAAGAAACGGACACCCACATGTATTTTGATAAGTGAGAAGTGATCAAGGCACAGTATATAGTTATACCAGTAGTTGTGATTAAGTAGACATGTTGCATTTATCCTGGATGACAGATGGACACTCAGTACTAGTTAATCTAGCCTCCTTTACTGTTACATCAAGCCAGAGAGAAGAGCGTAAACAACTGCATCCAAAAGGAAACGCTGGATTCAAAATTATGATAAATATATTAAGTTCCCACCTGCAGATTGTGCGGACTCAGCATTCTACTATTCATAGTCAAATGTTGTTTTTTTAAAAGCATTAGAAATGGTGTTGATGGGTGGTGCATCCACCAGGGAGTTCCCTGTAATGCTACGTGGTCCACGGCCTTGTGGAGTCATCTGTCACATCGGGAGGTATTGTGGACCCACACCGAAGCACCTTGTTATGTTATGTTAAAACCACACTTTTAGAGCGCACGGCTACCCCAAGAGGTGTCCTGGCGCTTTGACAAAAGGGGCCAGAGGTCCAAAAAACACGAGGCAAAAACACTGCCGTCACACAGGTTACACGGAAAAGAGCAGGGTCTTCAGCTCTTTTCTAAACACTAGGAGGTTATTAGCTTTGCGGAGGGGGAGAGGGAGTTCATTCCAAAAGCACGCTGCTACGAATTGAAAGGCCCGTCCACCCATCCGGGCTCGTTTAGCAATGGGCACCTCCACTGTAGCCAAGTCGGCTATCTTCACTGGCATGAGCATCAGAATACAATAAAAGAAAGCAAAAGTGATGGTGTAGGAGTAGACACATGGCTTGACAATCACTGTTCTATCATTAGCAGGCAATGTCTGGTGTTTACACTGAAGTCCCAAAAGGACAAATACAAGTAAAAACTGTTAGAAGGTACAGTGATTATATACTTTCAATGTACTTTTCTAATCTCATTTTGAGTGTTTCTTTATTCTAATAGTGCAACGAGCTATCTCTAGTGACTCCTCAGTGTATCCATTGAGAACAAAGATGAAGCTGTACCCGGAGAGACTTCAGTCCTAGTACATACAAATATACCATGTCTGTGTTTAGAGACAGAGTTGAAGTTGAAGTTGAAAGGAATTTATTGAGCGCTCGATGACCAAGCGGTTTCTTGGCGCTAAGGACAAATGTAAGGGAAGAACTACTCACTCAGCAAAGGCTTGTGAAAACACCCAGGTTTTCAACAGTTTGCGGAACTCCATGTAATAAACTGTGGTTCTAATAGTAAGCGGTAAGGACTTCCAAAACGCAGGGGCCAGGTAGGAAAAGCATCGACCGCCATGTTTCTTCCTTTTGAAGCGGGGGACATGTAGTAGATTTTTAGTGGAGGAGCGAAGATCACGGGTGGGAATGTAAGGCTTAAGTTTGGTGGACACAAATGATGGGGCGGATCCAGCAAATGCCTTAAAGGTCAGACAGCCAAGCTTATACAAAGAGCGTTCAGTGAGGGGTAACCAGTGAAGGGATTTAAGAAGGGGAGTGGTGTGATGGGATTTAGGAAGTTTAAAGACTAGCCGTGCGGCTTGTTTTTGAATGAGTTGAAGACGGCGAAGCTCGTAGACGGGTATACCGACATACAGAGCATTCGCATAGACGTGAGATAACCACAGCTAGCAAGATCAATTTAAGCGCCTCAAACGAGATATCTTGCGTATAATACGCAAATTAAGAAAACATGAGGACACCACCGCGCTGACTTGGTGATGCATAGAAAGATCACTACTGACTTTGATGCCTCGACTTTTAACAGTGTGAGAAGGGGAAGGGGGATAGCCAAGGGAAGGGGGCCAGAAATAGAAGACTAGGGGCACCACCAGTAAGGACCAGCTCGGTCTTATCTGGATTGAGCTTGAGATGGTTCATGCTCATCCAGTCATCCAGTTCATGCTCATCCAGTCGCTGGGTGGAGCATGAGTGGTCTACCTTAGGAGTCTTGCACAAATGTTCACCCACAAAACATATTTTTTTTAAAATGCAGTTTTGTTCACGTACAAAAGTAGTAATCCGTTCACTGGCTGCAACCAGATGCATTCACAGGAATCCATGCAAACTGGCTGCGGTTTTACCTTAGAATCCAGGGTGGAAAAAACATGTCGTTCAAGCTAGTAAGACGGCATGGTTGACTGGTTTTCAATAAAGTGATAATTAAATCTGAGGCGACTTCCAAAACACAGTCATTGTTCACATTGTTGTGAACGGGGCTACCCTGAGCACTCAAACACTATTCCCTGCCTGCATTGGACAATCAACTTCAACCGCTCTCTGTGTAATACAGAACTTCCTGCGGTGAAGCAATCAACAGCTCGGTCTGGTGTCTGCCAAAGAAAGTAGGTTGACAAAGGGCTTGCAATCATCACTGTGGCATGAACAGTTTTGTTTCCAACACCTGCTCCCAGTGCAACAATTCAGATTCCAATAAATATTTTAATGTATTAAAAAAAAGACATAAAACACAAATGGTTTCAGCTGAAATAATTTGTAACTGGTCAACTGACATCTTCATCGCAGCCACAAGAGAAAAAAAATTAAAGGCTAAAATTAGAAATTTACAGTACAAATGTGCCTAAGTATCTGTTAAGAAAGTGGCAATGGCACTATAACGTAATGTAAGGGAAAAATTAGCTGAGAAAAAAAAACAAGTATTTTGAACGCAAACTTAACTGAGCAAAAATCTCCAAAATGAATTCTAGTACTCATTGAAACAAGATACCCATTAATTAACTTTTACATTGGCTAGCATGTCTCTCTTTTAAAACGAAAAAAATAAACCCTTTGACTTCCTTTTTTATTGCTTTAGGTGACAGATGGAATTCTCAATTAGTCATAGGATTCACAAGTCAATGTCACTTTAAAAGTAACACGATTCACACCCGGAAGAAAATGTAGGTCTGGCTGTCACAGCCATTGCCATTTGCCGTGGAAAGAATTAGGTAATTATGAAAGCAGAGCTGGTTATTTATTGATAGATAGCTGGCCCTCTGCCCAGGGAGCTGCACACACAAGTACAGCTCCTGGCAGACGGAAGCTGGGATGTATCAGTGAACTCATTCATCAATATGGCATTATTGTACTTAAATGTACCACTCTCCCCAGGCCCTTCAAGAGAGGGGACGCTCTGGTTGGTATGAGAGACCAACTTCCAGCATCCTGTTTAATCCCGTGGGAGTGACAGCCGAAACGTATTGATAGGCCTCCCAGCAATTCTGCAACAGCCCTTCCAGCGGCAACTATGGCGGAAATAAAGGGTCAATACTGCTTTTCCCTATGGATTTTTCTTTAATGGAGCTATATGCCCATTACTTAACTAAGAAACAGATTGCCCTACCATCCCCCGCAGGTTTTGGTCAATCAGTGTGCACCAGCCTTCTGTTAACCTCTGGCCCGAAAGAAGGCCAGTCAAGCTAACATGTTACTTGGCCTGTCAATTTATTCTGTTTGAAACTGTACAATTAAAATCCTGGGCAGTTTATTGAGGGTAGATATATTCAGACCACTACGTCATTTCCTATCAAGATTTAAAATATAAATCAAAATATTTACACCCGCAATGCAGGCCATACCAATTCTGGTCTCAAGAAGGGAAACAACAGGGTCTTGGGAGCATCGGTCAGGAATACATTTAAACCACACAAATAATGGAAAATATTGTTTCATCCTTTGGTTCCCAAATGGATAAACGTATGCAGGGCTTAGACGTTAGGTCTTTTGGCACTCCAAGCACCCTATGTGTTCTAGGGCGGAATGAAGTTTCCATTGAATGCCTTTGAGGCAAACAATCCTGTAGAAACAATCCAACACCCTGACATTTTGGATCTTGGCCAGACACTATGTATCATGAGGAAATTGAAACGAATGCTTATCATTCCCACGGAGGTCCCAACACTGAGTCTGCGCCATCATCGGTCTGGTCTGCTTCCAGGCAGCTGAAAGCTGGGATACCATTCGAGCCGGCCACAGAAGTGACGTATTTTTTAAAATGCCGTGCAGATCAACCCGGAAATGGAGGAGCAGATATTTACCATTTACAACTGCACCCCTTTTCAAGTCACGCGTGAGGTCGGTGCAATAAAACAAAAAAAAGCATGAATACAGAAAAAATTACCCAGGAGAAGTTGAGGGGCAAACAACACCCATACTTCTACATAGTGTAGAACAACAATATCTAGGAAAAATAATTGCTTGTCTATACATTAATATCAATAATATTTTGTCTTCCTAGTTATTTACACTACCATTACGAAGTAAACGCAGCCAAAGAGCAGCATGATGATCGAATACAAAAAAACGTAATAAACAATTACATTTTTAGAGCTTCATATCACTCTAAGTTATTGACTTTTAAGCGACTATGGAGTACCATGCAAAAAACTGTGTAAAGTTGTGGTGAGTGCATGATGGTATAGAGTACTTCTGATGGTTACTGAAGGCTAGGTACATCTTTGGCTATCACCAGGAAAGGCCATGATGTCATTAGGGTTTATGTAGCCCTAGCATATGGCAGAAATGTTAGCTGGGGGATCTGGAAATGGAAATTAGAACTGTGGGATGTTTGTACAGTTTGCCCCTAGACTGAGTCCTACCATCCAACAGTACAAGTTGATTTACTAGTGGACTAGTGTCCACTCAAAATGTTACAGCTTATGAGCATTTGCAAGGACCGAGATCAGAGCCACTGGAATTATGTGGCAGAAGAGGGCCAAATTATGTGGCAGGATTGAGTAAATTATGGAACAAGAAAAGGCATATTCTGCAATCTTATTATAACGTCATTATTTTATTAAAATGTAACACTCATTTATACTGTGTGGTCATTGGTTGTCCCTCATTAGTACCAGTTTAACACCCAAATATAGAAATAAGCAACAGAAACTTTACCAGTCAACCTTTGCGTAGGGCCTTCCAAAGTGCGGCAACACGTGTTGCTGTGTTTTTAGTAACTTTTGAACTATTTAAGCTAGAAACAAATGTCTTTGTTGTTAAAATCAGCAGATTATGCAAAAGATGATGGCTAATGTGGAACATGAGGCAAATCTACAATTATGCACACAATAAAAACGCAGGAGACACAAAACGCATAATTTCTGTGGCCCTGATCATGATTCTACAAGTTTAAAGCTATGTGAACAACTTGGACAAAGAAGCTCTGGCACCACGAACATCAATGTTTCAAATGATAAATGGCTCAGCCATTTTTGGCCCCTTGATGTCCCACTCTGCAATTCTAAACTCAGTTGAGGAGTCAGTTTGAAATGGAACGATTAACTGTGCTCAACAGAACATCAAAGGTATCACAGCAACAAGCTGGCAAGACTATGTCTCAGGTCCAAACAGCGTACTAACTGCTATATTCAAACAAGCACTGTCAACGTCAATGTGCCTGGCTTGCACTAGGTCTTCAGGTCTGTGGAGACCTACTGTGGGAGAGTCGCCTGCAGCAGAAGGAGGCTCAGCAATTGTAGCTAGCAGAGCTGCAAGCCTCTGATATGAAGCCCAACCAGGAAAGGAGAAATTGATTCTGCTGCCGACATACCTGCACAGTAAGAGACTACTTTGCCACATCAAAGCCATAATGTAAAATAGATGGAACTAAAAAGATATTAAGTATTCGGCTCAGGCACCTTACCGGCTATTTTTGGCATGCTTGGCCATGGCGTGGCTATCTCAAACCCCTGTACAAGAAGGCCGATTCCTATGACCAATCAATTGCCTCACCATTAGTGTCATTAAAATCACAATCTTAATCTTTGGTCGCCATCTGAAGAAGGTCGGGGACTAGGTGATTTGACGCCAAATTCTTTGGACTGGTGTAGAACTAGAAGTACCTGGGAGTATGTCTAAGTGGAAGGTGGTGCACCAACACCGGGGCTCGATGAAAACCAATTTGAAATTCTCTTATCTATGGTTATGCTAAGATGTGGAAGTGTATAAAATATGTACTTGTCCAAGGGACAGGATGTTTCAGAGATCTACTTGACCTATAAAAAAAATCGTTAAATCTGCTTATCCATTTTGGTGCCAGAGATTGAGGTGACAAAATGAGGTAACAATCTAATTAGATCAGAGTTCGGATAATACCCTATTTGAATATGCCAAAAGTCATTATTACAGAATTTGGATACTAGTAAGTCTCTAAATTTGTGAGTTCCCTGAAATCGAAATTCTATCACTTTGACTAATTTCCATAAATAAGATCAGCCATGTAGCATCCTCCCCAGCTCGGTAGCATGCAAATGACCATGACACACTCGGAGCTCTGTATTGCACATCTTTATTCTTCAGAGGGCAACCATTAAATAACTCGCAGAGCATCACAAACTTTAATTAACCACACCCAGATACACCCCAATGCTTGTGTCGTGCCTACGGAGTCCTTCGGGGACCAGAAGGGTCCTGCTATACAAATGCACACAAGTCACTACAAGCCTGACGAAATCAGGCTGATAAAACGCCATTATGGGGAAATGTCAAAATGACAAAATACCTTTTCCATAAAAACAGTATAATGTTAAGGGAAAGGTAATGTCTATTGGAAAAAAGTGGGTCACAGTACTTCAAGAAGGAGGAGAGCAGCACCAGGAGTAGCATGGAAGGTATTCTCTCAACTCCGATATGGTAACTGCATTTACATCAGCCACCCGGTGTTTCTCATCAATGCTAGCAAACAATTCAGAATGCGGTAACCGATCACCTATTTAGGTCAAGGGCCCTTACCAAAATACGCCCCCATTACTTACTCTTCACTGGCTTCGAGAAGCAAAATATACATAATTCACCTCACACTATTGCACCATCAACATGTAAGTAGACTATTCGTTGCAAACACATTTCAGTTGTATAACTCTGCCAAAAAACACAGCTAGTTCACAGAAAACATTATTTTCGTTCATTCTTACAAACACAATGCTTTGTTGGATGAGTGTGTTGTAATACAGTCCTATTTTAATCTCTTCAAAGACTTGAACATCACCAACCACACGGGTTGCCAATGAACTTTTAACACCTTCGAATCTCATGACGAACTCAGCTCGTCATGACCTTTAGAACGCTCGCATGCTGGGCTAATTCCCCTGCTGTGCGAACGTTCTAAAGAAACGGGTGTGTGTCATGACGAGCTCAGCTAATCATGAGCACACGACCACCGTGGCTCATGATGAGCTGACCTCGTCATGAACACGGGGGCGCTGTGCGTGCCCCCCAGCACAGCAGGGGAATTTGCCCAGCTGTGAAGGGGTTAAATGCTACACTTCTTGCTGCATAAAATCTGGAGTCACTACTTGTCTGCGGCCCATAGACTGCCTTGGTGGTGCGTTTTGCAAGTTCATCACTTTAAATGTTACACACAATCATTGGAAACACTTAACTAACCCAAGCTAAACTGCTGCTATTGAAGGAAGGAGTCTGTGATAAATGGTTAATTTACCTCCCAGTTTAAAAGTCAATCGTTTCGGTGACGTGCTCGAGATGTGCATCTGTTCTGCACATTGTTGACAAACAGATTCAAGAATATTCAAAGATGACAGTGTTATGCAATATACGGGAAAGGGATTGTACTTACATAGCTGGAAACTTTGTTTTGAGGCACTTTTCATAGTACAAAGAAAAGATGTTTTGACTTCCTTTATAGGTTTGACAAAAACACCCTTGCAATTATTGGCAGAAATATTGTATGTTAAACTCACTGTAGGAGGCTTTGGTCAGTCTCCTTCAGCCACTGACTTCTTTTACTTTAGAACCTGTGAGCCATTGGTTTAACCCCTTCGCCGCGGCACAAATTCCACCGCGGCACGGGGGGGGACTAGGTGGTGAGCGCGGCGCTTCGGTGCTCATGACGGCTCCATGCCATCATGAGTCACAGGCGGCGTGTGCACATGACGGCGTGGTTCCGTCATGACCCCGCCCGCTCATTAATTCGCCCGCACAGGCAGGGAATTAGTGCCGCGTGGGCGGAGCGGCAGCGGCATGACGGAACCACGCCGTCATGAGCACAAGCCACCCGTGACTCATGACGGCATGGTTCCGTCATAAGCACGCAAGGGGTTAAGAAATTGTCAATGTCATCTTAGACACGCCCAAATGAGTGTTTTAATGTTATTGCATTTCTATCAGCTGTTTAGGTGTCCTTTTGTCAGCATTGGAATGCATGATCGACTCTTTCACAACGGAAAACAGACCACAGCACTGTAGAGAAGGCGCTGGAACTAGAAACGGATTAAGAAAAGCATTGGCAAAGTGAATAGGTCTTGCCTATGCAAGAGCTACTGGATTGACAATGTGCTTCAGCCATGTTGTACACCAGCATGGCTGTAGTTTAGCATGGCTAAATGTTTGTGGCATTGAGGAGAGTGGCACGGAGAGGTGCAGAGTGGCATAAAGTGACATTGAGTGACAGAGGGGCATAGAGGGGCATGTCGGAGTGTCGCAGAGTTGTAGAATGTAGTGGCGTAGATTAGAGTGGTGCAGAGTAGTCTAGAGAGGCCTAGAGTACAGCGGGGTTGAATACAGTGGTGCAGAGTAGTGGCATAGAGTAGAGTGGTATAGAGTAGAGTGGTATAGAGTAGAGTGGTATAGAGTAGAGTGGCATAGAGTGCACTGGCATGGAGTGCAGTAGATTGACGTAGAGTAGAGTGCAGTGATGCAGAGTAGAGTGGGGGAGAGTTCAGTGGAGGAGAGTGCAGTAGGGAGACTGGCATAGAGTCGCTGTAGAGTGGTGCAGAGTAGAGTGGCGTAGAGTACACTAGTGCAAAGTAGAGTTGAGTGGCATACAGTCTAGTGACAGTGTGCAATGGTGTAGAGTGGTGTAGAGTACAGTGCTTTTGAGCAGAGTGCAGTAGAGTGGCACAGCATAGAGTGCAGTGGCATAGAGTTGTGTGGTGCAAAGTGTAGAGTGGCATAGAGCACAGTGCCGTGGAGTGGCACAGAGTGGAAAGTTGCAGAATAGAATGAAGAGGTGCAGGATAGAATAGAGCAGCGTAAAGTGCAGTGATACAGAGTAGAGTGCATTGGTGTTGAATTTATTGATGCAGAGTGCAGTGGCATAGAGTGCAGTGCTGCAGAGTAGAGAGGTGTGGAATGGCATAGAACAGAGTGGTGCAGAGTACAGTAGAGTGGCGTGGAGTGGTGCAGAGTAGAGCAGACTGGAGTACTGTACAGTACAGTGGAAAACTTGCAATGGTTTAGAGTAGAGTGCAGTGGCCTAGGCTGGAGTTGTGTAAGAGTCCAGTGGCACAAAGTGCAGTGATTTCGAGTAGAGTGGCGGACAGTCCAGTGGCACAAAGTGCAGTGATTTCGAGTAGAGTGGCGGACAGTGCAGTGGCATAAAGTAGAGTGGTGTAGAGTGGCATGGAGAGGCACAGTGTAGAGTGGTGCAGATTGGAGTGCCACAGAGTAAAGTGGTGTAGAGTGCAGTGGGGCAGAGAGGATTGTTTCAGGGTAAGAGTGGAGTGGAGTGGTGCACGGTACAGTGCAGTGACGCAGAGTAGAGTGTAGTGTCGTAGAGTGCAGTGTAGAGTGCATTGGCATAGAGTTTATTGGTACAGAATACAGTAGCATAGAGTGTAGTGTTGCAGAGTAGAGTGGTTTAGAGAGGCATTGAATAGAGTGGTCCTGAGTAGAGTAGAGTGAAGCGGCCTTCACTAGAGTGATGAAGAGTGCAATGGTTTCAAGCGAGTGGTGGAGTGTGTAGTAGCATAGTGTAATGGAATGGCGATGAGTGGAGTAGAGTGGCATAGAGTGTATTGTTTAAGAGAAGATAGAAGTGGCGTAGATAAGAGTAGAGCGGAGTAGAGTGCAGTGGTACAAAGTAGATTAGATTAGAGTGGCATAGAGTGGACTGGCATAGAATGCAGTGGTACAGAGTAGAGTGCATTGGCATAGAGCGAAGTGGCGCAGAGCAAAGTGCAGTGACGCAGACTGGTGTGGCTTGGAGTGGGGCAGAGTAGAATGCAGTGATGTGGAGTGGTACAGGTTGCAGTGGTTTAGAGTAAAGTGGAGTATGGACGGTGTGGTAGTGCACTGCCATTCAGATATCAATTTTTAATTGAAATGACCATTACATATGCGCAGAGATACAGTTTTACTGATAAAAGTATACAACGCACAAACAATAATGCGTGGAAATGTCACCACCTACTGTATTGATTTGTTTTGATAGTAATAAACTATTTGTTTCCAACACACATCAGAATTTAAAAAAAAATTGCTTTATTTGTCATTTCTTTCACAGCAAGATTTTCACAAAAATCCTATCACTTTGAAGTCAGAGAAAGAAAAGTAAACAAGCTCCCTGGAAAACAGAGCCTGGCATTTGACCTCTGGCTTTCAAAGTACAGCAAAGATAAGAACAAGATTTAAAGGCATATTTACTAAAAGAGAGCACACGGAAGGACACAGTAAATAGGCTTTGCTCCATGCGAGGATTGAACTAAAGCTGGGCAGCCTACACCAAATAAAGCTAGCAAAAGTGAGTTACAAACCACAAAGCCAATGATAAGCAATGGGCGGAATGCCATCCCAGGGAAGCTTTCCGATTTTATGGCACGACAGGGAGGCCAATATTATGCAAATCTCCTTTATTGCCACAGCTCAGCAGTAACAATGAAGAGAATATAGACCTTCAAACAACATTCCAATGCACTATATATTCCATGACCATGCAGCCATCTCCCTTCTTTGTTGCTGCTGCTCACAAAGTACCCTCATTTCATACCTGCATACTATTTCATGTATGTTTGAAAATTTGTAGTTGTTGTTATGATTAAGCCTTGTATTTATTTACATCTCGCATGACTGGGCCCTAATGACCCTACCATGCGTTTATTTCTTATTAATAGATCTTTCTTTCTGAGTTCTTTCTCACTTTAATCTTTTGACTTCTTGCTGTGAACTTTATTTGCTTTAATAATGTGTTATTTAACTCTGGGCGTGGCTACTGAGGCGCGCCTCCGTTCACCTTCACAAGTCAATTTATTTGTCGCTTTCCTCTGGGCATTGTTTAACAGTTAGCTGTGCTGTCTGGTAGGGTTCGACCTGAACATGGATACCACAGAAAAGAAAATCAACCCTTTTCTTGTAGCATCCATTTTTCAGAAGATGTTCTCTACACTCGCTGTCCAGTACAAAAACGGACATTTGTACGTTATGCACGCCACCATTTCACAGGCCATACACTTATTAAAACTATTTTCTGCGGCAATGCTTCTTAACAATGTTAAAGCTTCTTTGGAGCATAGCTATTGCAGAAGATCGTTCCACATTTACTACCTCCTCAAGGCATCTACAGCTTACAAGTTTTAAGTTAGGAGAATGAGTGCATGCTTCTGGAAAGCATTAGCAACTCCACTGATCTCAGCAGGCTCAACCACGTTCGTACTCACAGACTCCAGAATATCCAAAGAACCCTACATCTTGCTAACCTGCCATATTGCTAGGACATGTTCTATTGTGGGTTTGGGATGGACTTGTTATCTCTTACTTTTATGTTTTAACCAAAAATCCAAATGGTGCTGCGACCAACAAGGGTTGTCACCCCCTGTGTACTCAAGACAAACTACATACAAGCTGGTAGCTTGCAACAGTCGCGCACTGTTCACAAGGTGTGTTACCACAATTTTACTCTAATGCAAATTAATTATTCTTTCCAGTTTCACTTCTATCGTTTTATAGTTCATTTTTCATTTCGAATGACTCAATCATCATTATTATATACATCATATAGGAGTACAGCATCTTATAGAATATTTAGGGACTTCTTCATGACCCATTCTAGATTCCGCTATACGGAATAATTAATACGGAATCTTCAGTTGAGAAAACCCTGAGAAGAACGATTGAAGGAATCTTTGCATTCATTCACTGTTCTTTTAAACCCATACTTTTTTCAATGACTTAAGCTTGATCCGTGGCCAATGCTTGAAGCAGCCAAGGAAACGAGGGATTCAAATCCACCATGGTAAACCGCTTCCCTAAAAACATAGAATCAAACTATATTCTCAGTGACAAATTCTAACCAAGAAATGGTCTGTTCTCTTGTCCATTAGGACATGAACGTGTCCACAAAAGTAGAAGTAATCTAGCATCACAGCAAGAACTACTCAAGATGTGTTCGGCATCGAATGGTTCGCGGGTATCATCAGGGGCGCGTCCGGAACTAGCCCGTTAGAGCGTGAACTGCAGATTGCCTATATGTGTTGGAGATATAATTGAACCCAGATTTCTGTTATTGCAAAGGGTGCCATGATCTCATGCGACTATATCTGGTGTTTATATGTGTAACCAGGCGTTTCTATGTCGCAGGCGGGGGTGTGGAACACATATTTCTTTCCAGGATATGGTAAACATTTCACTTGACATGAAGTCTTCACTATGACATCAGTTAAAAGTCCATATTAATATGATAAATATACCAAAAACACTGACTCACGCCATCAGGTTTTAATGCGGTCTTGATGACAGAATCTGCCCCTGTACACGAGTTGGCAAGAAACACCTTTTTGATGATTTTTCAAATTAAGGAGCATCGGTTTATTTTCCTATGCGCTGGGTGGATTACTTACCTTCCTCTGATTACACAAACGCTATAAGCAAATCTCCTTCTAATTGATAACATTTCCAAATCATATATCATTTTTCTAAGAAAAATGTTAATCTTCTGTGAGGTACTAATGACACGTTGTATCATTTACTCAGGTATTTTATTACTGACTCAGGAAACTTTCTCCCATTTTCTCTTCCTTTGGTTATCTTGTATAGAAAACTTGTGACAGTCTCAATCTTAACTCGAATTCTTATCAATTCTGCATTTCAATTTCCTGTCATAAGAATTTCAAATGATGGAGAAAAAAAAAATGTCCATGTCACCTGGTAGTAATACAAGCGCATTAATATTTTAAAGCCTTCTTATTCCTTGGTAAACATGCGCTCTTCCCCCACTTAAAACGCAGCATATGGACAACTGCTCAGCCTATGAAGATAATCACGTGCAGATGTTTGGCAAATATCTTCCATTTAACTGCATCTTTTGCAGTCACAGTTGTGCGTTTTCCACATATTGGCGCCAAATAAAACACACTGCAGTATTTCACTCGATGGTACAGTGTTTAAAAGGCCTCAGTCACGAGAAACGAAGGGAAACTTGCCAAACGGCCATCTGAGCCCAATTTCTTTTCTCGATAAACTTGCTTTTGAGTAGTAAAAGTAAACACCAGGCGAAATCTAAAAATGCAACAAAATGTTCAACTGCTGTCGTGACTCAAAAGAGACAGCAGATTGCCACAGGCAGAAGAACCAGGACAACCCGTTTACACTGCCCAGGGCCACCCTGTCCAGAAGGAGTTGAGGCTAAGGAGGTGTGTGCCACACAAACACTATCTAAATCGGAGAAAACTCAATGAAATTACTGTCAAAAGGAAAGATTGTGTGTGGGGACTGCCTCGAGGCACACAGTGGTAAATGCTAAGCAGGGATCTATCAAATGTGCAAATGGCATTAAAAAAGTATGCATGAATTGTGTATTTTGTATAAAAAAGAAGCCCAAGTATGATAATACCACTGTCAACTGATATAGCTCATTTTTTTTTTAAACAAGGCAGGGTTAAATATGCTAGGAACTTGAGACAGACAGACAGACAGACAGACAGACAGACAGACAGACAGACAGACAGACAGACAGACAGACAGACAGACAGACACACACAAACACACACACACACACACACACACACACACACGCGCGCGCGCGCGACGTTACCTGCAAACACAGCTTGCCAAATAAGAGGAGTATGGGCACAGATAAGGGTACATATGAACCGTTAATAGCAATCCTGCAAGAATTTTAGTATTCATTTATTTCTTGTAATGGCTACCGGTGATAGATACTCAAGGCCATTATTGGTGGTCGTGCGTCGTAGAACTTTAACGGATGGCAAGCGACAATGTCAAGAGAGGGTAGGAGGGGAGGCAAGCAACAACTTCGGGATGGGGTACAAACAACAATGACGGGAGGGGAAAGGTGGACAGGCTATCAACAACGGGAGGGGTGCACACAATAACGACAGGAAGGAGGGCAAGTAAGTAAAGTAGTGGGTTCGCGCCTGCAGTTAGACACTCGAGACTGTGGAAGCGCTGACGGCCTGCTGAGTGTGAGCAGCGGCGCCGACCTTTTTAATTCATTTAAAATCATTCTGGACCTTCTCAAAGGCAACTGGAGCCTTACCTTTTAAATTCACTTCAGGGCTCGGTGGAGTGTGGGCGCCATCTTGAGTTGGGCAGGTCAGGCGACCTAGCTCGACGCCACACCCCCCGCGCTCCGCCCCTATTTAGTCGTCCCTCAATGAGGGAGCGCAGCGGACGAGCGCAGCGGGCGCGACGAGGGCGCGCCGAAGTCAAGCCTAAGTCCAGCCCGTCTGCGCCCGTCCGCGGCCGGACGGGGCTAGGGGCGCGACCCTATGTCCCCCCTTACTCCTCCTCGGCCCTTTCCACCATCAGACACATTACTGCTTCTGGTCTGTACCTAAATCCCCATTATCCTACACCCCCCATTTTGACTCCTTCTGTGTCCCACCTTCCCGACGCTACTCACGTATCCCTTCCCCCCCCCCTTATCTCTCATCTTACTTAACACCATGTCGGCCGTAAAGCACCATCAAGAGCTATTTGTGCTGTTGGATACCCACCAGCCTGATATGTTACTCCTAACAGAAACATGGTTCTGTGACTCCTCATTGCCCTCTCTGCTGGCCACTCTTCCTACCCCTTATGTGGCCCTTCGTGCCGATCGACCAGGGGGCAAGTCAGGTGGTGGAGTAGCCCTTATTGCTAGAGCCGAGTTTAATTTTCAATTCCTTCCCTCCCCCACTATTAATTTTACCGAGCATCTGGTAGCTCGATCACTGGCCTTCTCCCCCCCGCTCACTTGTTTATTGATGTATCGCCCACCTCAATCAGCTCATCTATTTCTGCCGGCTTTTCAGGATCTGTTGGCCACTTTAGCAATAAACCATGCCTCTATTCTGGTACTAGGGGATTTCAATTACTGGCCTTCAGACCCTCAGGAAAGCACAGCTTCCAAACAATTCTCTGAATCACTTACATCCCTTAATTTTATTTCTCACCTGCACACCCCTACGCACACCCACGGCCATGTACTAGACCAGGTCTGGTCTCCTAATGCCTTGGTCTCCTCCATGACCGTGTCCCCATGTCCCTGGTCAGACCATGCCCTGGTATCCTTTTCTCTCCACCCTAAGTTGGCAACTAAGACCCCACCGGCCAAAAATATCTGGGCACGAAATTGGAATAGGGTGGACCTCCCCGCCCTGGCATCTTCGCTGCTGATCGCCGCACCTAACCTAGAGGGCTTATCCTCCACCTCCCAAGCCACCGTTATTGACACCTGGCTTGCTGGAGGCTGTGATAAGGTAGCCCCACTACGTCGGATATCTACTCAAAGATCAAAGGAATCAAATCGCTGGTTTGGTGACGACTTAAAGGCAAAGAAGCTGACCCTTCGGCGGGCCGAAAGGCACTGGAGAATGGACTACTGCCCTTCACTAAAAAAATCTTATCTATTTTTGCTGAACGACTACAAAAAAGCCATATTGAGTGCTAAAACAACGTATTTTTCAGCGAAAATACTGGCAGCGGAGAACAAATCCAGGGAGATCTTCTCCATTGTCCAGGACTTGGCTTACTCTGACTGGGCCACCCCTAAACCTTCCCCTTCCCAGTCCCTTTGTGATTCTTTAAACATTTATTTTTTAGAAAAAATTGTTAACATCAGAGCTAATATCCCACCTCCTTCCCCTGCTTTTTTTGAGCCTACTCTCCCAATTGCCCACGTCCCTCTTTCCTTTTTCCCTCCACTCACTGAGGAGGCATTCCTTGCAATACTCCCCAAAATAAGATCTGGTTCCCCGGCGGATATTTGTCCAGCCTACATTCTACAACAGATCTATTCGGTCTGTCCTAAACCGCCTATCTTTTTCCTTAATAGCTCGCTGGCTCAGGGTGTGGTAACTCCAGCCCTTAAATCTGCCACCATAGTCCCCATCCTTAAGAAGCCTGGGTTGGACTCTTCCATTCCAGCCAACTACCGCCCCATCTCTCTCCTGCCTTTTCTGGGCAAGGTACTAGAGCGACATGTAACATCAGTCCTCAGTACCCACGTGGAAGCCAATGGTGGTCTTGCGTCCAGCCAGGCTGGTTTTCGGCCTAGGCACTCCACCGAGTCCGTCGTGGTATCGGTCCTGAACCATCTCAGGGAGGGCATGGACCAAAACAACAATCAGGCCTTGGTGCTCCTTGATCTTTCCGCCGCCTTCGACACGGTTGATCATACCATCCTACTGTCCCGTGTCGGAGCGGCGGGGGTCGAGGGCCCAGCCCTGGTGTGGCTATCGTCCTTCCAGAGGGACCGTGCCCAGGCGGTCCGGTTGGGGGATTTCTCGGCCACTCAACTCAAATTCACTTGTGGTGTCCCTCAGGGTTCTTCTCTCTCCCCTCTTCTGTTTAATCTCTATATCTATCCTTTGATCTTTGCCCTCCAACAGCTGGAGGTCACAGTGTTCAACTACGCAGATGACCTCCAGCTTATCTTTAATCTGTCCTCTTCTTCTTATTCTATCTCTAACTTTCAGTCTATTATGATTTTCATCAGGGACTGGATGAACCACAACCATCTGAAGTTGAACCCCGATAAAACAGAACTGGTCCTTACAGGTGGTTCCTCCAGTCCCTGGAACTCTCTTTTTTGGCCCTCTTCCTTGGCACCCCCCCTACACCTTCTCCTTCAGTTAAAACTCTGGGCATCAAACTCAATAATCACCTCAACCTTCACTCACAAATTAGTTCTGTGGTTTCTTCCTGTTTTCTTGTTCTTCGCACTATCCGCTCTGTTTCTCGTTTCTTTTCTCCCTCCGCTCTTAGGTTAATCATGTCCGCTCTGGTTGTCTCCCGGCTGGACTATGCTAATGCCCTTTACAACGGTATCCCGGCCTATAGTCTGCAGAAGCTCCAGCTGGTTCAAAACCAGGCGGCCAGATTGATTTATGGTCTTCCCCGCTCTCACCACTCCACCCCCCTGCTGAAAGCATTACATTGGCAGCCTGTTAAGGAGCGATCTCTTTTTAAGACTGGATGCATGGTCTTCCAGGCACGTCAAGGGACTGCCCCTGCCTTTATTTCTTCTCTACTTAAAGAGTACACCCCTGTTCGCGAGCTGCGGTCATCCACCCAATCACTTCTTCATGTCCCTCGATACAGACGCAAGAAATGGGGCGGATCCAATTTTTCTGTACTGGCACCTTCCTTTTGGAATTCCCTCCCTGATCATCTGCGTCTGGCCACACACTACTCTGTTTTCCGAAAAGATCTTAAGACTCTTCTTTTTACCCAAGCCTTCCCAATGTAATTTCCTGTTCTTCCCTGTCACCCCTTCAGTTTTGTTGTGTTACTGCTAATCTTGCCTCCACAGCGCCAAGAAACCGCATGGTGAACGTTGCGCTTAATAAATATTTTAAATTCAAATTCAATTCAACGACTGGAGGGAGAGGGGGCAAAAAACACCGATAGGAGAGGGGCAGGTGCAAGCGATAACACAGAAGGATGCAATCAACGACAACGAGGAAGTAACAACAAAAGGGAGCACAAGAAAAAAAATGTACCTCAATCCGAGCATGAATAGCGGAAGAACACAATTAAGGTAACTTATCAGTACTTGGTTCAAATCCCAGAGAAGGGAGAAACACACTAAGCGAAAGCAAAATTGGCACACTGTGACCAATGAGATGCAATGAAATCAGACTGACAATGAAGCCAAAGAATGATAAACAATAGGCGGCCCCACGCACCTTTGAGTTAACAAAACATCTTACAAGTGACAGCTCGCGGCTGTCAAAGTTGAGACCTAATAATGGACACTTCGTCGTCAGTTAAAAACAGCCAAGCAGCCAACGCGTTTCGTCCAACTTCCGTGGACTTCCTCAGGGCTTATTGTCTAGATTTAATCTATAACTTTCGGAGGAGGAGCCTAGCCTGCAACCGAGATGGCCGCCTAGACTCTCGGCTCCGCCGATCCTGGCGCTTTCCCCTGTTATCCTGTTCTTTATCCTGTCTTTCCACCCGGCGACTGGAATGGGGACACGATCCTGAACATGACGGCGTGTCTCCCTGCACATTCCATGCAGTATCGGTGGTAAACCATCCCCGCTCCTTTCCGGGCCCTGCGCGGCAGTAAGACCGGGTCTTTGTCTGTGGAGTCAGCCGGACGCGGCCACAGAGGCAGCGGCCATCGTGGAGGAGGAGGAGTTGATCGGCTGGTGAGAGGCTGCCGCGCTGTGCTCGTCGCCGCAGCGCCTCATTCCGCTCTGTGATTCTGCACGCCTGGATACTTTGTGCCTGCTGGAAACACTTTGTATCTTTGCCCGGCTTGGAAGTGGACGGAACAGTTTCTTGGTTACTCCGGCCCGTAACGGACGCCATTTTATGCATTGCACTTCAGCGCCCGACAGTGGAATCCTCGGAGCTCAATTGGGGGTCCGGAAGCTGGTTGACAGCGAATGAGCCTATACTGCGATGTCATCAGTCGCCCCCATGTCTCTGGCCCAGTGGTCATTAGCGGACTGTCGGCGGAGTGATCTGTGGATGGCGAGTGATAATGGCGACCGGCTCCCTGAGCTGCCACACGTCCGTGAGCCTGGGGTAGAGGACACTGCTGTACTCTTTCTTCCTGAGACACCGCTGGGGACCGGTGCTGTCCTGTGTGCTCTGGAGGCAGTTAGAGTTGCTTTTCTTGTCAACACCCGAGATCTGGAGTGGCGGCTTGATGCTATTTCTCCTGTGGGCCGTGGTTGCCCCCAAGTGCTGCACACTGCGCCACACTCTGCACCGGTCCACATTGATCTCCTTGCCGAGGTGCCTATAGAGATGTTGGCGGTTCACGGTTCTGATTCTGCTGAAGTGCTGACCGCGATGGTTCTGAAGAGGTCTGGAGTTCGTGGTTCCTTACACTGGCTGGTATATCGTCCCCGGGCGCCATGTTTGCCATCTCCTTTGTGTACTGGTGGCGTGACTTTTCAACTCTTCCTGGGACTGTTGTTGTCGCTCTGGCCGGCTATTTCCGACGGACTGGTGCGCTGCCTTGCTCATGTTTGTATCATTCTCGGACATGCAACGGTGGTTTGCGTGGACTTTTGTGGGCGACCCCCCATTCTGTGTTGGCCATCCTGGGGGCCTCTCTCATCCACGGCGCAGGCCGGATTGTTGGACTCCATCGACCAACCTGATCGCAGGGGGCAAGGTTAAGGCAGTTTATTTGGGTCGCTATTCCTTATATTGCTGGGATTGTGTTGGGTGAGCGGGACATTGATTGCATTGACCGTTGGTATCATGTCGAGTGCGGGGACCGGGAGCGGGCGGCCGGGAATATATCTGTGGATTGTTTTCCTCCTCCGCTGATCCTTTTCACCTTCGTTGTTTCTTTCTCTCCTCCTCCATTCTTGTACTTATTGTACTTTTTCCCTTCTTTGGGGCAGTGTCGGGGCGACAGGCACGCTGTTTATGGGCTAGGCCGTAGCCATTACAGGGGTGCAGGGTGGTGGGTGTGGGGGGGGTTTGTTATTTTAGTTTATTTTGTTCTATGGTCCCTTTTGCTCTTTTCTAGCTTTGGGAGGGTTCTTTCCTCTTTCGTAGGGCTGGCTGTCCCTTGGTCTTGCACCTTATTTCTTTTTCGGGCATCTTCTTCGGCCCCTGTCTCTCCCTTCTCTGGGGTGGGATTCCTGGGGTGATTTTGGGAATGTTGTTTATTGTATTATGGCCTGTTGTTCGGTATTACCGTCTCGGTTGCCTTGATTACTTAGTCGCTACAGTCATTGTCTGCCTCAGTTTGCCACTGGGGTATGTTCCCCTTGTCTCTTATGGTTTTTACGTGAGGTGCTATATTCCTGTGGTGGCAGCCCCTACTCTTCCTCAAAATTTCAAAATGAAAACCTCATATCCTTTGTTACAGTCCCCACAACCGTGTCTGGTGTATCTTCACATATCCTGTTGCCGATTGGTATGCATTTCTCCTGTTTTTAATTGAATGTTTTGCGGCCGGCCATGATGGTTGTGGGCCTGCGCATGTATCTCTTTGTTTCTCCGAATAAAGGTTAAAAAAAAATTTTAAAAAATCTATAACTTTCGAAATGAAGAATAAAGAAACTTAGTGATAACAAGTATTGGATGGACCCAATTACTCTTGAACTTGGAATTGGAATTGGTGTTGCAATTCACATTTGTGATGTGCTTCATAAAATGATTGCACGTGTAAATACCTAGTGTCAGGCCCTTGGTCATGCTACTTATGTAGGTGCAAATATCCCCAAACCCGTGAGAAAGCTTAGTGACCTGTTGTTGCTGTTGGGGAAAAAACAGGCGTCAATGAGCTGGTGGTTGAAGCCATCACCAAAGGTCAAATTATGGGTGCAGGACACACTTTGGTGCTAATCCAATGCCCAGACATAGCCATGCTGCTACCAGAACAAAGGAACCCCAAAGACCTCTTGGAACCATTTCGTGGATATCTCTGTGCACATCTGCAAACCTTGACGGATATGGAATATCATAAATTGTACTATGTTTTGGGCTGGCTTTACCTGAAGAGACTGGCAGAGTACCTGTTGCACTGATGATTGATGCATTGCTTCATTTTCTGTCATGGTGTAATGGTGTTAAACTTGAACTAATGGGATGAAACCTATTTCCAGACATTGTTAAGAAGCGTAAAAATAACAAAATAATGAAGTTAAACTATCACAAAATGTCTACATTATACTGCATAATTTGCCTTTTCTTGCCACATAATTTAGGGAACTCTGCTGCATAATTTGGGCCTCCACTGCTACTTAATTCCAGTGGCCCTGCTGATGAGACGCGGATCAATGAGATATTGGGTCGATATTAGGACAACGAGAAAAATTGCTAGCTGGTGGGCGAGTTACCCACTCCACACTCCTCCCCTGAAAACATCTACCAGCGCTTACTACCAGCATGGGTCAGGAGTGCATTATCCTCAGTACTGTCACTAGCCATACAAGGGAGTGCCTCTAAATCCATTACATGTAAATGTATCGTGTATGGTTAACCTACAACTCTAGCTTGGAACAGGCTCTGCTGGACCCACGTTGGACACCATTGCCATATTATTATTTGTACAAAAATAATCCATTCAAATGCCAACCAAGGCGTAGAACTTCACAACGTGAACTTAAAGTTGAGTGATGTTGGATTCCATTCGATGTTGTTTATCTTATTGAAAAAAAGGTTTCCTTTGACAATGAATGGTTTCCTTGGACAGGGAGTGTATGTTCTTCTTTCAAAACTGAAAGTTCTTATAAGGCAAAATATCCTGCAGTTTGGCCAAGAGTCCTGTGCCCTCAGATATACATTTTCTCACATGGGTCTTTTTTTGGAGTGGCTCGAACATACCTTCATGGAGGCAGCCATATACCACAACATTGGGCCTACAAGCCCCATATTGCTAAAGCACTGGTTTAAAAGCAGCTGGTGGTTGCGTGTTTGTCTCATCTATGCCCTAACAGATGCTGGTGTTATCAGCGCATGTGCCCTGCTGCCCCTATGCTTATACACGAGGCATGCCCATATGCAAACTTCACTCTCTCCAATGCACTACTCTGTCCCCACCCTATACCTCTCTCAATAGATCCTCTACCTCCACTCCGACTAATCCCAAAAATGATTCTACTATTATTTTCTCCAAAATATCCCTTTCTAGGCTTTTTTCTCTTCTATGCCTCCAGGCTCACCTGAAACCTCATTTTACTGCTGTGATCTCCCAAACAACCCTTTCTAAATTCTCCCCTCATGTACCCTTTCTTTGAAATATCCCAAACCTCATTTTACTACTATGATCTCCCAAATTACCAGTTTTAGAGACTCTTCCCTCATGTATCCCCCTTTGACTCATCCCATACCTCATCTTACTTCTAAGATCTTTCAAGTAACACTTTCCCTCTAAGTCTTCCCTCTCCTACCCTTCCATTATCCTATTCAATCAACCTAACAGACTCACATGTCCACCGCTCAAGTTAAAAACTTATATTTCCCTACACTAATCCACCACTAATCCGTTTTGGGTTCCGGAATAGCGTGCTACTTGCCGAAAAGCGCTAGAACTCCTCATCTGGGGTAGTAATATCTATACAAAGGGGGAGAGGGGTTGGACTAACGGCTAAGGCGCTCGACCTCGGACCTGGGGATCTGGGTTCGAGTCTCGGTAACGACGCCAAAAACCCCCTGTGATTCTGGGCAAATCACTTAATCTCCCCGTGCCTAAAATGAAAGTGTGTCCTCATGTTACGTAACTGGTGCTATGTAAAGCGCTCTGATAACTGATTCGGTTCGGTTCTAGTTCGCGCTATATAAAACTCTGCAAAAAAATTTTTAAAAAACAAATACAATTACATGCTATAGATTCTTCATAGGGTTGGGAGCAATATCCCAGGTTCATTAAGGTCTATGACCTCTGAGTGTATATGGCTTGAATAATCAGATCTAGCACACCAAAACAAATGTAATAAATGGATTCAATGATAGGCAAAGTATTTATGGCCATTAATTTCAAGCCAAATTTTATGTGGTAAGATCATAGGTGATTTTGCAGTTTGCACAGGATTGAAGTTTATATGCTCAAAGGGAAGCAATCGTATCAGAATCAGAGCGGAATGCAGCTTCTCAATCTTAACCCTTCTTGTAGGTACAAAAGTAGTTTTAACATAAAACACATTCTCATATCTCAAACGTGGCAATACCGAGGCAATGACTAACAATTATAACACTGCTCATAAAAAGTGCATAGAAACCTCTAAGTGACTTTTGTTATGAAAATTCAGACCTGGCTGTTACAGTGGGATGTGCCACGATGCGAATAACATAGCTATACGCAGAAAAAAGACGTGAGAGTGTCTCCATCAATGTTAGAACTAGTGGAGGAGTTCTGGTTAGTACTGCACATCTGAGTGAACTGGTCCAAATTCAGTACTGTATTCCTCGAAGTGATGGGTTTCAAAGCAAGGGTGCAATCGGATGTCAGCGAGCTGGTGATGAGGCGCCTGGACTACTGTAATGTTCTCCTGATTTCTGCAAGTGAGTCCTCTTTGAGTAGACTTCAAGTAGTTCAAAACACCGCGGCCCGTCTTGTCTCGAACTCCCCTGCCAGACCAGCTTCTCTCCCTCGTCTACAACGGCTACGTTGGCTTCCAGTACGCAAACAGGGCAAATTTAAGATATGCTGTATTGTGCGCAAAGCATTAAATGGTAAAGGTCCTGGTTATCTTGCAGGAAAACTCAGTCAATATCTGCCAAGCAGAACTTAACGCCTCGTCCCACGTTTCAAAAAAATCGTGCTTGGGTGGGAAGGCTTTTTTCCACCTACCCCCTTTTACTGGAATCAGCTCCCCATTCATCTTCGGAAATGCCCAGATTACCTTCTATTTAGAAGGCTCCTTAAAACTTAACTTTTCTTATCTGACTTTTGCAGCACCTCCGTAGCGCGGAGATACCCCTCTGAGGGCGAGTCGGGTGCTTTACAAGTAAATAAATTAAACAAATTTACAAATATTTGGGTGTTAGGCATATGCGTTAACCCTCGAATGTTTCTACTGATGATTTAGAAAATGCAAAATTTGAAAATGCTAATTAGTAAAAGAAGTTAACCTTTGTTTTCTATTTCTACTGTTTCCCATTGGGACAGGGGCATTGTTAATCAATTACATCAAAGGGATTATTTGACAAACTGGACAGTTATTTGTAGGCAGAAAATAAGTGAAATGGCACTTTGAAAGCTGGAATAGCCACATGAGAAAGGTGAGATTGCTGTTCCGTGGTCTGACTGCAGGGCTATTGCATGTACAACCATGCATTGGGGCGGAGTATGCTATTGCAAATCATAACCATGAACAATGTACCTTGCTGTCACAGCCACCCTTTAGGGTTCTTTTAGTATTAACAAGGTATCTCCTTCAGCTTCTACTTCATTTCCCCAAACTCTGCCACTCTAAAAAAATGAACAGTTTGCTGCTCAATTATTTTAAGTTTCTGAATTACATGAATTTCGTAAGTTCAAGTCAAGTCAAGTCAAATCCACTTTATTCGATTAATTAAAATCATAAAAGTATGCTATACAAAAATGCAAACAATTAAAAACATTTAAAAGAATTAAAATTACACAATTGTATACAAAAATACATTTCCGAAGGAGCTCAAGATAGTGAACCTATTACATTTGTTCTTCAGGGCCATATTTCCCAGGTACAAGAGCTTGTTTAAGAGGAAGTAGCTACAGCATTACACAACCAGACCCGACCTCCTTAATCTTACAGATGCTGCCAAAAAAATGGCCACACAGTACATAGTTTCTGGCGTTTCCATCATTTGGAGAAATAATAGAGCAGGTTTGTATTGTTTAAAGTTGAACTTTTTCAATAATGGTGTAATGAACCGTTTCCGTGGCACAGAAAACAACCTGCAGAAAAGCAAGAAATGTACAGTATCCTGGGGAGAAAGATCGTCACATTTACAGGGGGGATTGTCCTCCGGCCTACCCCATCCCGTTCACATCCCATAATACCATAAACATTTGATTAAATCAGAGTTTCGTGAGTAACCATCTGTGAAAACAGTTTGTCACAACCGATAGATAGGGAGCCAGCCTTAAAGACGTGGTAACCAGTACATGGGCCCTTACTGAGGGTTTACTTAGCTCAACCGCCTCTCGCTCTGCTTCACGAAGCCTGATAAAGTTAGTCTTGGCCCACACTAGGTCAGCTTTACACAGAGAATCTGGTCTAGAGAAAATCTCTGGGCGGCCAAGCTTCTCGGCCAGGCTCTTAATGTAGGACAGCCACTGAATTTCCCTCAAATGAACTAGTTTTAGACAATCCATTATAATTGTTCGGTTTAGGGAGAGTTGTGGATTCAGCCAGATCTTAATCCAGAGCAGGATAGGTGCTATTTTAATTATATCTGTAATGTATCTCATGCCTAGCTCCAGATGAATAGAATAGGTGGCTGTGGATGGTGGAAGTCCAAGAAGAGACCGCATAAACTTATTCTCCTCTATTTGAATGCGGTCAGAATTGATGAATCCCCAGATTGCTGCTCCGTACCTTGCAATTGAAACCGTCTTGGCTTTATAGATTGCCAAGATTGCCTCAGTTGGTTTTCCCCCTAGTCTTTTGGCAAACCCCAATACTGCAGCCGAAGAACTTCTCACGGCATTAGATTTTGTGGTGATCTGTGGGTTCCAACTACACCGGTCATCGAATAAAACCCCCAAATATGTAAATACCTTTACTCTACTAATAACCTCAGTACCACAGTAAAAGGTTTTAACATTGTTCTTTGAGCACCCCATAGACATTATGTGGGATTTCCCGGTATTAATCAACAAGTCAAGACTGTTCATAAAATTACCAAAAGAATCAAGCAGTCTCTGTAGACCAATTGGGGTTCTTGCCAGTAAAACCGCATCGTCGGCGTAGAGGAGCACCGGAATTGGCGTTCCCCCCATACGCGGAATATCCTGCGTAACTGCTGTCAAGTCTGACTCCAAAGAGTTCACGTACAACGTGAACAACATTGGGGCTAGGATGCAGCCTTGGCGCACCCCCCTACTGGACTTAAAACTTGCTGAGCATTTCCCCTCAGTTGTCATCCTGATGGAAGCATTCAAGTCCCTGTGCAGCTCTGCCAGGAAGTACACCAGCGAACGATCGAGGCCCATCTTAAGCAGCATGGTCCACAACCTTGATCTATTAACTAGATCAAAGGCTGTGGACAGGTCCATAAAACCCAAGAAGATAGAGCCCCTTTTGGCCCTCGTATATTTGGCTATAATTAGATTAAGGTTGAGACATTGGTCCTCCGTACTCCTCCCCGCTCTAAAACCATATGGGACATCAGTCAATATGTTATTCTCCGAGGCCCAAGATGTTATTCTGGCCAAGACCACCTTCCCTAAGATTTTAATAGAGGAGTCTAGCAGTGAAATAGGCCTATAACATCTCGGGTCTCCCCTCTGCCCTTTTTTAAATACAGGGATTATGATCGACCTGGACCAGGATTTGGGGAACCCTACGGTTGCAGAGGCATTAAAGACTTTAGTTAAGATTTCAGCCCAGTACACCGGATTGGCCTTATACATGTCGGAGGGAACCCCATCCGGGCCTGGTGCCTTATGCCCAGCCGTACTCTCGATTGCCTTAATTACTTCGGCTGTCTCAAACCTTACTGGGGCCACAATAGGAACAGGGGCTACCAGGGTTTCCAGCTCCAAATGGCTACCGTATATTTTTTCAAAATGACTAAGCCAATCTGTTTCCGGGATGTTTAATTCTAGGTCTGAATTTTGGACTTTAGAAAACAGTGGAGTGTTGATAATTGACCAGAACTTAGCACTGTCTTTTAAGGTAGCTTTATCCATGAGCTCCACCCAGGCTTCATGTTTTAACTCCCTTTTTCGCTCCTGTATTGCCTTCGCGTACTCCTTTCTTAGCTGGGATACCAGCGCTTTATTTCTCGGGCGAACATTAAGAACCTTTTTTAAAATATTATGGGCTTTACTACATTTATGATCAAACCAGGCCATTGCCGGTCTATTTATTGCTACTCGACAGTTCAGTGTAAGTTCCTGTGACACTTTAGAACAAATGGCCTCGTACGATGTTATTACTACCTCCCCCTTAGAGAGAGGGTCAACACAGGTATTTAATTCATGAGCAGCCTCAGATGTTATAGTTTGGAAAAAGTCAGCGTGGACGATCTTACCCCATTTGAGCCTTCTCCCCTGGTCTTTAGCTTTAACCGACATAGCCGCCTGAGGCGGGACAGAAATGTTTAAAAACGAAAACCCATCAAGTAGCTCCATCACCACAGGGTTATGATCACTTAAAGGCATCTGTATAGCATTATAAAAAATTACATACTTTAAGAGACTTTGTGATAAAAATATATAATCAATGATCGTTTGACAGTCCCTACCAGTATAAGTAGCAACCCGGGTGTTGCTATCGAAAAACTCGGCTTCAAACAGATCATTACTGGACAGTAAATTTTCAAGAGCCGCCCCCTTCTGACTGTGTTCAAAATGCTGGGGGGATGTACTATCCGGACCGTCAAGATCAGTTAGGACACAATTTAAGCAAAGATGTACATTAAAATCACCCATCAAAATTAGGTGGCAAAAAGTGGTTTGCTTTTCTTTATAAGAAGTTAAAAAATCATTTAACCATAATAGATGCTCATCTGTAGAGGCCCCTTGCTGTGAATTATAACAGTTCACTAAAATTATTTTAATGTTATTAACCAAGGTTACCTCCATGATGAGAAAGTTATGAGAGACACAGTCAACCTTAACAATTTTACCCCTGACGTTCAGCGAGACCAGCAACACAAGACCCCCTCTACTTCTTCCAGCCGTCAAACTCAAGGCAGGGACAAAAAAAGAAGTAAAACCGTCCACCCAGAAATCACAGTCCTCGTCCCAGGTCTCCTGTAGGGCGACAATCTCGTATTGTTTAATAACATTAAGCCAATTGGGGTCTTCTCTCTTAGATCGCAACCCCGCGATGTTCCAGCTTAACAACCTAACTTTGTCCCCCAATTCAAAATTCTCTTTTACGGGGATAGCACTACCCCTCCTATGTGGAGATACAGGGGCCATGGGGGTCGGATCAACAGTTACCTCACTACCCGAACCTTCCCAGGCCTCCCGTCAATCACATAAATCCAAGCTGGATAGAGCATCAAAACTGTTATGAGTTGCAATGTTAAAACCCAGATTTGTGCCCCACCTATTATTCATGTTATTCATGTTATTGTCCCTATCTAGACAAGGGTTTTTGGGTAAGTAACATTTTGTTGTTCCCCATAAAAAATGTTTAACGTGAGTGGGACAATAGTACCGCTTCTTCGTTGGGGCGGGAGTAAGTTTTCAAGGAGATTAGGCAAAACTGTCGGATTTGAGAAAGTCACTGCCACACAGTCACCTTTAAACTTTTTTGGTCGGTTCCCTATCCACGGGACCCTTTTAGCTGACTTAATCTCACTCGCCAGTTGCTGTTTCCCTCCTGGGGCTAGCTTCATGTTACCTGTTAACCAATGTAGGGCCTTACTCGACAAGGATGCAGGTGATTCTGCCAGGACACGTTCTAAAAGTGGAACGTTGGCCAGCACCAGTACCACTGGCGAAGCTTCAACAATGAATTGAAGAGGGTCTGTTACCTGGTTTTGATCAGGGGAAATATTAACTGTTAACCAGGCGTCATCCTTGACGGCTAACTGATCAACAGTATCCGTCGCAGCTTGGACCTGGGGGTTGCTTATTAACGAAACACCCCCTACCCCTCCCACACCCAGAGTGTTCTCCCCTGAATGAACTATTCTATTTGCAACAAGAGTAGTTATATTTTCAACCTTCCCCACGACCTTGGTTTGTAAGCCTTCCAGTTTTTTAATCTCGGCATTCAGTTTGTCGGTTTTTGCTACCAGGGGTTTAATTATAACTTTAATCTTGCTTTCAAACACTTCTACAAACTTATTGAACAGTTCCTCGATCATAGAATGCTTTATATTGTCCTCGCCAAGGTCAGTAGTTTTTGCCTTCAATGAACCAGGAGTGACAGCCCTATTCCTCCTTACCCGAGACCGCAACCCACCACGCATTGTCTGTTTTTTCGCACATTGTCGTACCGGCCATGGCACCTGATCTGGGGAAGAAAGTTCAACTTCCGTGGCTCGCGTCTGAACCCCATGATCAGAATCAATGTCACTCTCGGGATCAGTTACGAGAAATATATCGGGAGCAACCACAGAATTTGTTTCAGAATCATTATTAACAGAATCATGGAAGGAGATGAGTGGAGCATCCGTGCCTATAACCTGTGGTAAAGTGTCTACCAAGGAGGGTGTTGAAGATGGTCTTAAACGTTCGAGATCAGGGGATTGACTCAGACCCAGAGATTCTCTCCTTTGATTATTTATTTTCTTCACCGTTTGTACCAGATAATTATCAATAGTGTTGGATGTAGCAGCAACAGCTTTCTTCGGCATCTTAAGCTTTAACCCGATACCCCTCTTCCACAGTACAACTAATTTCCACGGGTCACAACAGAACTCAGCAAGTAAAGTATCTTACTAATAGGAGAGATCCTATTGTCACACGGGCAGAGTATCTGGTCCTGTCCGATCGCGTCCAGTCGCGGACTGTCACAGACTGTCCCGCCCTTGTCCCGGGCTTCTCCCGCGCGCGACTCGCTGGTGCGAGAGGCGTTCTTCTGATTTACAGCGCCTCCGGGCGCTCTGCCTGCGTCACTCGCGCCGCGACCGCCGGGGCACCTGGGAAGTGTAGTCCCGGCGGCGATGTCACTGGCGCAGCGCGAGTGTTGTATGCCCCGGTTTTCGCTTGTAAGGCCGTTCCCCTCACGGCAACAGGGATAGCTCCTTGGTCCTCTCTGCAAAATTGTGTTGCTCTCGTAAGTTAATACATCCTTTTAGGCACGCCTTTCTGTGTAATGTTTCCTGGAGTATTAGAACATGACTCAGCTGTTTGATTAGCCGTTGGCGCACTAGTTCTCGTTTTTTTACCACATGTCCCTTGTCTCTATGAGGTCTGGTAATTGTATTCATTAAGTAATTGAAAAATATCATCAAACCCTTGTGAGTGAAACAAGCTGAATCCCGCTCAGGAATCAGTACAAAGCTTCAACCCGTTTTGGTTTATAAAATACCATTGGGCTATCCTGTCTGCCCTGAAGAAGGCAGTCATTTATTAAGCGCTCCAAAACGTGTACTATATGGTTCATGGATGATGTACCACTTGGATATGGTATTTCATAACTTAACTACTGCTTTACCTCACTTATGTACTCGCTACTAGCAAGGTTAGCCTTGGACTATTGTTACCAGTTGTCTCATTACATGCAGGGTCAAATAAGTTCCCTTGTTTTGCTTTTAACATTGCTATATGGCAGCCACAATAAAGTCTATGGCCAGTCAGGAGGTCATTTTAGGCTTACGATTTTCATGCCATTTACATAACTGGTAATGGTAGTGACTGTGAAGAAAACACTATCATACAATTTTTTATGGCTCGCCTGCTGATGCGCTTGCGCATAGCTGGCGAGCAATATTGTGGCTTAAACAGAGCTTAACCATCTCGGCGATTTGTTGCTGTGCCCGAGAAAAACAAGCTCAATGCGCAAGCGCATTTGCAAAAAGCGCGTGCACATCAAAGCCACCAGGCATCTCAAGCTTCCCCCAGCAGGCATTTCTCCTCCCCTAATTATTCACTGCACGGCCGGCCGGCACATCAAAGGCTGCTGCTGCCGTGACTCGCATTTCTCCTCCCTCCTCCCCTTTCACTGCCCAGGCACGGCTACATTTGTTTGTTTATACGACACTTGTATTATTTTATTGGGCATTTATTTAACTTAACATGGCTGCACAAATTTGTTTGCATACTTTTGCTCATTTTCGCTGTTTGACCAGCAATGCATGACTGTATAAACTTTTTTGTCTCTTATTTTCTTGCCCTTTGTTTCAAGCTTTTTCATTCTTCTGTCCTTTTCCTGTTTTGCATTTTCTCTTCATACCCGTTTCTGCTTTTGTTGGTCCATTTTTCTTTCTTTTTTTCCTTATTTGTAATATCCACCCACCCACCACCCAGCTCCACTAATGCAACCACCACACAGCTCCACCGACACAGCGCCACCGATGCACCCACCACAGAGCTCCACCGATGCACCCACCACACAGCTCCACCGATGCACCCACCACACAGCTCCACCGAGGCACCCACCACACAGCTCCACAGAGGCACCCACCACACAGCTCCACAGAGGCACCCACCACACAGCTCCACAGAGGCACCCACCACACAGCTCCACAGAGGCACCCACCACACAGCTCCACCGAAGCACCCACCACACAGCTCCACCGAAGCACCCACCACACAGCTCCACCGAAGCACCCACCACACAGCTCCACCGGTGCACCCACCACACAGCTCCACCGATGCACCCATCACACAGCTCCACCGATGCACCCATCACACAGCTCCACCGATGCACCCATCACACAGCTCCACCGAGGCACCCATCACACAGCTCAACAGATGCACCCACCACACAGCTCCACAGATGCACCCACCACCCAGCTCTACCGATGCACCCACCACACAGCTCCACAGATGCACCCACCACCCAGCTCCACAGATGCACCCACCACCCAGCTCCACCGATGCACCCACCACACAGCTCCACCGATGCACCCACCACACAGCTCCACCGACACAGCTCCACCGATGCACCCACCACCCAGCTCCACTGATGCAACCACCACACAGCTCCACCGGCATAGCTCCACCGATGCACCCACCACAGAGCTCCACAGATGCCCCCACCACACAGCTCCACCGATGCACCCATCACACAGCTCCACCGAGGCACCCACCACACAGCTCCACCGAGGCACCCACCACACAGCTCCACCGAGGCACCCACCACACAGCTCTACCGAGGCACCCACCACACAGCTCTACCGAGGCACCCACCACACAGCTCCACAGATGCACCCACCACACAGCTTCACAGATGCACCCACCACACAGCTCCACAGATGCACCCACCACACAGCTCCACCGAAGCACCCACCACACAGCTCCACCGAAGCACCCACCACACAGCTCCACCGATGCACCCACCACACAGCTCCACCGATGCACCCACCACACAGCTCCACCGATGCACCCACCACACAGCTCCACCGATGCACCCACCACACAGCTCCGCCGAGGCACCCACCACACAGCTCCACCGATGCTCCAACTAAGCTCCACCAAAGCACCCACCACACAGCTCCACCAATGCACCCACTAAGCTCCACGGATGCACCCACCACACAGCTTCACCGATGCACCCACCACAGAGCTCCACCGAGGCACCCACCACACAGCTCCACCAATGCACCCACCACACAGCTCCACCAATGCACCCACCACACAGCTCCACCAATGCACCCACCACACAGCTCCACCAATGCACCCACCACACAGCTCCACCACACAGCTCCACCGATGCACCCACCACACAGCTCCACCTACACAGCTCCACCGATGCACCCACCACACAGCTCCACCGATGCACCCAGCTCCACCGATGCACCCAGCACACAGCTCCACCGACACAGCTCCACCGATACACCCAACACACAGCTCCATTGATGCACCCACCACACAGCTCCACCGATACACCCACCACACAGCTCCACCAATGCGCCCACCACACAGCTCCACCAATGCACCCACTAAGCTCCACCGATGCACCCACCACACAGCTCCACCGATACACCCACCACAGAGCTCCACCGAGGCACCCACCACACAGCTCCACCGAGGCACCCACCACACAGCTCCACCGATGCACCCACCACACAGCTCCACCGATGCACCCACCACACAGCTCCACCGATGCACTCACCACACAGCTCCACCTACACAGCTCCACCAATGCACCCACCACACAGCTCCACCTACACAGCTCCACCAATGCACCCACCACACAGCTCCACCGAGGCACCCACCACACAGCTCCACCGAGGCACCCACCACACAGCTCCACCGAGGCACCCACCACACAGCTCCACAGATGCCCCCACCACACAGCTCCACAGATGCACCCACCACACAGCTCCACAGATGCACCCACCACACAGCTCCACAGATGCACCCACCACACAGCTCCACCGACACAGCTCCAACGATGCACCCACCCCACAGCTCCACCGATGCACCCACCACACAGCTCCACTGATGCACCCACCACACAGCTCCACCGATGCAGCCACCACACAGCTCCACCGACACAGCCCCACCGATGCACCCACCACCACCGATGCACCCACCACCCAGCTCCACTGACACAGCTCCACCGAAGCACCCACCACACAGCTCCACCGAGGCACCAACCACACAGCTCCACCGATGCACTCACCACACAGCTCCACTGAGGCACCCACCACACAGCTCCACCGAGGCACCCACCACACAGCTCCACAGATGCACCCACCACACAGCTCCACAGATGCACCCACCACACAGCTCCACCGAAGCACCCACCACACAGCTCCACCGAAGCACCCACCACACAGCTCGGCCGATGCACCCACCACACAGCTCCACCGATGCACCCACCACACAGCTCCACCGATGCACCCACCACACAGCTCCACCGATGCACCCACCACACAGCTCCACCGATGCACCCACCACACAGCTCCACCGATGCACCCACCACACAGCTCCACCGAGGCACCCACCACACAGCTCCACCGAGGCACCCACCACACAGCTCCACCGAGGCACCCACCACACAGCTCCACCGAGGCACCCACCACACAGCTCCACCGAGGCACCCACCACACAGCTCCACCGATGCACCCACCACACAGCTCCACCGATGCACCCACCACACAGCTCCGCCGATGCACCCACCACACAACCCCGCCGAGGCACCCACCACACAGCTCCACCGATGCTCCAACTAAGCTCCACCAATGCACCCACCGCACAGCTCCACCAATGCACCCACTAAGCTCCACCGATGCACCCACCACACAGCTTCACCGATGCACCCACCACAGAGCTCCACCGAGGCACCCACCACACAGCTCCACCGAAGCACCCACCACACAGCTCCACCAATGCACCCACCACACAGCTCCACCAATGCACCCACCACACAGCTCCACCGATGCACCCACCAAACAGCTCCACCGATGCACCCACCACACAGCTCCACCTACACAGCTCCACCGATGCACCCACCACACAGCTCCACCTACACAGCTCCACCGATGCACCCACCACACAGCTCCACCGATGCACCCACCACACAGCTCCACCGACACAGCTCCACCGATACACCCACCACACAGCTCCACTGATGCACCCACCACACAGCTCCACCAATGCACCCACCATACAGCTCCACCAATGCACCCACTAAGCTCCACCGATGCACCCACCACACAGCTTCACCGAGGCACCCACCACACAGCTCCACCGATGCACCCACCACACAGCTCCACCAATGCACCCACCACACAGCTCCACCGATGCACCCACCACACAGCTCCACCTACACAGCTCCACCGATGCACCCATCACACAGCTCCACCGATGCACCCAGCACACAGCTCCACCGATGCGCCCACCACACAGCTCCACCGATGCTCCAACTAAGCTCCACCAATGCACCCACCATACAGCTCCACCAATGCACCCACTAAGCTCCACCGATGCACCCACCACACAGCTTCACCGATGCACCCACCACAGAACTCCACCGAGGCACCCACCACACAGCTCCACCGATGCACCCACCACACAGCTCCACCGATGCACCCACCACACAGCTCCACCGATGCACCCACCACACAGCTCCACCTACACAGCTCCACCGATGCACCCACCACACAGCTCCACCGATGCACCCACCACACAGCTCCACCGAGGCACCCACCACACAGCTCCACCGAGGCACCCACCACACAGCTCCACCGAGGCACCCACCACACAGCTCCACCGAGGCACCCACCACACAGCTCCACCGATGCATCCACCACACAGCTCCACCGAGGCATCCACCACACAGCTCCACCGATGCACCCACCACACAGCTCCACCAATGCACCCACCACACAGCTCCACCGATGCACCCACCACACAGCTCCACCGATGCACCCACCACACAGCTCCACCGATGCACCCACCACACAGCTCCACCGATGCACCCACCACACAGCTCCACCGATGCACCCACCACACAGCTCCACCGAGGCACCCACCACACAGCTCCACCGAGGCACCCTCCACACAGCTCCACCGAGGCACCCACCACACAGCTCCACCGAGGCACCCACCACACAGCTCCACCGATGCACCCACCACACAGCTCCACCGATGCAGCCACCACACAGCTCCGACACAGCTCCACCGATGCACCCACCACACAGCTCCACCAATGCACCCACCATACAGCTCCACCAAGGCACCCACCATACAGCTCCACCAAGGCACCCACCACACAGCTCCACCGATGCACCCACCACACAGCTCCACCGATGCACCCACCACACAGCTCCACCGATGCACCCACCACACAGCTCCACAGATGCACCCACCACGCAGCTCCACAGATGCACCCACCACACAGCTCCACCGATGCACCCACCACACAGCTCCACAGATGCACCCACCACCCAGCTCCACCGATGCACCCACCACACAGCTCCGCCGAGGCACCCACCACACAGCTCCACCGAGGCACCCACCACACAGCTCCACCGATGCACCCACCACACAGCTCCACCGATGCTCGAACTAAGCTCCACCAATGCACACACCACACAGCTCCACCAATGCACCCACTAAGCTCCACCGATGCACACACCACTCCGCGCAACCACAGCATCACTCAGCGCAACCACAGCATCACTGGTTCAAATATGTTCTTTCAATGTTTCAAGCTGTTTTCAAGCTTTCATGCTTTATTACAAATCACAAAAAGATGTTAATATTTCACTTCTGTTCTTGGATTTTCGTCACAATAAAAAACACTGAACATAATCTTCACAAAAGTTATTTACAAAAGTTTAAGCTATTGCCATTGCAAATTAAATAAATTATTTAAGTATTAATTATTTAAAAAAATTAAAAGCCATTGTTATTTGTAATATCAATACATCTAAGTCACGTAAATACAAAACATGTTGCATTACAAATGCTATAGGTGTTTGCGAAAGTTATAACTATTGGCATTGTAAATGACATAGCCATTAATTTAGCTATTTTAAAAAATAACACATAAATTAAAAAATATTCATTTATAAGACCAATAGCTCAAACTTTCCTAATGCGAGCCCTATTGCATTTCCAATGCTTGTTATTATATGGGCTCCTCCCTTTAGGGGGTTAAGCCCAGTCGTATCGAAGTCTGTTGACGCGAGTACTGTCCGCGTCATTGGTGAAGCCTGCCACCTTTGGGTGGCTTAATCTCAGCGTTCTATTAACCCCTTAGCTGCGGCAGCTATTCCGCCGCAGCGCTAAGGGGGAGGGGGCCGTGCGGCGCTCCCGTACACGTGACGGAACCGCTCCCTCACGAGCCTTGGGTGGGCTGTGCTTGTGACGGAACGGTTCCGTCACGGCCCCGCCCGCCTAATAGAACGCTCAGCGAAGGCGCGGAAATCGCACCGCGCAGGCGCGGCGAGCAGGCTGTGACAGAACCGTTCCGTCACCAGCACAGCCCACCCGAGGCTCGTGACGGAACGGTTCCGTCACGAGCACGCAACGGGTTAAAACAGGTGCTAATGATACACAGTGTACTTAATCAGCAGAAAATAACACATCCACTCCCCCCTCAGGGACTGAAAGGTTATTCTATTGAGGGGAGTTTTCTGACCACTAACAACAAAACACACGCTACACAATAGCAGGACCCACGTTTACATGAGGGGGGCCTGGTTGGAGATATGGGATGCCAGGGAGGACAGAGAAGCCTCAGTCATGAAGAAAAACTAAATGCATGCAATGCCTAGTTACTGCCATTATGTTGTGTAACATTTTGGGATGCTGTCATCTATTACAGAGAAACATGAGAACAAAATGTTTCTTTTGTTTCAATTCGTAGAGTGGGCGAGAGAGATATCTGTGTTGAGTCCAGGGGCTGAGGGCATTAATCCTAGGTCGAGAACATCACTTGTCACACAAGACGTGCACATCCAGCAACACTTGTCTGATTTTTCGAGGCTTAACGTTTTTCATATACAAGTGGCAGGTTGGTTAATAAAATAATAAACTGTATTGTTGTTGGAAATATAACCTAGCTGTGCAATTAACGGTGTTTCTGATGAAATACTAATTGTTTTATAGGAATCTGCCTTTTTAAGGTGTCGAAATGCAAAAGGAAGGTTGATTTCTTTCCTAGCTCCCCATCTAGTTATAGTCTTCGCGGAAGCTAGGAAAACTGCGATTCTCCCGTCCTTGATTCTTGAGGCCATGATAATTACAATTTAATAACCTCACAAACCCCCTGAAAGCTCCGACTCCTAAAGGCTATTATCGATGATCAATAATGACACCAAGATCATGGCAAAGTTGTTCCCCAACAGACTCCTCCCACTTCTTCGCATAATCGTCCAACCTGATCAGTCTGGATGTATACTGGGACGTTCACAGCTTACAATCTAGACACCATGCAAGCGTTTGATTTGCAGCAGTAGAGGTATATATGTATGCTACTGGAGCACAGAGGCCCTAGTAAGATATTACTCCAGTAGATAAAACTGCTGTATCAGCACCCGGTTGCCCGGATAGGAGTCAATGGCAATGTTTCTCCATTGATCCTGATCAGTAGAGGTACGAGATAGGGGTGCTCCCTATCTGCTCTTGTTTGCGATTGCAATCGTAAACAAGAAAGCAAGAGGAGTGACTCCAGCTCCACTCAGAGGTAGGACTCAAGTTCTAGGCTAGACACCTGGTGGTGTCCCGCTATGCAAATTACGTTACCTTATACATTAGGGGCCCTAAGACAAACTGATCTTCTGTGATCAGGGAGTTTCTGAGGTTTGGTTGGCTTACTGAAATAGCTATAAACTGGGACAAATCGGTGATCTTCCCCCTTAACCTCTGCAACTGATAAATTTCATTGAGAATACCCCCTGCGCTGGGCTCCAGGTCTGGAGAAATACTTGGATATTCTAGTGGAGACACTGGAACTCTCGTGCGAGAACACTACGGCAGGGCAATAACATGGCTGGAGAAGCACGTGACCACTTGAATCAAGCTAATCTACCTCTGTTCATGGCAGGTAGGACTGCTGTACCAAAATAGTTGTTCTTCAAAACATTTTACATCTATTTGCTAAAATTCAAATTCTATTAAGTCGACATTTTGCCACTAGATTGAGGTTCAATATTGACTTGGGCAGGGGGTCAACCAAGAGTAGTGTGGGAAGTACAGGGTGCCCGACTCCGGACCACAGGGTTCACGGTTCGATCCCTGGCACCGGCAGCTGGTTAGCCAAGCACCATGTGACTCTGGACAATAGCTTGCTCAATCTTCCAGACGGCCCCCAGCGCCGGGACACCTCTCCCGAGGTAGCTGTGCGCTTTACAAGTGCTGGTATTACATATTATTATGATTACTTACCCTGCCATTTAAGGAGGGGGTGATGTGCACACCTGAGACCTGGATGTGAACCATTACTGTACCTAAGCACAATATGAACACTATTGGCACCATCCTGCTTCATTCCAACCACAGGTGACGATTGAAGCATATAAAGTCTACCCCTTCCCATTAAACACCACAGTACAGTCAAAAGCGAAGTGCCCACACACTGAGATTGACCTGGCTGGATGTACCGTCTGGGCATGGGATTGCCTCCGCAGAAGTGCTCATCTGACCAGTGTGCCCTTAGCGCGGAACCTACCCCTGCCCCTAACCGCAAGCTATGCCAGCAACCAGAACCAATGCAATTCAGAAACCTGTGCCCAGAGGAAGTATTTTTCCCTATGGAGTTTGCGACAGCTCACCTCCACTGACCCCACTGGACTTATTCCTATACTTCAGAGCGCGTGCTATCAGTAACGCAGCACAGTGTACGCTCCCGGAAGCCCTCAAACAGTTATATGCACTGACTGTGATTCTCGATTCCCCTAAAAAACTAGTCACTCAACAGCACAGAATTATGCAGAACAGGTCCACAAGGTGAGTTCGTTCTGAGGGCCAACTGTAGGTAGCAGGCAGTCATGGTGCCCCCACAAACACAAGAACAATGGTACTTCTGCTGTACCCAGATGAGTAGGTTATATATCAACTACAGACTATTTCGTATATCTCAAATTCTAACACCAAATGAAACGCACAATATTGTCTCTCTAAAAGGATTGGTCTGAGAAGGGAAGATTCCAATTGTTCTCGCAGCAGGCTGGCAGATACGGACTTCTTACTTCTGGCCTGGCAGTGCTCAGAAATAATGGAATTCTGGGCCTCCGTGCTTTGCATTATGAATGAGGTGACGGGTACTCAGACCCCCAGATTGTCCCTGGCTGTCCTACTAGGCTACGTTAAAAATATCCAAATCGAAGCACAAAAACTTAATGGCATTCTGCTTTAGCTGGCCAGGCACGGAATTGTGATGCCGTGGGGTCGTGGCTCCCTGCCCACTGTCAGAGGCTGGCTGGAGGTTGCTGCAAATTGCCAGAGCAACTGGGTGCATTCTTGGAGTTGGCTCCATCCCTTCGTGGCCCACGAAGATCTGTGGGCCCTTCCGAACATGCTTGGCTCTTAGGGAGGAGAGGAAGCACCCCGGGTCGAAAGCCTAGACTGACGTGCAACAGAATGCACCTCTCCCTGGGATGTGTGGGAATACTGATACACTTTTTCTGTCATACAGCATATAGTCAAGATAGACTTAAGCGTACCAAGTTAATATACATTTACATTCTGTCTGGTAAGGTCATGCAATTCATTATGGTTTTTACATGTGTTCACTCTCTTACTCCTGGTAGGGCACACCCCCCTCCGCCCTTTGTAGCTCCTCTGTGGGAGAAACATAGATCTTACCCCTATATGCATTCCACTTCGCCTACTTGTGGTCCCATTTTCCCCAAACTTCCTCCGTTTTTATACACATCTTTTTCGGCAATCATGGATCTATGCATGTCCTTCTCCCATCCATCCAGTGTCGGTGTGTCTCCTACCCCCCCATTTTTGGGCAATATTACGCTTAGCGAGAACCATCCTCAAGGAGACCCTATATTGTTCAGTATGGATTAAGTCAGTGGCCTCCCATATGTTGGGTAGGCAGAGTTGAGGGGTAGGTGCAATCTCCTTACCACATACTTCCTGCAACCTGGATGACCGATGACACTTTTGCAAGAGGACATAAAACAGACTGGCAAACTGCACACTGTCAACAAGGAAACATGCACCAATGTGGGCCGCCACAATTTAATGCATCTCTTCATTGCAGGATGGGAAGGAAAAGCTTGACGGGAGCAAATGGTTGCACTCCCCAATGATGCAATGCAAGTTTAATTGCTATCCAGTGGCATGTACGTGACAACTCGCATGTATGTTCGTTACACTTTACTTTCAATATAATTTCTTAAGAAAATAAAGGAAGGGTGATTTTTAGGTCGCAGCCTACAAGACATTTTGGAGACATTCAGAAAGTTGACTTAAGAATGTATTCTGCCTATTGCTTGCCATTGGGTTTGTGATTTCTAACTCAATTTTCTTGCTTTCTATTTGCCGGCTTTATTTGTGTTATGCTGTCCAGTTGGAGTTCATACCTTCCCTTTCCCAAACCTTATTTACAGTACCCTTCCGAGTGCTCCCTTTCTGTAAACAGGCCTGTAAATCTTGTCCTTATCTCGTCACATTTGACGTGCATTCAAAGATTGAGGTCAAATGTCAGGCATGGTCTTCAGAGGGTGCTTATTTTCTTTTCTTTCTCGGACTTCAAAGTGAGAGGATTTATGTGACAATTTTGCTGGATGCTGGGGGTAGAAAAGAGTGTTTTTCTAGCACACTACAACATTTAAATGAAATGTGTAAGTTACTGCCACTGAAAAAACTACTTTGTGGACCGATATGCTCCTTGTGACAGAGCAGAATGTCAGCCAATACAGAGAGAGACAGAATTTTAATAAACAAAAACTTATGGTCAACGCCAAACCAAATTAGGGGCCCACTTTTAAAGATATCTCAAAATTGCACCCATGGTATATGTCCTTGCATTAAGTGCAGCTATACAGCTTTCGTGACTTTACAAGAATTTACAAAAGTAGGACAAGCAATAGTACTCCTGGAAAATATTTGTGAACTGCATTTTAGCATGAGCAAATATGCATGTGTATATTTACTCTGCAAAAATTTGAGTGTTTGCAAGTTCAGTTTCCCTTCAACCCTTCTTTCAAAACTCTGGAAGAAGATTTACGTCTGCCATTGTTGAGTAAATGTCCAACATTTCTCAGTATGGGAAAAGATTAGACAATAGTTGTTGAAAACACTCAAAACATGCAAGTTAATAGGTTTGCAGAGACACAAAAGTGCATTCTAACCCTGGAACTATTGCTTACCACTACCTTCATTCCCAGTATATAGATCTGCGGAAACGTGGCAACATAAGGGGATTGCAAGTATTCAAACAGTACTATGGCATGAACCCTGGCATAATCAGAGAGGCTATATCAGAGCTCTTGTATAAAGAAATTGCTGCCATAATTGGTCGCTGCACTACATTGCACCAAAGAAACAAGTGGATTTTGCTACAGGACAAGTACATTTATGAAGCTACCTGCCCCATGGACAAGTAGATATTTAACTAAATTCCATACCCCCGAGTGTTAATGCACTTCATTTACTACAAACAGATTTTTTTTATAAACCTATATATTCTATTTCCAATTCAATACTGTATTATGGCGCAGGAGTTACGGTGCAGGAAGGGCCAAATTACGTGTTGGATAAATACTCCATGAGCGAAAGGACTAGTTATATATACATCAGTTAAGGAGCTTATGACCTTTGAAGTAATTAGCTGGCAAGAAAGACCGTAACACAATTAATCTCAGTATACTATTAGAGGCAATTCATGTGTAACATTTTGTATTTTGATTATATTTTATGTATAGCTCATTCACACTTTAAAATACAAACCTATAAATTACATAAAAATAACTTTATATCATAAATTTGACTGGTAAAAAATATACTTCAGAGATATTCAACTAAGGCCCCACATATAAAATGTTATTCAGAATTAGGACATTAAAAGTAGTGCCACTACAAGAAATAGTAGTACTGGAAGATTCATAACCAGCTGACCCAAACTACCCAAATTACACAAAGAGAAAATTCTTAAATGTGTACTGTTTATTATTCCTTTAAACACCTGCTCCTTTGTCCCTCCTCTTTTCTTAGACCAGATTAGGTGCCCATTCCATCCAAGACAGGTATGTTATTTAAATCGAAACACACAAATGTTTGCCAATCTTCAAAGCCTGGAAGATCGCTGTGCTTAATGCCCAACTTAAGTCAAAATTCCAAAAGATGATTTGAAATGCAAACTATTTACTGTGTAGATTTATTTTTAAGTTCTTAAAACTCAGATTCAAATCCTCTAATAATAATAAATGTGCCACTTAAAAAGTATGAGACTACAGCCGATAAAAATAAGCAAAACTATTTTTCAATCCAATGTCAAAGTCAATATTTCATGTTTTAACCCCTCCCATGCTCATGACGAGCTCAGCTCGTCATGAGCCACGGTGGCCATGTGCTCATGACCAGCTGAGCTTGTCATAACGGCCGCAACCCTCGCACGCGGGGCTAATTCCCCCGCTGTGCTGAGCGTTCTAAAGAAACGGGTGCAGCCGTGACGAGCTCAGCTCATTATGAGCACAGCTCCACCGTGCTGCGTGACGAGCTGAGCTCGTCACGAGCACTGGGGCGCTGTGCGTAACCCCCCCCCCCCCAGCACAGCCGGAGAATTAGCCCCACAGGGAAGGGGTTAAAGAAGGAGAGTACCACTTCTAATATTTACAACCAAAATGAGCACAAAGCAGGCAATTCTTTTGTTGAATTGAATACGAACTCACTTCTCTGGGCTTCCATGGGAGTGGCCACGAGAGTCCAAAAATCTCCAAAGAGTATGCATTAACAAGATCCCATTTGTTTGAAGGCAGCCAGATGAGAGCACCATAAATGAATACCTTGAGAATCTATGCTTCGTAAACCATTATTAAACCACCAGGTCAAACCTCAATAACTTACTTTAAACTACTCCAATCATTCATCATTGACAGTAGTAGTTAGTTTAGTTTTTTAGTCAATTAAAACCAGAAACAAAATCACACGGTTAAAAAATACGTAACGAATAAAAAGTAAAATAGATGTAAAACAGATATGTCATACAGCTAGTACAACCTCGACTCTTCACGCTACATACCGTTTGCTTTCTTCAGCTTTCCTTCCTGGAAATTTTAGTCAGAATACAAACACTTATCTATGTTAGATAAAAAATGCCTAAACAGGAATCATGTGTTACCCTAATTTATAAAAGAGCAAGCTTTTTGCACAGATAACTAAAATGTCTCTTAAGTACAGTAATATTTATATAATTAAAATGCCTATAAGCGGTGCTAAAACAAGGTATGAATACAGTGCCAGATGGACTGTGAAGCCCACTATTAAAAACAATTATACAAATATTCACTTCTTTAAAAATACAGAAATAAATAAAGTAGTTATCTGAGTCCAATGGGATAGGAACTACTAGTTTCAGTCCCTAGCAGCCCGTCCTTCACAGTTACGGTGCGTGCTTGGTTAACATTAAGGGATTCCGAATTATCAAAATTTGGGATTACATTCAGGGACCACCTCCAAGTTACACATCACATATCCTATTAGCTGATCATTTTCTTAAAACAGATCAATAACTGAGTCAGTTTAACCCCTTGCATGCTGATGACGGCCCCCATCCATCATGCACTACGGCGCTCGTGTGCTGATGACGGCTGGGGGCCGTCATAAACCCGCCCACTCACGATTTTGCCTCACAGGCTCAGAATGGCGGCAGCATGCAAGGGGTTAATGTTCAGCATGGTGTTGATTGGGTCCATGGATCCACAAATGCATGCCTGCAGGACCTAATTCTCTGTTCAAGGAACTCCCGTCTTAATAGAACTCTTCAGTGAACCATCAAAGAGGGACAAACATAGACGATGTGAAGCAGAGATTCAGGCCCCTGATGGCATTATTGACAGAACACTCATTTTTTCTCTTTCCATATGGATAAACAATTCAATGTATTTTCCCATAAACAAAAAAAATTTATAAGATTGAAAGTTGTCCAATCACATGCCCCCAAAAATCCCCCAACTTTCTTACCCAACGGCTAATTACATGAAACTACTTTTACGTTTCAATAATTCGTTTTGGTTCCATTTATATCACAGCAGTTGACCACCAACCTACAATGTCATTGCAGTAACAATGTCAGACAAATACTGTGAAACGGTATGAAATGCATTTTTTTTAAACATTTAGTGTGAACAATACTATTTTGGGTTCATAATGTGAGGCTGACAGAAGAGCCACTTTCTAATGTAAAAAAAAGCCCTGCAGAACAGAAAATCGAATATGTCCGTGTGAAAGTCTTGCTAAGAAGCATTTTAACCTTGAAGAGTTAAGATCTATAAAAAAAACACAGTTAAAATGTCCAAAGAGCTCTTAGATTTTAAATGGTCATTCGAAACAAAAAGCTTCTATGGGACCATAAATAGTTGATGCAAAATATTTAAGAAATATTACTATGTCTCGAATCAAATCCTTAGAGGGGACTTGCTAGAGTAGGAACGTATTTATAAACAAGGCTAAGCAAATTCCTCTAAACACAGTGTTGAAAGCCATATTATGCTTTATAAAACCAACCAAAGCAGCAAAATCAAAGTGGCCCCAATTTTTCAACTTTAAGAGGATTCATTTTAAAAACTTTGTTTTGAAAGGTGTTAGAAACGGGACCCTGGCCGGCCAAGACTCGCGTCGAGGTCAGTCAGGGATCACCATTTCCAAGGTCAGGGCAAGGGAGTCACACACCAAGATAACCCCCGCTCACCCTCTAGGTAACGTGGCGCGAGCAGCAAGGCTAATCTCAGAGGCGATGTGTAAAGCGTTTGCGCGCGCACCCCAGCGACAACAACCAAAGGCCCACCACAAAGGAAACTCCACACAAGGTTATATCAAAAATAGCCTTTGTATTATAATAATAAAAACACATTAGATAACACACACACTTTACAATGTGCCAACGGGCACGGGCAAGATTTACAAGGGATTATGTACAGGACAGGGCCACCTGGACCACTGTCAGGGGTATGCACTTGTTAGAAATAATACTTGTAGGTATAACACTTTAGCACATAAACATACAATGACTGTAACACAGAAATAGTAAATGTAGCATACAACCAGTAACTACTGGTAAAGAGAAAATACCTCCTACGCCACCCTAGTCTCTGTAGGGAAATCACGCAGGGAGCTAGGACCTATGGAAGGAAAACCTATCACCTACTACGCCACCCTAGTCTCTGTAGGGAAATCACGCAGGGGGAAGGAAACCTATGGAAGGAAAACCTATCACCTCCTACGCCACCCTAGTCTCTGTAGGGAAATCACGCAGGGGGAAGGAAACCTATGGAAGGAAAACCTATCACCTCCTACGCCACCCTAGTCTCTGTAGGGAAATCACGCAGGGGGAAGGAAACCTAAAATAATCACCTAGGCAAGTAACATTTAGCAAAGGCAATCAAACATCAACATTCCTCTAAGCAGGTTACTTTTAGCAAAGGGAAATAAAAGAACAAGGCATTACCTAAGCAGGTCACTTTTAGCAAAGGTAATGACACCAACAATCCTCTAAGCAGGTCACTTTTAGCAAAGGGGATAAACACATAAAGAATTACCTAAGCAGGTCACTTTTAGCAAAGGGGAATAAAAGAACAAGAATTGCACATGTAACATTAAAACACATTCAGAGGTGCAGGTTAGAACTTTTGCGCAAGAATCATATAGCAAAGAAATCACAATGCGCAGGGTGCATGTAGCACAACCCTCAAAATGTCCCTCAGGCCAACTGGCCTCGAAAGGGGCGGAATGCCCTGAGTCTCAGTGTCAGGGGGTCTGCGCAGGCAGCACAGACACAAAAGCCTAAACGTAGCAACTGTCCACTAAGTGCTGGACAGTTGTGAATAGCGAGTAGGCAACGTTGGAGCCAGGTGGGCTCAAGAACAATGACTGGCACCCAAGAGCCTCTCTGGGGCTCTAGAACAACTGTGGGCGCTGTGAGCCTTTCTGGCTCTAAATAAATCAACTGCCCCCTCGAGCTTCTCTGAGCTCGCAAAACAAAGTAGGCAATGTAGAGCTCCTGCGCTCTAAATTAATCAAATGCCCCCAGAACCTCCTGTGGGCTCTAACTAAATAGGGGCGAGAGCCTCGTGGGCTCAAAGAACAACTAGGGGCAATGAGCCTCGCCGGGCTCGCAGAACAGAATGCCCCCTCAGAGCCTCATGGCTCTCAAAAACGAATACTGCCCACGTTGGAGCGGCCCTCTGCCAACCGGGGCCGCTCAGAGAACCAAGGTATGCTGCTTTGAAGCCCTCGTGGCTTCACTCCATCAAATGGCGCGAGATCGCGCTACCGGGGGGAGAGGGGGCGGACACCGACAATGTGTCCCGGCGCCCCTCCCTTCTGCCTCACTCACCGGCTATCTCAGGGCGGGCGGGGCTCCTCTCGTCCCGGGGCTCCTCTCTCCACTCGGGGAGCCTCGGGGACACGACCGGCCGCCTCGTTCGTCTCCCGCCTGGCCTTGTCTCCTTTCCCTCCGCCTGACTTCCGCCGGGGCCGCCAATGGCAGCGCGGCCCTGGGGGTCAGGAGGCGGGACTTCCGGGTCGCAACAGGCAGCGGCCCGGCAACGGATTTCAGGGCTCCCGGGCTGCGGCGGTGAACACGGGACAATGCGGCGTGGGCAGCCGCTCTTAAACAAATAAATACCACGGGGCAATGCCGGGTGGCACCGGCCTTCAAAATAAAGGTAAAGCGAGGTAGGCACTCGCTAGGCCAAAAAAACGGCAAAAAGCGCTCCACAGCGCTATAATAGAAATAAAGCGCACCCAGCGCTTAGGGGCTAAAGGAAAGCGCTCCTAGCGCTACAAATATCAGCAAAGCGCTATTGAGCGCTGTGGCACCAGGAAAGCGCTCCTAGCGCTATAAATCAAATAAGAGCGCCCCCAGGCACTCTAAGTCAAAAGCAAAAGCTCCAGCAGGGACTGGAGGCAGGCAGAGGGGCAGGGCAGGGCCAGAGCCAGCACACTGGGTCTCCAGGCAGGGAGACAGCCAAGTGGCGGTCCTCTTGGCCCCAGCAGCAGCAACAGCCCCCTCTGGCAAGGATCCACAAGTAGAACATCCTCTGTGGGGACACAGCCCCATATTTATACAGAGAATTCCTTTGTTAGGAGGTGCAGGGTGGGGGGAAACCAGTTGCAGCTGGCTTGGGAGTACCCTTGATGGCCCAACCACCCCTTTCATTCACTGGGGAGGCTAGGGTCATTAGACAAACCACAGGGGGGCGGAGCCAGCATTGTGTGGGGAAAACCCAGCCCATCCAGGACACAGATCTACTCCTCCCACACATCACTCATGCTGATCTCTCACTCACCACCGGGCAGACCCATCCAGACTTCCTGGAGCCTGGCATGCCAGCCAGCTCCAGCCAATCACGCTCCAGTATCCTCACTGCACACATACATCAATGTCCAGAAGTAGCACTTCCCTTCTAGACACATACAAGCCGCACATACCATTGCGCAGCATTCACTCTCACGAGTTCATACATACTAAACTCGAGCCTGCACTCCCCACACATCAGGAACTACCAGGGCACACACATTCCCCATGCATTCCTATGGGAGAGCAGGCCAGCCATACTACACGCACGCACTTTCACTCTGGGACACAGGGAAAAAGTGCGCCAAGACCCAAAAATCACTACACAGGGTCATAAATAAAGGCAAAAAGATTCGGGGTGAACCTGCCCTAAGGCCCAAGTCTAACACGACCCCCTTCCAGCCAAAACGCAGGGCAGACAGATCACCACCGTGATGGGCTTCCCTGCTTGGGGCGATAAAACAAGGACGCGGGCCCACAACTGCAGGGACACCCTCCTGTTTTACGCCACGGTGAACCCCTAGGGTTCCTTCTAAAACTACTGTAGGGACTAACTGGGGCACCCCACTGATACTCTCCAGCTGCCCTCGGCCAGGACCAGGCCCTAGGCCACCCAGGTACCACTGGATCCTGTATACTCACAAAGTGGGGGGTAGTAACCCCTGGCACATAATAGCCATGCTCCACTCTTCCTGTCTGTAAGACAGGGCTAGACTTCCACTGGTTCTCCAACCTAGGGTCTACAACCTCAGGCGGACCAGGAGTCTCAGGGAAGGCTCTCCTCCCCTTACCTCTTCTCCTAGGGTTCCTCCTCCTCCTGCGAGGGGTACCCTCTAAACACCAGTCTCCCAACCTAGGGTTTAACCCCTCAGGTGGTAACGGGGTCAGAGGTGGGCTCTCCCACCCTCTGCATCCCCTTCCAGAGTCCTGCTCCCTCCCAACCGGGGCGGTACCTCTGGAGAAAGAACTGGTTAGGACACTGATTACAGTAGTCCCACCCTTCAGGTCAGGCTGATCCTGAACCTGGCCATCCAACCTCCGGTCTACAACCTTTGGTGGAATCACTGCCTGGCACTCCAGGACTTCTGGGGATTCACACACCATCCCCCTGAGGCTAGCAAATGACACATATGTTGGGTGACTGTCTGCCTGGCGCAGATCTCCCGCCTCCTGTCCACCTGACAGTGCGCAAAGATCCCCCAGCACAGAAGTGGTGTCACCATGGTCACTACACGGGATCCTAGCCCCACTGGGTAGTCCCTGACCCACTGGTTCTTCCACTGGGGAACTCCCCCAATCACTCCTCACGCTGGACTCCGGTACTCTCCCTACTGGAGCAGTACTGCCAGACTCTATAACCATGGAAGCTCCGCTTACAGATGCTCCAGGTTCTCTACCCACTAGGAGATCTCCCTCAAGTGAACTAACAGGCAAGTCTAGGTTCCCTTCCTGGTGTTCCCTAAAGGAACCATCCAGACTCTGTGACAAGGCTTCGGGCGTTTGGGGACTCTCGGTCACACACTCACTCCCGCTCCACTGAGACAGGCAGTCAGCCCCTACACCCTCCTCACTAACCAAGGACCTAGCTGGGCTACTCTCACCCTCCTCCACCACACTGGGCTGGAAGACACCTGACCCACTATTGTTGGAATCACTCACTAGTGACTCAGAAGAACCTCTCGCACTGTCCCATCGCTCTGCTTCCGCTGCCAGCTCACATGCGCCAGACAATCCACACCCCAACAGGTGTGTGCGCAACCCTGGTGAACAACAACTGAGCAGGTGCTCTTTGACAATCAAATCAAAAAAGATGTCAAAATCATCTTCCGTGTGAACCTTTACCCAATCAAACAGTGTCCCACAACATTCGTCCTCAAAATCTTCCCAAGACTGGTGAGGCAGTTTTCTAAGATTCCTGAATCTCAACCTTAACTCCTCTTCTGGGAAAACAGGCACCATACTCGGGGAACTGAGAGTGGGACTGTCTACACTTATATTTAAAAAGCTGCCACCACTGGACTCCACCCTCTCTGGGGAATCCAGACAATTACAACTGTGCGCAGGGGAGAGTCTATCCTCTAGGGCTGCTCTCTCACGGATGATGGCCCTTCTCTCCACCTCTATCCTCTCCTGCGCTAAGAGTCTTTCGATCTCTAGCTGCGCCATAGCCTGGGCATGCTCTAACATGAGCTGTTCCATCGCTAACTGGTGCTCCCTTTCTTTCTCCCTATCTTCCCACTCTTCTGGGGACAGGACAAGGGATGGGGCGCTGGTACTGACACTGGGCCCAGCAAGGGACTCCCTACCTATGGGGTCCTCACTATCTGCTGGGGCCCAACCACTGTCATCATCCAACTCACATTCTTCATCAGAATCTTCAGGGCTCCCCACAGACTCACCACCCTCATGGCATGTGGCCTGGTCCCTTTCCTCGCTGCGCTCAAGATCCCTTTGATCCTTATACCATTGGATCAGGTGGTTCCTAAGTTGGTTCTCAGTATCTGACTCATCCACCCCTATGTCTCTCTCTCTACAGAACCTTTCCAACTCCTGCATACTGTACCAAACTAGATCACTGAGATCAAAAACAGGCTCCATTTTGGCAGACGTTCTAGAGACGAGATCACACAGGGAACCTGGGGGTCTGAGCTAAACAGGAGTATACAATCAACAAAATTCAGCAAGATTCCTATCTCAGAACTTGCACTCCACTGTCCAGTGTAACACACCACTCATTCACACACACCCTCCCCTCGGACCGGTAAGGCAGTTTCTACCACCCCTGATTATCTCAACCTGACCACTAGCGACACAGGTACCAAACTCTGGGAGCAGGGCGGGGAACAAGGTACTGGACAAAATACAAATGACACCTTTCAGGAGAAGCAAAACTGAACTTCCCTAAAAAACAATAATCCCAAAAATGTGGTTATCTAAAATTGCAGAGTTTTGAAGTGTGGCCCGTCGCCACTGTGGTACAACGCAAACGCAAGTCCAATCCGCACCGCTAGCCACCAATGTTAGAAACGGGACCCTGGCCGGCCAAGACTCGCGTCGAGGTCAGTCAGGGATCACCATTTCCAAGGTCAGGGCAAGGGAGTCACACACCAAGATAACCCCCGCTCACCCTCTAGGTAACGTGGCGCGAGCAGCAAGGCTAATCTCAGAGGCGATGTGTAAAGCGTTTGCGCGCGCACCCCAGCGACAACAACCAAAGGCCCACCACAAAGGAAACTCCACACAAGGTTATATCAAAAATAGCCTTTGTATTATAATAATAAAAACACATTAGATAACACACACACTTTACAATGTGCCAACGGGCACGGGCAAGATTTACAAGGGATTATGTACAGGACAGGGCCACCTGGACCACTGTCAGGGGTATGCACTTGTTAGAAATAATACTTGTAGGTATAACACTTTAGCACATAAACATACAATGACTGTAACACAGAAATAGTAAATGTAGCATACAACCAGTAACTACTGGTAAAGAGAAAATACCTCCTACGCCACCCTAGTCTCTGTAGGGAAATCACGCAGGGAGCTAGGACCTATGGAAGGAAAACCTATCACCTACTACGCCACCCTAGTCTCTGTAGGGAAATCACGCAGGGGGAAGGAAACCTATGGAAGGAAAACCTATCACCTCCTACGCCACCCTAGTCTCTGTAGGGAAATCACGCAGGGGGAAGGAAACCTATGGAAGGAAAACCTATCACCTCCTACGCCACCCTAGTCTCTGTAGGGAAATCACGCAGGGGGAAGGAAACCTAAAATAATCACCTAGGCAAGTAACATTTAGCAAAGGCAATCAAACATCAACATTCCTCTAAGCAGGTTACTTTTAGCAAAGGGAAATAAAAGAACAAGGCATTACCTAAGCAGGTCACTTTTAGCAAAGGTAATGACACCAACAATCCTCTAAGCAGGTCACTTTTAGCAAAGGGGATAAACACATAAAGAATTACCTAAGCAGGTCACTTTTAGCAAAGGGGAATAAAAGAACAAGAATTGCACATGTAACATTAAAACACATTCAGAGGTGCAGGTTAGAACTTTTGCGCAAGAATCATATAGCAAAGAAATCACAATGCGCAGGGTGCATGTAGCACAACCCTCAAAATGTCCCTCAGGCCAACTGGCCTCGAAAGGGGCGGAATGCCCTGAGTCTCAGTGTCAGGGGGTCTGCGCAGGCAGCACAGACACAAAAGCCTAAACGTAGCAACTGTCCACTAAGTGCTGGACAGTTGTGAATAGCGAGTAGGCAACGTTGGAGCCAGGTGGGCTCAAGAACAATGACTGGCACCCAAGAGCCTCTCTGGGGCTCTAGAACAACTGTGGGCGCTGTGAGCCTTTCTGGCTCTAAATAAATCAACTGCCCCCTCGAGCTTCTCTGAGCTCGCAAAACAAAGTAGGCAATGTAGAGCTCCTGCGCTCTAAATTAATCAAATGCCCCCAGAACCTCCTGTGGGCTCTAACTAAATAGGGGCGAGAGCCTCGTGGGCTCAAAGAACAACTAGGGGCAATGAGCCTCGCCGGGCTCGCAGAACAGAATGCCCCCTCAGAGCCTCATGGCTCTCAAAAACGAATACTGCCCACGTTGGAGCGGCCCTCTGCCAACCGGGGCCGCTCAGAGAACCAAGGTATGCTGCTTTGAAGCCCTCGTGGCTTCACTCCATCAAATGGCGCGAGATCGCGCTACCGGGGGGAGAGGGGGCGGACACCGACAATGTGTCCCGGCGCCCCTCCCTTCTGCCTCACTCACCGGCTATCTCAGGGCGGGCGGGGCTCCTCTCGTCCCGGGGCTCCTCTCTCCACTCGGGGAGCCTCGGGGACACGACCGGCCGCCTCGTTCGTCTCCCGCCTGGCCTTGTCTCCTTTCCCTCCGCCTGACTTCCGCCGGGGCCGCCAATGGCAGCGCGGCCCTGGGGGTCAGGAGGCGGGACTTCCGGGTCGCAACAGGCAGCGGCCCGGCAACGGATTTCAGGGCTCCCGGGCTGCGGCGGTGAACACGGGACAATGCGGCGTGGGCAGCCGCTCTTAAACAAATAAATACCACGGGGCAATGCCGGGTGGCACCGGCCTTCAAAATAAAGGTAAAGCGAGGTAGGCACTCGCTAGGCCAAAAAAACGGCAAAAAGCGCTCCACAGCGCTATAATAGAAATAAAGCGCACCCAGCGCTTAGGGGCTAAAGGAAAGCGCTCCTAGCGCTACAAATATCAGCAAAGCGCTATTGAGCGCTGTGGCACCAGGAAAGCGCTCCTAGCGCTATAAATCAAATAAGAGCGCCCCCAGGCACTCTAAGTCAAAAGCAAAAGCTCCAGCAGGGACTGGAGGCAGGCAGAGGGGCAGGGCAGGGCCAGAGCCAGCACACTGGGTCTCCAGGCAGGGAGACAGCCAAGTGGCGGTCCTCTTGGCCCCAGCAGCAGCAACAGCCCCCTCTGGCAAGGATCCACAAGTAGAACATCCTCTGTGGGGACACAGCCCCATATTTATACAGAGAATTCCTTTGTTAGGAGGTGCAGGGTGGGGGGAAACCAGTTGCAGCTGGCTTGGGAGTACCCTTGATGGCCCAACCACCCCTTTCATTCACTGGGGAGGCTAGGGTCATTAGACAAACCACAGGGGGGCGGAGCCAGCATTGTGTGGGGAAAACCCAGCCCATCCAGGACACAGATCTACTCCTCCCACACATCACTCATGCTGATCTCTCACTCACCACCGGGCAGACCCATCCAGACTTCCTGGAGCCTGGCATGCCAGCCAGCTCCAGCCAATCACGCTCCAGTATCCTCACTGCACACATACATCAATGTCCAGAAGTAGCACTTCCCTTCTAGACACATACAAGCCGCACATACCATTGCGCAGCATTCACTCTCACGAGTTCATACATACTAAACTCGAGCCTGCACTCCCCACACATCAGGAACTACCAGGGCACACACATTCCCCATGCATTCCTATGGGAGAGCAGGCCAGCCATACTACACGCACGCACTTTCACTCTGGGACACAGGGAAAAAGTGCGCCAAGACCCAAAAATCACTACACAGGGTCATAAATAAAGGCAAAAAGATTCGGGGTGAACCTGCCCTAAGGCCCAAGTCTAACAAAAGGTCAAACATAACACCCACACAGAAAATGAACATTAGCTCATATGTATTGAATTTTTTAGTCCATCTTTAAAAAAATGCATTTTAAGTTAAGGTGGCAAGTGAAACATACTCTGGAGAATGACGTACAATAATGCTCCCTTCATATTAGTATTTTACGAAGGGAACAACATTTTTTAAGCTGTTAAGAGCAATGTACCTTTACATGAAAAGCAACAATTGGTAACAATGGAGAAATGTAGTACTTCGAGTTTGTCAAGGGAATTCGATGAAGATCCCTAGGCCTTGCATCTCTCTTCCTGCCATAACTCGGAAGTAAGGCGATAGAAGTAAATTTCAACTCCTCGTAAATAGTAATGCTTCCATTATAACCTGTCACTATGCATATCAAAAGCTGCCTTACGGTGTATTACACACAACCAGTCATTTCCAAGGGGATTGTTTCTTAGTTATTTATGGATAGGTTTTCAAGCCATTACCATTCATTAATACAAAATGGTGGAACGCTTGCTTTTTCATGTTACAATAAGTGGTATCATTTGTAAAAGTTTACTTTGTACTTTGATTGTACAATTTGGTAATCAGGTGTGAAGATGTAAGAGGCCATCCCACACAGACAAATGGTATTATATCTTTTACCAACTTCGGCTACTTTCTGTTGGTGTTTCAGTCCTGGAGAGTAATGAGACAGACCATCCTCACGATACAAAAAAAAATTTATGCAATTCTCCTAACACTGGGAGCACTGAGATATTCGTAACCAGCAGTTGGAAGTTACAGTTCTTAACTACTTCCATGATTTGCTTTGCTAAGTAGTTCATAATGAATCGCTACATTACACACAACCAGAGTTCAGGATGGTCTATCAGGATCTCTTGTCCATCAGACAGGATGAGAGATGACCAGGACAAAGATTCTTACCTCTTAGTTTTTTTTTTTTTGTTTGTTTTTTTTTTAAAACCTTTATTGTGCAGTATCATCAAACATTTACGGGCCTACAACCAACCGGCCGGCCTCGACGTCTGTCTAAGCACTTTCATAAGTTATACGGTGACTCAGCAGTACATCAATACAAAGTAGCAAGCATTCAGAATTACCCTGGAAAACATCAGACTGCCGAGAAGCAGGAGAATTAAGGTTCATTTTAAAATGTTAACAATATACGTAAAAGGATAGAAACTGAGAAGGATCAGTAACCATACAGTCCAGCGAGAGGAAGAGTGGGCAACGCCTACCAAAGGATATCTAACGAACAGAGGAACATAAGCAAAATATCGGCACATAAATAGCAATGGAAGGATAAACTACCACCAAAATATTTAGCGCCAGTCCGCACCCACCCCACACCAAGCCACCCTACTGACCCGAAGAAAAGAAGAAGAGAAAAGGAGTTAAAAAAGGAAGAGAAAAAATAAGGCCCATAGGAACTGAAAACGGACAAAATAAAAGCCCCCCCTCCTCACCCCCCACCCTACACACATGCAGAGGCTACGGCCTACCCCCCCCCTAGCAGTGTGTCTGTCGCCCAATAAAGAATACCCGAAATATAGACACAGAACAGAAAGAAAGAAAAGAAGAAGAAACCCTATAAATCGGAGGAGGGTCATACATATGAGCTCCCGGTCTCCCAAGCCACAAGTTCATTCTCCACCCCAAGAGTAAATGGCAACAATAATAAGCAACAGTTACGGTAATGAATGGGGAGAGTCATCAAACACAGCGCAGCTGAATGTTACATTGGGACATATCAATCCGATCCTCCGCCAGCCAAGCAGCCATCAACTATGAAAGGGAGCACCTAGCCCTGGCCCGTTCGTGCGAGCCCCCCTAAACATGGCCCCTGTGGGAAGCCCGACCCACCCAACACAAAAAAACAAAATGTCCACGCATGGCAGAAGAGAGGTCTGTGAACACAAAATGGACGCCGCCCGTTACCAATAGGTCCATCTTCACCGACAAACATCATCCCCCGGTTCGTCCGATGACACACAGTCCACAGCAAGGATCGTGGGGCTTGGAGGGAGGATGCAGTCAAAGGGGCTAACAGCCGCAAAAGCATTGTTCGGGGCAATAGCGACGATACCGTGAACGAAGTCTCAGCCCCCAGGCGGGAGAGATACACTGCAGCGCCACAGGAGCTGGCAGACGGCCGTCCGCAGGCAACAACACTATCAGGGATAATCGGCTCCCCTCCGCACTCGCGGGGAAACGTAGTAGCCACCTCAGGAACTGGAGAAGGCAAATCGCCATCCCACTGGGAGCAGTCCAGCCATATTCGCTTCAGATTGCACGCAACGCCATCAAGCTTCTCACCCAGCTCTCGGTAGCCATCCCTCCACGCAGATCGTAGGTCCCCAAGAGCAGCGAGAATGGTGCCACAGGATAGCTCAGGTTGGGGACCCCACATCACTGAGTTACGAGATGACCCGCACACCCATCACACATCACAGCGATAGGCAGGGTACTGCAGCCTATCTCGTGCAGGGAGCCAGTAAACGGTTCCACCGTGGAGGGAGAATGACAATAAGATGGGGGCGAGGACGGCACCGGCAGGCAGCAGTCCAAGGTACCGATGCCAACAAGGCAGACCTCTAAGGAGCGATCCTCGGTAACAGCCATCCCCTCATCAATTCAAGGCTGGGGCAAATTCGGGGGTGGTCCGCAAAGACCGGGCAAGTTCGAAAATGGGGTCGATACTGCTCACCTCCAGCTTTACACAAAGAAGAAGTATGCCCAGCGAGTCCCCATCTCGCAAATGCACCCCAGTCGCGTGGTGCGAGGAGCTGCGCCCAAGCAGCGAAATTCTGTTCCTGCTCCCCGTCGGCAGTCAATGCGTCCTAAAGGGCCAGCTCCGAACAGGCCCGGCTGGCCGGTGTTGAGAAATTAGAACCCGGCGGCATTCAGCTGCGTAGGTCCCGGCTTCAGGGCTGCGGAGGCCACCAAACAACTTCCCGAATAACTCCAGTTACCAGGCAGGTAGAAACCCCAGGAGAACACGAATGAGGACAGCGCGCAATCACCAACACCCCGCTGCAGCGCGACCTCAGGATGATAATCAGTATTTCAGAGCGGGGCTCGAGAACTCGCGGAGCCGGGAGCCTACACGTCCGCTCCGGTGGCCATCTTGGCTCCTCCCCTCTTACCTCTTAGTTATGGGTCAGTTTCCTGTCCTTCGTCTAAAGAAATATGTCTACTTACCCAAGTATTCTGTACGTGCCTCTATTGTTGGATGAAAACTCCTGATAAATAGTTTTTTGGTCAACAAACAGAGAACGTGTATTTTTTTGCTGCCGCAAAAAATGCCTTTGGCACACCTTTCCTTTTTGCATATGTAAAGCAATTACAGAATACATTATGTTCGTTATGAATGGAGCTAAGTGCCATTACATGTCACACCTAAAATAACATGTTACAGGCAACTGTATAGCACATTTCCACCATCTGTAGAATGCTATGCTGCTCTCAGAATCTTCTGCCTTTTTCAGGCGCTTGACTGGAGTCTGCTGACTTTCCATTTGGTTGTGTTTCCTAATTTTTACAGCTGAATTGGCTTATATTGACCAGCGAAACTCAAAGTACAGCCCGGGGTGCGGCCTCCTGACATTTACATGCAGCCCCCTGGTCAACAGCAGCACTAACATTAAAAAGATGTTGAATAAACAGGTAATCCTTTATTTAAACGTTAATTGAAGTGATAGAAAACAAGTGACTAAGTTGTCCTGCACTGCTTAACTTAAGGAAAACCTTCACTTTTAAAGACATCTTGCAGCAAAAGAGTAAAAATACAAGGTCTCTTAAAAATTCAAAAAGTGAATTTTATTATCAACAAGCAGAACCATTTCACCTTAGTACATCAGATTATATTAGTTCTCTGAGAAGTATTTTTTTAATGATATATTTCAAACATAAATTCAGAAACATTTGTTCTTTCCCCCACCCGGACAGCAATGCCAACAGTGAACTAAGAGGCAAGTCAGTTGATATGTACACTCTTTGGGTGGCCTGGTTTCCTATTATACATGAAAACATTATAGTTTATTAAATCAAACACAGGAAAAGGTTTTGTACAGCACACATCCATAAGTTATGCAAGTGGAGGTTCTCTGATATATGATAATTAAGAAAAAGGAGGGAGAGTAAATTAAAACAATTGCCTAGGATCACACAATCTGGTAACGTGGGTAAACTGGGATTATATTAGTGCACTCAGAACCATTTCTCCTTAGTACATCAGATTAATCACAGGTTTTCTGATTTCACATTGTGCAAATCCAGCCACTAGCTGTATACACTTCGCTTCCCCTACACCCACCATACTGCCCTCCACCCCTAGAAACTCCCCTCCTGACCACCACCCTACTAGCATCAATGTGGCCCTTGGTCACATCAGAGACCAAACTTTATGGCCCTTGGGAAAATGTTTGCGAGTACCCATGAGCTACAATCCGATAGGGATCTGTGTAAAAGTTTATAGATGTATATGCCATAAGATTTATTTTATTCTGCTAGGCAAAATTACCCCATTTAGAGAAGTGTATCGTATATTACACAAAGAATTTCAGAACACATCTGCCTACTTAACACAATTTGATGACTTAGGTTTTTTTGTAAAGTGTTGTTTTGAAATTGATTTCTGCATAGCTAAACACAAAAAAGAGGCCGTAAACTTAAAACAGATTTCTTTTTTCCCGTACATTAGCATCTGTCTTCCAGTTCTGTACTGGTTAAGAGGGGGGCCCATATGCCATCGTTTAAATGTCATGAAAACCAGAAGTCTTTGTGGCTCTCACTGCACAGAACCGTGTGCCTTTTGTTTTTGAACGTCCACTATTTAACAAGCTACTTCCAACAAAAGATAAAGAGTTAACGAAATGCTTCATTATGTGATTCTAAGAAGCATTCAGTCTGGGAGGGCCTTAACTGGAATAGCTTTAACTCAACAGATCCTTCGAAAAGATTCCCTACTGTGTTCCCAAACGCATGGAGCCAGTTATCTGCACAGCAATGATGGCGTTCCAACATTTTTATAAGATAAAACTAAACAATGCGGGGAAAGTGCGATTTCCAACTACAAGTAAAATAAGTTGCAACTTAAAAAGCTATGGGGCAGATTTACAAGCCCCTTGCGCCAATTTTGCGTCACTTTTCCCGTGTTAAAACTGACGCAAAAGTGGCGCAAGAGGCTTGTAAATCTGCCCCTATACGTTTAAAAAAACAACAACAAACACAATGAGTGCACGTAGCTTTCCATGCCACTTTGCTCTGCTGAATTAACAATTTGCCCTTTTCAGGAGGCAGCGGTATAAACTATTTTAGTGCACATGAGTCATGCGTGTGTGACAGAGTTTCCTCGGTTTGCGCAGGCTGTCAGTCTGCGGTTCCTACCGCTTCCTAGTCACTTAAAAAAAAAAACACAAGCAAGCAAAAAAAAACATTTCCCTGTACTCGTGTCACTACTGTAAGCTCGGGCGTGAAATACCACAGATATTAATCATGGTGGAAACAGCGTGATATTTTGCTGCAATTGCTGTGTAGATGTGCAACACCCAAGAAACAAAGATGGACGAAGGAAGTAGCAAGACAATGCATGGAGACACACCCTGCAGGCATCTTCCAGGCACCACCGAGTCAAATGTCAGCCAAAACACAGAGGCCAGGCGAAGCGAGCACGAGAAAGGTTTCCTACCGCACACAATAGCTTTTCCCCATCCCAGAGATGTCGTTTCCGGTTCAGTACAGCAAGCCAAGCAGACTTCCAACCTCTAGGAAAGAGGACTCACTCTAACAAATGGATTATTAGACTGAACATTCTTCTGTAGAGGGCATGTTATCGAAGCCAGGAAGAGATGTCCAGCTTGACTTAGGAGATAAGTAGCACGTTGGATATACAGAGATTATACAGTAATACATTTACAATATTATATGTAAATGCAAAAGAAGGAATTACACAAACAAGAAAAAAGTGATGACAAGAGTCGGTGTGTCTAGCACTATCACACAGTTGTCACTAGCACGCAAAATGCAACAGGAATGAAGCCAAAATCTATGAAGATGCAGAAAACTGAATGCCACAAAGGCCAGCACGTCCTAAAATGTGCAATGCAATTTTACAAACATGAAATAATAGAAGATCCCGCCTTGTGTGGAACAGTAATACTAGTCAAAAACTGCTTAACATGATAAAGGGAGCACACAGGGGCACATGACACAATTAAAAAGCCACATAGAGTAATGTGATTTACTGTCTTATATGCAATGTCGGGGGCTGAATAGATGATTAACCAATTCCGTACTAAAAGCTCGTGCAAAGTTTCCTTTAACATGGATAAGTGCTTAAGGTTGGGGCACTAAAAGCCCATAGGGAGAGGTGAAACTATAAATACCTCAATGATATCTGAGGTTTAAAGAGCTCCACAGGAGCAGCAATGTCAATCTACACCCCCTCAAAGTGGTGCAAGCCCCCACCCCCCCTGCCCTCTCAACTTTTCACTGAACTGGCAAGGCTAGCAGCTTTTGCAAAACCTCTTTGTTTTAACCTTCACAGTGGGCCAAGCACTATAGTCTTTCACTGGTTTTCTTGACCCCCAGGGTGCAGTGCCCTGGGTTTCCAATATCGCTCCTAAAGCATGGAACGACCTCCCACACCACATTAGCGCCTCCTCCTCCTCCCTTCTTGAATTCTGCCAGAAGCTGAAGACCTGGATCCTCGAGTAAGTCATCGTTCCTTAAGGCTACCCTCACACACCTGCCAAAGCGCTAGGATATCCTCACGGGTGATGGTGCGCTATAAAAATACATTCAACATAACATCTAATGGGCCACGTGAAATGGGAAGTTCCTGTTCACGTGGGTGTCATCTAGCCTCTTGCTAGATCTGGGAATAGGATTAACTGACTCGCTACAAAGCAGCACATCTTCCCATGCCATCTTGGGGCACTCAGCAGCTTCACAGCTGGCATCACCATATTGCACTGGACTAACAGAGCTGGAGATATTATGTCTGTGTCTGACAGGACTCTTCCCTACTCTGAGACACCACAAAATTCCTAGAGGACGTGTCGCATGATTGATATTCATGAACTGGAGAAGAAAGCTCACCAACAATCAAGTAGAGAGAAATAACATGAAAAAAGTGGTTTATTACAGAAAAAGACTTGAGAGAGAACGGAGAAAGTGTGTGCAGAGAGGGAGGTAAGTGGCCAGATTGGAAATGAATATAGGGGTTGACACTCCTATTACCCCTAAACAAAAGCATATCAAAGGAAGTCCTAGAAGAGTATGAAAAATGTTGGAGAAACTGATACTGCATAAGTGTAGATGCATAAAAAATATTGTTAAAAGTACCTACAGTGCAATATTTGGTTACAAATGCCTTTTTTCTTTGCTGCTTCCAAACCAAACTTCAAGTTTCTGACTCCTTTTCTTATTACTTTTTTTTAGAGGTACTTCTCACTTCCGCTAATGCGGAAAGTTCAGTGAAGGGACCTAGTTTCAGATTCCAAGTTGATGTATTTAGCCCGCGATTTGCCTTTAGTATGGAATTTTCTTTGTAGAACAGTTAGGGACTGAAAGTTGTGCAACTACCAAACATTTCCACACAACAACAAAAAACACGAAATAACCATATACTAATTATAGCACAACAATCAGTGATCTTCCTAAAAATTGATCAGTTGAGGATTTTGATGACTCAGTTCTACTTCGTTTTCACTGAGAATTCATCAGCTTACCAGTATCAAAAGTAGTAGGAAAAGGATTTGCATGCAAGGGTCTAAGCTAGGATGGCTATGTAAAGACCTGGACCTTCAGTCATCTCTGAAAAAAGTAATGTTACAGGACATTATCACACTCCAGTACTGCCTGTAAAAACTACGATTCAGGATAACAAGAAAAATCCTAATGTAGTCATGGTAATTACCCCAAAAGTCCAAAAGAAAAAACATTCCAAAACTAATCTGTAGAAGGCTGCCTTCAGTAGCATGAAAATCTCCAGGTATGACAGGAAACACATCTAAGGGAAATCGTAGTTTATTCTTTAACACGGAGGACCCCATCCACACCCAACAACAATCCTGGGCAACTGATGTTTCCTTCAAACATAAACATTCTAATCTCTGGCATGACAATCCTGTCATTCCAGAGCTTACATTCTACTGTTGCCCAGGTTGGCATCATACCCAAGTAACGAAGATGCCACACATCTCCCTCCTATAATAATACACTCTAAAACTATATTCAAATACATAGAAGATGATGCAAAAAACAAAAGAAATGTCCAAGGGGTGCACCGACCAAGAGGTGCTGAAAATAAGGAAAAAACAATCATTGAACAAAACCTCTTAGGTACAAAGGTTTGCTCCCAACTCTACGGGATTTCCTTGGTACGACCTTCCTTCCAGCGTCACCAGACGTTGCTCCATTGCCAGTGTCACCCTTTGACTCTTTTCCACCAACCATCCTCCTTTCAACACAAATTACAGGTCGTTTATTCTTTAACACGGAGAATCCCATCCAAATCCAACAACAATCCTGGGCAACTGATGTTTCCTTCAAAAACCAACATTCTAATCTCAGTCATGACAATCCTGTCATTCCAAAGCTTACTTTCGACTGTTGCCCAGGTTGACATCATACTTAATTAGCCAAGATGCCACATAATCTTTCTGCTAAAAGGGGAAGGGTTCACCCCATCCTCGGTACACATGGTAAAATTGTTGGGCTGCACAACTGACTCCTCTTCGGCAAACTTCAATCCAAACTCAATCAAGAAACCTATTTCCAAATTACCTAAAGACTACTCAAATATGGAGACTCTACCATGACAGGGATCCCAGAGCCGCCCAACTCCAGTTCAAGTACTGTTCCATTCAATGAGAATATTAAAATCAGGTACGAAAAAATGTGCCTATATCACACCTATCCCACACGTGCTCCACTTTCTCCAAACAGAGCCTCATTGAAATTTAAACTGGGCTATTTAACCTACAAAGCTATACATATGATAAAAACGAGCCTAGCCAGCCTACTGACAATATCAAGGACTCTAGATAATCCATAAGCAAACTCTCTCCAATTCTGGTATTTCTCAAATTCAGAGGTACACAAGCAATGAAACAGTCCGTCTCAAACGCTGCTACAAATGTAACAGCAGGACATTGTTCTTGGTGTGATCACCTATACATTTTCAGCTGTAAATACAAGGACTGTGCTGTTTTAGTTAAAAAAAAGATTGGACACGTATTTAGCATGTTGGAGGAAGGAGAACAATTGTTTTTTTTTAAATAGGGTTCTAAAATCTGTGAACACCTGTAGGTCAAATCATCCATTTACATTGATTATAAAAACTGGAGAACACAAAATATTCAAACCACATGGATGAGAAGCATAAAATAACATCATGTCTGTACAACAATGCATGGCCTACAATAAAGTGTGCGATGATTTCACTCCAGTGGTTGTGTTGCCATAAATGATCAAGATGATTTGGACTGAGTGCTACAGAGGTTATAAAATATATCAAAGTTGCATTTAGCAATAATACGCATTGCTTGTCATTCTTGATTCAAGATGTTATGCTTTTCATCATGATTTGACCTTTGAACAATAAAAATACCAGGAAACAGTATTGAATAAAATACAGTGGAGTACTGTAAAGATGAATGACAGGGAGTGATTTGCTGCTGAAGATGAAGAAACACTGCTAGTCACAGATCATAAAGCTAACTAGTAAATGAGTTTCACTGATTGCAATTCGGGAATAAGTAATACCCGAATAATGCACAACTACTCCCAGTAACAAATGCAAAACAGAAGGGTCTATTGCTTATACAAGTAAGAGCACAGTACACTATAAGAAACAAAATTAGTCGTTTCACAGGAAAAATGATCTTGCAGATGAAAACCTGAGAAAACTTCTTACCAGAGATATCGAAGAAAATCCCTGAAGAGGGTTTAGAAGATTAATTTAGAAAAAATACAACAGATAACAACTCTTGCAGAGTTTCACCAGTAACAAATCCACAGAGGATAAGCATTAACATTCCTTACAGAGGCTCATAGGGTTAAAACTCTTCCGTGGCTCATGAGAGAGCAGCCTTAAAGAGAACCATCCAGGAAAGCTTGACATGGAGCGTTCTCTTGCAAAGAAACGTTTGAGAATATTATAGACGAGGATCTTCCTAGATTACTATACGAAATGCACAGTAGTAAAAAAAACTTTTGCAGACATTTATCCAGGAAAGAAACTTTGCATAAGATCACGGGGAAACCCTGGCAAAAGATAACGAAGGTTAACCTCTTGCAGAAAACTGCTGTTGAAAGTTCTTGCAAAGGATCTCCGGGGAAAATGTCTTACATCAGATCATCAAACAGCACTCTTGACGAGTGATCAGGGGAAGGGTTACAAGGAAATAGTCGGGAGTACCTTCACAGAACAAAATGTGAGAGCACTTTTGCACACTATTATAGGGCATCACACTGTTAACGCAATGCATTATTGCAAAAGAACAACAAAGGACACGCGTGAGGGCAAGAGAAAGCAGTAAAAAGAATTGCTAATGCATACGGGTTTCAAGTTATACGTTTTTCTCAACACATACATGGGTATGAATGTGAGCAGCGTGAATACACAAGTTCTTATCATTTTAATGTTCTATCAGTCAGTTGCACGTGAAACAAGAATCTTGAGCCTCAGGGCTCCATCAACCTCAGCAGACTTGCTTCTCGTGTTAATGATATATGCTTTTTTAATACGATAATGTGCACTACCCCTGAACACATGTTTTTAATAAGTTCAATAGAGTGCTGTGCATTTCAGGACAATTTCTTAATGACAAACGCTAAGCCTGCAGGCCTGCCCCCTAGCCAGGGGACACAAAAACTGTCACGGAGTACAGGTGATAAGTGCGAGGAATACAAAGGACGGCAGGGCCCTTTTGTACCTGAAACGGGGTGAGTCCTTCAAGCACTCCTCGAAATCAACGGTCACCTTCATGCTGTCGCCTCAGCCCCTCCCGGGCGATCAAGGTGAGTGCAGGAATAAGGAGGCAGCAGCAAGATAGGGGGATCTGTGCCCAGCAGCTGAAGTCTGTCACACTTCAGCCTGCCTCACCGCCGCCCAGCTCTCAGCCTTCGGCGCTTCCTCCACTTCTGAATACGGTCCCTGCTGGCAGACACTCCAGGCTCCCAGACACGCACATAGACATAGACAACGGACAACAATGCAAGAGTCGGAGCGTCATAGACACAAACGATAGAATCAGGACAGGGCGCCTACTTCTACCGAGCCCAAAGGAATCCAAACTGCGTGACGTAAATGACCCATATGAATATGTTTTTTTGAAAAAAGAGGAATATGTGGCGGCGAAAAGTAATGTTTAGCGTTGAGTCGTAAGAAATAGTGAGATTTTAATGAAACGCAAAGAACGCTTTCAAATATGTAATTTAACCGACCTATTTGTTGCAGCTTATGAAATGAAGAGACCTTGGTCGCCAATATACGTTGCTGCATATAAAATGAAAAGACCAAGGAAAATAACGTTGGAGACGTGTTTATTGTCTCATAATTCAAGCAGCCCACGACCAGCTCCCCGCATGTCCACATCAACCGTCCGACTCACTCCAACGCCCTCTCAACGAGTTACATCGGCCAGAACCACACGATGTATAATACCGCTGTGCATCCCGAGACACAGCACGAGATACACAGCCACAATACACATACTGCAGCATTATAACGATTACATTGAAGACACACAGCCACGTTTGAATATGGCGGCCAAGCTAGTCCGGCTGAATGATAGCACTCCTTCACCTTCGAACGTAAACAGCTTAAGGCACGCTAAAGCGCTGGTTTTACAAGACCCTAAGTGATGATTAAGAAATGTAAAAAAATTAAACTAAAGTGCGTTAAAAGAATGGTTGTATTAATTCTAAATAATAATTTATAGAATTGTAGAATGTAAAAAGTATACATATAAACATTCGTATTTTTATCATCTCTTTTACATATACCGATCATGCCATTTTATAGATCTAAATAGCTGTAGGGAATATTACCACCCTAGTGGCACGGCAGCTTTTGTGTATAGTTCTTTCTCCTCAACGAGGATTAAAAGCTTACTTTTGAAGATGGCGCACACTGTTGCTCCACCCTCCAAAAATCACACTTTTGGCAAGCCTGCCGGAAAGCTTTCGGTTTCCATGGAAACGCAATAGACAGACTTGATATGTACATCCATTGGACACGGGAGAACCTGGAGTAACATTCGCAACTTGTTATGAAACCAAATAAGCATTATTGTTTTGTATTGTAATTGCATTTATATAGCGCTTACTACCCCTGACGAGGCGTGGAAGCGCTTTTCCGGCGAGTAGCACGCTACTCCGGGACCCATAGAGGAATAGTGTTGATTTAGTATAGTGAAACATGCAAGTACATTTTAGGTGGTGGATACTGCATTAAAACAGTGGTCTAAGTGCATTAAAAAATATGGGAACTTCCTTCACATCATCTGGGAATGTCCGGAGGTTGCTACATTTTGGAGTAGAGTGCATGCGGTCATGAAAGAGGTCACGGGAGTCGAGATACAACCGGAAGCTAGGCGGTGTCTGCTGAATGTATGGGAACCAAATGACTACGACGTGGCTCAGACGCGATGGGCGACCCTGGCCAACATGATTGCGAAACGAGACATTGCACAGTTGTGGGGCGCTCCCCGCCCACCGACGGTCTCGGTGTGGAAGGAGAATATGGATTGGTGTATGTTTCGAGAGAAGACGGTATATGTGGCTCGAGGTCGGCCCAAAAAATGGGGTAAAATTTGGAGTCAATGGAACTCCTACAGAGGAGACATATGCATACCACCCCTTCCTGATGTCCCCGACGCCCCACACGCTCCCTGATCCGACATTCCATGATTTGTTCTAATTTACATGTTTTAAAATCTTGAGTCTTTTTTCCCCCGATTATGTCCCCCCTCTGATTTTCGTTGATTGACTTGCTTTATGATGTTATTGGCTTTTCCTTCCCGCTCAGAAACGCGCCTGTATTGTAATGCTCTTTTGCCTTGATTGTTTGTTTTATTTTTATATAATAAAAAGAGTTTAAAAAATATATATATGGGAACTGTGATGCTGCGCGCATTGGTGAGGGGTGAGTGAGTGTGGGGTCAGGGTCAAAGGTGTGGCTGAAAGTAAAGTTTTTCGCTCTTTTACCTTCGGGTAACTAACATATATTATAATTCACAGTTTAAATGAAAATTAAATGCAAGTTCTATTAATCAGGGGAAAATGCAATATCAGACATTTTGAACCCTCTATTAGTTAATGCACTGCAACCAGAGAGTCACAGAGTAGTTCAGTGGAGAATAGTGAAGAGTATGTTTAGTGCTAAATGTCCTAATACGGTCTTTGACAGAAAGCACTGTGAATATGTAAGTCATTGTTAGAAATGGGATTTTTGGTAGGCTAAGGCATGTGCCAAAGCCAGGCAGAAACCGCCACTCTAGTCAGGATAAGTGAGTTATACTCTTAAAATAACCCCTGCTCACCCCCTTGGTAGCTTGGCACGAGCAGTCAGGCTTATCTTAGAGGCAATGTATAAAGCATTTGCACATAACCAACAGTAATACAGTGTAAGCACTACAAAAGGACACCAAACCAGTTTAGAAAAATATCCAATATTTTTATATACTTAAGACAAGACCAAAAACGATAAAAAATACACAATACAGTAATTAAAAATCTTCAGTTATCAAAATATGCTTGGAAAACAGTTCCTTGATTTCAATAGCTCCGTCCGGGGATATCACGGCGTCGTGAGCAACTAAATCCAAATAGTTTTGGCTGACGGCGGTGTTGCGGGCCAGCTACACTATCGGGAAGACCCGCAAACAGTACCTTTTAGAAATGCAGGGCGTAGGAGACCTCTCATTGAGCTTCCGAAAGCACGGCGTCCGCAGGCGTCAGTTCCGGAGGTCGGCGCAGAAGTCGTCGGGGCCCTTGAAGTCACACCCATTGCAGATCGAACTCCTCTCTGTTGGAGTTAAGAGTGGTGCGAAGTACAGCGGTGCAGCGTGCGGTGCCCTCAGGTCGCGGTGCGAGCAGCGGCTCGTGGCGGCGTCAGATGGCGTCGTCACTGAGACCAGGGTTGCGGTGCGAAGTGAATGCGGTGCTTATCGCGGTGTTGGCAGGTCATGGTGCAAGCAGCATCTTTGTCATTGCTGATGCGCTGTCGTCGGCTGATGAACTGGAGTCGATGGCGCTAGAGTCAGTAGGCCAAGGCTGCGGTGTGGGATGAGAGCGGTGCAGAGTAACTTTACGAGCAGTGCCCTTGAACCATGGTGCAAGCAGAGGCGTAGATTTCGGCGTGGAGCGTTGTCATTGGGGATACCAAGGCATCGCCGCGAGGCGGTGCGGAGTGCGGGGCTCACAGGTCGCGGTGCGAGCAGCAGGCATAGGCAGTGAGACCAGGTTTGCAGTGCGGCGTTGTGGCGGTGCCCTCTGCGGTGCCTTCAGGAGACGGCAGCAGCGTCGTAGACTTCGTCGGGTTGCTTTTCTTCTGTTGCAGTACAAAACACACAGTTCCCAGTGCTGAGGGCAGAAGAGCTTGACGTCTTTGCTGTTCCTGAGATTTCTAGAACAGGGGGCAAGCTCTACCTCAAGCCCTTGGAGAAATTCACAAAAGTAGATTGCAGAAAGTTCAGTTCAGTCCTTTCACTGCCCAAGACAGAAGCAGCCACTGCAGGCCAACACAGCAAAGCACACAGCAAAGTGGTAGTTCCTCATCACAGCTTTTCCAGCTCTTCTTCTTGGCAGTCTTCTTGATCCAAAAGAGTTCTAAAGTTAAGGGGTCCGGGCCCCAATACTTACATCCCAAAATCCTTTGGTCTTTTAGGCAGAGAGTGTCTGTGGCGAGCCAGAACTAGTTCTGCCCTCTCTGGTGTGACTTCCTGGCAGGAGGTGGAGACGGCATGGTCAGAGGCAGACCAGGGGTGCACGCTAATCTCCTCCCCCTTCCCTAACTGCAGCCCAGGTGTATTCAGCCTTTTCCTGACCCACCTAGACTATCTGGAGCCACTCCTGCTCCCAGCCTTCTGTCATCCAAAACCCAGACAGGCAATCCACATTCCAGCAGAGACACACAGGATGACTGAGCAAGAAAATACCTACTTTCTAAGGGGTGGCTGACATGTAAGAAAAGGTGAGGGACTGGCAAGTGTGCACACTGGCCAAGTCGATATGGCAGTTACAAACTGCACGCCGACTCCACCATGGCGGGACTGTGTTACCTTTTCAGGGCTACTCACGTGGGTGGCACAATCAGTACTGCAGGTCCACTAGTAGCATTTGATTCACATTCCCTGGCCCACTCAGTGCACTTTACAAGGGACTAACAAGTAAACCAAATATCCAATCATGGAAACACCAATCCATAATACTATTTCCCACACGAGCACTTGCACTTTACCACTGATCAGCAGTGAGGAAAGTGCATAGAAACACTACGCCAGCAAAAACAGAGTTAAAACCGGGAGGTCAGAAATAAAAAACTCAGGGGAAACATGTCAAAAGATTACAAGTCTAACAGTCATTGTTAGACTTGGTATTCATGGCGTGATTTCTCCTGATTCTTTTGCCTCTACCTCCTGCATTTTTTGACTGTGTGTGGATTTAGTTTTTGCTGGCGTAAATGCTTGGGCTTGCAATTGCTGATAAGTGTCAAATTGCAACAGCTCCTCATGTAAATTATTATGATTGGTTATCCATGTTTGTCATATTTGATTTACAGGTAAGTCCCCAGTAACATGCACTGAGTGTGCGCAGGGCCTGTACATCAAAAGCTGCTAGTGGGCTTGCAGCACTGGTTGTGCTACCCACATGAGTAGCCCTGTAAGTGTGTCTCAGACCTACCACTATAGTGTCTGCATGCACATTTGTAATTGCCATGTTGACCTAGCCAGAGCACCCACTTGCCAATCCCTAACTTTCCCTTTTCTCGCATGTAAGACACACATAAGGTAGGCCCAATCCCCAAGGGCAGGGTGCAGTGTACCTGAAATGTAGGACATGTACTGGTGTGTTTTGCATGTCCTGATAAGGAAATACTTTCAATTTCTTTTTTCATTATTGAAAGGCTGTCTGTCCCTTAGGATAACATGGGAGCTGCACTTTAACATCTTACAAGTGTAACTTTCCATTGGGACAAGATAAAAAATTGAGTTTAGGGTCTCTGGACTCAGAATTTAAAAACACACCTTTTAGTAAAGGTGTTTTTAAAACTGTGCATTTGAAAATGCCACTTTTAGAAAGTGGACATTTTCTAGTTTAACAATTCTGTGTGCCTCTGTCTGCTTGTGTATTCACTATCTGGTTTTGGAATGGCAGGAGCTGGGAATGTACATTCACTCTAGACAGTCCCAAGTTGGGGGCGAGTGTGGGGTAGGTTGAGGTGTGCCCTGCCTTTCCTGGGTGACTCATAGCTGGGCTAAATAGACCTGGTCTGCATTTAGAGTAGCAGGAGGAGTTTCACTAGCACCTGATTAGGCTGTCTCTCCTTTGCACAATGCAGTCTCCACCTCCTGTAGGGAAGCTGGGCCAGAGAGGACAGAACTGGATTAGACTGGGCTCAGAGACTCTTTCCACAAAGAGAACAAACAAAAATGGGCTATACGTATTGGACCTTAAACCCCAGAGAATTAGATCACTTCTGGACTCAAGCGAAACCTCTGCCAAGGAGAAGAGCTGGAGACCTATAAGGAAGAGTGCTGCCCCTTTGCTGTGTGCCCCTTTATGGGTTGACCTGCAGTTGCTGCTTCATTCAAGGAGAGGAAAAAGACTGGAACTTTGCTGTGAACCTGTTGAAGAATAATCTCCAAGGGCTTATGTGTGCTTGCCTCCTGTTCTGAAGTCTCAGCGCCATGAAGACTTCACCTGCACACACTAACCAGCACCTGGACTCCTCTGTGGACTCCGGTATTCAAAAGGGCGCCAATTCCAGTTCATGGGCCCTGAGAATTTTGTGGTGGGTCATGCAAAGGAAGAAGAACAGCTCTGATGTTGTCAGTACCACTGCCAGTGACGCCGTGACCTGCACCAAGGCCAGGGCACCACTCGTGAAGTATACAATACACCGCCTCACCTGCACCGCAGCTCTGACGGTGTCCATTACAGCCGTCACCTGCAGTTATCTGCCTTCCCGATGCCAGTGCATACATTGATGCCATCACTGCCAGCACCAGCAACACGTTATCGCAGGGCCAATAACTGACAAGGGTGACTTCACAAACTCTTCGACGTGGCACCGGCTCACCGGAACCAATGCCTCATTGCTGCAGCCACCGCCTATCTTCCTCTGTCCTGGATTCAACGCCTCACCTCCTCACGTACTTGACACCTTACCTCCCCAGTGGAAGAAAAGGAACTGGCTTCACCTCTGCACCGACACCTCACCTCCACAACACCATGCATCATCTGTTGACTTAGTTTCCAAGGAACTGTTGTTTGGGGTTCCATGTGACTCCGTGCCCGGCCCGCGCACATCGCGGTCTGCACCGTACTTTGAATTTGTGCTTGTCACAATGTCATAATAGCCCCAGGTGGAGCTATTTTGTTTTTACAGTTCTGTTTTGGAAATAACCATTTTAAAAGTGATATTTTGATACATGTATGTTTGATTTTTTTTGTTTTGATCTTGTTTGGTTAAGATAAAGATCTTTTATTTTTCTAAACTGGTGTGGTATCCATTTGTGGTGTTTTCACTGTGCTACTGTGTGTTTGGGTACAAATACTTTACACATTGCCTTGGGGATAAGCCTGTCTGCTCGTGCCAAGCTACCAAGGGGGTGAGAAGGTGTTATCTGAAGTGTGTAATCACCTTATCCTGACTAGAAGGAAGTGTCCTTACTTGCGCAAAGGTGCATACCTCTGCAATTAGAGACTCTCATTTCTAACAGTCATTTTAAACGTGCATTACTCACAATATAAGATAGGGTGCTGCAAAGCGCCAAAAAGTTTAAGATAAAAATAGTGCTTTCAAAATATATATTTTAGTAATACCCAGACTATTTTTATAACTGTCTTTTAAAACCACCCACTTGACACCTTAGCTTGACGCTCCCTTAAAAATGACTCTAATAAAGAATAAACGTGTGTCATCGGGAAGTGATTCCATCAGTTGAAGCTAATACTGGTTTCTGAACTCCCTTTAAATTTGCAGATTCACTAGTTGCACACATTTACATTCCTTTCTGGGCAGCAGGCAAACTGGCAAGATGGGTTGTTTAGCTGTCTGCACCTCCCTTGGTTTCAAAACACAGGAGATTCCATGCCTTACACTCCTGCTGAAGCATTTCAACTATCGAAATTAACCGACCCGGGACTGCCGTCTGTTCACACAAAGTAGGGGAACTGTTTTTTAAAAATTAAAAAAGTATAGGTACATTGTGCCCCTCAGATTCCCCACCCCACTTCAACCACTGGGTATTGATATTCAATAAAAGCTGTAACAGCATTATAACTAACAGCACCTGCCAGCAATTGGGTGCCATGTTACAAAACTGCAGCACTTTTAGCAACATCCCTATACAAGTTGTGGAACGTTTCAGTTTACTGTTAGTTCTTGAACTTCGGGGACAGTACCACATTTCAGAATCTTACTCTGTTAAGTGGAGTGGTGTCATAGAGGGGACAGAGATGTGAAGGGCGAGGTCACAAGGAGCAGAAATCAGCCCTGCTAAGTGCCACGCATTGCTGGTTAAAATCACACATTTTAGTACTGGTGTCCAAATCACTGCACTAAAATGCGTGGGCACGCATTAGCAGCAAGCTAGCTCCCATGTCTGACAGGATGCTTCGGGCAAATGAGTCACAGGGATGGTGGTCCACTTCTTAGTAGCCTTTGTAGTGTGAACCGAGCCCAGGTTGATGAGAGGTGCATTTATATGGTGATCTAAGCCTGGCCTGGTAGTTCTTTACTTTATAAAATTTACAACTTTAACACTGTTTCAATTGCTCTGTCAACCAGCGACTTTTGGTTTTTTAGCCATAGTGATGCAGCCAGTGTCAAGAGTGCAGAGAGCAGTGAGTGCATGTACTGCTGCTGAGTGCACAGTGACCTGGCATCTGTTCAGAGGGAGGCCAGTCCTGAGTCCCTGCCTTAGCCTGCCAAAGGGATCAGCCTGATAGAAAGACAGTCCCTGGCTTGTTTTAGAGGAGAGAGCAGCATTGGTAGCATACAGAAAGTGAGGTTAGCTCAGGCTGGAGACATTTGGAACTAACTTCCTTAGCACAAGCCAATCCAGCACAAGAGATGATTTCACCTCACATGCAGCATTTGTTTTAGGTAAAAAGATACACCGCTACGCTCTTACAATGTGGCAAGAAAGTAAGACATAGATAAAGAGGCAAGCTAATGGAGTTCATTTTATGTTGATGAAATTTGAGTAAATCTGACCTGAATGAATCACCAAGCTAAGAGAAAAACAAGATTGTGGTTTTCCAGTATAAAAGTTATAGGGCTACAATATTTAGGGCAGCTTTATAGTGTAAACAACCATATATAAGTAAGGCTTTTGTTAAATGTATGCTTTAGGACTCATAAAATGTCAATTACAAATGTTGTTTTAAAATTCCAGGTACTTTTCAACTTAGCAATCTGTTTTCTGAGTGTTTGGTTTTACTAATGAGAAAGTGTCACACATTTGGCAGTAGAATGACACTCATAAGTACACTGAAACTGTGGAAATGTCACACATACGCAGTCTGAAAAGTTGACAGCTATGCAGTCTCAAGAACCAAGTCATAAACAGTCAGTCTATACATTTTTTGGTATCGCCTAGACAGCTCATATTTTGTTTACATATGCAGGGGGCTTCATCCCGCCCATAGCTTACCTTTTGTTAGCTTCAGTGTCGCTCTCATTTCCTTTGCTCCCGTTTGGCATGGCATGTGGGTGTAATGTCCTCTTCTTATGTTTGGCCCTCCCCTGGGGCATGGACCAAGTACTTGAGTCTATCCACTGCTCCCACTTTTTAGTGTCCAAGCACTCCATAAGGAATTTTCCCATATCGACTTTTCAAGCACCACTGCACCCCCCTATCGCTCGCAGTTACAAGTTGTTATATGATTCTCCAACACCACCCCACCACGTTCCCCCCAGAATCGCTCACATATGCAAGTGTGCTTTTGTCTCCCACCTGAACTCTCGCATGTGTGCTTGCTGGCCCCCAAGAGCACTTCTGTTGCCCTTGCTCACCTGTGTACCTTCTGTGCCTCCACTCCACATGTTCCTCTGTTCCACTTTTCCAGCTGTGCTTCTGTACACCCACATTCCCACTCTCCTCCTAGTTGCCCAGCAACTAGAAGGAGAGTGGGACTGCATTATTCCCCACTCAGAAGGGGCACTTGCATCCATAGTCAAAGAAGTCAAGGCTCCAGCAGGGGCCATGATCCCTAGCTGCACTTCCTGGTGGCCAGAAGTTCCCTGGAGGCGGAGAAGAAGGTGAGTGGCTATGACTCACCATTGCAGGGATACACCTCCTCTTATGTGCAGCTCTTGTTTTTCATAGTTATGGTTCCTCATATTGTACCACCCCTTCTTCCATCTCGCCTCTCAGAGAGAGGTGCTGGCTCTCCTCACACTGCAGGCAAGTAGGCACATCTCAATTACACAGGTGTCTCTTGGACTCACCTTTCTCACCATGTGGAGCCCTACCACCCAAAATCCCTCTTCCGGGCTGCCAGATACTCTTGGACTGTGAGCCAGGCGGCAGAAACAGCAGCTACTGTATAGAAAGGGGTTTGCCACTTTAGCATCAGTACATGCACACGTCTCTTGGAGATCCTTCTTTTCAATAGCTTAAGTACATAGTGTGTTGACTATTCACTATCCTCCTCTCTTATCAGGCAGTCTGTCTCGCCATGATCTTTGTCAAAACAAGCATTGGCAAAGCCAAGCGGTCTTGCCCACGCAAGAGCTATTGGCTTTGTCAATGTATTTTACCCATGTTGAATAGCAGTGCGGCTGCTGTGCAGAATGACTAAAAATAAAGACTAACAAGCATTTACAATGCAATGGTTTTGCCTTTGTTAAAGTTAGAGCTATTGGCATTGCTCTTGACACTCTGAAGCTCCACTCTGAAGCTCCACTCTGCACTCTGAAGCTCCACTCTGCACTCTGAAGCTCCACTCTGCACTCTGAAGCTCCACTCTGCACTCTGAAGCTGCACTCTGAAGCTCCACTCTGCACTCTGAAGCTGCACTCTGAAGCTCCACTCTGAAGCTCCACTCTGAAGCTCCACTCTGAAGCTCCACTCTGAAGCTCCACTCTGAAGCTCCACTCTGAAGCTCCACTCTGAAGCTCCACTCTGAAGCTCCACTCTGAAGCTCCACTCTGAAGCTCCACTCTGCACTCTGAAGCTCCACTCTGCACTCTGAAGCTCCACTCTGCACTCTGAAGCTCCACTCTGCACTCTGAAGCTGCACTCTGAAGCTCCACTCTGAAGCTCCACTCTGAAGCTCCACTCTGAAGCTCCACTCTGAAGCTCCACTCTGAAGCTCCACTCTGAAGCTCCACTCTGAAGCTCCACTCTGAAGCTCCACTCTGAAGCTCCACTCTGAAGCTCCACTCTGATGCTCCACTCTGATGCTCCACTCTGAAGCTCCACTCTGAAGCTCCACTCTGAAGCTCCACTCTGAAGCTCCACTCTGAAGCTCCACTCTGCACTCTGAAGCTCCACTCTGCACTCTGAAGCTCCACTCTGAATCTGCACTCTGAAGCTCCACTCTGCACTCTGAAGCTCCACTCTGAATCTGCACTCTGATGCTCCACTCTGAATCTGCACTCTGAAGCTCCACTCTGCACTCTGAATCTGCACTCTGCAGCTCCACTCTGAATCTGCAGCTCCACTCTGCACTCTGAAGCTCCACTCTGAATCTCCACTCTGAAGCTCCACTCTGAATCTCCACTCTGAAGCTCCACTCTGAAGCTCCACTCTGAAGCTCCACTCTGAAGCTCCACTCTGAAGCTCCACTCTGAAGCTCCACTCTGAAGCTCCACTCTGAAGCTCCACTCTGAAGCTCCACTCTGCACTCTGAAGCTCCACTCTGCACTCTGAAGCTCCACTCTGCACTCTGAAGCTCCACTCTGCACTCTGAAGCTCCACTCTGCACTCTGAAGCTCCACTCTGCACTCTGAAGCTCCACTCTCCACTCTGAATCTGCACTCTGAAGCTCCACTCTGAAGCTCCACTCTGAAGCTCCACTCTGAAGCTCCACTCTGAAGCTCCACTCTGAAGCTCCACTCTGAAGCTCCACTCTGAAGCTCCACTCTGAAGCTCCACTCTGCACTCTGAAGCTCCACTCTGCACTCTGAAGCTCCACTCTGAATCTGCACTCTGAAGCTCCACTCTGCACTCTGAAGCTCCACTCTGAAGCTCCACTCTGAAGCTCCACTCTGAAGCTCCACTCTGCACTCTGAAGCTCCACTCTGCACTCTGAAGCTCCACTCTGAAGCTCCACTCTGCACTCTGAAGCTCCACTCTGAAGCTCCACTCTGCACTCTGAAGCTCCACTCTGAAGCTCCACTCTGAAGCTCCACTCTGAAGCTCCACTCTGAAGCTCCACTCTGAAGCTCCACTCTGAAGCTCCACTCTGAAGCTCCACTCTGAAGCTCCACTCTGAAGCTCCACTCTGCACTCTGAAGCTCCACTCTGCACTCTGAAGCTCCACTCTGAAGCTCCACTCTGCACTCTGAAGCTCCACTCTGCACTCTGAATCTGCACTCTGAAGCTCCACTCTGCACTCTGAAGCTCCACTCTGAATCTGCACTCTGAAGCTCCACTCTGCACTCTGAAGCTCCACTCTGAATCTGCACTCTGAAGCTCCACTCTGCACTCTGAAGCTCCACTCTGAAGCTCCACTCTGCACTCTGAAGCTCCACTCTGAAGCTCCACTCTGCACTCTGAAGCTCCACTCTGAAGCTCCACTCTGAAGCTCCACTCTGAAGCTCCACTCTGAAGCTCCACTCTGAAGCTCCACTCTGAAGCTCCACTCTGAAGCTCCACTCTGAAGCTCCACTCTGCACTCTGAAGCTCCACTCTGAAGCTCCACTCTGCACTCTGAAGCTCCACTCTGAAGCTCCACTCTGAAGCTCCACTCTGCACTCTGAAGCTCCACTCTGAAGCTCCACTCTGAAGCTCCACTCTGAAGCTCCACTCTGCACTCTGAAGCTCCACTCTGAAGCTCCACTCTGAAGCTCCACTCTGAAGCTCCACTCTGCACTCTGAAGCTCCACTCTGAAGCTCCACTCTGCACTCTGAAGCTCCACTCTGCACTCTGAAGCTCCACTCTGAAGCTCCACTCTGCACTCTGAAGCTCCACTCTGAAGCTCCACTCTGAAGCTCCACTCTGAAGCTCCACTCTGAAGCTCCACTCTGAAGCTCCACTCTGAAGCTCCACTCTGAAGCTCCACTCTGAAGCTCCACTCTGAAGCTCCACTCTGCACTCTGAAGCTCCACTCTGCACTCTGAAGCTCCACTCTGAAGCTCCACTCTGAAGCTCCACTCTGCACTCTGAAGCTCCACTCTGAATCTGCACTCTGAAGCTCCACTCTGCACTCTGAAGCTCCACTCTGCACTCTGAAGCTCCACTCTGAAGCTCCACTCTGCACTCTGAAGCTCCACTCTGCACTCTGAAGCTCCACTCTGAAGCTCCACTCTGAAGCTCCACTCTGAAGCTCCACTCTGAAGCTCCACTCTGAAGCTCCACTCTGAAGCTCCACTCTGCACTCTGAAGCTCCACTCTGAAGCTCCACTCTGCACTCTGAAGCTCCACTCTGAAGCTCCACTCTGCACTCTGAAGCTCCACTCTGAATCTGCACTCTGAAGCTCCACTCTGCACTCTGAATCTGCACTCTGAAGCTCCACTCTGAAGCTCCACTCTGAAGCTCCACTCTGAAGCTCCACTCTGAAGCTCCACTCTGAAGCTCCACTCTGAAGCTCCACTCTGAAGCTCCACTCTGAAGCTCCACTCTGAAGCTCCACTCTGAAGCTCCACTCTGAAGCTCCACTCTGAAGCTCCACTCTGAAGCTCCACTCTGAATCTGCACTCTGAAGCTCCACTCTGAAGCTCCACTCTGAATCTGCACTCTGAAGCTCCACTCTGAAGCTCCACTCTGAAGCTCCACTCTGAAGCTCCACTCTGAAGCTCCACTCTGAATCTGCACTCTGAAGCTCCACTCTGAATCTGCACTCTGAATCTGCACTCTGAAGCTCCACTCTGAAGCTCCACTCTGAATCTCCACTCTGAAGCTCCACTCTGAAGCTCCACTCTGAAGCTCCACTCTGAATCTGCACTCTGAAGCTCCACTCTGCACTCTGAAGCTCCACTCTGAAGCTCCACTCTGAATCTGCACTCTGAAGCTCCACTCTGAAGCTCCACTCTGAAGCTCCACTCTGAAGCTCCACTCTGAAGCTCCACTCTGAAGCTCCACTCTGAAGCTCCACTCTGAAGCTCCACTCTGAAGCTCCACTCTGCACTCTGAATCTCCACTCTGCACTCTGAAGCTCCACTCTGAATCTGCACTCTGAAGCTCCACTCTGCACTCTGAAGCTCCACTCTGAATCTGCACTCTGAAGCTCCACTCTGCACTCTGAAGCTCCACTCTGCACTCTGATGCTCCACTCTGAAGCTCCACTCTGAAGCTCCACTCTGAAGCTCCACTCTGAAGCTCCACTCTGAAGCTCCACTCTGAAGCTCCACTCTGAAGCTCCACTCTGAAGCTCCACTCTGAAGCTCCACTCTGAAGCTCCACTCTGAAGCTCCACTCTGATGCTCCACTCTGAAGCTCCACTCTGAAGCTCCACTCTGAAGCTCCACGCTCCACTCTGAAGCTCCACTCTGAAGCTCCACTCTGAAGCTCCACTCTGCACTCTGAAGCTCCACTCTGCACTCTGAAGCTCCACTCTGCACTCTGAAGCTCCACTCTGCACTCTGAAGCTCCACTCTGCACTCTGAAGCTCCACTCTGCACTCTGAAGCTCCACTCTGCACTCTGAAGCTCCACTCTGAAGCTCCACTCTGCACTCTGAAGCTCCACTCTGCACTCTGAAGCTCCACTCTGAAGCTCCACTCTGCACTCTGAAGCTTCACTCTGAAGCTGCACTCTGAAGCTCCACTCTGAATCTGCACTCTGAAGCTCCACTCTGCACTCTGATGCTCCACTCTGAATCTGCACTCTGAAGCTCCACTCTGAATCTGCACTCTGAAGCTCCACTCTGAAGCTCCACTCTGAAGCTCCACTCTGAAGCTCCACTCTGAAGCTCCACTCTGAAGCTCCACTCTGAAGCTCCACTCTGAAGCTCCACTCTGAAGCTCCACTCTGAAGCTCCACTCTGAAGCTCCACTCTGCACTCTGAAGCTCCACTCTGAAGCTCCACTCTGAAGCTCCACTCTGCACTCTGAAGCTCCACTCTGAAGCTCCACTCTGAAGCTCCACTCTGCACTCTGAAGCTCCACTCTGCACTCTGAAGCTCCACTCTGCACTCTGAAGCTCCACTCTGCACTCTGAAGCTCCACTCTGCACTCTGAATCTGCACTCTGAATCTGCACTCTGAAGCTCCACTCTGAAGCTCCACTCTGAAGCTCCACTCTGAAGCTCCACTCTGAAGCTCCACTCTGAAGCTCCACTCTGAAGCTCCACTCTGAAGCTCCACTCTGAAGCTCCACTCTGAAGCTCCACTCTGCACTCTGAAGCTCCACTCTGAAGCTCCACTCTGAAGCTCCACTCTGAAGCTCCACTCTGAAGCTCCACTCTGAAGCTGCACTCTGAAGCTCCACTCTGCACTCTGAAGCTCCACTCTGAAGCTCCACTCTGAAGCTCCACTCTGAAGCTCCACTCTGAAGCTCCACTCTGAAGCTCCACTCTGAAGCTCCACTCTGCACTCTGAAGCTCCACTCTGAAGCTCCACTCTGCACTCTGAAGCTCCACTCTGAAGCTCCACTCTGCACTCTGAAGCTCCACTCTGAAGCTCCACTCTGAAGCTCCACTCTGAAGCTCCACTCTGAAGCTCCACTCTGAAGCTCCACTCTGAAGCTCCACTCTGAAGCTCCACTCTGAAGCTCCACTCTGAAGCTGCACTCTGAAGCTCCACTCTGCACTCTGAAGCTCCACTCTGCACTCTGAAGCTCCACTCTGAAGCTCCACTCTGAAGCTCCACTCTGAAGCTCCACTCTGAAGCTCCACTCTGAAGCTCCACTCTGAAGCTCCACTCTGAAGCTCCACTCTGAAGCTCCACTCTGCACTCTGAAGCTCCACTCTGAAGCTCCACTCTGCACTCTGAAGCTCCACTCTGAAGCTCCACTCTGCACTCTGAAGCTCCACTTTGAAGCTCCACTCTGCACTCTGAAGCTCCACTCTGAAGCTCCACTCTGAAGCTCCACTCTGAAGCTCCACTCTGAAGCTCCACTCTGAAGCTCCACTCTGAAGCTCCACTCTGAAGCTCCACTCTGCACTCTGAAGCTCCACTCTGCACTCTGAATCTGCACTCTGAAGCTCCACTCTGAAGCTCCACTCTGAATCTGCACTCTGAAGCTCCACTCTGAAGCTCCACTCTGAAGCTCCACTCTGAAGCTCCACTCTGAAGCTCCACTCTGAAGCTCCACTCTGAAGCTCCACTCTGAAGCTCCACTCTGAAGCTCCACTCTGCACTCTGAAGCTCCACTCTGAAGCTCCACTCTGCACTCTGAAGCTCCACTCTGAAGCTCCACTCTGCACTCTGAAGCTCCACTCTGAAGCTCCACTCTGCACTCTGAAGCTCCACTCTGAATCTGCACTCTGAAGCTCCACTCTGCACTCTGAAGCTCCACTCTGAAGCTGCACTCTGAAGCTCCACTCTGAAGCTCCACTCTGAAGCTCCACTCTGAAGCTCCACTCTGAAGCTCCACTCTGAAGCTCCACTCTGAAGCTCCACTCTGAAGCTCCACTCTGAAGCTCCACTCTGAAGCTCCACTCTGCACTCTGAAGCTCCACTCTGAAGCTCCACTCTGCACTCTGAAGCTCCACTCTGAATCTGCACTCTGAAGCTCCACTCTGCACTCTGAAGCTCCACTCTGAAGCTCCACTCTGAAGCTCCACTCTGCACTCTGAAGCTCCACTCTGAAGCTCCACTCTGCACTCTGAAGCTCCACTCTGAAGCTCCACTCTGCACTCTGAAGCTCCACTCTGAAGCTCCACTCTGCACTCTGAAGCTCCACTCTGAAGCTCCACTCTGCACTCTGAAGCTCCACTCTGCACTCTGAAGCTCCACTCTGAAGCTCCACTCTGCACTCTGAAGCTCCACTCTGAATCTGCACTCTGAAGCTCCACTCTGCACTCTGCAGCTCCACTCTGAAGCTCCACTCTGAAGCTCCACTCTGAAGCTCCACTCTGAAGCTCCACTCTGAAGCTCCACTCTGCACTCTGAAGCTCCACTCTGAAGCTCCACTCTGCACTCTGAAGCTCCACTCTGAAGCTCCACTCTGCACTCTGAAGCTCCACTCTGAAGCTCCACTCTGCACTCTGAAGCTCCACTCTGCACTCTGAAGCTCCACTCTGAAGCTCCACTCTGCACTCTGAAGCTCCACTCTGAATCTGCACTCTGAAGCTCCACTCTGCACTCTGAAGCTCCACTCTGAATCTGCACTCTGAAGCTCCACTCTGAAGCTCCACTCTGAAGCTCCACTCTGAATCTGCACTCTGAAGCTCCACTCTGAAGCTCCACTCTGAAGCTCCACTCTGCACTCTGAAGCTCCACTCTGAAGCTCCACTCTGAAGCTCCACTCTGCACTCTGAAGCTCCACTCTGAAGCTCCACTCTGAAGCTCCACTCTGCACTCTGAAGCTCCACTCTGAAGCTCCACTCTGCACTCTGAAGCTCCACTCTGAAGCTCCACTCTGAAGCTCCACTCTGAAGCTCCACTCTGAAGCTCCACTCTGAAGCTCCACTCTGCACTCTGAAGCTCCACTCTGCACTCTGAAGCTCCACTCTGAAGCTCCACTCTGCACTCTGAAGCTCCACTCTGAAGCTCCACTCTGCACTCTGAAGCTCCACTCTGCACTCTGAAGCTCCACTCTGAAGCTCCACTCTGAAGCTCCACTCTGAAGCTCCACTCTGAAGCTCCACTCTGAAGCTCCACTCTGAAGCTCCACTCTGAAGCTCCACTCTGCACTCTGAAGCTCCACTCTGCACTCTGAAGCTCCACTCTGCACTCTGAAGCTCCACTCTGAAGCTCCACTCTGAAGCTCCACTCTGAAGCTCCACTCTGAAGCTCCACTCTGAAGCTCCACTCTGAAGCTCCACTCTGAAGCTCCACTCTGAAGCTGCACTCTGAAGCTCCACTCTGAAGCTCCACTCTGAAGCTCCACTCTGAAGCTCCACTCTGAAGCTCCACTCTGAAGCTCCACTCTGCACTCTGAAGCTCCACTCTGCACTCTGAAGCTCCACTCTGCACTCTGAAGCTCCACTCTGAATCTGCACTCTGAAGCTTGAATCTGCACTCTGAAGCTCCACTCTGAATCTGCACTCTGAAGCTCCACTCTGCACTCTGAAGCTCCACTCTGCACTCTGAAGCTCCACTCTGAAGCTCCACTCTGAAGCTCCACTCTGAAGCTCCACTCTGAAGCTCCACTCTGAAGCTCCACTCTGAAGCTCCACTCTGAAGCTCCACTCTGAAGCTCCACTCTGATGCTCCACTCTGATGCTCCACTCTGATGCTCCACTCTGAAGCTCCACTCTGAAGCTCCACTCTGAAGCTCCACTCTGAAGCTCCACTCTGCACTCTGAAGCTCCACTCTGAATCTGCACTCTGAAGCTCCACTCTGCACTCTGAAGCTCCACTCTGCACTCTGAAGCTCCACTCTGAAGCTCCACTCTGCACTCTGAAGCTCCACTCTGCACTCTGAAGCTCCACTCTGAAGCTCCACTCTGCACTCTGAAGCTCCACTCTGCACTCTGAAGCTCCACTCTGCACTCTGAAGCTCCACTCTGAATCTGCACTCTGAAGCTCCACTCTGCACTCTGAAGCTCCACTCTGAATCTGCACTCTGAAGCTCCACTCTGAAGCTCCACTCTGAAGCTCCACTCTGAAGCTCCACTCTGAAGCTCCACTCTGAAGCTCCACTCTGCACTCTGAAGCTCCACTCTGCACTCTGAAGCTCCACTCTGAAGCTCCACTCTGCACTCTGAAGCTCCACTCTGAAGCTCCACTCTGCACTCTGAAGCTCCACTCTGAATCTGCACTCTGAAGCTCCACTCTGAATCTGCACTCTGAAGCTCCACTCTGAAGCTCCACTCTGAAGCTCCACTCTGCACTCTGAAGCTCCACTCTGAAGCTCCACTCTGAAGCTCCACTCTGAAGCTCCACTCTGAAGCTCCACTCTGAAGCTCCACTCTGAAGCTCCACTCTGAAGCTCCACTCTGAAGCTCCACTCTGCACTCTGAAGCTCCACTCTGAAGCTCCACTCTGAAGCTCCACTCTGAAGCTCCACTCTGAAGCTCCACTCTGAAGCTCCACTCTGAAGCTCCACTCTGAAGCTCCACTCTGCACTCTGAAGCTCCACTCTGCACTCTGAAGCTCCACTCTGCACTCTGAAGCTCCACTCTGAAGCTCCACTCTGCACTCTGAAGCTCCACTCTGCACTCTGAAGCTCCACTCTGAAGCTCCACTCTGAAGCTCCACTCTGAAGCTCCACTCTGAAGCTCCACTCTGAAGCTCCACTCTGCACTCTGAAGCTCCACTCTGAAGCTCCACTCTGCACTCTGAAGCTCCACTCTGAAGCTCCACTCTGCACTCTGAAGCTCCACTCTGAAGCTCCACTCTGCACTCTGAAGCTCCACTCTGCACTCTGAAGCTCCACTCTGCACTCTGAAGCTCCACTCTGAAGCTCCACTCTGCACTCTGAAGCTCCACTCTGCACTCTGAAGCTCCACTCTGAAGCTCCACTCTGCACTCTGAAGCTCCACTCTGCACTCTGAAGCTCCACTCTGAAGCTCCACTCTGCACTCTGAAGCTCCACTCTGAATCTGCACTCTGAAGCTCCACTCTGCACTCTGAAGCTCCACTCTGAATCTGCACTCTGAAGCTCCACTCTGCACTCTGAAGCTGCACTCTGAAGCTCCACTCTGAAGCTCCACTCTGAAGCTCCACTCTGAAGCTCCACTCTGAAGCTCCACTCTGAAGCTCCACTCTGAAGCTCCACACCGCGCAGGGCAGCTCTGGATGCTGATGCGAGAGGCCAGCTGGGAGGCGCGCTGCTCGTCTTCCTGCTCGTGCTGACTCGGAGAGAAAACTTGTTTTCATTGGGAGAGCGGCCTTCAAAGACCCGGTCACTGCGCCTCTCCGAGTGTTTAGCTTGGGATAAAATGGGCGCAGTGTTGTGGTGATGACAGTAGAGCAAGGGAGGTGCCGGCAATGCCGGACCAGACTCGGGGGCGTTCCCGGCGTCGCGTGACGTCGGCAAAAGGCAAAGAATGTCAGGAACGCCCCCGTGTCTGGTCCGGCATTGACGGACAGGCCCCTCGTCCAATGGCAAGGCTCCGTTTACGGAGCCAGCCAATCAATGACGAGGGCCGACCCAAAGCACCCTACAGTTCTCAACAGGATTTCGCCTGCGCGAAAAGCTGCGCAGAGCGCAGCTTTCGCTAGGCAAAACCTAAAAAGTGCTATGACACGGTCAACACTGGCTGTAAGAGATAGGATATTTAGGGCCAGATGTATAAAGCGTTTTTGTGGTTCCAAACCTTCCGTATTCGTAGATTACATCTGCAAAAATGCCTATGGCAATGGAATAAACCCATTTTAAGAGTTTGTAAGCTTTTTTTAGACTCCTAGAATGGGTTTTAGGTTAAGATATTGCTATTTGGAAGGACCGTGTTGTAGATGTCTCTTTCAAATCTTAAATTCTATCCATATGTACCAGTGGTTTAGGACCGATATAGCGATCATATAAACCATTGAAAATGAACAGATAATCAGATTTAAGTTGTAACCTATTCTCAAAAGGGAAGCAGTCCTCTTGGAACCTATTCCCCTTTGTGCTAGTTCGAAAAACATAAACTGTCCTTTAAAACACTGTTCTACTTCCTTTAAGGGAAGCAGGCTGCATAAAAAAAGCTTTATTGAAAGGCAATCACAGACAGTGTTATCTATTGACCGCAGCAGGCCACTATCCCTCTGATGGCATCCAATTGGAGAGAGTCACAATATGCAACCTACCTCATGCATATTACTAAGGTTAGTCTGTTTGCGAGCCACCAAACTGAATTTTCAAACCATCCTATTTGTACATAGGTTGGTTTACAAAATTATTTTCTAGTCACAAAAATACTGATGGTAAGTATTTTGCAAACAGTAAATAGTACATAATTTCTCTTGCCAATTAGAGCTAGTGTATGGATTGAGAGAACACGCATGAATGCAACATGTCTATATTGAAAGTATCTTGGCATCATGAGTACATGGCAGATGTTGCTCATGTGGTGTTGCTGCCAATATGTAGCTGTGCTTACGCATGCAGTAGAGCAAAAGAAGAGTGCGAGATACCGGAGAATGTGGTTGTGCCTGCCATCCATACTCTAATTTGTTCCAGTTTCGGGTCTGTGTTTCTTCCAGCCTTTTTTGGTCTCTCCTACCCAGACAGCTTTGAGTTGTCACTGTAGAAAGAACTCTTGTGGACCATACCAAAACTTACAGTGGGCTTTGAGTCTGCCCATTGCTCACTATATATCGGCTTTCTTGACACTCTCATTTTCTTGTTCCTTATTCAATGGCTTTCGATTCTCTTCTGTTTGCCCCTCCACTGCAGCATAGCTTCTTTAACATCTTTTTGTTTGGATGACTTGTATCACTCCACTGCTAACATTCAGGGAATTACTTTTTCTTAGTTCAAGAGAGTGCATGTGTTTTCTTTCTCTCTCTCCCTCGTGTGCTGCTTCCCCGAGCAAATTCTGACCGCAAGTCTCTGTTGCCCCCACCCTTTCCCAGTTCATCCATTGCTTCACTCAACTCAGCCTTTAAAAAAAAATGTCCATCTCCTCTGTTGCTCCTCCTACTTTCACTCCTCTCCCAGATGCACCCCCACTGGCTCCTCTATTGCTCCAACATAGCAAACACAAGGAGATGATGGACGGAGCGCTGAAGCGTTTCTGACACTGGTTGCACTTGTTCGTGGTCAGAATCAGTTCAGCTGCAACTTGCTGCTGGGCTGCTCCACTTTTACAAACTCTTTTATGGATGCTTAAATTATATTATTTTGTTTTAAATAACCTCTTCAATTGGCAGAAAATTAGAATAATAAACAATAATCAGTAAAATGATAAAATCCAGGGGTTTAACCTGTGAAACTAGCAACACTGTGTTGTTATGGTTTAAATGTGTGGACAGAACTTATGCGAACAATTGGCTGCAATGCTACATTTGCTCCAAAGAAGTCATTAATGTTGACCTTTGATCAATTACCCACAAAATAAGTCCTGTATGTTTGGATATGTCTGGGACAATGTTATAGTATGCTATCCAATTCTGAATACATATTGTACTGTATGTGTGGGTACTCCTGAGATAAAATTAATTGTAATAATTAATATATTACATTGGTGCATATCCGGTCTTTAAGAGTTGCGCCCTGTATGCTCGGTGATATTGCCTACCTACTCGATAGTAACTATAAAATAAAAAGAGTGCACATATCAATCCCTATACAGAAAAGGGGGTGGTGATGAACAGAGTGTCTGAATTAAGCAGACCACTCTTACCCAGTCCAAAGATCAGGGCTTGATCCATCACCGTTATTTATCTCACTGCCCCATCCCAGCTCAGAACCTGGCTATATGCAAATTAGTCTGTCCCTGGCCCAGTGCATCATGGGAACAGGGCAGACCAAACTACCAAGCCAATTCTTCAATCCCTATGCACGCAGGTTTGGTGATGCCTAAGGAAGAGGGTCAAGACTGATTTTCATATGGCTGGGTCTGAACTGCGGTGGCGAAGTGAGCTAAAGAAAGATGATGGATTCAACCCAGATCTGTGACTGGGGGTCAGCACTCCATTCATCATCTCATTGTGTTTGCTTTGTTTGTAGTGTAGCTCCTATTTTCCCAATAGGCTCTGCGCATTGGAATAGTACCTACAGCAGTAAAGGCCTAGGCCAGACGTTAACTAGGTCTACTACTGTCGAAACTAGACTTAATTTTTGGGTTTGCCAGCTAAGCTCAGAGTTCGCTAGAAACTTTCTCGAATGTTCAAGGAAGGATGAACTCCCCTGATTAGACAAGAAGGGATTTAGTTTCTGACAACCATAGAACATGACAACTTTGCTCTCCCCTAATCAAGAGTCAATCTCAAGAGTCGTGTGAGCACAAGGCAATTATTTTACTCAGTCAGTACGTGCATTCTTAGTCTCATCAGAATGTAGAGAAAAGGAAGAGACGGGCGTGTTCAATAAAAGATGTTATTTATTGATCAGTCTCTTTTCTCGTACAAGAGAAATGGATCGATATTATTGCAATACTTATAGTTAAGTAAAGTGCATACATTAGAAGCAATAGTATAAAATAATACTGTAAAAACATTGATATGGTTTCTGAGCCATATGATGTTTAAAATGATTAAAATATATTTACATACACATATACATTTGACTAAACGTACTCAACTGGTGTTTCTAAATACGCCTACCCCGTGTACCTGACCTAAGTCTAATGCGTGGGCGGGAATAGAAAGTTACAGTTTAGTTTAAGTTTGTTTTTGCCAAGTGAATAACTAAAGAATTCTCTAGGAGGGGTTATTCAGTTCTGTACCTGGAATTTAGGATGAATGAGGAATGGTATCTCTTTCTCTGCTCTCGATATTCCAGGCTGCCTGCGAGGGCTGCCCAGAAGCGCCGGTGCTGGGTCTCTCGGCTTGAGATAGCAGCGCGTCTCTCAGCGCGTCAGGAAGGCGGGGCTGCTGCCTGCGGGGTCTGCTTCTGCTCTCGGCTTCGGCAAGTATGGCTGCTCCGTCTTGTCACCACGCGTGTGTTTGCATAGGGCAAGGTCGGCAATATTTATACCTTAAAGGTGCCGAGATTGACGTAAGGATGGACATAGGTACGTCAATAAAGATGTCATACGACTTGCTCGTTAGCACATTCTTTACTAAAGTTCTCTGTGAAATCAAAACAATGGCCGCACGGATTATCCAGGTTGTCATAGGTTTGATTTGTTATGAGAACGTCGTATGCCTTATCAGGGGCTGGAGGAATATCGCTTGTCTAATTAGATCTCAAGCGTTATGACCTAATCAGATAACACGTTCCTGTGCCGTAGTGTGACTGCGTCAGATAACGGTATCTGCATCATGGGGGATTTCTTGCCTCATGGGCTGACTGTTAGTTAACTAGCTAGTAAGTTTAACCAGAATAGGGTCAGGAATAGGGGGATCGAATCAGAACCTATAGAAATACACGACACCCACTCCACGCTAACTATGGTCATATCTACTAATCTATGCATAGTATAACATAGTACAACATACTATAGAGTATAGTGTATACCTTACCACCCCAAAATACATAAATGCATTTCGAAATTTTCAAATATACTGAAAAATTGCAGTCATATATATTGTATGCACTTAAGCTATGAATTAGATGCAAAAGTGAACACGCATTGTTATGCATTATTGATTGTTGGTATATGAGAAATACACATGAAATGGCTCTTAATATGGCTATACAGAAAAAAAGTCGAAACCATTTCATCACATAAAATCTATTGCGAACATACCAGCGGGCAGCTAAAGTCTATAAAGTCTATAAAGTATCTAAAATAGAAATCTTAGTTCTCTAGGAATAGTCTCTTACTTTAAGCAGAAAATCAGTGTCCCGGGAAAAAATATATAGAAAAATATTTTAGGGGCTTGCTGAAAAAAGTTGCTGTCCGTGAACTGGATTGTAATTGTTCATGTGACTTTATTTTTAAAGTTGAAGGCCGAATTCAGGGAACGCCGTGTGCGAGTTTACTCAAAAGTCTCTATTTCTGTTCCGGAGAGAACATCATATCATTCAGGCTTTCGAAAAAACTGTCAACAGCTTCATGGGAAAGTTCCACTAAGTCGGAAATAGGGGTAACCATGCATTCATGCGCATGATTGTCTCCATTGACATTCTGATTTGCATTGCTGACAGAAGGCCGTACCTGTTCGATGCTGCTTTCATCTTGAACTTCACTACTCTTCAATCGCAGTGGTGAAGATTCCAGGAATGCCGTCATCAGAATTGGCAGCCTTTGAGGGCAGCACAGTGCGTGAACCTTGGTAGGAACCAACAGTGTATCTGCATCCACCGGCGCATCCGATTGTAGCGTCAGACAGGTGTCTAACACGCATTCTTCTCCGCATAGCAGACACCTTAGTACAGGTAAAACACACCTTTGCCACATTGGTCGAAATGATAGAAACCAAGTCATGTTTAGGTCTCTAAGCCGGGATAGTCCCAGGATTTTTGATATCCGGTCCCGGTATCCAATGGCTAGGATCGTATCTTCCATTGTCGCGAGAGTTTGATCTGTGACATGGGTTGCCATAACGAAAAATAAGGACTAGGAATAGGATTCCTGCAATTAGTCCTAGGATCAGGGGAAGTCCGCCAAAAATCGAATGGACGAAGTCTGGAAAAATACCCAGTATGGCTTTGAATGGTGTTAATGCCATCGAAAATACTGTCTTAAATACCTTTGAGACCCCTGTGGTATCAGAAATATTTAAGATTTCGCTCAGGATTTCCGCGAAATGTACGGGGGAATTAGTTGATAATAATGTATGTATCTCTGCAGTCGTCCTTGCGACTTGTAGATCATACGTTTCTTTAGATGACGTGAGCCTTGTCGGCGTCTGAAGAAGCACTGTTTTCATTCTGCTTAAAGTGTCTATTCGAATAGAAGTAATTTTCAAACTGGGCCATGCCCTCGCCTCCCTGTCTGGAAAGGAGCTGGGGAACAAAGAACGTCCACAGCACTTGACCTTCGCCGTCGTAGTGACGAGATAAGGAGTCCCGGGCATAAGACTACAGCATCTGCGGTCTACAATAAGAATGTAACTCCCATTATAGAGTCTTTGAAAGAATGGTTCTATTTCAGTTGCAGGTGCGCCTTGCTGGTGACACGAAAGGTTGTATGAATTCCCTTCACAGGCTCCGTGCAAACTAATACCGTTACACAGAAGCGTGCCGCTTAGTGACATAGCACAATTGATGCCACTAAGAAACACTTTCTGTCCTTTGTTACTGACACATGCATGTGAATAGGGCAGGTTCCATGTTGTTTTAAGGTACCCCTTTTCCCAATTTCTCGTACATGCCAGCCTGTATATATTTTTGGCAGTATTGAAACCTGAAGGTTGAGATTGGAATATTTATGATTCCGTGGATTATCCATTCACTGACAGGTCGTTCTGACATTGTCAACGGTAATCTTTCTAGTTTTTCAATGCTCAAGATTGTATAATCAGCACCCTTCTGCGCCATACCGATTTGTCTATCAGTAAGGTTAAAGATTTGAAATAGTGACGTTGTGTTGATTAAACGCCAAGGCACATAGCCTGAACGCAGATTTTGTAACGTCCAGCCAAGCTGTACAATAGAACGCAATTGTGACTGACCATGTTGTAATAACAGTAAGTCTTGCGATAATATATCGATTGCTGAAGACACAATGCTGTCCAATGAAAAAATTCTGGAGGACAGAGTCATTAACCCATTGTCCACTACAGAAAGTGATTTTTCCAAATTAATACGGTCAATTTCCCGTATTCTTTCTGCTGTCTCAATTTGAGTAACCTTCCAGGCCTCATTGTATGCTGCATATACAGAGGCTGCTATGAAACGCTTTTGACGCTGTTTGCGTGGTCCCATTATGAAATCACGCAAGTCAGCACCATCAGTAAGTAAAGTTAGGTGTTGCTTAATTTCAGGCAGTGTGGAAGTTTGTAGCCATTGAAGGCATAATTTGCCCACACTGTAGGTTGTTATTATCCCTGGGTGATGTCTTTGGGGATATCTAGGGTCTGGCCTGTTCATTTTGAAACCCTGTGTTTTATTCAGGAATCTATCTTGACAGTTATTTGTATCTGTGGGCCAGATCAACCATTGTTTCCAGTCAGGATGTGTTCTGTTTTGGTTAAGTATATGGTTTATGTCTATTTCTTCATCTGTTTCAGAGTTATTGCTAAACATTGTTGGCTTTGGAATAGACAGGTTATTTAAATCTTTGATTTTGGCTAAGCCAAGACAGGTGGTTTGTTGAACGGTGTCATTTAAAAATATCATTTGTTCTGGGATCATGCAGGCTCTAAACAAAGCTTCTATACCCTGTACTTGCCATTCTTTTGTACCCCAAACACTTTTCAAATCAACATGTTTGTCCCAATAATCAAATCCAAAAGTATTCATTTTTTCAAAGAAAGAATCTGAATATATCAATTTTGTGTTGGTTATCATGGTTTTCATCCCTGTCTTGTTTGACAATTTGTAATAAAATGTTTCAGCATTAGTTATGTTAAAACCTGAAAAATATGAATATTTGCCATACACGGTTCTAGAGCTCCCTTTTGGAGGTGTAGCACAATGTTCCCATTGATTAAAATTTAAAACATTTCTAGGTTGTGCAGATTTATGCAAGAAATGGTTACCATAATGGTTATAGCAGTACATGCTGTCATAATTTGTAGAACCCTGCAAATAATCATGTTTTGTAAATTTAGCAGACATTACTAAGTCAGACATCATATTGTTTATACTTTCAAGGTCCCAATCATCAGCAAATGAGTTTGGTTTTGCAAAGTCACTCAAGGAGATCTTGATTTGGTGTGGATATTTCAGGATCTCGACCGGACCATAAATTTCATAGTCAGTGTTGTCCCAGGCTACCCCACCAGATATTGGAATTGCTGTGAAGTTGGCTGAAGAAAGTTCTGAAGAAAGTTCTCTTTTCTCGACGTGTGAAGATGTGTGTGGTTTGAGGACCAAGTTGATGTTCTGACTTGCTGTGTCCATTTTAGCATATTTTCCCTCAATGAAGCGTCCCAAGGTAAATACCATGATGAGCCAAAGTGTGAGGATAAATGCACCAAAACCCACCCAAAATTCAATCCATGGAGAAACCAGATATGTTTCTTTCAGTTGTTTCAAAAGTTCCTTCGCTTTGTCTTTAAAGGATTTTGATGATGGCTGTGTCTTTTGTTCGCTGAAGCCTTCAGAGGAATCATCGAAGTTGATGAAGTAACCGGATGCAGTTCTGTCAATTGTTCCAATTGGTTCAGGATTTTTGTTTCTTGCATTTTCACTTGGTACTTCTGTATAGATTGGTGTGTCTCTGCTAAATGTCTTTATTTGGGTTTTCAGAGGTCTAAGTTCTATTGCATTGTTGCATAGTCCTTGTTGTTCTTCTGTAGGCGTTTCGAATGTGATGAGCCTCTTTGATAGGACCTCTGTACTGGTAGCAAACCTTGGTGTTCTGCTACTTATTGGGAGTCCACTTGGCCTACTGTTGGTTATCGGCCACATGTTGTGGTTTTACCAGGTCGATGGATACAACTCGGTTCTCCTTTTTTCCAGCAAGTGGCGGTAGTACAACTGATCTTGTCCCGTTGACAGACAATACAGGAACTGCTTTTCTGTAAGAAGGCCCAAATTCCTTCTTTACCGCGATCTTCTCCCTGACTAGATCCCCGACTTTTGGAATCCAGACAGGTCTTGCTGGGACAGGTGGTGATTCTTCAGTGGTCGTTGGCTGTTCTTTCAACTGTATGTTGCTCAGGTCTTTTCTTGTTTTGTTTAAGTCCTGCAAAATAGCCAAACGGTCTTTGACATCAAAGCTTTTTTCTGTTACCACTGAAGTCTGACTATCAAGGTCAGAGATCAACATCCTAGTTCCGAATAATAATTCGTACGGACTGAATCCCTTCAGAGAATTTCTTGGCAAGTTATTTAGACTACGTTGGACACTTATTAGATGTTTGACCCACCCAGCTCCCGAACCTAATATCCTTTCTATTATAGATTGCTTTCTGTCTTGGTTTTTTCTTTACACCATCCCATACCCTCAGGAAGGAAGTGAGAAGATTCCCGCTGGGCTGTGCTCATTTGGCCATTCTTTCCCCCCCCCAGGCTGGATTGCCTGAGAAAAAGAAAAAAAATGGTCGAACGTAGCATGCTCTTAGCGTATATGCCATTTAGACTCGCAAATCTTGTATAACAGTCCGGACGTCAGCCGAGTGCTGTGGATCTACATTATAAGTGGGAACTAGCCTGTATATGTTAATCGCAAGCCATTCTTTTTAGTGGTGATGTTATCTGCCTTGATACGACGAGGTATTAAACTGCTTCTCTCCCCACTGCGATCTCTGTTGCAGTTTGGGCAGTTTTTTACAAACATGGTGTAGTGCAGGCTCATGCCTGGCCACCAGTACCGTGATTGTAATTCTTCCAGAGAATCTTTTAATTTAAGGTGTCTGAGACCCTCGCCCATGTGTGCGTCTGCGATTAACAAGTTTCTCCTGTCCATGTTTGGAATCACTCTATCCCCCACTCCAGGGATTCGAGCAAAAGGAATGGAGTTTGCATCTATGATGTATGTGTAATTGAGTGGATAGTTGATCGGTAACGCCGAGCAGTCGCCTTTTGATGACGTTTTTACTGCCAGCACTGTTTCGCCGTCAATGTATTTTAATGTACGCTGTTTTCGATCTACGGGAGCCGGTTTACTGGCTGCCGCTGCGGCTGTTTCAGCCAATGAATTCCCTACAACGTGAACGCCATCACGCTGGTGACTCAGTGAGTGTGTCACGTGAGTCTTTGGTAGTTCTTTTTTTAAAAGAGCTACCTGTTCCCAGAGCAGTCTCTGCTTTATTGGTGCATCCGTGTCATCTTTGTAATCGTTCTGAATCCAGGTCTGCAAATCCTTGTTATATGCTTTGACGCAGAAATATGAATCTGACACTATAAGTGTCGGGAATTCGCGATCCGCATTATCTAGCGCCATTTTCAAAGCTAATATTTCAGTTTGTAGTTCTGAATTAGTTTCTACTGAGTGTGATTTTGTTAATAGAGGTCTTAGTTTACCTCCGTGCCACACTTCTTTTGTAATCTCACATGTGGGATTGTATGCATGTTCTCCCCAAACGGAGGGTTGAGCATGTCCGTCTGTATAGATTACACAGGCGTAATGTCGTAGAGGCAGAATGTCGATTGGCAGAGGATACGTTTTTTCATATTTTAGATTTTTTAATTCTTCTAGTTCTGGATCAAAGAAGTAATATACTTTGTCCGTTGTGATTGAATTTACCCATTGTAACCATTCTGGATCCAATGTTGTTGTTGGTAAATTACACGGTGTTGTTAATGCCTCAAAGGCTGATTCTGCTGTTCTGACTGTGATATGTCTACCGTCAGCTATGTCTTTTTCTCTAGCTATTGCGGTTTGAACTGCTTGAACAATTTTTCCTTTGTTGTTGAATCTCTGTTCAGCTTTTGTGTACAAATGTGATTTGAATGCAATTGGTACCTTATCTCCCTCATTAGAGGTTAGGTATGTGAATCCGCATCTCCCTGGGATGACTCGGATCACAAGGTTGCGTGTATTATCACGGGTTTCTAATTTTGTTTTAATTAGCATGTCTGTTTGTAAGGATCTCAAAATTTCTGTGTGTGCTTGAGTCCAACTGGATCTTTTAAAGTCTGGTTTAATTAGATCGTAAAGGGGTTTGACCCTTTCTGCGTAATTTGCAATGTAAGTTCTTCCGAAATTTAGGAAGCCTAGAATTGACTGTAGGTTTTTTAGTGTTTTAGGAGCTTGGATTACGGCACATTTCTCTAGGAAATTGTCTGCCAGGCTTTTGCCTTCACTTGATAACTCATATCCTAAGAATAGGACCGTCAGATGGGCAATTCTGGACTTTTTGAAGTTGAATTTGTAACCCTCTGCAGCGAAACCAAGTATTATGGTGTTCACTCTTTTCAAGTGAGTTTCCAAGTCATCATCTGTTAAGTAAATGTCATCGACATAAGATAATGCTTCATCATCATATAGTTGTAGTAATTCTGTTACTCTCGCTGAGAATACCCCCGGGCTGTTCTTGTACCCCTGGGCTAACCGACAGAATTGTTTTTGAGTGCCATTTACTGAAAATGCAGTTAAATATCTGCTCTCTGGTGCTATGTTTTGACAAAAGAATCCATTGGAGATGTCCAAGGTTGTTTTGTATTTTTTGCGCACTATGTTATTCATTAGTGCAGCACTGTGTGAGTTTTGCACTGCAAACGTTTTGCAACATGTGTTAAGGTGTCGGTAATCCAAAACTAGACGGTACGAATTGTCTGGTTTGGAGACCGGAAACAAAGGATTGTTCATTTGTGAGGTGCAAGTTTCAATCACCCCCTGGTATTCTAGCTGATCTAGTATTTCATTTACTTGTTTTTTAGCTTCTTGCTTAATTGGGTACTGCCTTTGTGCAGTTGGTTGTGATTTTAACTGGACTTTGTGAGGAGGAGAATCCTCATCCTATCCTACATGATTTTTATATAAAGCAGGTGCTAAGGCCACTGCCCACTTTCTAGCAAGTGTGTATTTTTTATGAATCGGTATTTGATTCGAGAAGGCAGGCATAATTACTTCTTCGCCATGAGGGCACTCCCTGACAAACTCCGGTGGCCAGTCTTTTTCAGCTAGAAGGATGTCATAGCCCTTGGATAGGTTATCCCAAAATAGTCCCCTTATTTTCCTAGTCTTATCTCCCTCTATACGTAATGTTATCTCGTATATTTTGTGGGGCTTGCTAACTCTGGTATCTGCAGTTTCCACTTGAAGGTATTCATTCGTGTCCACTGTCTCCAGATGATTCATAAGGACTTTGCGAGCTATGCTCACCTCTGCTGCGCTGTCTAGCATTGTCTGAGCCCATTCTCCGTTTTTCAGTTGTGTCCTCAGTATTCTCGGCATTGTTAACTACCTTGATACTGGCTACCTTCTTTTTTGGAAATTGTGATTTCTTTTTCAGTTGAGCAGGTTCCTTGTCTTTGGACTTGGCGTGCTCTTCTGATCGTCCTCTTCTTTCCGATTTCTGCGAGGAATTCTGAAAAGATTGAGACGGACGTGTATCAATGTCTTGATATCTATCAGGTTTTTTAATATTATCCCTATTTCTAAGGTTATATCTATTCCCAGAGGGTTCACTCTGAGGTGACCTTTGTCTCGGGTTTGGAGATTTCTCTCTTCGCCTAGGAGACCTTCCTCTGGACTGGAATTTCTTTTCTTTAGGATTGGATTGTTTATTTCCATCCCAGTTCTTTTTTGGTGAATTATTATTAAAAAATATTTTTTCTGGACTTGTAGTCAGTTGCGGTTTTACTGGTATTCCACCTAGACTATCTCTGCCTAGTTCTTCATAGGATTTTTCTATGATTCTGGCAATTTCAGCTGGTTGGTCTGCTATATCTGTCTCTTTTAACCTCTGGCGGATCGCCACGTTTGCTGCTTCACCCTTTATGTTGGCTAGTAATATAGCCGAGACCTGCTTGAAGTCTTTCAGTAATTTCATACCAAGAGTTAAAGCAGGTTCTGGACCGTATTCATCTTGAATTTGTTTTAGCACATCTGGTATTACCGAAATGGATGGAACACCGTGCGTTTTTGTGTAGATTGAAGCAAAGACCGTACCCCAAGTGTCACAGTCCTCAATGTGTGGTGCGATTCCCATTGGGAGACATATAGTCAGAATCCTGTGCTTTTCTAATGGGGTGGTGTCAGGAAACACCGCCTCTATTTGGGTGATTTTCTGTGCCAACCAGAATGGTATCTGTTCCCGTTTAGCTGGAACTTTACCTAGGCAGGATTGGATGTTCTGTGGTGTGATTTTATTTGTGTTCCCCTGGTGAGGGGTCAGCTGTGGAATTTTAATCGCTGGCTGAATTGTTGAAGTCCGCATTACATACTGAACTAATTGTCTGTGAATTTTTAGTAGTTGTTTTAGCTGTATTAATAGCTCTGGTGCAGTCATCTCGTCGATGTCTGGATGTGGTGTGTATCCGGCTAAGACCGGCCACGTTGCTCCTGGTCTTCCTAAAGGACCGAGCCTTGTAATGTGATTATTATGTTTTAGGGCGCCATCAAATAAGAGCAAATGCTCTTGGAATTTGAGTGGTACTTCCACCTCCTCGAAAGGAGTGTACGTTTCAGGAGGTTCCTCTACTTTGTAATAGTGGAAGTACTTTGTTACAGCATTTGCTGCTGGAAAATGTATCCATGTATAGTATACCTCTGTCTGCCGATATTCGTGTGCCTCAATTACGAATATGACTGTGCCACCTCTAGGTGTCAGTCCATTTTCTATAAGTTTTAAGGTTATAGATCTCCTTTTGGCGACCTGGATGAGTATTATATCCGGGTCTGCTGTTTGCATGGTAGCATCAGCATCTGCTATTTCAGTAGCTAATCTAATTGCCTCTCTTTCTCCATCACTGTCTCCCATTTTACTGACAGGATGGTATTATTTTTATTTGCAGATCAGGTTTCTTTATGGAAACAGAGATTAGGTGCACAATATTTTGGAACTGTTTTATCCTTCAACGTTGACTAGACCAAGAACCGTACATAGGAGTTCCCTCCTGCGAGGTTTTGGAGGATATAATAACCTTTCACCCACTCCAGACGTCTTTGGAGTATTTGGGAAAAGGGGTCTGAGTGAGAAAGCACGACTGAGTTACTCTAAATGTCTTACGTTAGTTTTATCGCCCTTTCCAAACACGTTGGGCGCCATGTAGTGTAGCTCCTATTTTCCCAATAGGCTCTGCGCATTGGAATAGTACCTACAGCAGTAAAGGCCTAGGCCAGACGTTAACTAGGTCTACTACTGTCGAAACTAGACTTAATTTTTGGGTTTGCCAGCTAAGCTCAGAGTTCGCTAGAAACTTTCTCGAATGTTCAAGGAAGGATGAACTCCCCTGATTAGACAAGAAGGGATTTAGTTTCTGACAACCATAGAACATGACAACTTTGCTCTCCCCTAATCAAGAGTCAATCTCAAGAGTCGTGTGAGCACAAGGCAATTATTTTACTCAGTCAGTACGTGCATTCTTAGTCTCATCAGAATGTAGAGAAAAGGAAGAGACGGGCGTGTTCAATAAAAGATGTTATTTATTGATCAGTCTCTTTTCTCGTACAAGAGAAATGGATCGATATTATTGCAATACTTATAGTTAAGTAAAGTGCATACATTAGAAGCAATAGTATAAAATAATACTGTAAAAACATTGATATGGTTTCTGAGCCATATGATGTTTAAAATGATTAAAATATATTTACATACACATATACATTTGACTAAACGTACTCAACTGGTGTTTCTAAATACGCCTACCCCGTGTACCTGACCTAAGTCTAATGCGTGGGCGGGAATAGAAAGTTACAGTTTAGTTTAAGTTTGTTTTTGCCAAGTGAATAACTAAAGAATTCTCTAGGAGGGGTTATTCAGTTCTGTACCTGGAATTTAGGATGAATGAGGAATGGTATCTCTTTCTCTGCTCTCGATATTCCAGGCTGCCTGCGAGGGCTGCCCAGAAGCGCCGGTGCTGGGTCTCTCGGCTTGAGATAGCAGCGCGTCTCTCAGCGCGTCAGGAAGGCGGGGCTGCTGCCTGCGGGGTCTGCTTCTGCTCTCGGCTTCGGCAAGTATGGCTGCTCCGTCTTGTCACCACGCGTGTGTTTGCATAGGGCAAGGTCGGCAATATTTATACCTTAAAGGTGCCGAGATTGACGTAAGGATGGACATAGGTACGTCAATAAAGATGTCATACGACTTGCTCGTTAGCACATTCTTTACTAAAGTTCTCTGTGAAATCAAAACAATGGCCGCACGGATTATCCAGGTTGTCATAGGTTTGATTTGTTATGAGAACGTCGTATGCCTTATCAGGGGCTGGAGGAATATCGCTTGTCTAATTAGATCTCAAGCGTTATGACCTAATCAGATAACACGTTCCTGTGCCGTAGTGTGACTGCGTCAGATAACGGTATCTGCATCATGGGGGATTTCTTGCCTCATGGGCTGACTGTTAGTTAACTAGCTAGTAAGTTTAACCAGAATAGGGTCAGGAATAGGGGGATCGAATCAGAACCTATAGAAATACACGACATGTTCACCCTAAGTTGGCAGGGTATGCCCAGATGTGGGTCCCGTGCTCACGTTGCCACTGGATTCAACCTAGCCTGGCTGATATGGGGTGTTACCCTGAAACCGGTCCCAGGATGCTTGTTTCTGGTCCAGTGAAGACCTGGCTTGGCAGTTTGGGATGAACTGTTCCCATAATGAACACGGTCAAGACTGATTTGCATATGACAGGGTCTGAACTGGGGTGGTGAAGTGAGCTAAAGAACTAAGATGGATTCAACCCAGATCTGTGACTGGGGGCGAGTGTCTGAAAAGTTTCAGCGCTCCGTCCATCATCTCCTTGTGTTTGCTTTGTTTGCCTAAGTTGTCAGGGTGTGCCGAGATGTGGGTCTCATGCTCACTTTGCCACTGGATTCAAGCTAGCCTTGCTGATAAGGGATGTTACCCTGAAACCGGTCCCAGGATGCTTGTTTCCAGCCCAGGGAAGACCTAGCTTGGCAGTTCGGGCTGGAGTGTTCCCATAAGGAACATGGTCAAGACTGATTTGCTTATGGCTGGGTCTGAACTGGGGTAGCAAAATGAGCTTAATTTAACTCAGATCTGTGACTGGGGGTGAGTGTCTGAACATTTTCAGCGATCCATCCATCATCTCCTTGTGTTTGTCTTGTGCATGGAAATGTCATCACGCTGGGCTGCTACCATATCATGAAGCTTAGCACACATCCGCACTGCAAAAGCATTGGCAAAGCCCATAGGTCAGAAGGCAAGACTGATTGGCTTTGCTAATGCTTGTTAGTAAGGGCAAGTGGTACTCTCTGCTCATTGAGGAATCATTTTGGGAAGGGCCAAGGCTTCACTGCCATTTCTTAATTTTAAATAACTGTGAGTACATTTGAAAGTTTTGCTCCTTAGAGGGAGAAGGAAGGTTCCACTGACGCGTTTCCTCTTCTACGATGTAGTGGTTAGTTTGGTAGCAAGTCTTTGGCCCACAGTTCTCTTCTGTGCAGGGTGTGCCCAGGCGTGAGTACGGTGCTTAGGTGTTGCTTCACTATTGTTGTACTGAAGCAGCACCTCACTGATGTTGTCTGTATCAGTTAGACAGGACTTGAAACATTTGATTCTCCACTGTTGACTATGGTCAAGAAGTCAATAAATAATTTCTGTCAAGTTTTAATATAGATACAATAAAACACATCAAGAATTGTCAAGAGATATTGGTGTAACGAACATGTATCTTGGACTCAATTTTTGATTCAGTGAACAGTTAAAATGATGGTCTGCAGTGAAAAGTAAAGGTCTCTAGTTCATTTGGTTCAAAGCTTATGATCATAAACAAGTTTCACACAAAGGCAGTTACTTCCACCAAGGGAAACAGATGGGGAAATATTAACCTATGGAGAAAGTTCACAAAGCCAAGTCATAGAGAGACTCGGTCGGGAGAACAATATTTGTGATGCCCTGGCTTTTGTTTTTTGCGTAATTAACATGTTACTCTCAACATCGCAATAGGCAGCACAACATTACCTTCAAATGTATTATGCCTTTACTCAAAGAAAAATAGACACCCCAGGAGCAGGAGGACAGGTCATGTAAGGAAACTTTAACCATGTGGTTATTTGCTTCTCCAGGCATCTGGTCCATACAGTGCCTTAGATAGTTCAACTCAGTGGCTGGAGGAGCATAGCGCTCATGCCATCAAGTGGAGCTGCTAAATTTATTGGCTGTTGTATGCAAAGATTTATAAATGACTAGCTCAGCCTCCAAGAAATGTGCAATATCTGAATCTCTTGAAAGTCCTCTCCATCCTTCTTATGAGAAAGCACGAGATGTGCTGAGACTCCCATTGCTTCAGTATTTGTCGTATGTATCTTTTTCATTATGGCTCATGGGACACAAACGCATACAAAGTGAAGAATTGTAGGAGTGGTCAGCATTCTGTGCTCATAAGCTCATGGAGGTAAAGCACTGTATCATCGAGTGCTTATTTTTATATTTTTGCTTCAGCAAACATGTCATAGACTTCAAGTAGATGTGAAGAGACTGAATTTTCTTTTACAGTCATGACCACATCGTATCAGTAACAAAACCGAACCACAGGAGGTTATCCGTATACCCAGTTGAGACCTGGGTGATTAGTAAATATAACAAATAATAATGTCTCAACAGGTAATATTCAAAGACAGTTATATAAACCTGCACACTATTTGCCAAAAGGAGGAGACAGGGGGACATTGATGGTTGTTAGAACAATGCAAGGAGAAGTCTATATTTAGAAAAAGTTGAAAAAGCAATAACAGCACTGTTTACATTGAATGTATGTGTAACCCGTAAATTCATGTGCGCGTATGTGCTCATGAAAAACAAGGTGAACGGCACAAGTGAAACAGTGAAAAGTGATGCAGGAAAAACTAAAATTTCAATATTTACAAAAAACTCTAACGGTTCAAATTCATTTGTTGCAAAGATTTGAAGACGGTAGACAATTTATGAACCAGAAAATTGCGCCAAAAATTGCGCTAGATGGTCGACGACGTTTCGACCTGTAGTCAGTTCAGGTCATCTTCAGGACCAGGTTACAAATTTATAAGTGCTGAATGGGGGGAAAAAGGGAAAGGATAGAATAAGAATAGTGTCGGAAGCAGGCGGGGTCAAATTAGTCGAAAGAGATATAATGAAGGTACTGGAGTGAAAACTGGAGGGAAATTCCAATATAGGAGAAGCTAATATACACTTGGAGTCTGATCTGAATTAAGAGATGTCTGTCTGTACTGCAACATCTGGATGAACCCTGCTTGACAGAAGAGTGAAGGAACAAGTCAACCTTGCAGGAAGAGCTGACTACCAGCATGGACATTAGCAGCTGACAATGGAGCGGAGTGTCTATCCACCAGAAACTCATGAAAATGTGAACGGTCTGCTCCGGACCTCGAGCCTATCACCCTTGCTGGTGTTGAGGACTAGCGGCCCTTGATGAACTGTGCCCGAGCAGATTGCCCCAATGTAACCTGCCCGCTGCTGGTCTGCGGCACTTACCCAAAGTATGTTTGAATTAATCTTTGCCATTGCAGCCCATTGTACTTGCCCCACTTGTGCCTGAACAGCCTCTTCTGTTGAAACATGGACTGCTGACAAAGTGTGTTCAAAGTGGTTAGCCCAAGAATGCCGGATAGGACCATGTCTGTGTAACTGAAGCTGCTATCTCGAGGCTCTTGCCCACTTTGTACCCGAGTGAATTGTGTCATTGTGACCCTGAGTGCGGCTCCGTGAGTTGCTTTACACCTGGTATCCTTGGTGTGGTTTCCCCTAACTTTTTGCTTTCAGACCTTCTATTTTTGCTGACTTAGTTTTTGCTGGCCTTAGGATTCTGCCCACTTTACCACTGTTGACCATTGCTAAAGTGCTAAGCTCTTTCCCTAAAGCATGGTAACATTGGCTTATCCCCAGTTGGCATATTTAATTGCTTATAAGTCTCTCTTAAAGTGCACCACATGTGCCCAGGGCCTGTAAATTAAATGCTACTAGTGGGCCTGCCGCACTGATTGTGACAGCCACTTCAGTAGCTCTTTAAACGTGTCTCAGACCTGCCATTGCTAAGCCTGTGTGTGCAGTTTTAAACTGCCATGTCCACCTGGAAAGTTAAACCTCTTGCCAGGCCCAAACCTTCCTTTTTAATACATGTCACCCCACGGAAGGCCCTGGACAGCCCAAGGGTAGGGTGCAGTGTATTTAAAAAGTTGGACATGTACTTTTAAGTTTAACATGTCCAAGTAATGGAATCAACTCTCAAATTTGTTTTCACTACTGCAATGCCTATCTTTCCCATAGAATACATTTGGGATTACTTTATTACTATAATTTCCAATTAGGAAGAGATAAGACCCCCAAGTGTGGTCACAATTTAAAATCACAACTTATAGTGATGTCTGATTTTAAATTGCAATTCTTTAGAAAGTTGGCATTTTCTTGCTTTAGCTATTTGGTGCCTGATGCTTGTCACTGAACACTTGTCTGGGGTGTTTGACAGCTGGGCTTTGTGTATTCTCCCTAGAGAGTCACATTCAATGGGAGCGTATGTGTGACCTGATGAGCCATGATGGCAGGGAGGAGCTGGACCAAGCCTTATTTACACCTAAATAGGCTGTGTCCTGTCCCCACACAAAGGGCTACACCCCCCCGTAGTGAGTCTGGAGCCATGACAGGAAGGGCAGGACTTCTGTGAACTTCAAAGGCATCTCTTTGAAGTCTCCCCCACTTCAAAGGCACCGCCGGGTATAAGAACTGGACCTTAGACACAACCACTTCAGTACACTTCTGGGCTTGTGAATACTCTGCCAGGAAGAAGGACTGGTGTGCTGCTGAAAGGATTTCCACTCTGCTACACTGCTACTCTGCTGGACTCCTGCCTTACTGTGCTGACCTGCTACCTGCTGCCCTCTTGCCTGGGAGTGAGAGGGGTTGGACCTGCATCTCTCCAACCCAGAGTGACTCCAAGCGTTAGCTGGCTGGCATCCTAATCTGAAGTCTCAGGGACACAAAAGACTCCCAACATTTTTTTGTTGTAAATGTGTTTATTAAAGTTGCAGGATAATCACATAGCAGTTACAGAAATAATCAGATATTCTCATTGAAATTATGAATTTCACAAACGTCCATTGCAGTATTCAGGTTAAGGATACAATTTTTCATAGAAACAGTTGAACAAACAACAAGTTAGGCAACAGTCAGTACAATCTAGAAACATATTCTCACGGATCAGCTTGTACCTGCAAGAGTATCTGTCGACACACGCGCTCAATCGGGGCATGGAAGGTCAATGCAGCATGGGGAGACAGTGCAAAAGGATACATATTTAAACATAAATATAATCAGATATCATACATCAGGAGGTGGTGGAACCGAATAACATCAAACAACCACCTAAGTTTAGGTGCATCAAGCAGGAGTACACTTAACAATTAATGCATCACGGTGCAGCCGGAGAGCTCCGGATATCCCCTGCTCGCCCAGTATCACCCACTCGCGGCTCAGGGGTAGATTTCCCAGAATCGGGGGTATGCGTGTTATCTCTTCTCCACCTCAAGAATGGTTCCCAGATATCTCTTGGACGGGAGGCAGTGGGCATGAGTTCCCAGTAAAGACCCAGTTGCGTGTGCCCATACATCACATCCGCCAACCATGCAGTAAATGTGGGCAAGGTCTTGCGTCCCCATCTTATAGCCACCTGTCACCTTGCATATAAAAGCAGTAGGGCATGTAATTTGCAGTTGGCAGGCTCCGTGTCCATTACACCGCCTAGTAACCCAAGCACTGGGGAGGGATCATCTGTTCTCGTGAGGATTTGGTTAATTGCATTAAAAATTTCAGACCAATAGGTAGCGAGAGAAGGACAGCTCCAGGCCACATGTAGAAAGGAGGCGTTGTCTGCCCCACACTTCCAGCATCTAGCATCATCTTTTATACCCATGCAGTATAGAGCAACTGGTGTGCGATAAAACCTGTGTAAGAACTTGAAGTGTATTAGTCTGAGTTTATAGTTGGGGGAGAGTTCCAATAATTGCTTGTAGCAGAAAGACCACTGGTCCTCTGTCAGGGTTTCATCCAGGTCAGTATTCCATGCTCTCAGAGGCAGGCACCACAATAGGGGCCTGTTCCTGCATGGAATTATACAGTCGAGATACCAGTTTTTTGGGAGAGGCTCTAGCCAACACATTTTGCAGGGCAAGTAATTGCGGTGGTTCCTCTGGGAACTAGTCCCAGAACGCTTTACAGGATAATTTCAGTTTGTGGTAGGTGAATAAGTCCTTGAAAGACGGAGGTGGCCCATCATTTTCCGTCCCAAGGTCCTGAAATGTGCCATTGGGATACAGGTCAGCAAAGGTGAGCAAGTGTGCTCCATTAAGAGAGATCTCACCTCCACTTTCTGCCAAGCAAGGCAGCATGGGGTTACGCCTCAGGGGTATAGCTGGCGCATAGAGGAGAGGAAGTTTAGCTCTCTTTTGGAGTTCTCTCCACACCCAACGGAGCATATTCGCTGTATCAATATCCAGCGAAGGCCTCGGAGCTGCCTGATAGGGAGCAACACTCAGCGGTAGCGGAGCCACCAAATCTAATTCCACAGCAACATGCGGCTGATAGGGTGTTGGGTAGGTCCAAAAATGTATAAATTGGGCCTGTGCGCAGAGCGCATAGAGCTGCATGTCAGGTGCGCCCAGTCCTCCCTGTCGTAGTGGCAGTGTTAAGAGTGCCCAGGAGAGCCTAGCCTGACTCCCAGCCCAGACCAATGTCAGCAAGTGAGATCTTAGACAGGTGAAGAAGTGTTTAGTAAGAGGAATTGGGATGTTGACAAAAGGATAAAGAAATTTTGGCAGTACTACCATTTTAGCAAGTGCAATCCTCCCTGCCAGAGACAATGGGAGTTTCGTCCAGATAGCCACCTTGCTCTCGAGCCAGTTTACAGCTCTACCAAAGTTCAATGACCATACGTCCTGTATATTTCGGCTTATCCAAATGCCAAGACATTTAACTGCATCCGCTTCCCAGCGTAGGGGGTAATCAGAGTTCACCTCAAGAGTCTTGTCTGTTAAGGGGAAGATAACTGATTTGGCCCAGTTAATGGACACGCCAGCTAGTCCTCCGAATCTCACAAATTCTCGAAGCAGGGGATTCAAATTATCGGCTGGGTTGCGGATATATAGGGTGACATCATCCGCATACAAGGAAATCAGCAGACTACGAGTGCTGAATTCTATGCCTCGTGCGGTATGGTGCTGTCTAATCTTCGCCGCAAGGGGTTCCATTGCTATGGCAAATAACAACGGAGACAGGGGGCAGCCCTGTCTCGTGCTGCGTGATATGTCAAAGGGCTCAGAAAGTAGACCATTCACTCTCACTCTCGCTGTGGGCTTAGTGTATAGGAGCCGTATCAGATTTATAAATAAAGGGCTGAATCCCATTCATTCCAGTATCCGAAAGAGGTAAGGCCATTCAGGTGAATCGAAGGCTTTTGTGGCGTCTAGAAATAGCACAGTAGCCTGTTCATCAGGGTGGAGGTAGTGTAGTACCGAGAAAATGGTTCGTAGGTTATGTGAAGTCGCTCGACCTGGTATGAAACCAGATTGGCCTGGGAGGGCTATCATGGGGAGTAACGGTTGCAGCCTGTCAGCTATTATCTTCGCGTAAATTTTCACGTCAACATTAATGAGGGATAAAGGCCTATAAGAATCCTGTGACTGGCTATCTTTATCTGGTTTTAAAAGCGTAATGATTAGGGCTTCACGCATTGACTCTGGCAGGACTTTTGCCTTCAGTGCCTCAGTGAAAACGGCATGAAGGCGCGGAGCAAGTTCGTCCACTTAGGTTTTGTAAAATGCCGTAGTAAGCCCGTCTTGCCCCGGGGCTTTATTCAAGGGGAGTCCTTTAATGACTTTAGTTATGTCTTGGATTGTGACTGGAAGGTCCATATATTGACGATGGGCATTATTGAACCACACCAGGGCTATGGAATCTAAATATGCGTTAAGGGAGTCCAGTGTCATCATGTGTTGGGACTTTTATAAGTTGGAATAGAAGGAGGTGAATGTTTTTGCGACCTCTTCCTGACCTATAACTACGTCACCCACAGGATTAGTAATAGAGTGGATGTATGTGGTTGATGCAGTAGTTGAGATGAGACGGGCCAGAGTTCTGCTAGGTCTGTCTCCCTCGCCATATCTCCGAGCTTCAGCTTGTTTGCCTAGAAACTTTAGTTCCCGATGCGCCTCCTCTGTGAAATCTAAAAGCTTAGCCTTTATTTGTGTAGCAAGGTCGGGTGAAGGGCATTCACAAAAGCGTGTCTCTAACTCTTTGAGCTCCCTTTCCAACCCGTTCAAGGAGTGTCTGATTGCTTTAAGGACGCCCGCCTGTAGTGCTATACATTGCCCCCGTATTACAACATTGAATGCATCCCATAGTATCGCTTCTGTGGACACAGAGCCAGTATTGTTTTCAAAATAGTGTGTGATATCAGTTAGAATCTCTTCCGTAAAGGCCACATCTAGCAGCGCATGCGGCGGTAGGTGCCAGGTAAAGGCGCGAGTGGGTATACCTGGGATCTGGATTTCTAAAAGGCATGGGGCGTGGTCTGATAGTGATCTGGCCCGACTGCACACATCCACAGTCCATGTAGCGACATCCTGTGACACCAGCCAGAAGTCCAGCCGTGACCAGGCCGCATGGTGGCTCGATATGCACGTTCCTTCCCTAGCGTGTGGATGTCTCGCCCTCCATATATCTAGTAATGCACCCTCTTTGATAATATCTGCCAGTGCTCTGCTTGCGTGCGGGTGCAGCGGTCAGGGTGCGCCCTTACGATCTAAAGAGTCATTCAGCACAGTATTGAAGTCCCCTCCCCATATAATCGTGGAGCAATTTGCCAGCATTATCTGAGCCCATAATGATCTAAAGAAGTCTGGGTCATCGACATTCGGGCCATACACCCTCACCAGTACCACCGGTTTTCCCATCAGGGTTCCATGCACCACTACATATCTACCATCCGTGTCAATATGTACTGTATGTTCCTTCCAGTCTAAGCCTTTACGTATTAGTATAGCCGCTCCACGGGCATAATTGGAATATATGGCAGAATATATGGAGCCCCATCTGGAATGTTTAAGTTTTGGGGACAGCGCCGAGTTGACATGCGTCTCCTGCAGGAAACAAATATCTATGCTGTGACGCACTAGATAGCCATGCATCAGTCTTGCCTTCCTGTTATCATTTAAACCACGGATGTTCCAAGTCAATATCTTCGTCACCTCCATTGATCTACTGGCAGCCTCTCAGTTGTGTAAGTAAGTCGACCCACAGCAAATACAAGTGTTATACCATCACAAATATGTAGCCATGCATTGCAGTACTGATCAAGTGCCAAACATTCCAACATCCCCAGCCTCCCCCCTCCCACACCAACCCCCCAATTAGGTTGTGATAAATTCCCACCCGAATTATGCATACCCTAAGAACAACTAACAATTGCAAACAATGGGAGACACCCCTTAGAGGCGCGGTGTCCCGAGCATACACCCCTGCTTACACAGGGCGGCTGTGTTATCTCAGTCTGACTAGCTGGCATCTTAGAAGCAAATGTGATGAGGATATGTAATCACACCTGCGAGGCGGACCGCTAACACCAGCACATAGAATTACTTGTGCCAGAATAGGCCCATCAAATTTCAGAGCGGATTTAGCGTCAGTGAAGTAGTGTGTGGTGTCTTCGTGTACTACACTCAGTTTCGCCGGGTATAAGAGTGAGTAAGGGATCTCCGCTTGTAACAGAAGACGGTTAGTCGGTAGAAACTCCTTTCGTGCTGCCTGCACTAAAGGGGTGAAGTCGGGGTAAAAAGAGATAGTGTTACCTTTATGAGTGATCTTACCCTTCTCCCGTGCGAGGCACAGTATCAAATCTCTATCTTGAAAATTGAGCAACTTTACCAGGATAGGTCGTGGTGGCGCTCCCACTGGCGGTTTCTTACCCAATGATCTATGTGCCCTCTCAACAGTAAACACTTGCAACAAGTGTGGGTCAAAGAGTTTGTGTAGCAAATCCGAAATGAACACCTCCATTTTCCCGATGGCTGTGGTCTCTGCAATTCCGGTTATGCGGACATTGCAGCTCCGAGAGCGCGTCTCCAAATCGTCCGCCTTGGCACGTAGCATCTCAATCTCCCGTTCCATGCTAGTGATGTGCTGTTTGGTTTCCTGTTGGAACTCGCAGCATTCCGTGTTACGATTCTCTAAGCAGTCCAGCCGCGTCTCATGGGTGTCAACTTGGGTCTTCACAGATTCCAATTGGGACGTCATGGTGTCCAGCTTAGTATCTATGCTTTTAAGGCTTGAGCGTACTTCTAGCAGCAGCGCCTTGACATCAATGTCCTGATCGGTCCCTTGCAAGTTCGTTTCTGCAGTCTCCGACTCTGGATCAGTCTGCTTTGCCTGGCGTCGCTGCTCAAACGTTAATTTGGGTTGGCGAGGGTCCCCTTTACCCATCCTAAGTGCTCCCGTGGGGTGCCTCTCACGCACTCACCAGCTGTTTTTGCAGAGAATCTGGCGTGAGCAGGAGATCGTTTAATTATGGGATAGGCGGCAGTTGATGGTGGCCGTCTTATACTTGGTTTGAGTATGTGCGGTCAGTGAGATCGGGCAGCAGGTACAGCAGTTAGGTTACCGTGCAATGCACACTCAGGACAGTGGTCACGCTGGCGTGCAGTCACAGCGGGGGCTCCCTTATGAACAGCAAACCATGGGCATGAGATAGCGCACGTTCGTACACCGTTTCGCCGTTTAACCGCCCAACAGCCGATGTCGCAGCTCTCAGATTGCAATTATATGGGGCGGAATCGTGCACAGTTTATCGGGGCCAAGCTCAGGCGTCTGGGCGATATTGTTCGATGCTTCCCGCACCGACGCTGCTCCTCCGCACTCACAGCCACGTGAAGCGAATTTAATATTCACCCCCAGCGCAGTGTATCGGCGCCATGACAGACTGGGCACTCCAGGCGCTCCCCGGACCCACAGCGGCAGCGCAGCTCACCTCCACAAGTGTAATGAGGGGTTCAGCAGCCTCGTCAGTTCAGGCAGGCATGTGCACAAGCCCAGGTGTCCTGGCTGGTCTGGAACGCAGATGATGCGAGTCGGGGAAGCACAGAGCATCAATGTTCATAGAGATGACCCCAAGTCAAAATGGCGGTGCGCCCCGGTCTTCGAATGGTCGGCGAATAAGGACTCCTCAGAGAAGCACCGCAGCCCTAGGGATGTCGCTGCAGAGGTATGTGTCCTGGCGATATCACGTTCCGTTCTCCGATCACCCCTTACCAGGTCAGGAGTTCATTGCTTTCGGCTCGAGCGCCGACCAGGTGGGCCTCCGCAGCATCGGGTTAGAGTTGGTTCATGCAGCGGAGCAGGGCAGCACAGCAGGCGGATCGTAGCACAGCTGCACCTCGGCAGAAACTGATCGAATTCGGCGCTCCGGGGCTCAGATAATTGGTGTGCCGGTGCCGTCGGCCGTCCGCCACTCTCCGGTGTATTGTGGACCAATATGCCTCGCAAATAAGGCAGGATTTTGCAGGATTAATGACACAGCCGGCGGAGCTCACTTACCAAGCAACCATTTCGCTGCTCGGTCGGCCACGCCCCCCAAAGACTCCCAACTTACCTGCTTCTGCACCTGGACTCTGTCATCTGTGAGTCTGCCCAGCCAAGTAGTGCTACCTCAGTCCTGGACCCTGGGAAGTGAGGCCTCGGGTGCTTGCTTCAGCAAAACCCATGCATTCCCTCTTGAACCAGCACATTGACGCTGTTGTGCGAATCTGAACAGGTGCATTGCTCCTGTTGCTTGACCAGAACCGGTGCATCGCCTCTGCTGTATGGATTGGCCCCAACCATTCGCCTTCAAAACCACCACTGTGCAACACTCTACCTGGTGCAAAGTCTTCGCATCTCTGTTGATGACGATGCTGAGAGCTCTGCATTGCAGGCCCCGTGATCATCAGGGCTGATGCATCACTGCTTCTGCGTGGATCGGCACCAGCGCATTCCTGCCACTGCATGGATCAACACCAACACTTCGCTTCCACTGCACCACGCATCCCTCAATGATGATGCATCCAGGATCAAGGTACTTTGGTTCAGCGGGCCAACCCTGGTCCATGTAGCCAGCTGATGCTCTATCATGGTAGGCCTGAGTTTTTACTTTGTCCCGGTCCACAGCGATCAGATATCCCAAGTAAGCGCTCATTGCTTTTAAGCACTATTTTACAGTTTGCTCAAGTTCTACTTATTGGATTTGTTCTTGTTTTATATATTTTCTATTTTTCTAAACTGGTGTGGCATCTTTTTGTGTGGTATTTTCACAGTTTGAAGTTCTGCACAAATACATTGCCTTTAAGTTAATCCTGACTGCTCTGCGCCAAGCTACCAAAGGGTGAGCACAGGCTAATTTGGGGATTGCTGGTGCCTTACTCTGACTAAGATTGTGGTTTCAGCTTGATCAAGGCTCACACCCCAGTCAACCAGGAATCCAATTTCTAACAGGCACTGACCGGGTATATACCTGATCAGACTGTGCCACCATACCTGTGACTGTAAAGTGCCTCAAAGTGGCCCAACTGTTGCCACTGTCACACCTGCGACCTCTCTCGGGTGGCATATTTGTTGGGGGGAGAGCGGCTCCCGCAATTACGGCTGCTCCCATGAATCAGTAGTGAGGGGAGAGATAGGAAAGGGGGGGAAAAAAAAAGATCAATTGAAAAAATCGCTTACCTCTCTTCCGCCCTCTTCATGGCTTCTGTTGGAACAGGAAGCAGGATAAGCTCCCCTGAGACAATCACAACACTGCAATGAGCACCGTGGTTCGGCGCTCAGATGGGTAATAGAAGCCTGGGCATGTTCTCCACCAATGCTGTAATGCAGCCTGGCTGGAGAAACTGCAAAGTGCACATTAATGGGGCCAGCAAAACATTCATGCACACATATGAGGGTGTCCCCACTCCACCCCACTGCACTGCACAGCCCTGCCCCGCCCAACAAAACTGCCGCCGGCACAGTAAAAATAAAATGATAATAACATTGCGTTAGTATCATTTAATTTATCCTTTTTTGCTGTGCTGAAAGACAGTGGGGTGACGCTCCTCCAGCTTAGCAGAGGAGCCACTCCAGGGCTTCCGTGTAAAACCATAATATGGATGGCTCCTGCAGGAAGATAGTGGGAACAGCAGGTTCCCATGGCCGGGAGGGTATTGGCATTTTTTAAAAATGTACCTGGGATTCGGGCCTGCTATGCTCCTGGGCTCTCGGTTGGAGCTCTCTCAGCTGGTTTCTTGTGTGCACCATCTTGAAGTTCTACTCTGCTGGGTGGTAGAAAAGGGCGAGGCCGACACTCACCAGCAACCTCATGGCCTTCCTAGAGGAGGAGGGTTATGACTTGTCTCAAGGCCTATAAAAGTCTTTTTTTTTAAATTAACTTTATTTTGCAGTTTAAACAACACATGTAACAGTTGTACAACCATTGTCGGCATTCGGTAAAAACATAATAATGTACATATCGGACATAGTACATAGCCCCTGCAATTTGCATGATATGGGCAATGTCGTGTGCATCCAAGTAGTCATAGATGACATCTAGTCTGTATAGAAAAGTCTTTTAAATAATCAAATCCAGTCCATTTGTTCTATGTTCCGCCTGGTAGTTCCAAGGTGGTAGTGTATTCTTTTTCCCAATCTCTCATGGCTGTCATCGTGTGATCGTCTATGTCTTTTCTTTGTCAAGTCTGTCTACTATTTCAGGACTGCCTTACTTTCTTTCACTGCGTCACAATGCAGCCGTAGTATTTTTGGGAGGGTTTTACTCCCCTAGCCTCTATATTTGGTTCCTAATTTTTCCCTTGGATTTTCATTGGATTCAGCCTGCAGTCTGACCTTCAACCCCGTCTCAAGATTCCTCTTCACACTCTTCTAAGTCTCTACATCACGGTCTCCTAATCCTCCATCATCCTGAAGATTGTTCTGCTGCTGGATTTTCCTCCAGAATTCTGCCACCCCTCCTGCAGACCTGTGGTTGTGGGGTGCTGAGCTTGTTGTACCCCCACATTAAGCTCCCTGAGACGCCTGTGACGGCTCACAATCGCTACTCCTGCGAGTCAAGTGCTGAAGGGTTTGTACTAGGCCCGGTTTGCAGAGCCGTAGTAGGACGGGTCCCAGGACATCAGAGGCAAATGGCCAAAGTGCCTAGACCTGAGGCCCAGTAGCCCCTGCTTGCCCTGTGAGCTCCGAATGGGGCCTCGCACTGCCTTCTGCAGGAGAATAGCTACCAGTGCAGCACGTGCATGAGCACCAGGTCTCAGGGAGGGTAGGGTCTCATTTCACTCCAATTCTGGACATATTTTACTGCCTAGCTTGGAAGGAAGGGCGGAAGGACCAATTCTCCTTTCCTTTATTAATTCCCTCGACATAAATGCTGTGCCGAAGGCCTGCTGTGATGGAGGCCTCTTAATACATGTTGAGTCAGCCATATGATGAGCACACACAATGCAGTCTTTGTTTTCTCTTTTTGTGGTAGGTGTAATGAGGTAGTGTAACTATCCTACAAACACTATACTAGTCATGTTTATGCATGCAAGCCTCATGTTAAATATGAAGTTGGCCGATTACTGGGTGAGAGACACTTCCTTGGGTTGTTTAGACTGGATGAGCTCCCATTTATTTAAAATTTTTTTGAGTTATATATCTGTCTTGGTCATGGGTGGTCTTAAATAGGACCCAGTGTTTTTGTCACCTTCGTGAAGTAGAAGAAGACAATTATGATACTATCATGTGCAGTCTTTTGACCTGTTCGAGCTGGACACATCCACAAAAAAAAAAAAAACTCACATCACCAAAACAGATGATACCACTATGATTTTTTAAAACTGTTTCAATACAAGAAGATTACACCTAATATTTTTTTAATATTTCTTGAGCGCTAGATGGCTTTAATGCTTCCGCTTTTATGGTTTGTATAAGCAGTGGCGGGCGGTGACCCTTGACACGAGAGGCATCGAGGGGAGCAATAGCCCAACCCAGTGGGGGCCAAAAAGATAATATAAAAAAAAAAAGAAAAATGTACTTACTCCTGTTTCGCTCTCAGTCATGTTTTCTTCTTTGATGGCAGAGCGACGCCACTTCATGAAGTCTTAGGCAACCCCCTACTGCAAATCCCAATGCTGCAGATGCGCAGCATGAGAGCAGTGCCAGGATTGGCTGGAGCAAGATGCCTCGACTCTCCAGCAGGCACAGGAGGCCTGTGCCTGCTCTCCATCCAGCTGTCTGAGACAGCTAGGTGGAGAGGTTTACACTGCGCATGTCAGGCTGCCCGATGCAAGACAGCCAGCCAAAGTGACTTGCACAGTGTAAACTTCACTCCTGCCAGTCAGCAGCAAAACCCCGCCCGTAAACACAGCTCGGGCTGGGAGCAGTGAAAAATAAAATGGTTATTCATTTTATTACCGTTTAATTTTCCACTTTTGCTGCACTGGCAGCAGGAGAGCGGCAATCCTGTACCCTAATTAGGGGGGGGGGGGGCGATGTGTATAAGTACAACAAATAAAAGTGTATTTAATTAATTATCTCACTTTGGAGACAATCAGTTGTACAGGGTATTTCAATACATCTAGATACATGTTTATACTGTGGGTTGAATTGCGATGCAACAATTGTGTTTTTTATTTTACCCCACTTTTCGGATCGTTTTTGCTAACATCCAATTTCAAATGAATTTTCATAATGTTTTCTATATGTGATATTTCTGATGCTGGTGCAGGTGGGTGTTTTGTTGCGGTATGTGAGCAATTTGCACGTTTAATTTAAGTTTAGAAGCGTGAATAAGCCGGAGCCAGCCACGTTGTTGATTACAGAACACAGTTTGGAGCGTCATACAATTGCTACACTAACTCTTCTGTATCTGTGGATTTACAGTGTAGTTCCGCATCTCTGGTTACAACAGTTGCCTTTTAAAAGAAGCCTTTAAAATAGACGAGTCCAGCCTTTAAAAAGATACAAAACAGGACACAATATCACTTGACACAGACTGCACACGCTCAGTATACCATGGCTTTTATAAAATGACAGCAGGCCAGTTGTGTATGATGCAGAGACAAATGGTGAAGAAAACTTGACTTCACGTTTTGAATCTGAAAGTGTTTACTGAAAAAATAGTCATCTGGGCTAGTTATCAATTTGCAAAACAAATAAGTGCCAGGGCTCTCGTCAGGAGGCCACTGCAGCTTGCACCACACAAAGCCCCTGCCAAGCTGCCAATGATAGTAACAACACAACTACTAACCATCACACTGCTACAAGTGAGACAATTCGGACTGTTTCCGGCCCCAACAGCTATAAGAATGGCTTGGACGGCAGGTAATAGTTTTAATTAACTAATAATTAACTATTGTTCTGCTCATCTCTAAATTAGCCAGACAGCGCCACCTTGTGACAGACCGTCACAAGCACCGGTGTTGACAGTTAAGTGCCGGAGCCAAGCACCGGAAACCACCGGCTCAAATTAAGCACTGATCTGGTAGTCGTAGGATCAAGTTACCTGGGGGTTCTCTGTAGATGATCGGTGGAGGCCCTCCCTGAATATTGTCAAGAATCAAATTTGTACACTGCTACCTTGACGTCTCATGGAACTACAGGCTGCAATGCAGTACTGGAGGAGGCAAATGTCACACTAGAGGTAGCAGCTGCACTCCCGGTCACTCCGTATTGGCTTGAACGGATGTGGCTGGTATTGTACTCACTGTAAGGCAGTGTAGACTATAGATTGAAAAGATGGAGGTTCTACTGGGGACTGGCAGATACCACGGGTAAAGGTGGTCCCTTATGAGCGAAAGTTAGAAATCCTTAACCTTTGGCACCAGCAGTCAACTCACTCGGCTTAGGCCTAGGTAGAAATCCAGTTGGATTTGTGGGTCGAAAGTGATTGATGAAAGGAATGCAGGATACCTTGGAGCATTAAAGGTGATTCACAATGTGAACTAGTCCAATATGTTTGAAGACCAGTTGCTGGAGGAGGGAGAACTCAGTAGCATGATCTGCAGTCCTGGCTTTTTAATGATTCCATCACTTGGGGCTACATGTTATGTACTAGGTTGCAAAGAGGTTAGATTTTTCACCCTCATATGGTTGGTGAAATATATTGACTTTTAGTGAACTTTAGCAAGATCTAAAGCAGAACTTTAGCAAGATCTCGAATATGATCTTTCCAGTGTAAGCATATTTAAGAATTTTAAATTGAAGCCCGGTTTGTTTTTCATTCCTTATAAAATTGCACACACTTTCCAACCAAATATACCAATCCGTCCAAAATAGCTCTGGTTAATTGAAGTGTTGTTGTCCAACAATAGTGAAAGATGCACACTATAAAAATGCTGGGTAAGATGGGGACAGAAGCCTTTTCGGTAAAGATAAACAGCTAAGACCCGCCTTACAAAAAGTCTGGAATTCCAGATGGAGCCCTGTTGGGAACCACAAGTAATGTGGAATAACCGTGCTAATAATCCTCAGGTTCAGTGATTCTGTGTGTGTTACAAGGGATACATCCTTCCAGTTCCCACCCTGTAAAGTCAATGGATATGGGCATACATGCAGAGAAATCTTATGGATTTGGGAGGCCCTGGGCCAGACATATTTAGCCCCCCCCCCCCACCCACCCCTCTTCGGAACAGCTTTGAATTTATGATCCGATTTCAGCACTCGTCAGGTCACTGGCACTACACAGGCACACTGGTAAAAATTCTAAATGTGTTTTCATCTAATAATCAAAGAAGGTGACGTGTGTTCTCATTATTACAACTGACAAATATTATTGCAAATAATCTCTGTGATCATCTCCTATTTCTCATATGCAAGGTCCTGTTTTAAGCTAAAAGAAACCTTTTCTATGGATGATGCATGGTGTTGATAATCAAACACAATTTCACTGCCACAACACATCATCAACACCAAAAAATATTACAAGAAAATGGCATTTAAAGCAATCTTTTAAAAAATTGTTTGAAGTCATCAGGGCAATAGTCCCTGTAGAACAGAGCTGGATCTATAAGGTTGGGGGCGGGGGGGCACACTGAAAGGCTGGGGTCCTGGGCCAGCATCCACTTTGCCCATGCCTTAAAAGGTCCCTGCTTACATGTGGGAATCGGTGCCACAACAATGATTCACACACTATTCCCCATCACGTACTGGCCTGTAGGGGATCAACTTTTGATCCCTTCGGATAATTCAATCGGACATTACCTGGTAACACCAGATGCAGGTTTACCTGCCTTACATCTGAGCCACTCTTTCTTATGGCCCAGGTAGAACGATGAGAACATGCAATAGAAAGTGTACAATGAAATTCTGCAAATTGTATACATTTTAAAAGAAACTGCATAAATTTACCAGGTCCCATGGAGTATGAAGAGGATATCTCTTTATGACAAGTGTATTCCAATGTTTAAGCGCAGAAGAGCTCCACGCCAACGGCTGTTGCAGTGAAATGTACTAAAGCTTGATGTAGGCGTTGCCTTTCATTTTTTAAATGAACTGAGTCGTTTGGTAGCCGTGGGTTCCTGGATCTTCCAATTCTTTCCCTTTTCTTCTTCTTCCTTGACAGATGGCTGCCTCCTCTGCCTTGATCTCTCATTATCCTGTCACTCTGGCTGCTTGCTCTTCCAATAATAGCGCAGGTAATATATCACCAGGAGGAATATGACATACGAACAAAGAACACGAAGCGGCTTCGCTAAAGAAAGGGCACTTAGCATAATTATCTTCATTACAAATTCTCCTGATGTACAAGCCAGTTACTTGTGTGGTTGCTTCTTCGAAGATCTCAATATGAGTTTTCCAGTTATTTCCCGTCGGTGAAATTTGTGGCTCCTGTTAAGAGGAGTCATTGGTTGCCTAAAGATTGGAAGAAAAGAAAGCAGACTCAAATGTGGTCAGCATATTTTCTGACCCAAAGCGCTATGTACATGGATCGTCTGGTAGTAGCACCATGAGTGGTAAATGCACTATATGTTTAAGCAATACTAGCCCACGTGGGAGGTGGATAAGGACTGTTCCTTTCAGTCCCTACATTTTATGGCCCTCAGTCGGTGTGATGTTTTTAGAGCACTCTACACAATTATTTAACCGACAGTCACAAGAATCCACCAAACTTATCATATGTTTAATCATATATTGGGGTGCCTGCTGGAATATGTTAGGGAATATATTTTATGCATAGAGTTAATCTAAATGGGAATTATATATATCACAAAAATACAAATTTACAACAGCTGCATTAGTAACATGTGTTGCTAATAATTATTGTTCTTGGAAAGACCACTTGAGTCGTAACGTGAATTACTGAATACAGACTCGCACTCTATATTTAGACAAGCACTTAAAAAAGATTTAGGCACGTTAACCCTCTGGCATCCCCATATGTTTCTGCCCTGGCTTGTTGATAGCGCCTAATTTTGTGGACCATTGTAAACGTGAACACCCCCCCCCCCACCACCACCACCACACACACACACACACATCTACTCTGCGATATAGCCAATTGTGTCCACAAATATTGCCGAGAAAAATAAAAGTTCACTTTGCCGATTGTTTGATATCTGGGTCACAACATCTGTGCGAGAGAGCAACACCTGTGTGCTGATTGCCTCTAAGTTATCTGTAAGGTACCCCGTCCAATTACTGTGTCTCTAATGCACACTCCTTTAGAAATGGGAAACTGCAGTCATCAATGGATTTTAGGTTATGATAACATTGTGAAGTCTTGTGTAAAAGGATACAGCTGGAACTATTCCCTGGTCTACGAAAACAGGACAATCCTTGTGTCCTTGGAGAATGCATTGTCCAATGCTACTGCTTTATGTTTGCCTGAATGTGAGAAAATGGATTATCATGCAGGCCTGGGCAGAGCTTGTGGAGTTGTACTTTGCAGAATTTCACAGAGTTACTGGGAAACTCTGAAATTCCGCGGAGTTCCGTGCCCTGGCGGAGTACATTATGCACCATCATTGACCCCCCCCCTCCCTCCCCCCCCCCCCAAAAAAAAACACCTCTCCAGCCCCACCGCCCCGGTCCCCACCTCCGCATAGTAAGGCCTGATATTTTTTTGTTTGAATGTATTTTATTAACATTTCTTGTTTATAACATCAATATTCAGTACACCTCATTACAGCATACGATAGGATGGAGGAACATCACTTACAGTTCACACGTTATTATGGTTACAACGTGGTGTAGTGATGACACAGGATAAGACAGTGTATTCCCAGCATTGTTCTTCCAGGGAAAGTGTCGCAGTAATGTGTGTTGGAGTGTAAGTCCTGACGAGTGTAGTGCCTTCTGGCATTGATGATATTGTGGTGAAGAACATGACGATGTGTTGTAGTGTGGGGCGGCATGCTTCCGCTAGGGCACATTAGACCCTGGCCGTTCCCTACAGTCATTTTGCGACGTGTCGTGTGATAGTGCCACGCATGAAGAGTGATGAGGGCCAAATGGAGTACAGCAACCAATGTTATACATGCAAACTTAAGAAAGTCATATCAACTGTGAAAATACCCGGTCTTCGTAACGTAACTATGGTAGAAGCAGGGGGGTATAATAAAACCAGGGAATGAATAGGGAGATAAGCAGAGAAAACCCCTTCAGGCTCTCAAGCAGGTGGGGGGGGGGGTCATAAAGAAAAATAGGGTTGGAGGACAATTGAAATAAGGTGTAGGTGCTAATGAGGTATGAGGAATACCCCTGCGTGGTCAAGAGGGCAGGTCTTGTGGGCCGTGACGAGGACTCCGGTCAATGACCGTTTTGTGGGGGAGGATCTGTTTCAGGGGAGGGGAAAAATATGGTATCTGCGTCCAGCGCGCTTTAACGTGTCAGTGTTCATGTTAGTGCTACGGAGCGTGGGGGCTCCCTGCAAACTCTGTATTATGTCTCCGCTGCGTTGCCTCATTGCAAGCTCATGTGGTGCGCCTTGCGTTCTGGCACTAGCAGGGTAGGGGACTATGGATGCATGGGGCTGTCTGCCATATTTCACTACTATGGTCAGTTCTGAAAGGGGGGCGCATTTCAAGTGAGTCCCTGTTCCATGCTTGCCTGCTGGAAGGCCTTCAGGGTAGTATCCCAGAGCTGTGCAATAGGGAATTTTCTCAACCCTGCCGTTTCCTCCCGTTGCAATATTGTGCCTTCCTCACTCGCCCAATTAGTGAAAGAGGCATACCAGTGCCTAGCCTGTGGAGGTTCGCTTTTTTCCAGCGTTTGATGAGTAGGCGTTTGGCCGTAACAAGTCCCAGGTCCCAGAACCTAGCCGGTACTTTATTTAGTTTTGTCCTCTTGTATAGTCCCAGGATGCAGGCTTCCCACGTGCGTGGTATGTCCTCGTCAGTGCTGTGCGTCAGCAGTGTTGTAACTGCGTCCCAGTACGATTGGATCTTGGGGCACGACCAGATCATGTGTAAGAGCTCCGCTCCAACCAGGGAGCATCTCGGACATGCAGTGGTGGTGATCGAGAAATATCTGTTAACCTCATCAGGCAATAGGTATGCACGATGCAGGATGTAAAATTGTATGATCTTGAAGCGGGCATTGCACGGGATATTAACAGGGCTATTCAATACCATTGTCCATTCTTTGTCCGTCCAGTCCCTTCCTCTGTCCCCCGCCCACTTGTCTCATAGTTGTGTGGTTGGGTGTTGTGTATGCACCAGGAGGGCCTGCGCTAGCCAGTGTATTACGTGGGAGCCATTACCCATGACATGTAGGTACTGCATGAAGTGATGCATTTGTAGTTCCTCAGACATGTCTACCCAGGTATCTGTCATTGTGCGTGTCAGTGATGCATGTAGGAGAAACTGCCCGGCAGGTAGGCCCGCGTTCTCTGTGAGCTCTTCAAAAGGGAGCAAAGCTCTGTAGGAAGGTGGATATCTGACTATGGTTACCCCCAAACTTTTTGCCTGGTGTTTAGCTGGTTTTTGACTTTAGTTGGCCTGGGATCCTGCTATTCAGGGCCCCAGGCTAAATGCTCTCTCCTTAAAATGGACTCCATGTACCTTAGGTACATACACAATTGGAATTGGTTCACCTTATTGGCCCCTGTAACAGTGTACCCAGGTACCCAGGGCATAGGTGCTTCCAAGGCCTACCAGGGGCTGCAGCATGTATTGTGCCACCCCTGGCCTGGCCTCCATATTTGACACAACTGGCTGATCACTCAGCTGGGGTAAGTCGGTGTAACCACCCCTTACTTAGGTGTAGTATGCCTATACCTAACCTAAAATGGACACATATGTTCCTATCAGTCACTCCTATGGAAGGCCTCAGCAATCCTGGAGGCAGAGTGCTTGGAAATATGTGAGATGGTGCTCGGGCATGAGCTGAGCCTGTCTGCAGCTTTCGGAACCATGTCCTTTAGCTGTTTCATGATATTGCCATACCATATACTCTTAAGTGCATTATGAACCTCGCAGTTAAATGCTATCTTAGGTTTGGCTTTATCAAAACATGTCGAGTAAGGTGTCATACGAATTGGAATACTACCCCCTCGCCAGTTCTGGCGACGGGGGTAGCATTCCACCCTTCTAGAGGGACACGACATGTACCTAGCCTGAACCCCGGTTAAAGTTAAACAGAGCCTTAGCATCACAAAATGGATGCTGCCACCACAGACACAAGTCTGACCTCCTGCTGCTGGAAGTCCTTCCAGCGAGGGAGGCTTGGACAAAGGGTTTCCTGCCTGGGGAGGTGCTAGCACCACTCCAGACAGGATTTTGTGTATTGGGTAGGACAGGGCTGAAAAGAAACAGACATGCCTGGGGCACACAAGGTGTCCCTGTGCATAGGCCAGTTCAAACCGGTGCTGGGGCTTTCCAGCCCCAGTCCTGGCGCGAAACTGGACAAAGGAAAGGGGGTGTAACCACCTCCCTTCCTGGTTCCACCCAGAGGAGGGACCTAGTAGGTGATCCGGCCCCCCAGATTCGAATAAGAGTGGGAGCTGTGTCCTGAGACTTCAGATCATCCTGAATCAACTTGAAATAAAGAAGAAGACTGGACTTCGACATTCTGCTGCACAGAAGACGGAAGAGAATCTCCCTTGTGGCCAAGGAGTGACCACCCTGTGAACACAGGCACCAACCAGCAACTCGACGTCTGCTTTGCCGCCGCCTCCCGCCAGAGCCCGAGCCCAGAGCCTGACAAGACCCAGACTCCCAGACTTCTCACCGCCCGATCCACAGTCCCTGCAAAGAAGGGACTCGTGGAGGCACCGAGAGACGTGGGACCGGACATCTTGGAAGACCCCCGAGACGCTGACTGCGCAGCATCAGAGGCACCCTCGACGCTGTGCTTTGGGGTTTGAGAAGCCCTAACCTCGAGCAGCCTTTGCTCCAAAGATCAGCCCCCCAGCACCTCCACGATCTGCGTGGGGCCCTTTTGCACCGTGCCACTCGACGCGCCATCCCGGCCACTTGCCACGTGGCTAGCGGCCATCTTGGCGACGAAACCTACAACTTTCACTGCAGGTCTGGTTGCTCCAGACTTGCCCTTGCTCCTGTGAAAAGGAGCACCCGCTCTGACCTTGCTGGTCCGAGTGACAAGCCTTTCTTGATTCCTGCGTGGCTTGCATTAGCCAAGGCCTGTTTGCTTCTATCAAGTCGCCGACACGGCCAACAGCGAGAAGCCTGCGTGGGACAGCTCGTGACTGACTCCTGGACGTCTTCGACCCCTCGTGTCCACGTGGCTGCAGAGAGAAGCTACACCTCGACGCCTGTTTGCACCCGACATCGCCTGGTTCCACTCTGGTTCCACGGTAGTCACTGGCTAGTGACTTTGAACATTGTCCCCTCTGCTTTCAGGTCTTCACCTCTTCAGATCCACCCTTGGATCCACCGGAACTCTTCACGTCGAGCCGCCTGCAGCATCTTCAGCTCCAAGCACCATCGACCTGCGTGACGAAACCCGACACTACTTCGACCCTATGCACCCGCTTCCTGTGGGTGAGGTAACTCAGCTCCGCCAGTGTTCCCACACTGGTACACACCTCTAGTGTCTGTGTCTCAAGTTTCAGCTTTCTAGGTCACTCGGAAGGTTCCTTTATAACTAACTTTGTACTTTTTACGCACCATTGACATTGCATTGGTAAAGCGTGCACTTTCCGCACTGCTCCCGAGTCCTGCGGGCCTTTCCCGACTTCTTCACTGCTAGTCTCGAACAGCTCCAGTGATTCCCCAGGCCCTAGGCCTCTTCACTTTCCCCATAGTGGTTCTTATACCACTATTTTAGTATATGGTTTAGGTGGCCCCTAGGGCTCATCCATATTGTGCAACTTTTGTGTATTTAAACTGTGTTTTGTTTTAACGCATTTGCTTCTGTGCTCATAAAGAGTATCAGGGATATTTGTAGTAATAAATCTATATATATTTTCAATACATATCTGTGTGGTGTCCTTTCATTTGGTATTCAAGGGATTGTGTATGGTAAAACAGCTTGCTTCACATGCCTTTACAGAGTTTAGCCTAAGACTGCTTAGTCCATGCTACCCCTAGTATAGCTTGTCTATAAGGTTGACTTTACAACCTGCACCATAAGGGTTGCTTGGCATGATACAAGGTGATCACTAGAACTAGTGAGCATCATATATCAGGCCAACTTCTCACATTGGTGGCAGCGGTGGGATTCAAACCCACGCCTCCGGAGAGACTGGAGATGGAGGATCCCCCACTGAAGATGATAACTCTGATGCCCCTGCCCCTGTAGTTCAGGTAGATGAGGAAAACCAGACCCCTGGGAATACTCAGCCTGAGGAGGAAGAAGAGGAGGAGGAGGAGGAAGAGAGTGAATCTGATGATGGGACTAGCCAGGTGTTAGTCAGCAGGCTTAACCAGGCTAACTTAAGCTCATTTGGGACTGAAGGTGGGTCCAACCCATTCAGACCCCCAAATGGACTTAACCAGGAGCATAGGAGGAGGAGGAATCACTCAGGTGAGTCCAATACTTCCCATGTTTCTAAAGGTTCTCATGGTAACTCCAGAAGGGAGTTCACTAGCCCTCAGAGAAGGGAACATGAGGCCAAAATGAGAGAGGCTGAACTTAGGATCCAGAGACAAGAATTAGAAGTTGCCCTGGCCAAAGAGAAACTTGCTAGAGCAAGGCAGCCTAGAGAGAGTGGATTAAATTCCACTGGTGGCAGCACTATCCCTAAGGATAAGGACAGGTCCTATGACAATAGAAACCTGAGTAAGATTGTGCCCCCCTACAAAGTTGGGGATGATATCCACAAGTGGATGACTGCACTTGAGAGAGCTTGCAAAGTACAACAGGTCCCTCAGGAGCAGTGGGCAGCAATCTTGTGGCTCTCCTTTGAAGGTAGAGGCAGAGACAGACTCCTCACAGTTAGTGATGGGGATTCTAGAAACTACCTGGTCCTGAAGAGTGCTCTGATTGATGGGTTAGGCTTAACCACTGAACAGTACAGGTTAATGTTCAGAGACACCCAGAAGACATAGACTCAGGACTGGTCTGAATTTGTTGAATGTGCCACTAAGGCTCTGGAGGGCTGGTTGCTGGGAAGTAAGGTTACTGACTATACAGGATTGTATAATTTAATTATGAGAGAGCAAATCTTAAGTAATTGTCAAAATCAGCTTCTACATCAGCACCTGGTTGACTCTGATCTGACCTCCCCACAAGAATTGGGTAGGAGGGCAGACAAATGGGTCAGAACCAGGATCAGGCCTAAGAACCAGGGTGGTGACCAAAAGAAAGAGACTACCAAGCCTCAAGAGAAGGGTGGGGATAAAAGTAAGGAAAAGACTTCCCCAGGGCCCCAAAACTCCAAAGATGGGGGTGGGTCCCAAGACACTTCTTCAACCCAGAAAAAGCCTTATTGCCATGTCTGTAAACAGGTTGGGCATTACAAAACAGACAGCTGTTGTCCCAAGAATGGCAATAAAGAGAATATACCTCCAAAGCCAGCTCCAACACCTCCTGTTACTGTCAGCAGTAATCCCCCAGGAAGTGGGAGCACACCCATGAATCTGGGTGGGTTTACTTTTGGAGGGCAGGTGGATTCTGGCCTAACCAGGTCCCCTACCTCAGATACTCTTGTCTATGAGACTGGCATGGGGTTTGCCAATTTCACTACCTGCCCAAACACTTTGAGCAAGTATAGACAAGAACCCCTCATCAATGGCTTGAAAGTTGAGGCCTTTAGAGACACAGGGGCTAGCATCACCATGTTGGCTGAATGTCTAGTCCCCTCAAGGCAACTTTTACCTGATGCCACATATCAGGTGACAAACATTGATGGAATAGAAACCAATCACCCCATGGCAGTAGTAAATCTTAGCTGGGGAGGTGTCACTGGCCCAAAGAGAGTGGCAGTGTCATCAAACTTGCCTGTAGATTGTCTACTGGGGAATGATTTAGAAATCTCAGCCTGGGCTGAGGTGGAACAAGAAACCCATTCTAGAATGGTAAATCTCCATGGAAAGGTTAGTGGGGCTGTGATGGCTACAGCCCCAATACAAGATGTCCTTCCTGAAAAGGTTGGTAGGGCTGAGCAAACCTCAGCCCCATCTTCAGCTAACTTCCCTCCTGAAAAGATTAGCAGGGCTGTGATGGTAACAGCCCATACCCAAACTGAGTCGCCTCCTGAAAAGGTTGGTGGGCCTGTGATGGCCACAGCCCAAACTCAAACTGATACATGTGTTGTGAAGCCTGAAAAGATGGATCACTCCACACAAACAGAGAGCATTGAGGAGGAAGAGAAATCTCCCTCCCACCAGACTTTAGGAAAGGATCAGCCTCCTCAGGGAACTGATCTTACCCCTGATGAAGGAACTGTCCCAGAGGTTGTTAGGCCTGGCCTGACAGAGCCTCTGATGACAGTGGACCCTTCTCAGGTGGGACCCAGTCTGGAGCAGGTAACCTGCCCCTCTCTACCTTGCCTTAGTCAGCCCAGGGCTGCAGAGGACAAGAAGGACAGTGAGCCCCAAAGGGCCCCCTGTCAAATAAAGCACCCCCATCAACAGATTAGGGGCACCGAAACTAGTAGCCCTAGTGAGGTGAAAACTTTAAAAACTCCTGAGGGAGCCCCCTTAAAAGTAGTTAGGGACCTCCCACAGATGGATTATGTTGGGCACAGCCAAACCTGGGACCCCAAGGCCCCAAACCTGACCTGTCCCTCCAGTAAGCCAACAAGAGGGACCCAGCCTCCAGCTTTAGGTAGCCAGAGGTTGACCCTGAGAGCACAGTGCAACTCAGTCAAAGAAAGAAAGGCACACATGGTGGAGAGTGATTGGAGGAAGCTGAGTCCTACAGAGGAATCTCACTTCAGTACTCCATCCCAACACCAGCCTTTAACTTTGCAAAGACACCCCACAGGTAGAGACTCCCTATGGTGGAGACCCTCGGATACCCTTAGGGTGAGGGATTGCTTAGTGGACCATGAGACAGGGGGTAACCAAGCCAGAGCTGGTACTTCCTTATATGGCCACTTAGGCAATATAGGCTTACCTGGTCAAGGATAGCCTTATCTCCTTTCGTTTGGGGGGGGGGGGTTATGTAGGAAGGTGGATATCTGACTATGGTTACCCCCAAACTTTTTGCCTGGTGTTTAGCTGGTTTTTGACTTTAGTTGGCCTGGGATCCTGCTATTCAGGGCCCCAGGCTAATTGCTCTCTCCTTAAAATGGACTCCATGTACCTTAGGTACATACACAATTGGAATTGGTTCACCTTATTGGCCCCTGTAACAGTGTACCCAGGTACCCAGGGCATAGGTGCTTCCAAGGCCTACCAGGGGCTGCAGCATGTATTGTGCCACCCCTGGCCTGGCCTCCATATTTGACACAACTGGCTGATCACTCAGCTGGGGTAAGTCGGTGTAACCACCCCTTACTTAGGTGTAGTATGCCTATACCTAACCTAAAATGGACACATATGTTCCTATCAGTCACTCCTATGGAAGGCCTCAGCAATCCTGGAGGCAGAGTGCTTGGAAATATGTGAGATGGTGCTCTGGCATGAGCTGAGCCTGTCTGCAGCTTTCGGAACCATGTCCTTTAGCTGTTTCATGATATTGCCATACCATATACTCTTAAGTGCATTATGAACCTCGCGGTTAAATGCTATCTTAGGTTTGGCTTTATCAAAACATGTCGAGTAAGGTGTCATACGAATTGGAATACTACCCCCTCGCCAGTTCTGGCGACGGGGGTAGCATTCCACCCTTCTAGAGGGACACGACATGTACCTAGCCTGAACCCCGGTTAAAGTTAAACAGAGCCTTAGCATCACAAAATGGATGCTGCCACCACAGACACAAGTCTGACCTCCTGCTGCTGGGAGTCCTTCCAGCGAGGGAGGCTTGGACAAAGGGTTTCCTGCCTGGGGAGGTGCTAGCACCACTCCAGACAGGATTTTGTGTATTGGGTAGGACAGGGCTGAAAAGAAACAGACATGCCTGGGGCACACAAGGTGTCCCTGTGCATAGGCCAGTTCAAACCGGTGCTGGGGCTTTCCAGCCCCAGTCCTGGCGCGAAACTGGACAAAGGAAAGGGGGTGTAACCACCCCCCTTCCTGGTTCCACCCAGAGGAGGGACCTAGTAGGTGATCCAGCCCCCCCAGATTCGAATAAGAGTGGGAGCTGTGTCCTGAGACTTCAGATCATCCTGAATCAACTTGAAATAAAGAAGAAGACTGGACTTCGACATTCTGCTGCACAGAAGACGGAAGAGAATCTCCCTTGTGGCCAAGGAGTGACCACCCTGTGAACACAGGCACCAACCAGCAACTCGACGTCTGCTTTGCCGCCGCCTCCCGCCGGAGCCCGAGCCCAGAGCCTGACAAGACCCAGACTCCCAGACTTCTCACCGCCCGATCCACAGTCCCTGCAAAGAAGGGACCCGTGGAGGCACCGAGAGACGTGGGACCGGACATCTTGGAAGACCCCCGAGACGCTGACTGCGCAGCATCAGAGGCACCCTCGATGCTGTGCTTTGGGGTTTGAGAAGCCCTAACCTCGAGCAGCCTTTGCTCCAAAGATCAGCCCCCCAGCACCTCCACGATCTACGTGGGGCCCTTTTGCACCGTGCCACTCGACGCGCCATCCCGGCCACTTGCCACGTGGCTAGCGGCCATCTTGGCGACGAAACCTACAACTTTCACTGCAGGTCTGGTTGCTCCAGACCTACCCTTGCTCCTGTGAAAAGGAGCACCCGCTCTGACCTTGCTGGTCCGAGTGACAAGCCCTTCTTGATTCCTGCGTGGCTTGCATTAGCCAAGGCCTGTTTGCTTCTATCAAGTCGCCGACACCGCCAACAGCGAGAAGCCTGCGTGGGACAGCTCGTGACCGACTCCTGGACGTCTTCGACCCCTCGTGTCCACGTGGCTGCAGAGAGAAGCTACACCTCGACGCCTGTTTGCACCCGACATCGCCTGGTTCCACTCTGGTTCCACGGTAGTCACTGGCTAGTGACTTTGAACATTGTCCCCTCTGCTTTCAGGTCTTCACCTCTTCAGATCCACCCTTGGATCCACCGGAACTCTTCACGTCGAGCCGCCTGCAGCATCTTCAGCTCCAAGCACCATCGACCTGCGTGACGAAACCCGACACTACTTCGACCCTCTGCACCCGCTTCCTGTGGGTGAGGTAACTCAGCTCCGCCAGTGTTCCCACACTGGTACACACCTCTAGTGTCTGTGTCTCAAGTTTCAGCTTTCTAGGTCACTCGGAAGGTTCCTTTATAACTAACTTTGTACTTTTTACACACCATTGACATTGCATTGGTAAAGCGTGCACTTTCCGCACTGCTCCCGAGTCCTGCGGGCCTTTCCCGACTTCTTCACTGCTAGTCTCGAACAGCTCCAGCGATTCCCCAGGCCCTAGGCCTCTTCACTTTCCCCATAGTGGTTCTTATACCACTATTTTAGTATATGGTTTAGGTGGCCCCTAGGGCTCATCCATATTGTGCAACTTTTGTGTATTTAAACTGTGTTTTGTTTTAACGCATTTGCTTCTGTGCTCATAAAGAGTATCAGGGATATTTGTAGTAATAAATCTATATATATTTTCAATACATATCTGTGTGGTGTCCTTTCATTTGGTATTCAAGGGATTGTGTATGGTAAAACAGCTTGCTTCACATGCCTTTACAGAGTTTAGCCTAAGACTGCTTAGTCCATGCTACCCCTAGGATAGCTTGTCTGTAAGGTTGACTTTACAACCTGCACCATAAGGGTTGCTTGGCATGATACAAGGTGATCACTAGAACTAGTGAGCATCATATATCAGGCCAACTTCTCACATTGGTGGCAGCGGTGGGATTCGAACCCACGCCTCCGGAGAGACTGGAGATGGAGGATCCCCCACTGAAGATGATAACTCTGATGCCCCTGCCCCTGTAGTTCAGGTAGATGAGGAAAACCAGACCCCTGGGAATACTCAGCCTGAGGAGGAAGAAGAGGAGGAGGAGGAGGAAGAGAGTGAATCTGATGATGGGACTAGCCAGGTGTTAGTCAGCAGGCTTAACCAGGCTAACTTAAGCTTATTTGGGACTGAAGGTGGGTCCAACCCATTCAGACCCCCAAATGGACTTAACCAGGAGCATAGGAGGAGGAGGAATCACTCAGGTGAGTCCAATACTTCCCATGTGTCTAAAGGTTCTCATGGTAACTCCAGAAGGGAGTTCACTAGCCCTCAGAGAAGGGAACATGAGGCCAAAATGAGAGAGGCTGAACTTAGGATCCAGAGACAAGAATTAGAAGTTGCCCTGGCCAAAGAGAAACTTGCTAGAGCAAGGCAGCCTAGAGAGAGTGGATTAAATTCCACTGGTGGCAGCACTATCCCTAAGGATAAGGACAGGTCCTATGACAATAGAAACCTGAGTAAGATTGTGCCCCCCTACAAAGTTGGGGATGATATCCACAAGTGGATGACTGCACTTGAGAGAGCTTGCAAAGTACAGCAGGTCCCTCAGAAGCAGTGGGCAGCAATCTTGTGGCTCTCCTTTGAAGGTAGAGGCAGAGACAGACTCCTCACAGTTAGTGATGGGGATTCTAGAAACTACCTGGTCCTGAAGAGTGCTCTGATTGATGGGTTAGGCTTAACCACTGAACAGTACAGGTTAATGTTCAGAGACACCCAGAAGACACAGACTCAGGACTGGTCTGAATTTGTTGAATGTGCCACTAAGGCTCTGGAGGGCTGGTTGCTGGGAAGTAAGGTTACTGACTATACAGGATTGTATAATTTAATTATGAGAGAGCAAATCTTAAGTAATTGTCAAAATCAGCTTCTACATCAGCACCTGGTTGACTCTGATCTGACCTCCCCACAAGAATTGGGTAGGAGGGCAGACAAATGGGTCAGAACCAGGATCAGGCCTAAGAACCAGGGTGGTGACCAAAAGAAAGAGACTACCAAGCCTCAAGAGAAGGGTGGGGATAAAAGTAAGGAAAAGACTTCCCCAGTGCCCCAAAACTCCAAAGATGGGGGTGGGTCCCAAGACACTTCTTCAACCCAGAAAAAGCCTTATTGTCATGTCTGTAAACAGGTTGGGCATTACAAAACAGACAGCTGTTGTCCCAAGAATGGCAATAAAGAGAATATACCTCCAAAGCCAGCTCCAACACCTCCTGTTACTGTCAGCAGTAATCCCCCAGGAAGTGGGAGCACACCCAGGAATCTGGGTGGGTTTACTTTTGGAGGGCAGGTGGATTCTGGCCTAACCAGGTCCCCTACCTCAGATACTCTTGTCTATGAGACTGGCATGGGGTTTGCCAATTTCACTACCTGCCCAAACACTTTGAGCAAGTATAGACAAGAACCCCTCATCAATGGCTTGAAAGTTGAGGCCTTTAGAGACACAGGGGCTAGCATCACCATGTTGGCTGAATGTCTAGTCCCCGCAAGGCAACTTTTACCTGATGCCACATATCAGGTGACAAACATTGATGGAATAGAAACCAATCACCCCATGGCAGTAGTAAATCTTAGCTGGGGAGGTGTCACTGGCCCAAAGAGAGTGGCAGTGTCATCAAACTTGCCTGTAGATTGTCTACTGGGGAATGATTTAGAAATCTCAGCCTGGGCTGAGGTGGAACAAGAAACCCATTCTAGAATGGTAAATCTTCATGGAAAGGTTAGTGGGGCTGTGATGGCTACAGCCCCAATACAAGATGTCCTTCCTGAAAAGGTTGGTAGGGCTGAGCAAACCTCAGCCCCATCTTCAGCTAACTTCCCTCCTGAAAAGATTAGCAGGGCTGTGATGGTAACAGCCCATACCCAAACTGAGTCGCCTCCTGAAAAGGTTGGTGGGGCTGTGATGGCCACAGCCCAAACTCAAACTGATACATGTGTTGTGAAGCCTGAAAAGATGGATCACTCCACACAAACAGAGAGCATTGAGGAGGAAGAGAAATCTCCCTCCCACCAGACTTTAGGAAAGGATCAGCCTCCTCAGGGAACTGATCTTACCCCTGATGAAGGAACTGTCCCAGAGGTTGTTAGGCCTGGCCTGACAGAGCCTCTGATGACAGTGGACCCTTCTCAGGTGGGACCCAGTCTGGAGCAGGTAACCTGCCCCTCTCTACCTTGCCTTAGTCAGCCCAGGGCTGCAGAGGACAAGAAGGACAGTGAGCCCCAAAGGGCCCCCTGTCAAATAAAGCACCCCCATCAACAGATTAGGGGCACCGAAACTAGTAGCCCTAGTGAGGTGAAAACTTTAAAAACTCCTGAGGGAGCCCCCTTAAAAGTAGTTAGGGACCTCCCACAGATGGATTATGTTGGGCACAGCCAAACCTGGGACCCCAAGGCCCCAAACCTGACCTGTCCCTCCAGTAAGCCAACAAGAGGGACCCAGCCTCCAGCTTTAGGTAGCCAGATGTTGACCCTGAGAGCACAGTGCAACTCAGTCAAAGAAAGAAGGGCACACATGGTGGAGAGTGATTGGAGGAAGCTGAGTCCTACAGAGGAATCTCACTTCAGTACTCCATCCCAACACCAGCCTTTAACTTTGCAAAGACACCCCACAGGTAGAGACTCCCTATGGTGGAGACCCTCGGATACCCTTAGGGTGAGGGATTGCTTAGTGGACCATGAGACAGGGGGTAACCAAGCCAGAGCTGGTACTTCCTTATATGGCCACTTAGGCAATATAGGCTTACCTGGTCAAGGATAGCCTTATCTCCTTTCGTTTGGGGGGGGGGGGGTTATGTAGGAAGGTGGATATCTGACTATGGTTACCCCCAAACTTTTTGCCTGGTGTTTAGCTGGTTTTTGACTTTAGTTGGCCTGGGATCCTGCTATTCAGGGCCCCAGGCTAATTGCTCTCTCCTTAAAATGGACTCCATGTACCTTAGGTACATACACAATTGGAATTGGTTCACCTTATTGGCCCCTGTAACAGTGTACCCAGGTACCCAGGGCATAGGTGCTTCCAAGGCCTACCAGGGGCTGCAGCATGTATTGTGCCACCCCTGGCCTGGCCTCCATATTTGACACAACTGGCTGATCACTCAGCTGGGGTAAGTCGGTGTAACCACCCCTTACTTAGGTGTAGTATGCCTATACCTAACCTAAAATGGACACATATGTTCCTATCAGTCACTCCTATGGAAGGCCTCAGCAATCCTGGAGGCAGAGTGCTTGGAAATATGTGAGATGGTGCTCTGGCATGAGCTGAGCCTGTCTGCAGCTTTCGGAACCATGTCCTTTAGCTGTTTCATGATATTGCCATACCATATACTCTTAAGTGCATTATGAACCTCGCGGTTAAATGCTATCTTAGGTTTGGCTTTATCAAAACATGTCGAGTAAGGTGTCATACGAATTGGAATACTACCCCCTCGCCAGTTCTGGCAACGGGGGTAGCATTCCACCCTTCTAGAGGGACACGACATGTACCTAGCCTGAAACCCGGTTAAAGTTAAACAGAGCCTTAGCATCACAAAATGGATGCTGCCACCACAGACACAAGTCTGACTTCCTGCTGCTGGGAGTCCTTCCAGCGAGGGAGGCTTGGACAAAGGGTTTCCTGCCTGGGGAGGTGCTAGCACCACTCCAGACAGGATTTTGTGTATTGGGTAGGACAGGGCTGAAAAGAAACAGACATGCCTGGGGCACACAAGGTGTCCCTGTGCATAGGCCAGTTCAAACCGGTGCTGGGGCTTTCCAGCCCCAGTCCTGGCGCGAAACTGGACAAAGGAAAGGGGGTGTAACCACCCCCCTTCCTGGTTCCACCCAGAGGAGGGACCTAGTAGGTTATCCGGCCCCCCAGATTCGAATAAGAGTGGGAGCTGTGTCCTGAGACTTCAGATCATCCTGAATCAACTTGAAATAAAGAAGAAGACTGGACTTCGACATTCTGCTGCACAGAAGACGGAAGAGAATCTCCCTTGTGGCCAAGGAGTGACCACCCTGTGAACACAGGCACCAACCAGCAACTCAACGTCTGCTTTGCCGCCGCCTCCCGCCGGAGCCCGAGCCCAGAGCCTGACAAGACCCAGACTCCCAGACTTCTCACCGCCCGATCCACAGTCCCTGCAAAGAAGGGACCCGTGGAGGCACCGAGAGACGTGGGACCGGACATCTTGGAAGACCCCCGAGACGCTGACTGCGCAGCATCAGAGGCACCCTCGACGCTGTGCTTTGGGGTTTGAGAAGCCCTAACCTCGAGCAGCCTTTGCTCCAAAGATCAGCTCCCCAGCACCTCCACGATCTGCGTGGGGCCCTTTTGCACCGTGCCACTCGACGCGCCATCCCGGCCACTTGCCACGTGGCTAGCGGCCATCTTGGCGACGAAACCTACAACTTTTACTGCAGGTCTGGTTGCTCCAGACTTGCCCTTGCTCCTGTAAAAAGGAGCACCCGCTCTGACCTTGCTGGTCCGAGTGACAAGCCTTTCTTGATTCCTGCGTGGCTTGCATTAGCCAAGGCCTGTTTGCTTCTATCAAGTCGCCGACACCGCCAACAGCGAGAAGCCTGCGTGGGACAGCTCGTGACCGACTCCTGGACATCTTCGACCCCTCGTGTCCACGTGGCTGCAGAGAGAAGCTACACCTCGACGCCTGTTTGCACCCGACATCGCCTGGTTCCACTCTGGTTCCACGGTAGTCACTGGCTAGTGACTTTGAACATTGTCCCCTCTGCTTTCAGGTCTTCACCTCTTCAGATCCACACTTGGATCCACCGGAACTCTTCACGTCGAGCCGCCTGCAGCATCTTCAGCTCCAAGCACCATCGACCTGCGTGACGAAACCCGACACTACTTCGACCCTATGCACCCGCTTCCTGTGGGTGAGGTAACTCAGCTCTGCCGGTGTTCCCACACTGGTACACACCTCTAGTGTCTGTGTCTCAAGTTTCAGCTTTCTAGGTCACTCGGAAGGTTCCTTTATAACTAACTTTGTACTTTTTACGCACCATTGACATTGCATTGGTAAAGCGTGCACTTTCCGCACTGCTCCCGAGTCCTGCGGGCCTTTCCCGACTTCTTCACTGCTAGTCTCGAACAGCTCCAGCGATTCCCCAGGCCCTAGGCCTCTTCACTTTCCCCATAGTGGTTCTTATACCACTATTTTAGTATATGGTTTAGGTGGCCCCTAGGGCTCATCCATATTGTGCAACTTTTGTGTATTTAAACTGTGTTTTGTTTTAACGCATTTGCTTTTGTGCTCATAAAGAGTATCAGGGATATTTGTAGTAATAAATCTATATATATTTTCAATATATATCTGTGTGGTGTCCTTTCATTTGGTATTCAAGGGATTGTGTATGGTAAAACAGCTTGCTTCACATGCCTTTACAGAGTTTAGCCTAAGACTGCTTAGTCCATGCTACCCCTAGGATAGCTTGTCTATAAGGTTGACTTTACAACCTGCACCATAAGGGTTGCTTGGCATGATACAAGGTGATCACTAGAACTAGTGAGCATCATATATCAGGCCAACTTCTCACAAGCTCCGTCGGCAAATAGGTCTCCTAGTGTCTCCACTCCCGCTTGCGTCCAGCTCTCCAGCATGGCCTCCGTTACTACGCCGCCTTCTCTGGGAGTACCCAGCAGTGGGAGTACCGGGGCGTATGGTCTCACTACCCGAGTTAGTTTTAAGCTGCGTATGAAACACCTGCGCTCTGCCATTAAGTGTATTTGTGGAGGGTATGGTGCTTTAGTCAGGGGATGGAACAATGTGCAGATTTTTGTGTAGGTCCAGATGGTGGTATCTGTGGCCGTATCTCCCAAATGCCTGCCACACAGCCATCCCGACACCCATTGCAGCTGTGCTGCCAGATAATACAGCTCCAGGTTGGGGACCGCAAGGCCTCCCGCTTCAGTGGGCGTGTACAGTTTCTCTAATGCTACACGGGGTCTTCCCGTGTTCCAGATTAGGTTTCGAATTAGGGTTTCCAGTTCGCGAAACACTCTGGCGGGGACGTAGCATGGGATATTGGCATAGTAGTATAAAAGTCGCGGTAGGACTATCATTTTCGTCAGTGCCACGCGACTTGGTACATTCAGGGGTAGGGATTTCTAGAAGGTCATTTGTGCGCGCAAAGAAGAGATCGCTCTCATCAGGTTCCCTTCCAGTATGTCTGGTGGGTTCCTATATATAGGTATTCCTAGGTACCTGAACGTAGTGTGGTGCCAAGTAAGTTTTTTGCCATCAATGCGGACATCACTCTCAGGCGTATCCGGGCTAAAGGGATATGCTCCCGATTTGGCCCAGTTGACTCTTAGGCCCGACATGGCCTCAAAGGTCCGGAATATGTCAGATAGAGACTCCGGGATACAGGTCAAATCCCTGAGATATAAAATCAGGTCATCCGCGTAAAGCGAGACTGTGTGTATACCATCCGCCATTGGGATTCCCCACTCTTCTCCTCGCGTTCGTAATATAATGGCATGGGGCTCTATGGCCATAGAGAACAGCAAGGGGGACAGAGGGCAGCCCTGTCTAGTGCCCCTTTGCACTCTAATGGCGTCTGAGAGGAGCCTGCCCGTGCGTACTCGCACAGTAGGTCTTTGATATAGTAAGTCAACCATATCAGTGTAACCGTCCCCTAGGTCGTATGCTTCCATCACCGCCGCCAGGTAAGGCCATTCCACTGAATCAAATGCCTTTTAGAGGTCCAGTACTAGGCACCCCGATCTCGGCCATTGATGAGTGGCATATTCTATAGTAAGGCCTGATATCACCTTATCTGATCCTCCTCCTTGAGTCCTTGGTGGGTGGGGTATGGTGCCGGCTGTCCAATGTCCACAGCGGTGGCGCGGCAGTCCTGTCCGGCCGCCATTCTCTTAGCTGCCACTGCCTTCCTGTTGCTGGGTTGGCTGCATTTGTGACTCTGCTTTGAAGAAACCTGAGACTTTGTTGCTCCGGCGAGGAAATTCAACTAAGTCGGCACTCGGAGCCTCAGCCACCTTAGTGCCGCAGCTAAGCTCACCCATTCCCAACTTAGAGAACACGAACTGCAGCACGCATGGCGTATTGCACACGCAATACACCATACGCACTGCAGTTCTAGTTGTCTAAGCAACTTGCTTTTTATTTCCTTCCTTCACTCACTCACTCTAATGCCAATTATTCCTACATTCTTTCCTTCACTTAACTCCACTCTGCATACCCTTTCACTGGATTTGCTTTTCCAAGTGCTAAAATCTTTTTCCTACAGTCCAGTCCCATCCTAGGTCCAGAATGTGCATGAATAAAGATATGGTTGCACCAGATTAAAATGTTGTAATAGTATGTAAAAGGTTAGTTATTGAAAGTGCTACTCTATCCTGTGTTTTTCTTGAGATTCAATGAGCAAACTTGGATAATAAATACATGTTTACTGTATTATTTAGGCCATTAAATGCTCTTGGAAGAGAAACTTGCAAAAAAAAATGCATATTAATAGTTAGCTATACAGACTTTGGTGACCCCAAACTGCGCTGCTGTATGAATAAGCAATCAATAAATAAGGGTTGGTAAAGCGCAACAACTCACCCGTGCGGGTCTCAAGGCTCTGGGGGGAGGGGAATCGGCTCCTTTGAGTGCTGGGGTCATCCGAAGAGCCAGGTCTTTAGGTCCTTGCAGAACTGGGGCAATGTGGGAGAATGTTGGAGTTGGAGGGGGAGGGTGTTCCTGGCTTTGGCTGCAAAGTAGGAGAAGGACTTTCCTCCCGTTCTGGTCTTATTGATACGTGGGACGGTGGCCAGTGAGAGCTAGGCTGTTTGCAGGGGTATTTTGGGTGCGTGGAAGGAGAGGCGGCTGTTCAGGAATGTGGGTCCAGTGCCGTGAAGGGCCAACAGTAGTAAGAAGATGCATCCCTTGCAGGGTGTCTCTGTCATTTTAATGAGCCATTCACCATCGGAATGAAGTTTTTTTTTTAACATTGTTGCTCTGCGTTTGTGAAATTTTTCATTTATTTAAAAGTCAGCACAAGAACCTCTAAGTATTTATGTTTACCAAGCTTTTAGGGAGATCTTTGTGTTTTTTTTTAAGCAGTGTAGGATTATGTTGCAGCCAGGCAGTTGTACAAGGAACTTAACATTTGTATTCTGTGCAGTGTGCATTGGTATAATGCGTTTTCCACCTTGTGGGACATCTCAATATGTTTCCATTAAATGCAGTATTGCTTTGTACAACTGAGGGTCAGTTGTCAAGCCGTGTTTCAGTATACGTTTCAAGCTTCATTTGACATGGCATCAGTACTGTGATATGTTTCCTATGGGAACTGTATCGATATTCCTATTTCTGACCCTTGTCCGGTTAATAATTCACTAATGGCCATACAACGGCACAGAAACCCGTTTTCTGATTAGGTCATAGCGCATGCTACCACGTTAGGCAAGCACTATTCCTCCAGCCCCCATAGAAAGCATACCGAGTTCTCAAAACAAATCAAACCTCCAGCAACCTGGGAAATCCCCCGCAGCTATTGTTTTGATTTAACCAAGAACTCCAGTAAAGAATGTACGAACGACCAGTTCTTATGACATCCTTATTGACGTATTTATGTCCATCCTTACGTCAATCTCGGCACCTTTCAGGTATAAATATTACCGACATTGCCCTAAGCAAACACACGGTGGTGGTGACGAGATTGGAGCAGCGAAACTTGCCGAGGAGCCCAGCTGATGCAGGAAGCCCACGGACGCTGCCCCTCCCTTTTGACGCGCTGAGAGAGAGACGCTGCCTTTTCTCTTGCCGAGAAATCCAGCTCAGGCGTTCCTAGCCGCCCTTGCGGGCAACTGGGATATCGAGTCCTGAGATAGAGATACCAGCCTTCCAGCCTTCTAAATCCCAGGTACTGAACTGAATAACCCCTCACAGAGAATTCTTGAATCAGATCCTTGGCAAAGCAAACTTAACTAAAACTGCTACTTATATACTCCCGCCCACGTATTAGGCTTAGGTCAGGTACACCGGGGTAGGCGTAGTTAGAAGCACCAGTTGAGTACGATTAGTCAATGTATATATATATATAACTTTTATCCATTTTAAGTATTATATGGCTAAGAAACCATATCAATGCTTTTACAGTATTATTTTATAATTCTGTTTTTACTGTATGCACTTTACTTAACTATAAGTATTGCAATGATAGCGATTCATTTCTCTTGTACGAGAAAAGAGACTGATCAATAAATAACACCTTTTTGTTGAACACGCCCGTCTCTTCCTTTTCTCTACAATCTGGTGAAACTAAGAATGCACGTACTGACTGAGTAAAATAAGTTGTCTTTTGTTTTCACACGACTCTAGAGATATACTCTTGATTAGGGGAGAGCAAAGTTGTCATGTTCTATGGTTGTCAGAAACTAAATCCCTTCTTGTCTATCCAGGGAGGTTAAACTCCTCCTTGCCTATTCGAGAAAGTTTCTAGTGAACTCTGAGCTAGCTGGCACACACATAACTTTAAGTCTAATATCGTCAGTAGAAGACCTCGTTAACTACAGTCCTACGTCTATACTATTGAAGATATTATTCCAATGCGCAGAGCCTATTGGGAAAATAGGAACTACACTACATGGCGCCCAACGGTTTGGATAGGCGATAAATCTAACGTAAGACATTAGAGTAACTCAGTCGTGCTTTTTCACACAGACCCCTTTTTCCCATAATACTCCAAAGACGTCTGGAGTGGGTGAAAGGTTAAATCCGCCAAACTTCGTAGGAGGAGACTCCTATGTATGGTTCTTGGTTTATTCAACGTTGAAGGATACACTGTTCCAAAATATTGTGCATCTAATCTTTGTTTCCATAGAAACCTGATCTGCAAATAAACAAAATAACCTTCCTGACAGTAAAATGTCAGAAACTGAAGAAGAAAGGGAGACAACTAGAATAGCAGCTCAACTCCTAGCGAATGACAGAAGTCTCCTACAGCAAGACCCGGAGGCAATACTCATCCCGGTCAACATAAGAAAAACTATAACCTTAAAACTTATAGAAAATGGACTAACACCGAGAGGTGGTACAGTCATATTCGTAATTGAGGCACACGAATATCGGCAGACAGAGGTATTCTACTCATGGATAAACTTTCCAGCAGCAAACGCTGTAACAAAAGAGTTCCACTATTATAAAATAGAGGAACCACTGGATATCTACACTCCTTTCGAGGAAGTGGAGATACCACTCAAATACCAAGAGCACCTGCTCTGGTTTAATGGCGCCCTAAAACATAATAATCACATCACCAGGCTCGGTCCACTAGGTAGACCAGGAGCAACGTGGCCGGTCCTAGCCGGATAAACACCACATCCAGACATTGAAGAAATGTCTGCACCAGATCTTTTAGCACAGCTAAAACAACTAATTAAAATACACAGACAATTAGTCCAATATATAATGCGGACTTCAACAGTCCAACCAGCTATTAAAATTCCACAGCTGACCCCTCATCAGGGGAACACAAATAAAATTACACCACAGAACATACAGTCCTGTCTAGGCAAAGTACCCGCAAAACGGGAACAAATTCCATTCTGGTTAGCACAAAAAATCACTCAAATAGAGGCGGTATTTCCGGATACCACCGCTCTTGAGAAACACAGGATTCTGACTATCTGTCTTCCAATGGGAATCGCACCACATGTGGAGGACTGTGACACTTGGGGTACAGTCTTTGCTTCCGTTTACACAAAAACACATGGTGTTCCATCCATGTCAGTAATACCAGATGTGCTAAAACAAATTCAAGATGAATACGGTCCAGAACCTGCTTTGACTCTTGGTATGAAATTACTAAAAGACTTCAAGCAGGTCTCGGCAATATTACTAGCCAATATAAAGGGAGAAGCAGCAAATGTGGCAATCCGCCAGAGGCTGAAAGAGACAGATATAGCAGACCAACCATTTGAAATTGCCAGAATCATAGAAAAATCCTATGAAGAACTAGGAAGAGATAGTTTGGGTGGAATACCTGTGAAACCCCAACTAATTGAAAATCCTGAAAAGGTATTTATTAGAAATAATCTAAACACTCAAAAAAAGAGCTGGGATGGAAATAAACAATCCACCCCTAAAGAAAAAAGATTCCAAACCAGAGGAAGGTCTCCTCGGCGGAGAGAAAGATCTCCGGACCAAGGACGCAAGTCTCCCCAAAGGGAGCCCTCTGTGAAAAAATACAACCTTAGAAATAGGGATAATATAAAGAAACCTGACAGATATCAAGATATTGATACACGTCCCTCTCATTCTTTTCAGACGTCCTCGCAGAAATCGGAAAGAAGAGGACGATCAGAACACAGGTCCAAAGACAAGGAACCTGCTCATCAAAATAAAAAATTACAATTTCCAAAGAAGAAGGTAGCCAGTATTAAAGTAATCAACCATGCCGAGAATACGGAGGACACAGCTGAAAAACGGAGAATGGGCTCAGACAATGCTAGACAGCGCAGCAGAAGTGAGCATAGCTCGCAAGATCCTGATGAATCATCTGGAGACAGTGGACACGAATGAATACATTCAGGTGGAAACTGCAGATACTAGAGTTAGCAAACTTCATAAAATATATGAAATAACATTGCGTATAGAGGGGGATAAGACTAGGAAAATAAGGGGTCTATTTTGGGATAATCTCTCTAAAGGCTATGACATCCTTCTAGCTGAAAAAGACTGGCCACCAGAGTTTGTCAGGGAGTGCCCTCATGGCGAAGAAATAATTATGCCTGCCTTCTCTAATCATATTCCAATACATAAAAAGTATACACTTGCAAGAAAGTGGGCAGTAGCCCAAGCTCCTGCATTATATAAAAATCATGTGGGATGGGATGAGGACTCTCCTCCTCAAAAAATCCAGTTAAAATCACAACCTACTGAACAGAGGCAGTACCCAATTAAGCAAGAAGCTAAAAAACAGGTAAAAAGAGATCCTAGATCAACTTGAATACCAGGGGGTGATTGAAACTTGCACCTCACAAATGAACAATCCTTTGTTTCCTGTCTCCAAACCAGATGATTCATATCGTCTTGTTTTGGACTACAGACACTTGAACTCATGTTGCAAAACTTTTGCAGTGCAAAACTCACACAGTGCAGCAATAATGAATAACATAGTGCGCAAAAAATACAAAACAACATTAGACATCTCTAACGGATTCTTTTGTCAAAATATAGCACCAGAAAGCAGATATTTGACCGCGTTCTCAATAAATGGCTCGCAAAAAAAAATTCTGTCGTTTACCACAGGGGTTCAAGAATAGCCCAGGATTATTCTCAGCGAGAGTAACAGAGTTACTACAAATATATGATGACGAGGCATTATCTTATGTCGATGACATCTATCTAACAGATGATGACTTGGATACTCACTTGAAAAGAGTGAACACCATAATACTTGGGTTCGCAGCAGAGGGTTACAAATTCAACTTTAAAAAGTCAAAAATTGCCCATCTAACTGTCCTATTTTTAGGATATGAATTATCAAGTGAAGGCAAAAGCCTGGCTGACAATTTCCTAGAGAAATGTGCTGTAATCCAAGCACCAAGAACACTAAAAAACTTACAATCAATTCTAGGTTTCCTAAATTTCGGAAGAACTTACATTATAAATTATGCAGAGAGGGTTAAACCCCTCTATGATTTAATAAAACCAGATTTTAAAAGAATCAACTGGACTCAAAAACACACAGAAATTTTGAGATCTTTACAAACAGACATGTTAGTTAAAACAAAACTACAAACACGTGACAACACACGCAATCTTGTGATTCGAGTCATCCCAGGAAGATGCGGATTCACATACCTGACCTCTAATGAGGGATAAACGGTACCAATAGCATACAAATCACACTTGTACACAGAAGCTGAAAAGAGGTTCAGCATTAAAGAAAACATTGTTCATACGGTTCAAACGGCTGTAGCAAGGGGAAAAGACCAAGCTGACGGTAGACGTATTACAGTCAGAACAGCAGAATCAGCTTTTGAGGCATTAACAACCCCATGTAATTTACCGACAACAGCATTGAATCAAGAATGGGTACAATGGGTAAATTCTATTGCTACAGACAAAATAAAATACTATTTTGATCCGGAATTGAATGAATTAAAATATCTAGAATATGAAAGAGAATATCCTCTGCCAATCGACATTCTGCCTTTACGACAGTACGCCTGTGTAATCTATACAGACGGACATGCTCAACCCTCAGTTTGGGGAGAGCAAGCATACAACGCCACATGCGAGATTGTAAAAGACGTGTGGCGCGGAGGTAAACAGACCTCTATTTACAAAAACACACACAGTAGAAAATAACTCAGAACAACAAACTGAAATAATAGCGTTAAAAATGGCGCTAGATAATGCCGATCCCGAATTCCCGACACTTATAGTGTGCGATTCGTATTACTGCGTCAAATCATACAATAACGATTTACAGAAATGGATTCAAAACGGTTACAAAGATGACACAGGTGCAACAATAAAGCAAAAATCGCTTTGAGAACAAGTAGTTCTTTTACAGAAAGAACTACCAAAAACTCACGTGATACATTCACTGAGTCATCAACGTGATGGCGTTCACGTTGCAGGGAATTCATTGGCTGAGACAGCCACAGCGGTAGCAACTAAATCGGCTTCCGTAGCTACAAAAAGCATTCAGTAAAATACATTGACGGTGAAACAGTGCTGGCGGTGAAAACGTCATCAAAAGGCGACTGCTCAGCGTTACCGATCAACTATCCACTCAATTATACATAAATAATCGGTGCAAACTCCGTTCCTTTTGCTCGAATCCCTGGAGTGGGGGATAGAGTGATTCCAAACATGAACAGGAGAGTCTTGTTAATAGTAGACGCACATATTGGCGAGGGTCTTAGACATCGCACAATTAAGGATTCTCTAGCAGAATTACAATCAACATACTGGTGGCCAGGAATGAGTCTGGACCAACACCTATTCGCGAGAAACTGTTCAAACTGCAACAGATATCGCAGTGGTGAACGAAACGGTGTATTCCCACGGTTTTTTGCTCAATAAGAAATAGGCTAACATAAACTCACCCAGTATGAATAATGCGTCTTATTAACATGTAGAGACTATTTTCACTTGTAATGTAGACCCCAACTTTCGGCTGACGTCTGAACTGTTATAAAGGATTTGCGAGTCTATAATGGCATATACGCTAGAAGCATGCTACGTCTTGACCAAAATCTTTTCTTTAGCTCTAAAAAGCTTGTGGGGGGGTGCTTGGCCAGAATGAGCATTGCATTGCGGGACTCTTCTCACTTCCTTCCTGAGGGAAACGGGATGGTGTAAAGAAAAAACCAAGGCATCGAGCAATCGGTAACAGCAAAGGTATTAGATTCGGGAGCTGGGTGGGTCAAACATCTAATAAGTGTCCAAAGTAGTCTAAACAATCTGCCAAGAAATTCTCTGAGAGGTCTCAGTCCGTACGAACTATTGTTTGGGACTAGAATGTTAGTCCAGGACTTAGATAGTCAGACTTCAGTGGTTAAAGAAAAATGCTTTGATATCAAAGATCGCTTGGCTATTTTACAGGACTTAAATGAAACAAGAAGAGACCTGAGCAACATAAAGTTGAAACAACAGCCAACAACCACTGAAGAGAAACCACCTGTCCCAGCAAGGCCTGTCTGGATTCCAAAAATCGGGGATCTGGTCAGAGAGAAGATCGCGGTAAAGAAGGAATTTGGGCCTTCTTACAGCAAAGCAGTTCCTGTCTTGTCTGTCAACGGGACGAGATCAGTAGTATTACCGCCCCTTGCTGGTAAAAAGGAGAACCGAGTTGTATCCATCGACCTGGTTAAACCACAATCATGTGGCCGATAACAAGTAGTAGGCCAAGTGGACTCCCAAGAAGTAGCAGAACACCAACGTTTGCTACAAATACAGAGGTTCAAACTGAAAGACTAATCACATTTGATAAACCTACAGTGAAACAACAAGGACTATGCAACAAAGCAATGGAACCTAAACCTCTTGAAACCCAAATCAAAGCTTTACATCAAGAAACTCCATTCTACAGTGATGTAACCACAGACTATGCTAATGAAACAAAGCAAATTCTAAAAACAAAAAGTAATCCAGAAGCAATTGAAACAATTGACAGAACAGCATCCGGCTACTTCATCAACTTCGATGATTTTTCTGAGGATCTGAATGAACCTGACGATCATCCAACGAAAAGAACTTTTAAAGACAAAGCAAAGGAACTTTTTCATCAACTAAAAGAAACCTATCTGATTTCTCCATGGATTGAAATTTGGGTGGCATTTGGTGCATTTATCCTCATACTTTGGCTCATCATGGTACTATGTTTGGGACATTTCATTGAGGGAAAATATGCTAAAATGGACACAGCAAGCCAGGATATCAACTTGGCCCTTAAACCACACACATCTTCACACGTCGAGAAAAGAGAACTTTCGTCTGTAAACTTCACAGCCAATCCTATACCCGGCGGGGTAGCATGGGACAAAACTGAATATGAAATATATGGTCCGGTTGAACTCCTGAAGTATCCACACCAATTTAAGATTTCATTGAGTGACTTTGTAAAACCAAGCACATTTGCTGATGATTGGGACTTTGAAAGTATTAATAATATGATGTCTGATCTAGTGATGTCAGCTAAATTTACAGAACATGATTATTTACAAGGTTCATCTAATTACGATCAAATGTTTTGCTATAACCATTATGGTAAACATTATCTGCATAAATCTACTCAGCCTAGAAATGTTTTAAATTTTAACCAATGGGAACATTGTGCAACTCCACCAAAAGGCAGTTCAAAAACATTTTATGATAAATATTCATACTTTTCAGGGTTTAACACAAGTAATGCAGAAACATTCTATTTCAAATTGTTAAATAAGACAGGAGTGAAAACCAGGCTTACAAACACAAAATTTATATATTCAGACTCATTTTTTGATAAAATGAATACATTTGGTTTTGATTTCAGGAACAATAACATTGAAACGAAAACGATCTGGGGCACAAAAGATTGGCAAGTGCAAGGTATAGAATCATTATTTAGAGCCTGCATGATCCCAGAACAAATTATATTTTTAAATGACACGATTCAGCAGACCACCTGTCTTGGTCTAGCCAAAATCAAAGACTTAAACAAACCGTCTATTCCAAAGCCAACAATGGATAGTAATAGCACCTCTGATGTTGAGATAGACGTAACCAGTATTTTAAAGCAAAACAGAACACATCCTGAATGGAAACAATGGTTGAGCTGGCCCACAGACACAAATAACTGTCAAGACAGATTCCTGAACAAAATACAGGGGTTCACATTGACCAGGCCAGACCCAAGATACTCCCAGAGACAACATCCAGGGATAGTAACTACTTACAGTGTGGGAAATCTCTGCCTTCAGTGGCTACATACATCCACACTGGCAGAAATTAAGCAACACCTAACTTTACTTAAAGAAGGTGCTGACTTGCGCGATTTCATTATGGGACCACGCAAACAGCAGCAAAAACGTTTCATAGCGGCCTCTATACATGCAGCTTATAACGAAGCTTGGAAAGAAACTCAAATTGAGACAGCAGAAAAAATACGGGAAATTGACCGTGTTAATTTGGAAAAATCACTTTCTGTTGTGGACAATGGGTTAATGACTGTCTTCCAGAATATATTCACTGGACAGTATTGTGTCTTCAGCAATCAATATAATAGAGCAAGACTTACTGATGTTACAACACGGTCAGTCTCAATTACGTTCTATTGTACAGCTTGGCTGGACGTTACAAAATCTGCGTTCAGGCTATGTGCCTTGGCGTTTAATCAACACAACGTCACTGTTTAATATCTTTAACCTTACTGATAAACAAATCAGTTTGGCACAGAAGGGTGCTGACTATACAATTCTGAGCATTGAAAAACTTGAGAGATTACCATTGACAATGTCAGAACGACCTGTCATTGAATGGATAATACATGGGATAATAAATATTCCGATAACTTTCCAGTTTCAATACTGCCAAAAATATATACAAGCAGGCCAGTATGAAAGGTTGGGTAAAGGATACATTAAGTCGACATGGGACTTGCCCTATACACACATATGTGTTAGTAATAAAGGACAGAGTGTATTTCTTAATGGCAATAATTGTGCAAAGTCACTAAGTGGTATACTTCTGTGTCAGGGTTTAAGTTTGCATGGGGCCTGTGAAGGGACTTCAAATAACCTTTCATGTCACCAGCTAGGCACACCTGCAACACGAATAGAACCATTCTTTAGGAGACTCTCGAACGGGAGTTACATTCTAATTGTAGATCGCAGATGTTGCAGCCTAATGCCCGGAAAACCTTATCTCGTAAGCGTGACTACCAGGGTCATGTGCTGTGAAAGAGTATTGTTCCCGAACGATACTCCAGACAGGGAGGCAAGGTTATGGCCCAGTTTTAATTTCTCTTCTATTCGAATTGATACTTTAAGCAGAATGAAGACTGTGCTCCTACAGACGCCAACCAGGTTGACGTCATCAAAAGAAACGTATGATCTCCAAGTTGCAAGGACAACGGCAGAGATTCATTCACTGCTATCAACGAATAGCCCCCTACACTTCGCAGAAATACTAAACGAAATCTTAAATATTTCTGATACAAGTGGTATCGCAAGTGTATTTAAGACAGTTTTTTCAGGAGCTTTGACCCCATTCAAAGCCATCCTTGGTATTTTTCCAAACTTCGTCCATTCCCTCTTTGGCCGACTACCTCTCCTGTTGGGACTAGTAGCAGGCGTCCTATTTTTGCTACTTTTGCTTCGATATGGCAAACCGTGTCACAGACATGACTCCATCAACAATGGAAGAAACGATCCTAGCTATACGCTACCGGGACCGCATAACTAAAGTCCTTGGACTAGCACGGCTACGAGATTTAAATATGACCTGGTTTCTTTCATTCAGACCTTTGTGGCAGACTTGTGTTATGCCTGTATTAAGGTGCTTGCTATGCGGCGAAGAATGTGTGTTGGACACCTGTCTCACACTACAATCAGAAGTGCCATTGGATGCAGAGACTTTGTTGAGTCCAGTAAAGGCTCATGCATTGTGCTGTCCCCAGCGGCTACCAATCCTGATGACGGCATTCGTGGAGACTTCACCACTGCGATTGAAGGGTAGTGAAGTACAAGATGAAAGCAGCATCGATCAGGTAGGACCATCTGTCAGCTATGCTGATCATACCATCAATGAAAGCAATCATGCTCATGAATGCATGGTAGCGTCATTTTCCAACCTTGTCGAACTCTCACCAGAAGCTGTTGACTGTTTTTTCGAACATCTCAATGATATGATGTTTTCACCGGAACAGAGAGAATGACTTTGAGCAAAAGTTGCACACAGCGTTCCCTGAACTCTGAATTTAGCCTTCAATTTTTTTTTTTCAAAACCATCTTTATTGGCATTTCAAACATGGATTGCGGAAACATTCACAGTACTCCAGACACTGGAGAGACCGTAATAGCCTTCAATTTTGATAACGAAGCAACTAAGAATTTTTTTCGAGTCTGCTCCTGCAAACAGGAACTTTTTCTCCAACATCCAAAATATTTACCTTTCAGGCACTTATCTTCTGCTTAAAGTGAACTATTCTTAGAGAACAGAAACTTCTATTTTAGATAACTCTAGGAAACATTACCTCGATCTCTAGGTTATTTATACATACGAATGCATTTCTATGTGATGAAATGGTCTCGCACTTTTTCTTCTGTATTAAGAGCCATTTCATGTGTTATTTTCGCAAATCATTCATGCTGTTATAAGAAATATGCATCCCCTTTTTGAATGATTACACTGCTTACATGCATACAGTAACTATATTCATTTTACATGTATTACGCTAATATGCAAATTAATGTATTTTGGGGCGGTTTAAAGACACATACAAATGTTAGTTATGTTTACTATGCTTAGGTTAGTAAATATGGCCATAGATTCCGTGGAGTGGGTGTGATATGTTTCCTATGGGAACTGTATCGATATTCCTATTTCTGACCCTTGTCCGGTTAATAATTCACTAATGGCCATACAACGGCACATAAACCCGTTTTCTGATTAGGTCATAGCGCATGCTACCACGTTAGGCAAGCACTATTCCTCCAGCCCCCATAGAAAGCATACCGAGTTCTCAAAACAAATCAAACCTCCAGCAACCTGGGAAATCCCCCGCAGCTATTGTTTTGATTTAACCAAGAACTCCAGTAAAGAATGTACGAACGACCAGTTCTTATGACATCCTTATTGACGTATTTATGTCCATCCTTACGTCAATCTCGCCACCTTTCAGGTATAAATATTACCGACATTGCCCTAAGCAAACACACGGTGGTGGTGACGAGATTGGAGCAGCGATACTTGCCGAGGAGCCCAGCTGATGCAGGAAGCCCACGGACGCTGCCCCTCCCTTTTGACTCGCTGAGAGAGAGACGCTGCCTTTTCTCTTGCCGAGAAATCCAGCTCCGGCGTTCCTAGCCGCCCTTGCGGGCAACTGGGATATCGAGTCCTGAGATAGAGATACCAGCCCTCCAGCCTTCTAAATCCCAGGTACTGAACTGAATAACCCCTCACAGAGAATTCTTGAATCAGATCCTTGGCAAAGCAAACTTAACTAAAACTGCTACTTATCTACTCCCGCCCACGTATTAGGCTTAGGTCAGGTACACCGGGGTAGGCGTAGTTAGAAGCACCAGTTGAGTACGATTAGTCAATGTATATATGTATATAACTTTTATCCATTTTAAGTATTATATGGCTAAGAAACCATATCAATGCTTTTACAGTATTATTTTATAATTCTGTTTTTACTGTATGCACTTTACTTAACTATAAGTATTGCAATGGTAGCGATTCATTTCTCTTGTACGAGAAAAGAGACTGATCAATAAATAACACCTTTTTGTTGAACACGCCCGTCTCTTCCTTTTCTCTACAATCTGGTGAAACTAAGAATGCACGTACTGACTGAGTAAAATAAGTTGTCTTTTGTTTTCACACGACTCTAGAGATATACTCTTGATTAGGGGAGAGCAAAGTTGTCATGTTCTATGGTTGTCAGAAACTAAATCCCTTCTTGTCTATCCAGGGAGGTTAAACTCCTCCTTGCCTATTCGAGAAAGTTTCTAGTGAACTCTGAGCTAGCTGGCACACACATAACTTTAAGTCTAATATCGTCAGTAGAAGACCTAGTTAACCACAGTCCTACGTCTATACTATTGAAGATATTATTCCAATGCGCAGAGCCTATTGGGAAAATAGGAACTACACTACAGTACAAATGAAAGTTGAACTTCGTTGTCTTGGGGCTTGACCTATGTCAATATACAGGCTCAGAACGAGTCCATGCACCGGTTATTGCTGAAACTGCATCGCCTGCAGTACATGTTATGAAACAACTATCTGTACTGTCTACGGCTTATACTCCAACTCATACACTTTATGAGCTAATGTATGCATGAACAGCAGCACAGATTTACCAAAACCAGGCCAAGGGCATTTCATTGTATTTCATGATATGACCCCCCTGAGCTTTCTGTTTTAAAGGATGCAGCTCCTATAGGAATACTTTTTAGGACACAACAATGTGAACCTAAGAACAGGAGACTTAGATGCAGTGTTTTGCGGGAGGAAATTGATTCTGAAGGCATGGATACCCTCTTGTGAGATTAATGCACTAAACAAATTACCGTAACATCCAGGTGAATTGAAATCTGTGTTGCCACAAACCAGAGTTTTCAGGAACCAAACGTATCCCCCTCTCAATGAAGGTGGATGGAATCATAGGCAGGCTGTTTACCCTATACTGAAATACTGCTCAGAGTTTAGATGTGAACCCACTGGCCCATTAGCAGCAACATGCAGTAAAAGTGTGCTGAAGCCATATGATGTGAGCAATGTTCCCAAAACAGGAGTGGAAATAGGTCCTCGTGTTCGATGGACCTTGCAGATGGCCACAAGCGCATATTTGGAATTGTCCATCACAAAAAAAAGTGTTTAAAGGTAGGGGTTGCAAATATACTGTTTGCCAACAGAGTGGCAAAGCAGTAAAAGTGCAGCAAAATCAGTTTTTGTTATTACTACTGAAAAATAAGTATTGGCTTCAGTGGTGCTTTGTCAGTTATAAATGGTTTTAACTGGAAACCCTAATATGGTGAAGCTGGAATAAAGTACTAGGGTTTTCTTGGAGGGTCATATGGAGTTGTGAAACTGTGTGTTGTACTCTATAGTCTTTTAAAAGTAATAACTGGAGCTACTGAAAAATACAGCTCAGCAACTAAGATTTGGGTTTTGGGAGTTCCCCCAAATTCCCTCTATTCCAAGGTAAGGAGGACTAAACGTCCATGATGCCGTATTTTCTCACAGAGGTGGTTCGGGAGGATGACAGCATTTACAAGATGGAGGAAGGCGGTGTTTGCTTCTTACCTTGATAAGGCACTGAGAAGTATACACTTGGGAGTGGAACAGTGATGGTAGAACTGAACTCCCCTGCGGCGAGACAGGCTGCAGTATGCAAGCAGCTGACAAAAAAGTGATAACATCAACGACCTAAAATACTAGTCCCCCCCCCAATCACAGTCATGCAAACCATAAGTGGAGAAAGAAACTCTTGTGTGTAAAGAAGGGAGTGTTGAGTTGTCTTGTAAGGACACTACTCACATATTCACCAAGCCATAGCCAGCTAGAGCTTTTCTAGATTAAAAAAGTCATGTTGGCAGGGAAAAGGGGCTGACTGGGAGCAAAGCACCAGACTTTAATTTTTGTTTGACTTCGAGCTGGCACAAATACTTGTCTCCTGGAGGGCAGGGGCGCATTTGGGGTGTTCATGCTCCCTCCCTTGCCTGTCCCTCCTTTTACCACTAATCTGAAACAATGGTTTGTGAATCTGCATTGTCCTTAGTTGTGATGTCATATTCTTAAACTGGGTAACTATCCAGTTGGCATTTCTTTTAGGTCAGTGATATTTTTGTAATAGAAACTGCGTATACCTCTTTTCAAGTCCTAATGTAATGCTGATTTGGGAGCAAACAAGAGATTGCGACCAAAACAGGATAAAACATTATCTGGAAAAGTTAACCAACAGTAATGTTTCCTATTCACATTCCACCAGGAAACAAACTGATAACATGTGAACAGGAAAGAGGCAAATAATGAAGTAATAGGTGGACAAAACTCTAATTCCACTATTTATGATTCAGTCTGAAGAGTAAGATGTAGAGTATTGAGGCAATCATTCACCTTTGAAATGCCACATTCTCTATTACTGCTATTAAGAGATGCGGTATTACTGCATCAAAGACTGGTGCACTCTGAACCAGGCCTTGTAGACGCACCAGCTGGTGAACTTTGAAAATGGTGTGGCATAAATAACTTTCCTGAATTAGACTGGGTAAACGCGCAACACCAACTTACTTTTAGCGGATCCGCCGGGGCTCTCCCCTTTGTGAAAATGTAGAATTTAAATCAGGGCCTGTTGGTGCATTTTTATAGTGCCTTTTTCACATAAATTGGATATAAAACTAGATTCTGATGGGGCACTATTAATATTTTTCAATACCTTTGCGGAGCCCACGATACACCGTAGAAGCCTATTTTATAACCCAAAGAATGTGCATTATTTGTCATGGGTTAGACTCATGAAGCATGGCTGAGCCCATTCCCCCAGCCAGAAACATATGATGTGCACATAGGGTAACTCACATGTACAGTCTCACATGTTGACACAAACGCACAAATCGAACACTTGCCTCCTTAAGGTACAATTTCCCAAACTTCTGGAGGTGGTGGTGTTTTTGCTCTCTTGTACTTTCACCAAGTTGCAATTGTGGACCAGTTAGTTATAGTGGGACACGTGCATCAAGATAAGAAATTGCGATTCCTTAATAGCGATTTTTAAGGAATCGCTATTTAGGAGTCGCAATTCCTTATGCACATAATAATCACAAAATAAATAGCGATTCATACACATTTGTGGAAAAATACAACTGGGGGGCACTACCAACCAGAATATAAGATCCTTAAGTATTTGCCCGGCGGTGTCGCCTCTTGAACCCACAAAGAAGTTAAACTATTGAAGAGGCAGGCGCTGGAGACTGGAAGACAGGAAACAAGGTTTTTATTTTCTCCGGAGGAGAACACAACGAAACGGACAGAAGGTATCGTTCTGAGGTGCTCTAACTGCATCCCCGAGGCCTGGCCTCTTATACACAGGTTTATCTCTTTATTACATGTAACACATTCTCGTTGATACTTTGATGTACGGAAAGACATCCTCAGAATCCTCCCTTCACAGCCCGTTCCCACGCAAGGTTACAGTGGAAGTCCCCGCCCCGTTCACAACAGGTGATGATCATCGCACAGCTGGGTATTCCGCCGATTCACGGAGTGTGCGGGTTTCGATCGGATCTCGTGGGATGGGGGGCTTTGATCATCTCGGGGGTCCTTTGAGGAGGGAAGCTTTCTATTGTATGGGGAGGGGCAAGGGGTTGGTATCGGCAGAGCTAGGTGTCGGCCTGGGAACGGGGAAGACAATCGGGCACACGGGGAAAAGGGGTTTTCGTCAAAGGGCCGGAGATCATGAAAGGGAGGCAGGGAGGTGTCGCATTGGGAACAGGATGAGGGCCTGGGGGAGAGCAGCGCCGAAGAGGGGTTCATGACTCAAGGCAGGTGCAAGCAGGGGGGTTGCCAGTGAAGCTAGGAGGGAGAGAGAGGCGCGCTGGCTCTCGGCGAGAGCAGGGAAGCCATGGTGTTCAAAATGGCGGCTGTTTTACGCGCACAAAAGGTTTAAGGAGAGCAAGAGGGCGCCGATAATGTTGACGGTTTTCAGCCTAACTTTCAACAGTCCTCCCTTTTCAACATATCTAGCCAACTTGCTTACTCAATGTCAATTTTCATCAAATTCCTAACTTCGGTATCATACAATGCTCTCATATGTTCGCTTCCAATGTCCACAGTTTTGGGAAAAATACAACTCGCACATAAAGAACACATAGGTGGCAAACATTGAATTCCTAAGCATAGGCCACATATTACAACTACGGGAATCAGGATAATGGTGAGCAGTCTCCAGCCCCAGCTTTTGACGGTGTCCCAGAACCAACCACCAAGCGACCATTCTTCTTGCTCTTGGTGAACTTCCGAAGAGAGTCTGTGAAGATGTTCGATGGCTTTGTACACTGAGGGTGAGTTGTCCGGTATGTATGTACAACAGCTGGCCCCAATAATGCGGCATGCTCCTCCACGGTCCGCCAGAACCACATCTAGAACGAGGCGGTTCTGAAGAGCCACCAAACGGACCGCTTGGAGCTCGGCAGTGTTGTTGGCAAAGATGCCCGCTGTGATGTTCATGGTTGTCTCGACTGCCTGAGTCAAATGTCGGATGGCACGGCTGTTTGCCATCGGGCCCCAGAGGGGGACGAGTCCTTTCATAGCATCGAGGAACTGTGCCCCTGTTGAGTCGGCTTGCTCAACGTCTTTGGCTCGTTTTTGTCTGTGGTGATTCGCTGGGGCCACATAAGTTGGAGGAAGGACGAAGGAGATGTAGCAAGTGCCCCCCCAGCCTTTGGGGAGCCAGGTGTAGGCCTTCGTGCCACAGATGAAATACATGTTTGGGGATGACACAAAGGAAGGTGGATCCGTGGAGTCCAAAGTTCTGGTAAAGCGGCAAGCGCTGCGACCCACCAGCTGTGTCCCAAGTCCTTCTACACACATGTGGCCTGTGACGTTGATGACCGTCAGGGCCACAGTCAGAGTGGCAGCCGTTCGTTTCCGCAGATAGGAGAAGGTGGGTCTGGTTGGATTGTTGAACACCTGCATTTCGATTCGTTCTTTGGCCGGGATGTCCATTTGGATCGAGTCGCTGGGGGTCAGCGGGCAGAAGTGTGTCTTTGTCTTGTTTCGCCCGGCCCCATGAGAAGAATGTGCTGCAGTTCTGCTGGAGGTGGCATTGTCCGTATAGCTCTCTTGCAAGAGGATCAGCCAGGCAAGGCAGGAGCCGTGGACGGAGAAGGGTGAAGGGATGAATGGTATTGAATGTCCAGTGGCATGGGGTAGCAACCCACAGATCCAGCAGTTGGTGGCGTTGGTGGCAAGATTGTGCTGGTGAAGTAGTTGCACGAAAGAGTTGTTCCAAAACTCCTTTCGCCTCTCTCTTAGTTGAGGAGAGAGCGAAATTAGATAATGTTCCTTCATGGTGGTAGGCTGAGCAGTGGTTAGGAATGTTTCGTGAGCAGGTGCGTGTTCTTCCATAATCCAGAGCGTAGTCATGAGGAGAAAACAGAGGAGGATTACGATGAAGAGTGCAATTGTCTTTGAGCTATGGAGTCTGTCTATTCTCGGATTTCTGTAGTGGGCATTTCCTGTCGTTCCAGTCGGCTTCTTATTTGGCGCTTCCATCATCTTCTTATCTGGCGCTTCCATCATCTTCGTCTTCAAGGTGCTCGGTAGTGGGCAGGACCACAGACTTAGTTTTAGCTTCTCTCCAGGTAACCCTTGGTAGTTTGGGTCACCGTTCTGAGATCCTCTAACCTAGTCCGTGGCCTACTTAGCCGAAGCTCCCTCCTTTCGACGCAGGAAATACCCTTCTCGAGATGGCACAGTGGGGTCAGGATGTTTTGAAAGTTCAAGTGTCTCTGTATCAGGGTAGCAGTTCAACGATGGTCGGTCCTGGTTCAGGAGCTCTTCTTGGGTGTTGACGGTGTCTGTCGTGGCCAGGGCTGGAGAGACCTTTTTGCAGTGATGAGCGTGCAGCCAGTGTTTCTTCCCCTCCACTCGAAGTGCGGTCCGAGTGGTGATCAGCACTTGCCAGGGGCCCGTCCACCGGGGTTCCAAACTCTTTGATCGCTGAAAATTTCGGATCAGCACGAAGTCCCCCGGCTGGATGGCGTGGCCCGGACCCCTGGAAGCATCGGGGATGGCCTGCTGCACCTGCTGATGAAGGACAGACAAAGTTTCAGTCAATTTGTACAGATAATCAGACATTAGGACATCCGGAACGTCATGAATGGAAGTTGGTTTCGGGGCAGACCAGACGCTCATGGGTCGGCCGAAGACAACTTCATAAGGGGTTAAGTGATGTCGGGCGGGAGTGGAGCGCATCGATAGCAATGCCAGTGGGAGGGCGTCTGGCCATTTCAGGCCCGTCGTAGCCACTATTTTGGCCAGTTTAAGCTTTAGTGTGGCATTGTGTCGTTCGACAAGCCCAGCAGATTGGGGGTGGAAGACTGCGTGGAATTTCTGTTTAATACCCAGCCCATTTAGGATGAGCTGGATAACGTTGGCTACAAAGTGGGGGCCATTATCACTCCATAAAACGCGACAGAGGCCATAACGGGGGAAAAACTCCTTTAACAGGACCTTTGCAGTGGCCATAGCGGTGTTGTCACGGGTTGGATATGCTTCCACCCATTTGCTAAATGCGCACACCACGACGAGTACATATTTCAGGCCTTGGCATCTGTCTAGCTGGATGTAGTCCATCTGCAGGACTTCAAATGGGTGGTTTGGGACCCCAAATCCCCCCCGGGGTACTACAGTTCCCTTCCCGGGGTTGTGTTGTAGGCATATTAAGCATTGTTGGACCAGGCGTTTGGCGGAATCTGGGATCTTGTCGTTGTGCCAAACCCTGGAGACAAGTTCGATCATGGGGGCTGATCCTATGTGGGCAGGGGAGTGTGCCATGGTTAATATGGGAATCAAGTATGAATCAGGTAGCAACCATCTGTTCGTGTCTTTTGTCCGCCAGCAGCCTTCATCGTCTTTCAATCCCACCCGTGCCCATTCAGTCAATTCGTGTTGTGTGCTAGCCGTTTGTATGTCTCTAATTGTGTCCTTGGCGTCAGTCCAGTTTTCTGCTTGTGACCTGGTCACGTACATATGTGTTGTCGTTCTATTTTCAGCTGTCGTTCGGGCGGTGATGTCGGCTAGTGCATTTCCCTGTCCAATAATGTCTGTCACCTTCTTGTGTGCCTGGCATTTGATAACGGCAAGTTTGTTGGGGAGGAGGACAGCTTCGATTAAGGCGGAGACTAAATCCCCGTGCAAAATGGGTGTGCCGTGTGAGGTCAAGTATCCTCTCTCCCTCCAGAGGAGCCCAAAATGGTGAACCACCCCGAAGGCATACTGGCTGTCGGTGTAAATGTTCGCCGTGGTTCCTGTTGCCAGGATGCAGGCTCTCGTCAAAGCAATCAGTTCCGCTGCCTGGGCAGATCGCTGGGTGATGCGGGCTGTTTCTACTACAGTTCGAGCCGTGGTGACTGCATAGGCAGCGGAAGTGGTACCATCGGAGAGTTTGATGCAAGAACCGTCCACCCACAACTCCCCGTCGGGGTCAGGGAAAGCTGTGTCTCTGAGATCGACCCTACTCCTGGTCTGTTCGTCCGTAAGAGTCACGCAGTCATGTACGGGGTGCACATTGGGATCGCTCTCTGGCAAGGGTAACAGAGTTGCTGGGTTCAGTGTGGTGCATCTTTTCAGGGTGATATGGGGGGCAAGCAAGGTCAGTTCGTATCCAGTCAGTCGTGCACTCGTCAGGTGTTGCGTCTTGGTTTGGTTCAGGAGGGTGTCGACTGCATGGGGTACCAGTACCGTGAGGGAATTCGAGAGTACAATCCCCTCGCTCTGTCGGATAGAGACTGCAGCAGCAGCTACAGCTCGAAGGCAGGCAGGCAAGGCTCTGGCGACAGGGTCAAGAGTGGCAGAGAAGTAAGCGCACGGTCGTTGTTTAGGACCGATGGCCTGGGTCAAGACAGATAAAGCGCACCCCTCCCTTTCGTGAGTGAAAAGGGAGAAGGGCTTTCTGTAATCAGGGGTACCCAGGACAGGGGCTGAGCAAAGGGCATCTCGTAGTTCCGTGAAGGAAGTTTGACACTCAGGAGTCCAAGGGAGTGGGAAAGGGACGTCTTTGTTTAGGAGAGAGAGCAGTGGTTTTACAACGAGGCTGAAGTTTGGCAACCATTGTCGGCAGAAGGAGGTGAGGCCTAATAGGGAGCGAACCTGCTTCTGGGTTTTAGGGACAGGGGTGTCTAGAATGGTCTGGATTCGATCAGGGGTGAGTTTCCTTCCATCTTTGGACAGAAGGTGGCCCAGGTAAGTGACCTGGGGTAGGCAGAATTGCAACTTCTTCTTGGAGACCTTGTGGCCATTTTCCGCAAGGAAGTGCAAGAGTTGAATGGTGGCGGTAACCGCTAGAGGGGTGGTGTCGGCTGCCAAAAGGATGTCGTCGACATATTGTACCAACACCACCCCGTCGGGTAACCGGACTTGGTCTAGTTGCCTTTTGAGGGCCTGGCTGTAGATGCTAGGGCTCTCCGTGTAGCCTTGAGGGGCTCGGCAAAACCTATATGAGCGGGATTTTAGGGTAAAGCCGAAGAGATATCGGCTGTCTGGGTGGATGGGGATGGAGAAGAATGCGTTCTTGAGGTCGATGACGGAAAAGGTGGTGGCAGTGGATGGAATCAAGGTCAGGATGGTGGTGATGTCTGAGACCACAGGGTATTGGGGTACCACCACTTTGTTGATCTCTCGGAGGTCGATGATGAAACGGTATGCTTTCTCATCTCCCTCTCCCTGCTTCTTGATAATGGGCAAGATAGGGCTGTTGCAAACGTTGCTAACCACTTCCTCTACCACTCCTGCGTCTATCAGTGACTGGATAATCATTACCAATGCCTTCTCGCCCTCTGGCGATATCCGATATTGTGGGAGTTTTGGGAGTGTTGCGTCTGGTCGGACAGTAATGTGCACTGGGTCAATTAACATACGCCCTACGTCCGAATCCGCTTTGGCCCACAGATACGGAGGTAGAGTGTCAAGCAGGGACGCGTCGACGTCGGTGATGGAAAACATGTGTCGGGGGGAACAATGTCTAAGCAGAACGGGGTTGTCGTAAAGAAACACTCGAACTCCATCTTGAGAACACCTAATCGTCGCTCGGAAGTGTTTCAGTAAGTCAAGTCCCATAATGGCGTCAGGGCTATTGGAGGAAAGCAAGAACGTGGTGTCGGTGGTGTTGTTTTCTACGTCAAAGAGAATCGGGGCAGACAAAGGGTTGGTGGAGGGCGTTCCATCGAAACCTGTCGATGTTATGAGTGAGCCAGACAAGGGTGCCCTTGGAATCAGTCGTTTAGATAACGCACTACGTGTTGCGCCAGTGTCTACCAGAAATGGAGACTTGGTACCCAGGACCTTAGCAGTGACATAAGGGCCCTGCTGGTCAACATAGAGCTCGACTGGATCCCTCCCTCGCCCTTGGCTGTCCTATGCAAAGGTGTGAGTGTCGTCATAGTCAGATTGTTGATATTGGTTCTGTCTGGGTCGATCGAACGTATTTGGTCTGCTTGATCTGTCATTAGTCGCGTCATTTGGGGGCCCTCGTTGTGGTCCCTTAGGTCTCGGTCCGTTTGCTACATCCCTGGGGTCTCTGTTCCTGATCATTTCCAGGAGAACTGGGCACTGGGATTTCCAATGGCCAGTCCCTTTGCAGAAAGCGCACTGGTCATCTCTAAGGTCTGTGCGTCCACTGTAGGGAGTCAGAGTGCGGTCCTGGGGAAATGCAGTCTTAGGGACGTTTGTCTGGTAGTTTCCCCGGTATTGGTCTCGTCCTATAGTCACCCCTTGCAGTTTGGCAATCATCACCCTCTCTTTTAAGTCTTTCTTCTTTTTCTCTGTCGCCCTATCGTTTTCATTTTTCTGATGCTCATAATATTGGGCCATTTGGAGAATCGCTGTAGGTTTGGAGGCTGCCCAACTACTCTCGCTGGCCTGTAGTTTCTGGGAGATGTCCAATGATAGGCCCTTAACATAATTCTGGACAAACAGATGGTGTCCGGTTGCAGTGGTCATGTCCTGGCCGCTGTAATCGGAGAACACCGTTTCAAACCGGGAGAAGTATTCCGATACATCCTCCTGGGGTTTTTGGCGACAGGCTGTTACTATCGACCAGTCCACTTTCTTTTCTGGGATTAGGGTTTTTAATTTCTCTACGATTTTATCTGGGAGGTCTAGAATGGATTTCAACGGCTTTTGTCCTGGTCCCCGTTGTTTGTCCAAGTCATCGAGTTGTGACCAGGTATGTCCGAACAGCTCAAGGTGGTCGACTTTCCGGATTTGCTTCCACACATCAGCTGGCAGACATAACCCAAAGAACAAGTCGATGTCAGCCAGGGTCATGATCGTTGAACCCAGGGCTGTACCTAATTCAGTATAGAAGGCAGTGGGGTTTTTACGTAGGTCGGGTAGAGATTTCCGGAATGTCAGTATCTCTTGCCGGTCCCATGGCTGGTAGACCCAGTTGTATACTACCCTTCCCTTTGCATCTTGGTTGTTTGCATCATCGTGAGTCCCTGTACCTCGAGGGGGAACCCAGTAAGGGGCAGCCTCACGTATCGGCATCATGGTGTTAGATTGCTCGGTTGGTGGTTCGGTCACTACGGGGGCTGCGGATTTAGCTCCTGGCTTTCGTTCAGTGAGGTGGCGGAAAACCTCAAGCGTACGCGTAAGGAGGTCCGACACATCACACTCGCCCTCATCCCCGATATCGACCTTCCGGTACAGAGTCCTTAGGCTCTTGGGACCTTTGTCTCGATATCGGTCCTCGTATGCATTCAAGACATGATAACACAGTCGTACGGTAAAATGTCGTCTGTGACTCCCTGTATACGAGCTGAACATATCTGTGATGTACTCTTCATCATCCTTCCTTTCTACCAGTGTCCTCGCTATTTTGTCGATCCCCGCTCGCTCATCCTTGTCTAGTCTGTTTGTTCTTGCAGGGCCAGCCCCTCGAGTCTCATGGTCATCTAACGTTGTTGTTGATGCGGGTTTTAATACAAGGGGTTCGGCTGGCACAGAGGCTATTGGGGCCGACGCTGTGGCGGTACCTTCGCTTGTACCTGGGGGTGGCGCGTGCTGCGCCAAGGGTTGAGAAGGGGCATATGGAGGGGGCATGTAGATGATAGGAGGACCTAACAGCAGGTCCTCATTGGCTTGTCGTTTCGAGGGTAAGTCAGGGTAGAGCATGGAGGGGGTTCTAACCGGACACTGGCTTGGCGTTTCCCTTTCTAGTTTCTGTTTAGCTTTCTCTCTTTCCTCTATCTCCTTTTTTAGTTTCTGAGCAGCTAGGTGGGCTGCTTTTTGCAGCTCTTTTTCCAACCTACTCTCAGTTTTCTTTTTACGCTGTTCAGTTTCTTTTCGCCACATGCCGAAGCTGTCAAGCATAGTAGGTGTTGTCTTGTTTTTACCCAGGGCGGTTTCTAGCGTTTTTATTTTATCATCATCGAAGGATCCTATCAGGGGCCATTGACTTTCTTGACCCTTTTTTGTATATTTATGCCATAGTTTACTATAGGCTATAGCGGTCAATCCATGCTTCATGAACATGTCCTTATTAGGGGTGCCTTCCAGCGGGGCTGGATGGTCCATCTCTAATAGGCGGTCCGGGCTAAACAGGCTACTCATCAGTGGGGAGAAGACAGACATGACGGCTCGTAACGAGGGACTAAAAAGTCAGCACTGCCTATCTTATCACTAGGTGCAAAGACTAGACAGAATATTTCTATTCTACGTTGTTTGCAGGCAGTGAATACCTCATGGATCACAATAACCAAAGACCAATAAATAACAATGGGGAGAATGAGTAGGTCCGCAAAGATCTGCGTTACCTACCTTTTTCACTATCTGCAAAAAGGGTGGTCTCTTCCCTGTTTGCAGACAGGGAATCTCCAGGAAACAATAGTTTTGCGAACAACAGTTCAGTTTCAAGCAATTATTGGGTGGGGGAGAAAAAAATAAGCACGGCTGCTACCCTACCTATCCTCCACTGCTTGCAAAGAGAGAGCCCGTTGTTTCTCCATTTGCAGACAGTGAATCCCTCATAGATCAAGATAACAAAAGACCGATAAATAACAATGGGGAGAATGAGTAGGTCCGCAAAGATCTGCGTTACCTACCCTTTTCACTATCTGCAAAAAGGGTGGTCTCTTCCCTGTTTGCAGACAGGGAATCTCCAGGAAACAATAGTTTGTGAACAACAGTTCAGTTTCAGGTGATTATTGAGTGGGGGAGAAAAATAAGCACGGTTGTCTGCCCTACCTATCCTCCACTGCTTGCAAAGAGAGAGCCTGTTGTTTCTCCGTTTGCAGACAGTGAATCTCCAAATAAACAAAAAGAGCAATACTAGTATTTAACAAACAAGCAATCAAGCAATTTTTTCGCAACTTGTCGTGGTAACACGACCTTACCCGGACCGCATGGACAGTTTCCTGACTTCCGAATCCAGCGCCCGATCGTCCTCTCTTCTTCGTTATCCTCGCGGCACTCCTGATGGTTCCCAGTCAGGACCGTAGATCACTCGAGAGAGGTCTGTTCGGAACCAGTGAAGTTCGGATGATCGGCTGTCAGACGAGGGTCTATCGGACAGACGCGTTCCCGATCGTTGCAGTCGTTCACTTTGTCGTCAGGACCTCTCCCACTGGATCCATGGGTCGCTGATGGGCCCCACGCTTGGGACGCCAATTGTGGAAAAATACAACTGGGGGGCACTACCAACCAGAATATAAGATCCTTAAGTATTTGCCCGGCGGTGTCGCCTCTTGAACCCACAAAGAAGTTAAACTATTGAAGAGGCAGGCGCTGGAGACTGGAAGACAGGAAACAAGGTTTTTATTTTCTCCGGAGGAGAACACAACGAAACGGACAGAAGGTATCGTTCTGAGGTGCTCTAACTGCATCCCCGAGGCCTGGCCTCTTATACACAGGTTTATCTCTTTATTACATGTAACACATTCTCGTTGATACTTTGATGTACGGAAAGACATCCTCAGAATCCTCCCTTCCCAGCCCGTTCCCACGCAAGGTTACAGTGGAAGTCCCCGCCCCGTTCACAACAGGTGATGATCATCGCACAGCTGGGTATTCCGCCGATTCACGGAGTGTGCGGGTTTCGATCGGATCTCGTGGGATGGGGGGCTTTGATCATCTCGGGGGTCCTTTGAGGAGGGAAGCTTTCTATTGTATGGGGAGGGGCAAGGGGTTGGTATCGGCAGAGCTAGGTGTCGGCCTGGGAACGGGGAAGACAATCGGGCACACGGGGAAAAGGGGTTTTCGTCAAAGGGCCGGAGATCATGAAAGGGAGGCAGGGAGGTGTCGCATTGGGAACAGGATGAGGGCCTGGGGGAGAGCAGCGCCGAAGAGGGGTTCATGACTCAAGGCAGGTGCAAGCAGGGGGGTTGCCAGTGAAGCTAGGAGGGAGAGAGAGGCGCGCTGGCTCTCGGCGAGAGCAGGGAAGCCATGGTGTTCAAAATGGCGGCTGTTTTACGCGCACAAAAGGTTTAAGGAGAGCAAGAGGGCGCCGATAATGTTGACGGTTTTCAGCCTAACTTTCAACACATTCCCTAATAGCGAATCGCAAATTGCGATTTGCTATTAGGGAATGCATTCCCATTCATTCCTATGGGGCTACAGGCCCATAAGAATGAATGGGAAAGCATTCGCAATTTGCAATTACGAAGCAGGTACTCGCAAATTGCAATTGCAAGGGTGAATGTGTATTTGCATGTGTATGTGCAATGTGTATGCCCCACCTGGCACTTTGAAAAATGCAATTTTGAGCATTTTTCTAAGGATTTGCAAATTACCATCAACTTGAAGTTATTGGTAATTTGCGTATCCTTAATGCAAAGTTGCATTTTTAATATGCATTGCATTTAGGGAATTGCAAATTGTGATACCCTAAATGCATTCGCAAAATAGATAATCGCAAAAATTGCAATTACCTATTTTGCGAATGCACTAGGTTTGATGCATCGGAAATGGCTTTTTACCGGTCGCAAACAAGCTGATTCGTACCGGTAAAAAGCTTGATGCATGTGCCCAAAGATGTTTTCTTCTACTAACTAAAAATAGTTTTATGCTTAGTAACAGCATGCGCCATGAAGGCTACTGCGTGGTAAAATCTGCGTGTTGGAAGTACCACGCGTTGTGAAATAATTTCCCGCAAAAATATATGCAGCAAAACAGCCCACAAAAGACATATTTGACAAATATGTAAAAAAGTGCTAAATAAAACGTTCTTCAAAATCAGCTCAGACCAAAATAAAAAATAAAAAAACACACCCTGTGCAGTTTAAGTATTCTGGCCCTTACTTTAATCTTTCACATTTTAAAAGGAAAAAAACATGCATTGAGTTCATTCTTTATATAGTAAACACAAAAAAACTAGAGGAAACTGCCGTTAATCCATGTCCTACTCTCATGCAATCATCTGCAGCAAACCTTGTATGCAACAATTACCTTCTAAACAAACTGCAAACAGGGCGCTTAAAATGTTGCTCAACGTTTTTCACCAGTGATCCCAACTAAGACCAAGAGCATTAACAATCTGTAACAGTGGTTGTGATTATATTCTTTATAAAATAAAAAAAATTAAAAATAAAAAAAAATCAGAAAACTTGTTACCGAGCTCTTCTATGCTATACCGTTAAAAAGCAAAACCACAGTAATAAAACATGCTAATGCGTATGAAACACTACATAATATGAAAAGGGGGGCATCCAGCGATGACGCGGGGGGGTGCGCGCCGCACCACCGGTTGGTTGCCGCCTGACCCCTGACCCGGAAGGCATTGCGCAGGCTTCCGGGTCGGGGGGGGGGGGGGCGGGCGGCTGGGGGGCAGGGGGAGGGGGCGTGCTGCCCCCTCCCCGCGCCCTTAGGATAAAGGAGGGGGGAGCGCTCAGGTGGCCCCTCTGAGGAAACATGCTGACAATTCTGCATACTCAATCGACCGCTACCCGCGGCCCATCACTGAGATGACCATGTGATGCAACCTCAACTGTGACAAAGCGTCACACATCAATAAGACAATCTAAACAGCGACTAAAAAATTCAAAATGATTGTGGAGTAATGAGGCTACTGCCTCGGTATCCAAAAACTCACCACTGTCAGAAGGAATCTGACAGACGAAAACAAGAAAGCAGAGGTGGCCCCTTGTCGCCTGGACGCTCCCTGACACTGGTCGTGCCCCGCGTCCGGGGCCTCCTGGTCGTGCCCCGCGCCCGTGCGTTTCCCAACTCTGACAGTACACTTCCAAGGGCTCAGATACTTCAACGTCTCCTCATTAACATCCTTTTAAAATCCACTCTCTCATATAGCGATTGTTGATAATATTACTCACTCTGGAAACTGTCCCTAGCGTTAATAATGCCAGTCCGTATTTGTGGCTCATAACATTGGCTTATAATTGTTGAAAAAACCGAATGGTCTCTGCTAGGGCGCGGTGCACCTCACAAACATCACTTTCATTCGCAGGCAGCACTGTCAGGCGGATCCAATTTCCCGATCCTCCCCCCCCCCCACCTCTCCGCTATTCGTAAATGGCGAACTTAAAACCCTGATGAAAAGATGTAATTTAACGACATTTAATCACAACTGCACATTAGCCGTGACCTGCCTGGCGCTGTGCTTTTGCATCATCGCACTTTAATCGGAACTATTCCCTGGGTTGCTACAATAGATTGAGAACAATCCGGAGGTAAATTGCAGGCTTCCACCTCGGTAGCATCTGTTAGATGTCAGTGCCGACATGCGCCTGGCAACCTTTAGGGATTCAGCCTACATAATACAAATGATTGGTAATGGACACAAATAATTTCCTGCTGGAACGGGATAGATCTTAATCTCTCTTTCTTTAAAACAGGAATGTCCAATGTAGGCCCAGGAGGGCTGTACCCATGACAAAGCAATTGGGGGATAGCAGGGAACAACTTATAACGTGAATGGATTCAAACAATAGATGCACATGTTCAGTTGAGGTGTAATTTAATCTAGGCCAAGAATCGTGTGGAATACATGTTTATGTAAAGCGTACGAAATATATGCAGGAACAACACGTTACCTTAAACGCTTTTCTCATTGTTCAGAAATCCAGGGGTATGTCTAAAACTTTGAGGACAGCAATACAGGGCTCTTCCGATACGCATGTAGGGCTTGGAAGAGACAGGGACACGTCAGGTGAATCTAGACTCACGGAAACCCACAGAGGCTCCTTCATATTCATGTCAGCCAACTAGGTGCTCAATTATAATATAGCGAAAGAATGACTGGTGATCAAAATGTAGATCAATGTCGCAATAATGTCATGTGCGCTTATGGGGGGTTCAAACGATGCAGGGTGGTGTGATTATTAAATGAATGTGCGGGACGTGGCCCTATAAATACTCATGTAGGTGCTAAGGTGCCATAGGTCATTCGACTGTTTATTACGTGGAAGAAGGACCGGCCCAAAGTTCTCTGCGATTCGTTTTATTGCATAGGGATGCAGCACTGAATTTCTGGACGGGTCTGGTTTTGATTTAATTTGGGTGGGCCCTTGGGTCAGGGGTTCCTATGATCATGTTAGAGCGGCTTTGAGGGAATATTTACCCAAAAGCCAAGGTTGTAACGTTGTACGGGGAGGGGTGAAAGGCTCGTGGGGCCATTGTTTCAGCCCGGCATGGATAGCATTGTGATAGTGCTAGGCTTAAAGATTTGCTGCTGAACTGGCAAAGAGACGGTGCCCCCTTTCAAGCCTATGTATCCTATGCCTAAATGAGAACAGCAGACACTGGGAGGGAGGTTAGGGGCATTCGACATCAGGTTATTCAACTACACTGGACTCACAACGCCCGAGTCCTTTAGCTTCCGGTCAATCATTCCTGAAAAGGAGCTGACGCATTATTACAGTCATGGCAAGCGCCTCCTGGGGGAAGTTACTCTTGGAAGGGAATTAGCGCTTGTTTTAGGGGGGGGGGGGACCTTTTTTCATACGGGAAATAGAGCGCCCTAATTATACTCTATCTACCTCCCCCAAGTATCCAGGGAGGCGCCAGTGTGTCGGTATGGATACGCCATTTGCTCTCAGTAAGGAGTTATAACGTAAACTAGGTTTCCAGTTATTATTTTCTGGAATTATGAGGGGGGTGCCAGGGCCTATAAGCCAGGTGCTGGTAGTGCGCTGGGATATGGTCAGCTCACGCGGCTGGTGGATTCCAAAAATCTGGCCCACATTTCTTTTCTTTACATGTAGGTTACCGCTGGAGCGGGCTCCAGGTTGCAGCAAGGGGTCTGTACTTACTGAGGCAGGTATGCTTGACATATTCAGCAATTTTCTTAAAGATGGGGGGGGGGGGGGGGGGGGAGGGGGGGGGAGGCCAGGCCTACGTAGAACGGCCGCTGCGAAGGTTCACCCAGGGACACTCTCACCATGATCTTCGACACACGCAGTGGCGGAGGTGCATCGGAATACGGGGCCTGTGTCCAAAACACTAGGCACAAAAAGGGTGGTACACGTAAGCTTTGTGGGGATGCCGTGTCGCACAGACGCGCGCATACACGTTTGTGTGGTCAGACTCCGGAAATGCCAACAGCTTTGGCCTGGAAAGGTATGCGCTGGAATGCAGCTTACCTTGTTAGTAACTATGAAAGCGCTATTTCACGGCATTTCACACTATGTACTGTCCTTAAGTAATGATGGACGGGTTATTGCATTCACTGTTGATTACAAGTCTATTCTTTCATGTAGCTAATACTACCAGGCCCCCTCAGGGTAGCACGAAGTTAGACGCTATGCATGTGATACAAACTGATGCTAGGTTCGACACTTGCAGTTGCAGGTTTGATGGAAATGTACCTAGTGCTGATCTTAGCTCGGCTTAGCATGTGAGTGCAACGTGTACGGGCAAGTGAAGGCAAGGTACTATAGACATGTGTGCTGCAGGTATCGCAGGGAGCCAGATAACACTAATGGTCGTGTTTGTCTTTCATTTTTCCATTTATGTATGGCCGGGTCCCTGGTGGGCATTTGGGGAGTGTCCACGCCACGACAACCGCAACGGATGGACAGCCGAAGGGCGCGGACGTTAGCTTCTCAAACCTGTCACGCGGGGGAGAAACTCGTCGCTGGGCGGCAAGGAACTTCGACAGCCCAACACAAGTGGAAAAAGGAACAGCAGTAATTGGTGTCTTGGTTTGGGGGCCGCTATTATGTGAGGCGTGCTAAACAGACTTTGCTTGCAGGTGAACATAGGCAAAGGGAGGAGCAAAAGGGGTTGTTTCTGTTTCCCTCTTTAGGAGGGGGGGGGGGCTTATGCCCAAGCCACAAGCATGACCTTTCTAGGAGTAGGAAGGGGGAGGCCAGATCGTCAGTCAACAATGCTGGCCTGTGGCGGTAAGGTCATGACCGGTGAGCAGCTATTTTAAGGTCTGAGGGGGCGGCATCATCCTTTGGAGGTGTCCGCCCAGGGGGAGGGGTCACTGGCCCCTCCCAGAACTTCAGGGGCAGGTATAACTGGTGCTGCAAAGGGGCGCGGGTAGGAGAGTCATGCTGTCCTTATGGCTGGTAGCCACCCCGCGCGTACTCATGACGTCAGCGAATGGCGCCAGTAAGGGCCCTCCTTCAGTGGGTAAATGGAGTTCACGGCGTGGACCGAGTAATTAACGGGCTCGGCTGCGCATGCGCACACACATCTTGTGGTGAGGCGCAGCTTGTAGAACCTGACACCGGGTAGGACCTCGCCATATGGCCAGTAATCTTAGTATGCAAAATTTCAGAGGAGGATGTTAGATTCGGTTAGGAAACAAGCTGTATTAGAATCTTGTTAAGGTTAGCATATCATACTTGTTGATATGATTGTATCGAGTGTCCCTGAATATTTTGCATACAACTGTACCTTTGGTTTAATAATTTTATTCTTTTGTATCTTAATAAATACGGCCGGGGGGTCCCGCGATCCCCCGCCTTCCGAAGACAATCAGGTTTCATGTCAGTGTGTCCTGGGTTGATGTGGGTCTACAGGGAGGGGGGCGGTAGCCGTTGCTGACCATGTGAAAAGGGCGGGCCCTCGGCCCCCACGCCCTCATGGCGGCACGGCGACCCCCCTCTTCCCCATGACTTCCGGTGGTGGGGGGCGTGACCTCCCGGCATCCAGCGATGACGCGGGGGGTGCGCGCCGCACCACCGGTTGGCTGCCGCCTGACCCCTGACCCGGAAGGCATTGCGCAGGCTTCCGGGTCGGGGGGGCGGGCGGCTGGGGGGCAGGGGGAGGGGGCGTGCCGCCCCCTCCCCGCGCCCCTAGGATAAAGGAGGGGGGAGCGCTCAGGTGGCCCCTTGTCGCCTGGACGCTCCCCCACACTGGTCGTGCCCCGCGTCCGGGGCCTCCTAATTTTCCCCACCCTCCATCCCTGGACCACTTCGATTTTTTGTGCATAATGGATACCTGTATTATTGTGTGTATTGACGTGTATTAATTACTTCTTTCCCGTTTAGGAAGTGGTTTTGAAACATAAATGTCGGTTGCATTAGTGTATCGTGTTTATTGTATACCTGTTTATTGTGTGTATTGACGTGTATTAATTATTTCTTTCCCATTTAGGAAACAGCGTTGAAACATAAAATGTCGGTTGCTATTTTGTTTAGGCCTTTTTTCCCTAGTAGCCTGACGATGGTACGTCATGTCGTGTTTAATTAGTTAGTGTAGTTGTCCTTTAGATCTTTTTTCCACAGGTCGTCGTATTTATTAGGGTATGGACATGCGGTAAGGTCATGACCGGTGAGCAGCTATTTTAAGGTCTGAGGGGCCGGCATCATCCTTTGGAGGTGTCCGCCCAGGGGGAGGGGTCACTGGCCCCTCCCAGACACCCGCGTAGCTAGGGGGGTGCGGGGGGGGGGCGGACCGCCCCAGGCGGCACTGTATTGGAGGCGGCAAGTGCGGCACTTGTGGCCCGTTGCAGCGGCCTTTATGATTTATTTGGGGTTGTCTGACACTTTGCCAGTCAGTGTCCCCAGCCCCCAAATAAATTATAAAGTCCGCCGCAACGGGCCACCAGTGCCGCGCCTATTGCACAGTTTGAAGTGCAAGCAAACTCACCTGCCTGCTGCTTGCAACTGCTGCCTGCAGCGCACGCACGTGACGTTGCACGCATGGTGGTGTGGAGCGCGCGCGAGGCGCAGGCCGGTCACCCCGAAGTCAGGCAGTCTCCCCTGCGGAATGTCAACCTCCAACGCACATACAACTTTACCTCCAAAATAGCTTTGTTCCAAATTAGATTTCACAGTGACCTCGTGAATCAGTAGCTGGTGACATGGAACCATTTCCTCGCCCCAGGTATGTGCGCCGCTTTTTTAATGCCAGATACGTGTTCGTTCGATAACACCATTATTTTATTTGCATGACACACCTCCGATTAAAAAATAATAGTATTCTTATATTTCGGTATAACACACCACCAAAAACAATAAATCACAAAGTGGAACTAAGTTATATAGGCGCCTTTCATGTCAGACGCGGTAGAATAACGCACTGAGCTTAGAAACTGCCATTGGTAATATGTACGAGTAATTTTACCGTGCTCCGATTTTGCTTTCCGCCTCTGTACTCCTCTTGCTAGACTCCTTAACAAATATTCAGACAAGAGTGACTCCACTCCAGTTCATGTTTTCGTGATTGCAGCAAGCAACTTCTTCCTGAGCGTTCATAGTTGCGGTTTGTCCGTGGGTTTCAGAGGTATTTGTTTTTCTTATGCGTTATCTTTGATTAAATGTATGCCACCTGTTTTTGGATTGAGTGAGGGATTTTGTTAATTTGGCGTGTTCTTTGTGTGTGGGCGGAAGGCATTGTTTTGAGTCAAGGCAGTTTCTGTTCATTCCTTGGACTTGGAACCTGGGAACATCTTCAATCTCGTGTTGAACTCGGGCCCTGGATTTACCGATCACATTCTGGGTGTTGTATTCCTGATTCACTTAGCTTGCCATTTTTATTTCTGCGAGGCCAGCAGGCAGTAGAGGAATGTTTGGGGTAATGTGGAGCAATATATGTCAGCAAAATATTTAAATACAAGTAAAATGTATCTTTCTCGTTTTATTCACTTCCAAACTAATGCTTGAAATGATGTTAACATTTAGCATGACACATATAGAAGGTAAAAATTGTATTCCTGTTCCCTTGCGTAGGTATTGAAAGGACAGACATTGAATGACCATGAAAGAGCGCTCATTCAATGAAACTTCACGGGAGTCACTCGAGCAAATGGACCATTGTGATCAATCATTCTTAGCATCAAATAAATTATGATTTTAACTGCACCAGGCATAAACCTGCAAGTGCCCTGTATAAGAAATGACCCTGATGGTCATTTCAAAGTATTGGCATTTTAATGATCATGTTTCGCAGTCAGTACGAGTGACATTATGTTTTAAAGCAAACATTTCTGTGCAGTGCCATATGTATTTTTTAGACTACCATATGTATTTTTTAGACTACTTTTACAGCCTGCTGCACAACACGCACTAGTGCAAGTACTCTTAGATAGCGCAGGGATTTTAAGGCTCACTCTCTCAAAAAGTATATATATTTGAAATAAAACTGCCTACAGCCGAGTTGTGACCCCTAGGCTATGTGTACTTTAATCAATCTTTTCTCCTGAGGCTTGCATACACCCCCATGCTTAATTGTGTCTCAATGTTAATTGCTTAGACTTGCAATGCAACGTAGCCTCAGGTTGTTAATAAATAACGGGCGGAGCCGCACACCCTGCTGTTATGAGCGAATTCATTTTTAGGTTTCGCCTGGAGCACGGAGCGTAAGCTCCGCCTCCAGGAGAAATCTCTTGATTTCAGTAAGGACTCTGGAATACGCCCCTCTGTTCCATTGGCTAGCTCCATAAATGGAGGCTAGCCATTGGAACAGAGATCTGTCCGTCAAGGCCGGACCAGATTCGGGGGCGTTCCCGAGATTTTTTCCATGGGCGTTCCCTCTGTGTAGTCATCGGGCGGTGGGCGGGGTTTCTTTTTTTTTGTCGTCCGTGTTTGCTTTTGTCATTCCGAGGCCGACCGCCGCCGGAAGAAGTCTTCCTCTGGTAAGTGCTTGCTGCGTCTCATGTCCTCTGTGCCGTTCTGCCCCCCCCCCCCCTGTCCGTGCGCCGTTTGAAGTGACTGTGGTGCCTACCGCTATCGTGGCCTGGAGAATCTGTGAGCCAGCGTGTGCCTAAAGACAAAGGTGGTTTCAACTGCGTGGTGTGGGGCGCGCCGGCTGCTCTCTCATCTGACCGAGAGCGCCGCGCTCATCTTTGCCGCCAGCCAGGGGAGTTGCCGAGGGCCGAGATCGTACTCTCCAGCCCTCGCTTCCTGTGACCGAAGAACTCCCTGCCTGGGAGCGCGCCCCTAAATCAAAGATCGTCTACTGTGTTCACTGCCGCGACCCGGGGCTTGCATTTGCCTGGGAAATCACCGCCGCAGCTCCAAAGCCATGAAGACTGCACCGAAGGGTCCGCCTGCTGATTGGCGGCTGACCCGGGAAAGCCGCGCACTGATTGGGCCTTGGCGGAGGGCTCGACGAGGAAGTCGCGTCCTGATTGGCCCAGGAAGCGCGGACGTCAGCGGAGGCTCGCCGCAGGGCCGCGCTGGGATTGGCCCAGCCCCCGAAGCAAGACTCCGCTCCTAGGAAGCCGTCGCCGGAGCTCCAAGGCATCTGCTCCTGCCCCCGGTGAGTGTAGGAGCCGACTGGAAGATCGGCCTGCTCCCGGATGAGTGAGGGAGCCTGAAGGAAGCCCCGCAAAGCCAGGACGAGACCGGGGCGACCGGAGCCTGCACCGAGCGTGGCAGTTGCCACGCTGAAGTCTACATAGGCAGCAGCCAGGCCTTCTGAGAACCATTGGGAAGTTTGACTGCGAAGTTCCACCGGAAGAAGTCCAGGTGAGTGCCCGTTCCTGCGCCCCCCCATTCCCGCTGTCCGTGTGCCGTTCCCGCCCCCGCCCCCCCCCTTCCCGTGTCAGTGTATTCACTGGCCCAACTCATTACTGGCGCTTTTTGTGAGCCCAAGACTGTGTGCTTATTCCTTGAGCTGCTGTTTACGTATTTCCTGACCTACCCAGCTTGTAACAGGGTCTCGTTGTGTGCCCTTTTCCTCAGTTTTTTGTCTCTCTCTGTCCCCGAAACGGACACCCACGTTCCTGTTGTCAGTGTGTTCTCTGTCATAGTCTAAATCTTTTCCTTATCCTGCCAGTGACCTGGTGACACTATGCAGGGTCCGTTAGGGGAGGGGGGGAAGGGGAGGCCAGTCTGGTCTTGCATCCTCCTACCAACAGCCACTCGAGTGTTGAGCACTGTTTGGATGTCTGCTTCCTTCTGTCCCGTCCCTATTTCATTATTAGTGCATTGCGTGTTATAGAGTTGGTTCTTTTCCATTCTGTTGTGGTGTGTTCCCTGGCCCACAGTTAATGCATGTCTTGCTTGGAAAGGGATATCATGTCCCCTAGTTGAAGTATTGGTGTTCTCTGCTCCATTGTCTTGTTGCTCTAGTGTTTTTGCCTCAAATCAAAATCCTCAGCTTCTATTCTTTACGTCCTCGGACAAGAAGTGCCTGCCTTTTCTTTTTCTAGCAGCAACGTGTTCACAGAGACTTTGAGCTGCTTGGTATCTCGAGAGAGAGGGAGAGCAGCCACCTCTCCCTTTTCACAGTGAAGGCCTTTCTCTTGTCAAATACTGCCATTGCGAGCACCATTTCTCTGTCATAGAATTGTATCACCACCTCTTCAGGTGTTTGCAAAATGCCAAAACCATATAATTTTCACAAGAGCAAACATGCTATTTATCTTTCAAGTAGTTCTGTAAAGTGGCACTACTCACACTACTGGACGTTCACACATGCCCACAATCCTAGTGAGCCACCAGCTTGCAATGGTCCACCTCATAAACGTGCCAGTTATCCCTGAACAACCCATAGTGCTGTGATATCAGACCGTGCCACTCCACGCACCATGCAAATGTCAAATAATAATAATAGTAAAAAAAACTCCATCCGGAGAACTGGTATCCTGTCAGTCTCATTCGCCTGTTCTCCGATTCAAAATGGCAAGTTTTTTTTTTTAGGCTGGTAAGATGCACATACCCCATCCCTGCTCCCTTCTATGCGCTTGCCCACCTCCCTTGTGGACTTGGACTCTCCTAAGAACGATCTTGCTTCGTTCTTAGATTCTGACGACACAAAGCTGCCTGGAACCACTGCCTGCGTGGAACCACTGCTGCTGTATTTTACATGTAAGTGGTGTCTCAGCCAGCATGGGTAATCAAACACTCTGCACTCTTTCTCTTATTAATCTAACTTTGACGGGTTCCAAAAATACACTGATCCATTCATCATCTTTGACAGGTGCCTGGTAAGGCCACATTTAATATAATGGCACTGAGAGCTCAACATTTCAGGCTCATTTTACTGCAGTTAAAAGGCGGGTGCTCCTTAGCAGTGTAGCTCTTGTCTTGATTTTCGGGTGAAATTTCCTTAATCGGAAATTCAGGAATGTGTTCTTTGATTTAGGAGTGGAAGGGGTTTTCTATTTTCTTCCATTCGCAGTGTTGGCAGTGTTTAACATTACTCACCTGTGATGAGCCTGGAAGAGGTAGTGACCTCACAGACGAGTGCTTTCAGGCCTGTTGTGTTTCACACACTGACTTTTAGAAAGCGAATCAAACTTTTCTTTTGATTTTTAGGTTACTCCTAATGCTGTAGTCATTGTGTCTCTACATAGGTTTGATAATGACATCCTCTCAGCCGAGTAAAAAGATACAGGAAGATATTGAGAGCAATAAATTGAAATACAATATGTACATATAGAGCTACAATTAAAAGGCGGAATCTTGATTCTTATTCAAGAACACTTTTCACTAGGTAAGACCTGGCAAAGTGTGTCCATGTAATATAGCCCTGAGTGGCGAAGGCAAATGCTGAAATGTAAAAATAACAATTTCAGCAATAACTCTAAAACCCTCAGGGCAGTCTCCTAATGGAAGGGTAACACCATAACCGGAAATTATCACACTCCATGCTTTCGGGATTTTCAGGTAAAATATTGCTGCATCAGGAGTGCCTTAAAAACCTAAGTGTGAGGGCTGTGAGGGCTGTGACAGCTGTGAGAGCTGTGAGGGCTGTGAGAGCTGTGAGAGCTGTGTGGGCTGTGTGGGCTGTGAGAGCTGTGTGGGCTGTGAGAGCTGTGTGGGCTGTGAGAGCTGTGTGGGCTGTGAGAGCTGTGTGGGCTGTGAGAGCTGTGTGGGCTGTGAGAGCTGTGTGGGCTGTGAGAGCTGTGTGGGCTGTGAGAGCTGTGTGGGCTGTGAGAGCTGTGTGGGCTGTGAGCTGTGTGGGCTGTGTGGGCTGTGAGAGTTGTGTGGGCTGTGAGAGTTTTGTGGGATGTGAGAGTTTTGTGGGCTGTGAGTTGTGTGGGCTGTGAGAGTTGTGTGGGCTGTGAGAGTTGTGTGGGCTGAGAGTTGTGGGGGCTGTGAGAGTTGTGGGGGCTGTGAGAGTTGTGGGGGCTGTGAGAGTTGAGGGGGCTGTGAGAGTTGAGGGGGCTGTGAGAGTTGAGGGGGCTGTGAGAGTTGAGGGGGCTGTGAGAGTTGAGGGGGCTGTGAGAGTTGAGGGGGCTGTGAGAGTTGAGGGGGCTGTGAGAGTTGTGGGGGCTGTGAGAGTTGTGGGGGCTGTGAGTTGTGGGGGCTGTGAGTTGTGGGGGCTGTGAGAGTTGTGGGGGCTGTGAGTTGTGTGGGCTGTGAGAGTTGTGTGGGCTGTGAGAGTTGTGTGGGCTGTGAGAGTTGTGTGGGCTGTGAGAGTTGTGTGGGCTGTGAGAGTTGTGTGGGCTGTGAGAGTTGTGTGGGCTGTGAGAGTTGTGTGGGCTGTGAGAGTTGTGTGGGCTGTGAGTTGTGTGGGCTGTGAGTTGTGTGGGCTGTGAGAGTTGTGTGGGCTGTGAGAGTTGTGTGGGCTGTGAGAGTTGTGTGGGCTGTGAGAGTTGTGTGGGCTGTGAGAGTTGTGTGGGCTGTGAGAGTTGTGTGGGCTGTGTGGGCTGTGTGGGCTGTGTGGGCTGTGTGGGCTGTGAGAGCTGTGTGGGCTGTGAGGGCTGTGTGGGCTGTGAGAGCTGTTGGCAATGTAAATAACAATGCCATTTATTTATAAGTAAAAAAAAAAAAGAAATGTCATGAGCAATGCCAATAACTCTAACTTTTCCAAAGGCGAAACCATTGCATTGTAAATGCTTGTTATCTAATTGCTCAATGTGTCTTTTTGAGATGAATTACAGTCTGCAGAGTGTGTACCCTTCCATTTCCAGTACTTTGCTGCTGTTTTGAGATTTTCTTACAGTTCTCTTTGCTCAAATGGGTGTAATTTCTGATATTTATGTTTCCGTTGTTTTTATTGCTTGATTTTCCTTGCGAAAAAAGTGTCACACTTAGCAATCTGAAACCTTGGCAGCTATGCTTCCTTTATGTCCGGCCTGCAGTTGTTACCTGTACTTCCGGTGCCAGCTGCGCCCCTCCACGTGCACAAACCATGAGTTGAACATTGCAGGCAATGCCCTGCAACTGCAGTAACGTAGACATGGCCGCCGGTTGTACAGTGGGGTGTCGGAGAACATTCCATAAAGTATAGAACCCTGCGAATGCTGGTAATTTCTACGTTTATATTTCTTTATTTGAAATTGTATACCACACGTAGAAGACGTTAAAGTACTCTACAGTTATTTTTTTAGAAAAATATGTGAGAAATGATTCCAAATAATAAACAAACATATTTACAAAGAAATGTTCAGGATGACATCAGAGCATTTTGCAATTTGTAGATACATATTCTGAGAAATGCATCCAAGTCATACAAATCTATGTTAGCAAAGATGTGTTGTCTTATAGTGAACGTTAAGTCGTCAGTTTGTTCTTCACGCTACAATATTTGATTTAAGAATTGCACTGCATATGTGGCGGTGCAGGTGCTGGAGAGAGCTGCAATTAAATGTCACAAATGTAAGTGTTAGCATGGTGGCAGTCTGTGTGTTCTCCTTTGTACTGCCGTTCACCGGTGTATTTAACTGTGTAGCCTTGGACCATGTCATGTATGTGCATGTAACTTGCATGATCGAGGTAACTATTAGCGGCGATACTACGTGTCTCTCGGTCCTTTTTCCCCGGCCCCCTCCCCAGGGGCGGCAATCTGAGGGATAGCCCCGGGCACCACAAGCTCTAGCTACGCCTCAGGGGCAGGTATAACTGGTGCTGCAAAGGGGCGCGGGTAGGAGAGTCACGCTGTCCTTATGGCTGGTAGCCACCCCGCGCGTACTCATGACGTCAGCGAATGGCGCGAGTAAGGGCCCTCCTTCAGTGGGTAAATGGAGTTCACGGCGTGGACCGAGTAATTAAGGGGCTCGGCTGCGCATGCGCACACACATCTTGTGGTGAGGCGCAGCTTGTAGGACCTGACACCGGGTAGGACCTCAAAAATCTTAGTATGCAAAATTTCAGAGGAGGATGTTAGATTCGGTTAGGAAACAAGCTGTATTAGAATCTTGTTAAGGTTAGCATATCATACTTGTTGATATGATTATATCGAGTGTCCCTGAATATTTTGCATACAACTGTACCTTTGGTTTAATAATTTTATTCTTTTGTATCTTAATAAATACGGCCGGGGGGTCCCGCGATCCCCCGCCTTCCGAAGACAATCAGGTTTCATGTCAGTGTGTCCTGGGTTGATGTGGGTCTACAGGGAGGGGGGGCGGTAGCCGTTGCTGACCATGTACCAAATACAATGTAGATCTTTAAACTCCAGAAGACAGCAGTGTATTATTCATTGCAGTTGCTCTGCAGCGCCAGGATACCCTTCGATGTTGAAAAAGCGCTAAACGAAAAACAAAAGTGAAGTACAGCTATGGAAAGCACTTCCGTGCGCGGTTGTGGTTAACACTGCTTCCGGCTCACTTAAGGGACGATAAACAGACACAGAGGCTCTTTTAAGTCCAGGTGTCAGCTGCAGCTTACTGACGTGAATAATGTAGTTCTCCTGCTGTCTCTAGATAAAACGTGTCTTCCTCAGGCAAACTAGAAATGCAAATGGACTGAGTGTATAATCTTAATGGATAAATGAATGCCCCCTGGGTATGGCTAAGTAAATATTTCAGCGGAAACAATGCTAGCAGTTGTTCGTATCTGTTTTTTCTTATTAAATTGCACGTCCTACTTTCAGAGCAGGTTTCGAAGTGAAGGCTAAAAGCCGAGTTGGCCGAGTTTAAATGGAAGCTGGGGTTTTATTGGTTCCCCCGGTCTTTTATTTTCCTCACTGTCCTGTTGACTTGGGCAGTTTATCAGTGTGATAAACACATACGCAGTCTCTAATACAGAGAGGCTCTGTATTATTCAGCTGGTAACAGGCACTATATGTCACCAAAAGCATTTAGTGTTGGGAAGAATAAATATCTACTTTTTTCGGCGTTAGTACAAAACAATGCGTTCCTAATCTGCACAAAATGTTTAATGTTTGCTACCAAACATATACACTTCTCCAGATCTAGTGATTTACTATATGTATTTGCTAAATTTATTTTGTATCCTTGTATACACATTCACAATATCTGGGCAGCCATTAACCACAAGGAAGTGATTTACAGAAGTAACCAGAAGACATGGAAGGCTGGCTTAGATAGTTTCCGGAATACTCGTATGCACGTATCACGTTTAAACAGCAAGCAACGCTTTTTGATTGGATGAACAATTATGGATTCCTTACCTTCCACACCCAGTGAGAACCTTGTCTAGAATGTTATTCCTTACCTTCCATACCCAGTGAGAACCTTTTCTAGAATTTTTCAAGTGTCTTTCAAATTTGTTTCCATTTTCTCGCTTCCATCCTTAAATATTCTTTTGCAAAGCGTGAATATATTTTTGGGTTAATTGAAAAGAACAATTATGACGGCCCAATTCGGTGCTTCCCAAACGTTTTAGAACCACAACCCACTTTTGGCATGACAAACTTTTCCACCTCGCCTAGCTCTAATCGATATGAGATGCAATTTTTAAATGTAACGAAAGTATCGTGGGGTAGTGCACTCTCATTTACAGACAGCACGTGTGCCATTAAAATCACCACTATATTTGCACAGACACCAGTGCTTTAAATGTGTGTGTGTGTGTGTGTGGGGGGGGGGGGGGGGGGGTTTATAAGAGGAGGATCTCAATAAAAAGAGTGGCGGACGGGGGGTGGAGTTTGGTGCAGGCATAAGGGTGATGCGAAGGTCAGGGCAAGGGGCGGGACTGGGGTTTTGTACTTTCTAAGCATTGTATGCCAGAAATCTGCATGCACTCTAAGAATGCCTGATGTATCTGTCCATGAGTTATTACAAGAATAACCATATAGTACTTCTAAATGAGTGCTTATTATTAATCAAAGTAACCCTTCTATAGCAATCTTAGAATAACAACGTATTGAGGAAAAAAACAGCAAGGTTCTGAACGCATGCCTTGCTGTTTGCGAGCATTTCCTTCGTGCAGGCTCATGAATCAATAATCTATAACCTAAGGATTTTAGCTGCAGGTAACACAAGGCTCTCTGCAACAAACACAATAACCAACTGAGCAACATACAGAAACAAAGCTGTGATCTGCATGTTTCATGCTGATTTTTATGGCAGGCTCATTGATCCTCTATGCGATTTTATGCTGAGTTGAACCTTTGATTAGAACGCATAAAGATCTTTTCCAGCAAGTCCATTAAGTACCAGGGTTATTAAAGTGTCATTGTACCTGGGAACCTGCTGGATACACAAAGATCTCCATAGTGGGTGATATTTTGAAATGTAGCTTGCTGTGATTATAGGAAGCTGGCTCTGTATATACTATACCAAAGTAAGGTATAGTGTGCACGGAGTCCAGGGGATCCCCAGAGGTATAGCAGAGGCTAGATCAGATAATCACTAACAGCTCTCTGTGATAGTGTGGTCGAGCAGTTAGGTTCTTCAGGAGGGCGTGTTAAGCATTTATTGTATTCACTCAATTAAGTCTGATGGCACACATTCAGAAAAAACTCCAGACCAATTAGGTATGTATAAAAAAGGTATACTTATGTTTTATTTCTAGAACCAACAAGGACTTGGAATTAGTAAGTAGAATAAACTTTCAAATGCAAAACGTTACATGGAAATGCAGTTGGAAATGGATTTGCAATTCATCATCAAAGCTTTATTTTGATATAGAAATATCTTTAAAGCATTTTACAAGTTATATATTTGCAATTGCTACAATATTGTATTTGCTTTTAAAATAGTTTATAAGGCATAGAAATTACTTGAGGGTACTTTTTGATTACTTTTCAGTTACTTTTACTATTTGGGGGAATATGCAGAGATATCACATAAGGGGACTGCCAAGTTACAGGTAAGTACGACAATTTTGGGATTAAGGCAAAGTTACTTTGTTTTCCATAGAAGTCAGTTCAACACAACATTTTTGACACAACTCATAACATTGGTTCCTAAGGGGAAAAGAAGGTTATCGGTTTGCAGGTAAGTAAACGACCTGCAAGTATGGCTTTTGGGGTTTAGGAGCAAGATTCCGCAAGGTTCAGTTAGGCACTCAAATTGCACCACCAGTGTGTAGTAACCACGCTACGCTGGTATGATGTAAACCAAGTAGGTTTATTCAGAAGTAAGTTAACAGGTGGTAAAAGTCTTGTAGATGGTAAATCACAGGTAACTCACAGCCCCACCAGGAGCAGCCTGCTAGCTGCTCAGCCTCTCCCACCAACTGTCACACTGCCTTCAGTCACCCAGGTATTCTAGTGAAGGTCCACTCACCAACATTCCATACAGAGTAGACACACACAGGCTGAGCAGCTAGAGTGAAGAAAAATAGGGAATAACACATCATGTGAGAATACTACACAGTGGTACTAGGGTGGCTGGATGCAGAGTGCAGGGGCCCAATGTTAGCCAATGGGGCTGTTGGTTGGGGGCAGCCTACAAGCAGGCCGCTCAGATCTGAGAGCAAAGCTCCAAGGGTTAGGATCAGCACTGCGGAGGCCAACAATCAGCTTAGGAGCTTCACCACCAACAGCATGGAGGCAGGCAGATGTAGAGTACCTAGAAGACGTCGGGAGCCCTGTGGTTTGCAAGGAGATAGATCTCCGGTTCAAAGAAAATGCCGCAAACTCAGACAGAGAGGCTCCCTAAAGGCGACCACCGGCAGGAGAGGTAAGTTAGGTTCCTAGGGGATGCTTGGACAATGTCGGTTGGGCCACCCAAGGCCATGGGACATCGGGTGCAGGGGTGTCTTTTGGCGTTGGACCTTCTTATCTGTTCCGTTTGGGGGGGGACCCTTCAGGTTGAGGCTGAAGGCGTCTGCTCGAAACTCTAGGTCGGTCAGGTATCACCAGATCCCAGCTCAGGATTACTGTGGAGACCTCATTGTGGTGTTGGGCCACTCGAACTCAGCCCATGGGCATTTTGTGCTGAAGGGTGCAGAACCGCAGAGTCGCCTGGATCCAGGTTCAGTGTTTGAAGTCTTTGGTTCAAGGGAGACAGTCTTTGAGATGAGATAAGGGCAGGTCCTTTGGGTTCTGGGGGACTGCTGGACACGCAGGGGTTTTGCTGTAGGAAGTTCGGAGTCGGGACAGGCCAGTAGGACTGGGGCCAAAGCAGTTGGTGTACTCTTCCTTCTGGCTCTTCGATCCTTTGTTCTTCCTCGAATCTGAGGAGGCAAGGTTCAGGGTCTCCCCTAAATACTAAATTTAGAGGCCTTTATAGGGGTGTGTAGGTCGGGACCAATAGGTCCCTTCTTTGGGGTGAGTACAACCCCTATTATGCCACCCTCTTGTGGGAGGGGGATTGAGCCTCTCTCTAATTAGCTGGGTCCCCTCATCTTCAGGATGAAGGCGACAGAGATGTGTGCTTAACCTCACCTCCACCACCTGAAAGGTGGGGTTGGCAAAGGTGGGCACACCTCTCCTCCTAACTTGGTTTTCCAGCCGATTCTCTCGCCCAAAGTGAGGGTCGGAACCAGTGGGAGCCAATTGCTGGGGGGCAGCTTTTACAGAGGCAGCAGGCCTTTGAAACTTCCCCTTCGTGGACCCAGCCCATCCTGGGGAGGAGACAGGACACCTCTGACCAGGATGGGCTTTGTTTCTGGACCCAGAGAGCGAAGGCCCTCTACCCAGGGGTCCAGAAACCTGTTTGGTGCTGGCAAATGGCAGGCAGCCATTCAGGAACCACACCAGGGCTGGTCGTTTTTCAGGGGGCATCTCTAAGATGCTCTTGCCTGGTTCTTAAACAAATTCATAAGAATTTCACAAAATCACTAAACATCACAAAAGTTTATCTGGAAAAGATAGAGACTGACAGTTAACACAGTCTCTCCATGCTAAAAAAAAAAGTCTAAATACATTTGCCCCCTTTCACATACCACACACTTAAACATCAATGTCATACTCCGAATCACATTCAGTATCACACAACCACACACATTTCATATTTCATTCTAACAGGCAAACCCAGTTCTGCAAACTCACACACTGGTGGCTTTTACTTTCAATCTCTTACCTAGTGGGGTAGTAGAAGGCAAGTGTTAGCACCCTGTGGCAGCGACGGAGAGTCTCCTCAGGATTTGCTACACTAAATATGTCCCATTTGTGACAAGATGTGATTTTATGTAATTAACATGTGAAGATAACTTTTATGGTTTTATATTTCTGAAACCGAATAAAGTTGAATTGAATTGGTGTGGTGTAGAGGGCAGGGATTTTCTTTCCTGCAAATGACTTCAAGTTAAATTGCTGATGGGTGAAGATTTGCAGGCATTTGTAACGACAGGCATGCTAAACAGGCTGCCCTGCCCTCAACAATGTGTCCCACACCCCTGCTCATTAGGTTGGACAGTCAGCTTTCTACCCTCACTGTGTAAGATAAAGCTTACGCCCTGCAGCCACGCCTCTCCTCTTATATCTTCCACAGCAGCACACGTGGGTAGCTGATTCCTAGAGACAAGAGCTGCTGTTCTGGCGCTTTTGTTCCAGCTCAGCCCAGAACCCCACCATTGGAGACATGTCTAAACCGATACAGGACATGCAGATGATGCTGCTGAGGCAGAAACTCGTGAGCAACGCTAATTGTGTCAAAGTCAGGCCCCCTATGAGTACCGGTATGCTCCTTCTGTAAGGAAAAGTTCCAGTACATCAGGGAAGAAAATAAAAAGAAAGTGCGGGTACTCAGTACCGTGAGCAGCCGCGGCCTGTGCAGGTAAGAGTGGTGGGGGGGAACGGGGGTATTTTGACAGACGAGGGAGAATTAATTATTTAATTTTCCCTCATCATTGTCCGTCGAAATCCCCCCCACCCAGGCCCAGACTAGCCGTTGCGGGCACCGGGCAATCCCCGGCGGGCCGCAAGGGTGGGGGCCGGTTTTAGGCCCCTGGGGGCCATTTTTGTTACAGGGCCGTTTTTGCAGCAAATTGGCCCTGTAACAAAATCGGCCGAAAACCGGCCCCGGCAAAGAGCTCGGCGGCACTTCCAAACCCCCCCCCACTCGGCGGGGGGGTGAGCACTTTGCCAGGGCCGGTTTTGGTTCCCAGTCCAGCCCTGCCCCCACCCCCTTTTACCTGTATGGGATGCAGCTGCTGGCGAGTACTAGCCCATTAAACGCAGTGACAGACAAAGAAATGATAATGTTTGGAAACTGAGTTTCAGAAATTTTTTAGCATTTATGTACCACCCACTACAGTGTCTTCATTTAATCCTATTAAAGTCTTTGTTTCCATCACGCTTCAGAATTACAAAAAATGTGCTTCATTTTTGGCTCAGAAAGGCTGAATGTTCACTTACAGGTATTTATTGTTTCTTGTGCCTTATAAAGCATGGCATTCTAAAGCCTTTACTTAACAACCTGCACCCCAGCAAGATTGTCACATATTTCACATTACTATTCCTTTCTCCGACTGCAAAGTGAGAGGAGTTTGTAAAAACCAATCCTCATAGGTGTGTAAAAATAAAAACATAAAGCAGAAATGTGTCAAAGCAATAGCCGGACATTGATCTATGTCAATGAAGCACAGGAAATGGAAAGAGATAAATACAGAATTTAAAGGAATCTTTATTTATTACTTGGACTTTCACAACCCACCACAAATCGGTTAAGACCCATAGTTGGGGAAACCACCGATCTATTTGATAACCGAATTGTAGCAATGTTTCTAACATGTTATTGTGACATTCTGTTATTAATTTTAATAGCTCCATGATTTAAAAACATTAACCACTGTATATTGTAGAATTTACCAGCGGGTTTATGTGCAATCTGAACAGTATGGTGATAATGAGATACCAGCACCATAAGCAAGTAGCAATTCAGGGTGTGATGCAAGGCCAACAAAGTGGGAACATTGAAACCAAAGGGAAAAGTGACAGACTATGTACTGTCGATCTAAGTGCACAGTACCAGAACTAGCTAGAAAGGCTTGAAACAGCACTACACCATGTGCAAAGGCTAAAGGAGGGAAGAGTGTGCCAGACATCTTTAGAGCACCTGTAGATTTCAGAGAGTTGTGTATGTTTATTCTGAGTTCTGTGACATCTAGGCAGTATCATTGTGAAAGTTTAGAATTGCCAAGGCTGTGTTTGGGCAACCCTAGTTTTTGGGATGTAAAGACATGTCTAACATCAAATGCCTACTTTTTGATCTTTAAGGGCAAATAGTCCAATACAATACATTACAATACTTACCCTTCTATTGGGGTACGCATATACTACAGTATGTTTAACAAGTATTTATAACTTTATTTAGGAGTCTAGTCTTCTTTAAAAGGCACACCAAGAAACAAACACTTGTCTTTAATGGATTCTATTTCTGTGCTTCCATTTTTTTACCCATCTTCTCGTGGCTGTACTCAGAAGGTAGAATTACTGAATCTCGAAGACGCAGTAGTGACCGCAGTGATGGGTCCTGAATTTGTTGTTGGGGTAAGTAAACGGGGAATCTAGGTCTAAATATTTTTAGCTCTCGAGGCTGCCCCGCTGTTGCCTCAAGCTACTGAGGATCTTCACAAAAATGTCCCTTGGCCATGGGTCAGTTGTTTCGGCAGGATATTTTCAGTTCAAACCAGCACACTGTGGGCAAACGTTACCCGAAAATTCACACTCATGAAATCGCAAGAAATTTCACAAAATTCACGATAATGCAAAAGTGCACATTTCACAAGATTGTGCCCTGTAATTAAAAAGTTGCGAAGCCTAAAATTTTTAAGAATAGACTTGTTTTCTGCTGATGTAAATGTTTCTAATTTGCACTACTATAAGTTATGGGATACTGCAAAAACCCATTCGAGGAGCAAGGACATCAAAAAAAGTTTACAGAGGAAACAAACAATCTCAGTTCTAGGCTCAACAGTCCTGAGGGAAGTTAAGAGTATTGTAGCAGGAAGAACTGCTGCTACGACTAAAGATCATGAAATAATATTGTAAAAGGTACAGTTTAATTACAGGTAGGTCAATATAATTAATCACATATCTTATACGAAAATAACCAAATATTAATGTAAAGTAAAATATAAAAAAATATTGCCAATTTACATTTGACCAAATGTCTGCCGTACGCAAGATACAAATGTACGGGTAGTCTGCGCAGCACGTGATTAAAGGGTTAATCCATATGTGGAAATCACAAAAGGTACACCTTCGATGCAGTGGAAGTTAACTTCTCAGTCAGCAAAGCTTAATTTGTGGAGGTGGTTGACAGCAGCACTGATTGAGGAATGGGACTTACAATTCAGATCTTGACACTCAAAAAGAGGGAGACAGCGAGAAAGATTGAAAAACAGTGATAAAGGGAGAAAGTAGAGGTGAAAAAGAACCTGCATAGGACAGATAAAGAGACAGGAAGTGTAGGGTGGTGGAAGGACGAGCAGGAGTTCGAATCACGCCTTGGCATTCAGTAAATCCACCTTTGATAGAGCTTAGGAGGGTTCTCAAAAAAACCTTGGGCCCTAGCATTTTGTTTTCTCCAAAATAAGCATTGTGCACCACATTGTATATTCTAAAAAGGAAAGAAGGCTGTGGCCATTTGAGCACATGTGTTTTTGGATCCATTCAAAATGACAAAACAACTTTCAAATGACAACGTTTACAGAAGGACCTTTGCAATGACATGGACACGCACACAAAAAAATCCACAGAAAGACAGTATGTTTGACATGTTCATGGAAAGATCCACACACAGGTGTTAGATTTGTATATACATACACAGACATAACTAGTTCTGCTTTCAAAGAAAGTGTACACAATTAAAACAATTCAAGCTATAATTGTAAGCAAAAAACGAATCGGAACAAACTTCACAAACCAGATCGGTTACCCAACAAGACATGCAACAAAGATTTCCAGACGACAGGACTTTCCTGCTATCACAAGATTACTTAACATTACATACAATTTAATATCTTTAACAAATGTAAGTGCTTTTTGATGAAGGTTGTATCCATTCTTTTCTCATTTACTAGATACTGAGACTCACACAGAAATGTTGAATGTCCTTTAATTTTGAAACGCAGGAGAGGCAGGTTTGCTGGTATGGATTACATTTTACAATGTATGAGGAACCCAGTGAGTACTTGAAAACAGACTGACCTTCATGATGCACTGACACATCCTCCTAATACAAAAAATGACAATCACAGATGGACTGTAAATGGATGGGCATAAGAGTGTGCAAATATGTTATTGAAAATAGGTGGGTGCGGGTGTGTGCATGTTTGTATACTTATAAATTGGTGGGTATGAGCATGTGTGGGTATGCATGTGCGTGCCATTGTGTTGTATAAAAAAAAAACCTAATGTTCCACAACTTAAAAAGATAGCCAGCCACCACATAATCGAGTCAGTTATAGGGGTTGTACAAAGAGGGCAATTAACCAACAAGTTACTTACTTTCGGTAATGCCTTGTCTGGTAGACACTCCATCTAGTAGCAGATTCCATACCACAGAATATTCCCCAGGCGTCAGACTGGATCCAGATAATTTAGTGAGTAGTACTCCTGTGTGCTGCTAGGTGACGTTGTTAGTCTACGTGTGGCGTCATCTGCGCAAGAAGTGACGTGCATGGTGCCTATATAGGTGCCACCTCAGCGCACGAACATCAGTTTCTTTGCAAGACTTTCCAATCCAGAAGGACAGAGCCACGAAGAACACGGATTGCTGGAGTGACAAAGTGGGGGTGGGGACGAGTGGGAGTGTGTGTGTGTGGTTGTGTGTGGGGTTCTGTGTGTGTGTGTGTGGTTGTGTGTGCCCTCAAGCCCTCAGGGGGTTGCTTCTTGGCCAATGCGCAACACATTTTAATGCAGAGGACAACCGATTGCAAGATTGTCCTTTTCGCAACTGCCTTCCCATTCTTTGCTCCCACATAGCCCACGTAGAGTTGATAGCCCACCAGGAATTCTTTTGTGCAGTCAAGGAATGCTCTTTTGGGTCCAGATGGTGGAATCTTTCCTCCTTTATGGACGGGTGAGGTGGAGCAAAGAAGGTAGGCAGGCTGATGTTCTAGCCCACATGGAAGGGAGATCCTCACTAAGGGGCAGCCTGGCTGGAGAACCGATGGTCATGCTCAGCAGCTCGGGATACCAGACTCTCCGTGCCCAATTCTGAGCAATATGAATGTTTTGGATCTGGTTGTTTCTAATCTTAAAAACTCTGGGAAGGAGTGGTATTGGCGGAAAGGTGTACAGGAGGCCAGAGATACACTTGAGATGAACATTTTTTCCATGTGAGTCGCCTTGGAAACACCAGCAACTACGATCGTCCAATCAAGCCCTCACCACGATTCCACGCATCCGAAGAGCCACCATGGGAGGAAGATCCTTCTCCTACTTAGCGGCCAAAACCTGGAACTCTCTCCCCTCCCACCTCCGCCTTACACAGAACCACCTCTTCTTCAGAAAACAACTCAAAACTTGGCTATTTGATAAGTAACGAACACCCCCCCCCCTTCTCAAGCACCTTGAGACCCTCTGGGTGAGTAGTGCGCTATACAAATTTTTGACTGGACTTGACTTGACAGCACGCAAAACTGCTCACAATACACGTTCTTGGCAGTGGCAAATAAGTCTAACCAAGGCTCTCCCCACTTCACCACCTCCGAATGGAGATGCCATTTGTGATCCGCTAGGCATCACTCGCTGAGTTTGTCTACTCAGTCATTCAGAGAGCCCATCAGGTTTTGAACCACCTGGAGAAACACCCTGATGTTCTAGCCATGTTCAGAGACAGGTGGCCTCTTGACAAAGGGTCCATGACCCCAACCGCCCTGTTTGTTGCAGTACCACACGGAGGCGGTGTCTGAACACCTGCACCAGTTTTCTCTTGATTGACGAAAGAAAAGCAATGAATTCCAATTTAACCACGCGTAGCTCCAATAGGTTGACGTGGAGCGGGTACCACATCAGAGACCCTAGTCCTCTGATCCCCACCTTTCCCAGATGTCCGGCCCAGCCCAGGAGTGTCACATCTGTCACTATAGTTAGCTTTAGTTGGGGAACGGAGAGGGCTTTTCCACTGACCCAATCACGTTCTTTAGCCTCCACTGCAGTTCTTTTGCAGTACCCTTAATGATCTGGACCATGTTCGAGAGATTCCCATAATGCTGCGCCCTCTACCTCAGGACCCACTGCATATCCTGCATAGGCCAGCAGGAAGTGCTACACGTAGGATGCAGGAGGCAATGAGGTCCAACAATCCCAGGGTGGTTCTCATCGAAATCCAGGGTAGAGGCGAAAACATCGGTATCACAGCCTGACTAACTTGGACTCACCATTCGGGAGGATACACCCAAAACTTAACTGTGTCTAGAACAGCTCTGATGAAAGGGAGCGTCGGAGCGCGTTTTAGGTGAGACTTCGACACGTTGATAGTGAACCCCAGCGAGTGCAGAAGTTTCTCCATAGACAACTGCGTGGGGCTAGCCCGCCTTCAACAGCAAATCATCAAGGTAGAGAAAGACTGGAACCCCTGACCTCCACAGATGGGCTGCAACCACTGCCATCACTTTCATGAACACCTGAAGGGCGCTGGTAAGGCCAAAAGGGAGCACGGCTAACTGAAGGTGCTCTTTGCCTACTGTAAACAGCAGGTAAGGTCTGTGGGCGGGCAGGCAGGATGGGAATGTGGAAATATGTGTCTTGCAAGTCCACCGCCACCATCCAATCTCCATGGTCCAGTGCAGACAGAAATCAGGCGAGAGTGAGCATTTTGAACTTCTTTATCAAGAATAGATTGAGAAGGAGCAGCTCTAGGATAGGACAAAGTCCTTCGACCTTCTTTGGACCAGAAAGCAGCGTGAATAACAAAAAGGCTCTAATTCTGATGAAGGCACCCTCTCTAGGCCTTCCTTTGTCAGGAGAGTCTGCACTTCTTGACAGAGCAAGGAGAGATGGTCCTCCGTCAGCTGTTCGTAAATGGGTGGTGGGGTAGTCACAAAGGGGAGGGACTAGCCCTTTTGGATGATCTGGAGGACCCAGTAGCCTGATGTCACGGACCCCCAGTGGGACAGGCCATGGAATATCCTGCTTCCCACTGGGTGCCCTTGATGGTCGGATGGCAAACTATATCGGCTTGGAGCAGCAGCTGCTGGTGTGGGGGGAATAGTCTGGACTGACTCAACTGCGGGCCGCCTGTCCCACTTTGTCTATGGGACCCACGCACTCAGCCACAAATAGGCTGGAAAGACTGCTAGCTGTGATGGCTGGGAGGGTATGGGCGCGGCTGGAGGCCCCTTCCTTGGCTGTGGGAGGCGGATTAGGGTTGGCGAGGTGCCACAGACAAGCCCAAGGACCTGGTCAAAGCTCTGCTGTCCTTAAAGAGCTCCAGCGCTGCATCCACCTTTCCTCTATAGAGGCAAGAGCCATCAAAGGGCATGTCTATGAGGGAAGCCTGGACATCCCCTGAAAAACCCATCGTTCTCAGCCAGGCATGGTGCCATAAGGCCGCTGATTATGAAATCGCTCTGCCCAGCGACTCGGTTGTATCGAGCCCACACCATATGGTGAGCTTTGATGCATCACGCCCATCCGAAATAGCCTGGGTGAGTATGGCGTGGGCCTCCTCCAAGACCGTAGGCAGCATTTGCTCAACAGAGTCTCATATTGTATGGGCACATTCTCTTACCAAAGTTATCCATCCTCTTGGATTCCCTATCCGGTGAAGTGGTAGGGAACACCTGCCGTTAAATCGGGACGTGGAGGCTTGGATTCCACCCCCCGCCCCCGTTTTCAGGGGTGGGGTGCTGGGTAAGGAAACTGGGGTCCCCAGGAGTGGAGCGATAGCCAATCACCCTATAGATAGGAGCCCCTGTGGAGGGCTTGGACCAGGTCCAAGAGAACGTCTGTAAGGGCTGCTTTGAAGGGGAGTAAGAGTTTAGAAGGGGTGACTCCAGGCTGAAGCACCTCTTTCGAAACATTTGACTGCCACTGTAGGCAACTGAAGATCCAAGACCTCAGCAGCCCTATTCACCACCATTGCAAAAGAGGCTCGCTCTCCTCCGTAGCCACGGCAGGAGGAGAGACTAGGCCATAAATGGGTGAGGTGTCTAATCTACTGGCCTCTGCCAGTTCCTCATACCAGTAGTCTTGTTCCGGTTCTTCTTTTGGATGCTAGTAACTATACAGTCCATAAACCCCTCCCATTCGTCTCCCTCTCCGGGACTGTCAAAAAACATTGTCTCTGCTCCAGGAAGCATGGACCTGGTCAGTGCCGGGTTTCTGCGCCAGACAACACCCATCCAGCTCCGTGTCAGAGTTGGGAATAACGATAGAGGCAGCGCCGCCTAGGGGCGTCGGCAGAGCCGGTGGCATGGCACTGGAGCAGGGGCTTAGGAAGGCCTCAGTCTTGCTTGTGGCTCTGCTCAGGATCCAACAATAAATCCATTGGGACCCACTGCCGAGAGTGAACCTGCCTGCGTTGTTTCGGTAGGGGCCCCTACCTCGCTCATGGGGCCTGAAGGCGCTCCAGAGGGACGGACCGCCCAAATATGAGTTGCATGGACTCATAAAACTCATCTGAGTGGCGGTCACTCCTGCTCTGGGAAAATTGGGGGAGCGTGGAGTGGACCCAGGTTAAGCTTCTGCCGAGTGCCTGGAGAACAGATGCTCCTGCATTTTGTCGGAAGACTTTGAAGGATGTGGTGAAATCCACTTTGACCTCTTGTGCTTGTGGGACTGACCCTACGACTTGGAATGCTAACATCTGGGGGCAAGGAGCTTAAGGGAGCGCTCCCACAGCGTCTTGGGGTGCATGGAGCAGCATTCCTCACAGGTCCTGGAGTAATGGCCCCGCTCCAAGCACCACAAACACAGGAAGTGGGAGTCTGGCACTGACATTTGCCTAGGACAGGCCCATATGGTTTGAAACCAGCCGGTTTCTTGGGTGACATGACCTCACACCAGAGAAAATTCTCAGAAAAAGGTAGACAAAACGTAGAAAAATACAGTCAAAAAGTGACTGGGGGAAGCTCAGACCGGATCAGCGCTATCGGTCACTTAAAGGTAAGAACTGACATAATTGTGCAAAGGTGGTGCCTATATAGATACCAAGCATACCACTTCCGGCACAGATGATGCAGACTAAGAACGGAACACCACCACCTGCCAACGTGCAGGGGTACTGCTCGAAAATCTTTCAGATCCAGTCAGACGCTTGGGTATATTCTGAGGTAAGGAATCTGCAGCTAGAAGTCTTTATCAGATTGTCCCTGTAGGACCGAATGAACGAAATGCCCATCACGCCGGACTCGACTGTCTGGGCAGTAGTACTTCATAAACATGTGTAGGGAATGCCCATTTGCTGCCTGACAGTTCTCCAAAACAGAACTCTGTGAGCTAATGCAATAGTTGCAGCCTTGGCTCCGGCGGAATTAGCTCGCAAGCCTTCAGGGGGTTACCTGTTTGCCAATGCGGCATAGATCTTGATGCAGAGCACTATCCATCATCTTGAAATGGTCTTGGGGCACAGACTTTCCTCTCTTTGCTATGATGTACCCCATGAAGAGTCGATTGCCCACCCAGAATTCTTTTGTCAAGTTAGGTGTGACTGAGGCATATTGATAGTGAACCCCAGTGAATACAGAAGGTTCGCCATAGTCTGGGAGTGTGAGACTACTGCTTGCAGCAAGCTTGCCTTCAATAGCCAATCATCAAGGTAGGAGGAGACTGGAACCTCTGCCTGTGGTAGATGAGCTGCAACAACTGCTATCACTTTCGTGAACACCAGAGAGAAGCCGGAGAGCATAGCAAATTGGAAGCTCTCTTGGCCACCCATGAACCACAGGTAACGCTTGTGGGCAAGGCAGCACTGGGATGTGAAAATATGAGTCCTGCAAGTCCAACAATACATCCAGTCTCCTGGGTCCAGGGCAGATAGGACTTTTTCAGAAATGGATTGAGATGGCGCAGGTCTAGAAGGGACAAAGGCCTCCGTCCTTCTTGGGGATCGGTAATAGCAATCAAGATCTCCTTCTGTCACAGCACCTTCACCGTAGCACTGTTGGCCCAGAGAGCTAAAGATTCCTGACAGAGCGAGGAGAGGTTGTCACATGTCAGCTTGTAAGTAGGTGGCATGGGTGGGGGGTTGTCACAAACGGGAGAGAGCAGCTCCTTTGGACGAGCTGCAAAATCCAACAGTCAGATGTTATGGCCACCAGTGGTGCAGGTGATGGTGTGTCCTGCTTCCCACTGGATATCCTTGATGGTCGATGGGTAAGCTAAAGAGGTTTGGAGTCTGCGGCTGATGGGTTGGGGGTGAGAGGGGCTGGCTCAACTTCAGGCTGCCTGTTCCATGTTGTCTGTGAGAATCGCGTCCATGGCCCAAAAAGATTGTGTGATTTGTTGTAGACTGTGTTGGCTGGGTATGAAAAGAAGCGGTTGAAAACCTCTCCCATGGCCACGAAGGCAGACTGAGGTTGGCGAAGGGCAATCGAAGGCTGAAGGAGCTGGCCGTAACCGTGCTGTCCTTAAAGCACTTCAGCACTGAGTCCACCATTGTGAGAAGTTTGCCTGATATATGATGTTTCCAATTCTGGAACCACCTTGTATCAGTCCAAACTATCCCTTATGGTGTCTGGTTGTAAGTCAACCTTGTAGACAAGCTATCTTAATGGTAGCATAGACTAAGCAGCCTTAAAGGCTCAACTCAAGAGGTCGTGTTAAGCGAGCTGTTTTACCAATCACAGTCCTGTAATATCAAATGAAAGGACACCACACAAGTATATATTATAAAAATATATGTGTTTATTCTTAAAATAATCCCCAGTACTCTTTATGAACAAAGGGGCACAAGCGTTAAATCAAAAGCACAGTTGCACAATTATGGATGAGGGCGGGGGCCACTAAGACCATATACTAAGAAAGTGGTATAAGAGATGCCAATCGAACAGTGGTTAGGCCTAGGGCCTAGGGAATCGCTGGGAGCAGTCGGGACAAGCAATGCTGAAGTCGGGGAAAAGCCCGCGGGATTCGGGTGCAGTGCTTAAAGCACACGCATGCACCAATGTAAGTCAATGGTGCGTAAAAGTTACACAAACAGAGTTTGAGGATACTTCCGCTGAACCTAGAAGGACAAAACTTTAGACACAGACCCTAGAGGTGTGTACCAGTGTGGGAACACCGGCGTTGCAATGTTACCTCACCCACAGGAAGCAGGTGCATAGGGTCGAAGTGGCGTCGGGTTTCATCACGCAGGTTCTTGGTGCTTGAAGCTGAAGATGCTGCAGGCGATGGGAAGGAGAAGTGTCCGGTGCGATCCAAGGGTGGATCCGGACAGAAAAGTACCTGAAAGCAGTGGGGACAGAGTCTGGGTCACTCAGCAGTCACCAGGGCGGAACCAGGACGGAACCAGGCAATGTCGGGCGCAATCAGGTCGTTGTCGAGGAGCTTCTCTCCGCTGCCATGTGGGCTCTGGGGCATCTGCGACGTCCAGGAGCGGGTCACGAGCTGTCCCACGTAGGCTCTCACCGTCGGCGCTGTCGGCTTCAAGATTGGAGCAAACAACACTTGGCAAAAGCAATCCATGCGGAACTGGAAGATTGCTTCTCACTCGGGCCAGGAGGGTCAGAGTGGGGGCTCCTTTTCAGGGGAGCTGGTGTAAATCTGGAGCAACCAGAATCACAAGTCGTATTTAGGTTTTCGCCGGCACAGGGGCCACAAGCCAGCTGGCAAGTGACTGGGCCAACGCGTTGAGCCAAAGAAAGCAGAAGGGCCCCACGCAGCACTCGTCGAGTGTAGAGGGGTGAGCTTCGGTGCAAGAGTGGCTCAGGCTTCGGGCTTCTCAAACCCCGGTGTACAGCTTCAAGGGTCACTCGTGGGCTGCACGGTCAGCGTCTCGTGGTCTTTTCAAGATTGCGTGCCCCACGCTTACGGTCGCCTCCACGGATCTCAGCTCTGCAGGGACTGTGGATCGGGCTGTAAGAAGGCAGGCAAGCTTGATCTCGTCGATCTCTGTCGCTCGAGTTCCGGCGGGAACTGCAACAAAGCAGACGTCGAGGTGCTGGATGGTGCCTGTTTGCACAGGGTGGTCACTCCTTGACCACAAGGGAGATTCTTCAGTCTTCTACGTTGAGTAGGATGTCGAATGGGTCCAGAGTTTCGTTTCTTATGTTTCATCAGGATAATCTGAAGTGCATTGGCACTGCTCCCCTGCTTATACCAATCTAGGGGGCTGGATTACCTGCTAGGTCCCCTCCTATGGGTCGGACCCAGGAAGGGGGTGGGTACACCCCTTTCCTTTGATCCAGGCCGCGCTGGGACGGGGGCTGGTGTGCCCCAAAACCGGGTTGGCCGGATTATGCAAGGGGCAGCCTTGTGCGCCCCAAGCAGTGTCTGGTTTCTTTCAAACCTCCCTGCTACAATCCACTATCTCCTGTCTGGGGGGGTGGTGTGACACCTCCCTGCGACAGGAAACCCTTTGTCCAGGCCCCCTTGGCTGAGTTTCGGTCAGCTGCAGGGGGTCAGACCCGTGTCTGTGGCAGAAGCATCCATTTTGTGGATCTGAGGCGCTTTTAAAAATCAACCGCATTTCAGTAAAGTAACATGTCTTCTCCCTCTAGAGGGGTGGAATGCTATCCCCGTCGCCAGGACTGGCGAGGGGATAGTATTCCAAATCGTATGACACCTTACACGACATGTTTTGATAAAGCCAAACCAAAGTTGCTATATAACCGCGAGGATTATAATGCACTTAATAGTATATGGTATGGCATTATCCCGGAACAGCTTAGGGAGTTGGTCCCGACAGCTGCAGACAGGCTCAGCTCATGCTAGAGCTCCATCTCACATTAAACCACGCACTCTGCCTCCAGGATTGATAAGGCCTTCCATAGGAGTGGCTCACAGGTTTATATGTGTCCAGATATAGGTTTAGATATAGGTTTACTATATCTAAGCAAGAGGTGATTACACCATCTTGCCCCAGCTGAGTGATCAGCCAGTTGTGTCAATTTAAGAACCAGCCAGGGGTGGCAAAATATATGCTGCAGCCCCTGGTAGGCCTTGGTGGCACCTATGCCCTGAGCACCTATAGTGCATAGTACAGGGGCTGACAAGGAGTCCATTTCCAATTGTGGTATGTACCTAGGGTACATGGAATCCATTTTACAGAGAGAGAGCAGATAGCCTGGGGCCCTGATTAGCAGGGAACCAGGCCAACTAAGTCGAAAACCAGCTAAACACAAGGCAAAAAATCTGGGGTAACCATAGTCAGGTAGCCACCTTCCTACAACCATCAAAGGGCATGACCATGCGGGAAGCCTGGACATCCCCGAAAAGCCAGTGGTTCTCAACCAGGCATGGCGCCTTAGGGCCACTGATGGTGAAATTGGTAGGCTCAGTGAGTTGATCATGTCCAGCCCACATCTGATGACGAACTTGACTGTAACCCTACCATCAGCAACTCCATGAGTGAGTATGGCTAGGGCCTCCTCCTCGACCATAGGCAGCAGTTACGTAACCGAGCCCCAGATGGTATGGGAGTATCAGCCTAAGAGGCAGGCTGTGTTCACTGATCACAGTGCCAGGCTGACAGAAGAGAACATCCTCCTCACACAGGTATCCGGGCTTTTGGATTCCTCGTCTGGTGGAGTGGTAGGGAAGTGTATAATCAAAGGGAGGAGGCAGAGTAAGGATCCTTTCAGTCTCCGTAGTATAATCTCTTAACCGCATGCGTGCGGTCGATATTCTGCTCCTGCGCTGACTTTTTCAAAAGCGCACTTTACATGACGAGCTGGGCTCGTCATGAGCGTGCGAGGAGGCTACCCCATGACGAGCCCAGCTCGTCATGAGCGTCGAAGGGGTTAATCAAGGGGGGGGGGGGGAAAGGATCACTGGTCCTGCTTAAACCGTGGTTTGCAGGTCGAAGGTTGGTATCTCCCAAATTATGGCCCTCATACACGTGTATGTTGGAAACTTCTCTGAGCGGTATATACTGTGTCCCCGCTTTTCTTTACACGTGCGTGCGTAATCATTGGGTCATTTTTTGTTTGTGCACCCTCCACCAGGAGGTCTTACCTTAGGTTTAAGGCAGTAGTGATCGTGAAAATAGTGGGGGGTAGGTAGTGGTTTTAAAAAGTCCGGACAGCCAGATAAAGAAATTTAATAATTCTGGATTCGGACTATTATTAAAAAATCGGTTGTGCACCTTCTGAATATAGTTAGGAATTCGAGTGCACTTCTTTTAACAAATTTAAAATGAGGTCAACATGTTTCAGCCTTAGGTAGTCATAAGATCAGTAGGCTTTCGTCAGGACCAACAGGGGTGAATAGTGGAAAAAAGTGCGAAGAATAAAGGTATATTGACCCCGGAATCATTGGTGACGGGTGACGAAAGGCAGAGTCAGCACAAGCTGCGAAGGACAGAGCAGAAGGGACTAAGTGAGACCTCTCTCGCCCAGCCTAACTCCCCGAAGAGGCAATTTCCTACTTTTAATAAGGTACAATGAAGCCTTAAATCACAGGAAGATTCAGGTCAATATACCTTTATTCTTCGCACTTTTTTCCACTATTCACCCCTGTTGGTCCTGACGAAAGCCTACTGATCTTATGACTACCTAAGGCTGAAACATGTTGGCCTCATTTTAAATTTGTTAAAAGAAGTGCACTCGAATTCCTAACTATATTCAGAAGGTGCACAACCGATTTTTTAATAATAGTCCGAATCCAGAATTATTAAATTTCTTTATCTGGCTGTCCGGACTTTTTAAAACCACTACCTACCCCCCACTATTTTCACGATCACTACTGCCTTAAACCTAAGGTAAGACCTCCTGGTGGAGGGTGCACAAACAAAAAATGACCCAATGATTACGCATGCACGTGTAAAGAAAAGCGGGGACACAGTATATACCGCTCAGAGAAGTTTCCAACATTCACGTGTATGAGGGCCATAATTTGGGAGATACCAACCTTCGACCTGCAAACCACGGTTTAAGCAGGACCAGTGATCCTTTCCCCCCCCCCTTGATTAGGAGTGGTAGGGAATGCAAAGGGGTTGCCTTTAGAGGTGGACGCTTGAACCACCAACCTTTCAGAGAGGGGTTCTGATTGAGGAAAATGGGTTCCCCCTGGGGCTAAGTGATGGCGGCAGTCAATTATCCTATGCACAGGAGCTCCTGTTCAGGGTTTGGACCAGGCCCAGAGGAGGACGTTGGTAAGGGCTTCATTACATGAGAGTAGTGGTTCGGGGCAACTGCCAGCTGAAGCACCTCCATCAAGACGTTTGTTTTGACTGCCACTGAGGGCAGCATAAGGCCTAGGACCTGAGCCACCCTCCGCACCACCACTGCGAAAGAGTCACCCTCCGCTCTAGCCATGGTAGAGGGAGAGATCAAGCCAGTGTCTGGGGCAGTGTCCAGTCCACTGGCATCCGCCATATTCTCACGCCAGTTGTCCTCAAGATCTTCTAAAGACTAGTATCAATAAGGGTCTGCAGACCCCTCCCTTCCACTCAATCCAGGCTGATCATAAGAAATAGACACTGGCTCCGATTTGGGCAGTATGCCCATCCAGATCCCTATCGGAGTTGAGAATGATGATGGGTGATGCCACCCATGGGCATCAGTGGGCTGGATCAGGTTGCGGTCGCTCGACCTGCACTGCTCCAGATCAGTCAATAAATTCCTGGGGCTTGACTGGCACCCAGGGTGAACCTACCGGCGGAAGACCAGTAGGGGGCTCTCCTGGACCAGAAGACACTCCAGAGGGACTGGGCCTCCCAAACATAAGGTGCATTACCTCATAAAATTTCTTTAGTTGAGCAGGGGTCACTACAACTCCTGGAAATTCAGGGAGGTGCAGAGACAATCCAGACTCCACCACAGTTAGGTCTTGAGAAGTGTGGCTCAATGGTTAGAGCGGCAGACCTTGATGCAGAGCTCTGGCCCGGGACCAGGGTTTGATTCTCGCCTTGGCAGGTCTCGGGCTCAAATTCCTCTGACTGGATATTCTCGCCTCAGTGCCTATTCTAATCATGGGTTCCACGCTGCAACTCTGGGCAATAGCTTGCTTAATCTCCACAATGGCCCCAACAGCGAGAGGATGCCTGGTTTCACCATGGGGGTGCCCAGGAGTGGACACTTCACAAGGAAAACCAGGAAGGGTTCCTTAGAGGTATGAGTACAAGCACCGGGAGACACGGTCCGGGTAGCTGCGCGCTATACAAGTACAAAAACATAAACATTTACATTTACATTTTGAGTGTCGACAAGCCAGAGACCCGCTCAAAGACTTGCACAGTGAAGGCTTCTTTTTTTTTTTTGTGGGACTTACCCAACGAATTGAAGGGGGACGACGATTGCCAGGTACAACTCCGCAAACAGTCTCAAGACCTTCCTTACGACCAAGACCTGGAGTGTCGCAGAGACAATAGACATCGGGCGAAGAGGAGCTTGAGGGTGCACCCCCTCACCGCCTCAGGATGCATGGCGCAGCAGTCTTTGCATGTCTTAATGTCATGGTCACACTCAATACACCAGAGACAAACCAAATGCAGGTCTATCATCAACATCTATCGATAACAGGCGCACATGGCTTTAAACCTGCCTTTCTGGTGGGCTTCCTTCACACCAGGAGTGTGTCAAATTTTTTTTCGGCAAAGTCGAAAAAATGTCAGTCAAAAAAGACTGCTTATAGTTCTTCTCTAGATCTGCACTGACTGGAATGGAAAGAAAACCATGGACATCAGCGTGCTGAGGTGGCACCTATACACGCATATCACACGTCAGTTCCAGCTCAGATTACTCCATGCAGAGCAAAACACCATCATCTACCAGTGCGCAGAAGTACTTCTCACTAAAAAGATCCAGATCCAGTCTGATGCCTGGGGAATAATCCAAGATAAGGAATCTGCGGCTAGTAGTCTCTATTGGATATTCACACATTGAATTAAATAGTGAGATTAGTTGGTTTTCTAATCCGAACACAATAGATGATCTTTCAAAATGGCTTTAAATTCACTTAGGGAGAGGCAGGCTCTTTTGACAGGAAACAGGGAGTTCCAGCACAGGAGATTAAGAATTAGTATAGCTTGGAATCTAGATGCTGCACAAGGAGTTTTAGGAATACCTAGAGTTCATCTTGGCAGATTCAAGTTTGAGGGTTGTTCAGGTCAGCTACATAACCAGGGGAAATGCCAAAGACTGCTTTGAATACCAATATTAGTGGATTGTGAAATGCCCAGTTATTGGCAGACAACCATTCTGCTTCATGTCAAATGGAAATGGCTGGTAGGTGCTTGCATATGTTCAAAAGGGTTCAAGTAGAAAGCTAATAACTTTGTCAAGAGGGCAGGCGGCGTGTTAAGGGAGGTCCAGAAGCAGGATGTTATAGTAATTTCACTTACAAAGCATAAATGAATTAGTTCATGCTTTGGAAAAGAACAATGTGTTTTCCATATGTTAATAAAACAATATCTAGCAGAACAAGCATTGGCATAGCTAATAGGTCTTGCCTTTGGGACTTTATAAGTGTTTAGCCATGCAACAGTTGATGTTGTTGCACCAAGGATATTGTGCTGGATAACTAAACACTTATAAGGTCCCAAAGGCGAGACCTATTAGCTATGCCAATGCTTGTTTAATCTTACTTTGCCATGCAGTAATATCACACATGGGCTTATATTGGAGTGGAAGTGCACCAACACATTACCATTTGGAACTAACTGTCAAAGGAAGGGATCATAAGTTCCTCGCACCCAAATGGTAAGGCCCCCAAAGGTCTCCCTTTGCCTTTGAATAGGGCGCCTGTGCTAAAATGTATAAACCCACAAGTGGCGATCTTCACTCTCACATTTGATTATCATTATTCGAAGCAGCTCGCAGTGGAAGAGGAGAATGCCGTTAAAACACGAGGATGGCGTGAGGGGACTGGGAAAATAACACTAAGTAATTGCTTCTAGCATTACAAAATACAGGCTTGACGCAGAAAGAAGTTTGTTTTTATTAATAATATGTCTTATTTATTGATCGATTATGACATTGCTTAGCGGCAGACACACAGCCCCCTCGGAGCCCCCAACCCTATCGGCCGCCCGATGCCCCTTCCCGGATGTGAGAAGTTGGCCTGATATATAATGTTCACTATTCTAGTGAGCACTCTGTATCAGTCCAAACAACCCTTATTGATGATTGGTTGTAAGTCAACCTTATAGACCAGCTATCCTAGTAGCATGGATACGAGCAGTCTAAGGCTAAGACTCTAGAGGGAGTGTTAAGCCAGCTGTTTTACCATCACATTACCCCTTGAACACCAAGTGAAAGGACACCACACAAGTTGTTATCAAAAATAAAGTGTATTTATTTATAACAAGACTACCCTGGCTCTTTATGAGACAGGGAGCTAAGCACACAACAAAACTCTTAAAGAATTACTGAAAGTCGCACAATTTACACAAATGCCAGAGGGGCACGAAAAACCATATACACAAGAAGTGGAATGCGAAGTTACTAGCAGGTAAGTAATACTTTTCTAGACTGTAGAAACGCTAGGCCTACAATGCTGAACCCTTAGATTAGAAGCAGGAGGCCTAGGGACGGCGTGTGCAGAGTGGGAACTCTCACGCGTAATGCGGGAACAAGTCTATGGATACTAGCACTTTGCAAAGTTACTGTTCTCGGGCGAACCCGACTAGGTGGGTCGAAAACAAGGGTGGATCCGAACACTTAGGGTGTTGGACTATGCTGGAGCACCGGAGTACTCAGTTTACCTAGCCCAGGGGCTGCGGCTGCATAGGGTTCAAGTTGCATCGGAAACCCTCGTTGAAGATCCAGGAGCCTGAAGAAAGAAGTTGCTGGCAGGCGGCCAGTGAAGGAGTTCGTGGTGATCCAAGCCTGGATCAGGGAAGAAGAAACCTGTAAGCAGAGGGGACCAAGTTCTGAATCACTAGCCAGTGATTTGAGTGGGCACCAAGATGGCACCGGACGAAGTCACCTCAGCCAGGTGAGTGGGCGCTGCTGGGCTCTGCAGTCTCTCGGACCAGGAGGCGTTGTCGGGGACCAGGATGGAGGTGCGAGCTGTCCCACGAAGGTACTTGCTGTCGACGTCGCTGGACCCAGGATTGGGCAACAAGTCTTGGCAAATGCAAGGCCCACGCGGTGGACCTAAAATGGCGTCTTGAGTGGACCAGGAGGGTCCAGGGTGCTCCTCTGTTGGAGGGGAGCAAGGGCCAGTCTGGATCAACCAGACCAGCGGTGTTTGTCGTCGAAGTTCGTCGTCAGAGGGCCACTAGCCAACGGGCAAGTGACCTGGACAACGTGGTGAGCAGCAAAAAGCAGAAGGGCCCCACGCAGATCTCGTGGATGCAGGGGGGCTGAACTTCGGTGCTGGAGCTGCTCAGGGTCGGGGCTTCTCTTACCCCAAAGCACTCAGTCGAGGGTCACTCGGTGGTCGTGCTGGACAAGCGTCGTGCAGTTCTGAAGATGGCCGGTCCCTCGAGGTCTCGTCGCACCCACGGATCACAGCTGGGCTGATGATGTAGGTTGAGGTCAGAGGTGCCAGGGAAGCCGGTTCTCGTCGTGCTGGAGCAGTCTTGATCCGGAGGAGAGACTGGCAACAAACCGCGATACTTGGTTGGTGCCTGCTGCTGCAGGGTGACTACTCCTTAGTCACAAGGGAGAAATCTTGAGAAGAGTCTTGAGTTCCTTTCGTGGAAAGTAGTTTCAGGATTCAAAGATGATCTGATTTGGAAGGGGGCCAGTTCCTACCTTTATCCTGCAAAAAGGGGCTGGCACGCGACTAAGTCCTGCCCTATGGGTGGGACTAGGAGGGGGGTGGTTACACCCCTCTCCTTTGGCAGGCTTTCCCCAGATCAGGGGCTGGAGTGCCCCTGGAACTGGTTCCAGCCGGCCTATGCACAGTGAGCACCGGGGTGCCACTTGCAGTAACCTTCCTCTAAAGCCCTGCCTACCTAGGATACACAAAATCCTGTCTGGGACGGTGCTGGCACCGCCCCTGGCAGGAAACCCTTTGTCCTTGCCTCCTGGGCTGGGAGGACTCCCAGCAGCAGGAGGGCAGACTTGTGTCTCGGTGGCAGCATCCATTTTGTGGAGCTAAGGCTCTGTCTAACTTTAACCGGGGTTACAGGTTACATACATGTCGTGTCCCTCTAGAAGGGTGGAATGCTAACCCCGTCGCCAGAATTGGAGAGGGGTTAGTATTCCAATTCGTAGGACACCTTACTCGACATATTTTGATAAAGCGATACCAGAGTTGGCACATAACCGCGAGGATTATAATATGGTATGCGATATCATGGAAACGGCTAAGGGATAGATCCCGAAAGCCGCAGACAGGCTCAGCTCATGCCAGAGCACCATCTCACACGATTCCAAGCACTCTGCCTTCAGGATTGTCAAGGCCTGCCATAGGAGTTACTGATAGGAGATCTGTGTGCCCATTTAGGTTTAGATATAGGAATACTATATCTACAGCAGAGGGTGAGTACACCACTCTGCCCCAGCTGTCATGCAGCCAGTTGTGTCAGATTTGGATGGCCAGCCAGGGGTGGCATAATACATGCTGCAGCCCCTGGTAGGCCCTGGGTACACCTCTGCCCTGGGTACCTAAGGTACACTGTACAGGGACTGACAAGGTGACTCAGTATCCAATTAGATATGTACCTAGGGTACATGGAATCCATTTTACAGAGAGAGCAGTAGGCCTGGGGTCCTGAATAGCAGCGCCCCAGGTCAACTAAGTCAGAAAACCAGCAAAACACCAGGCAAAAAGTTGGGGGCAACCATAGTCAGGGATCTACCTTCCTACACCGGAGACACGCCGAGGTGAGCCCACCCGGAGCCAAAGCAAGGCAGGCCCAGCCGTGTCCGAAGATGGCCACCTCACTACCCCAGATAGCGGATGCGCTAGCGGGGCGGGGCTGACCGAGGTTACCGCGGGCAAATGGTTCGAGCGTGCCTTTTCAATATTAGTTTAGCTACCGAATTATAATAACATTTGGAAGCTGTACACAAAGCAGCACAGCTAGCAAGAAACATTAGGCCAAAAAAAACTCTGAAAAAAGGGAAATCTGACTAATTTATGTGACTTGCGGTCTCAGCGGACTGAGGTGGTTATTAACTCAGCTGCAATAACAGCTGTTCCAAATCAACACGACGTTAACCCTAAATGAACCGATCAAGCCCTCGCCTTCCTCCTGTCTGCTTTGAAGGGCTCCGCAGATGTGGAACCTCAGGAGCCTCTTTCCCGCCTCGAAGGCAGAGCTAGAGGCGCGCGCCGCCCAGGGCCTATTCACTACCCGGCACTAAACGCAGGCATGAATACCACCCGCACAACGTGACAACAATGCACCCTATAATAAAACAAACTCAGGAGAGCGGTAATAACTATTTTGCAAAATGGCATGAGGGAGGAATCTTGGAATTTGAGGCTGGGTAGTGAGTGATAAGAACCAGATTTCTGGATGCATATGGAGTGGGTTGCACATGGCTGAAGCTGCACTTCAATGCAAAACTTCCCAAGGTTGGGGGCTAAATCAATGGCTAATGAGACCTACAGACAATACGCAACACGCGCAATATACTGACAGCACCTTCAAACATCACAAAGAGGTGACTCACCCTCATGCAACTTCTACTTTTGCAATCTCCCGGTCTCATCATCACACACAGCGTTTCCCTAGCGGGAGCGAGCAGGGGCACCATCTGTTTGCAAGATAATTACAAACATGTCGGCAAAGCTTGCTCCCGGAAGGGAAACGCCAAACATACACGCGTTGCAATAGAAAGCAATACAAAACGTGCACGTTTTTGGCCAAAATGCTGATCGATTCCTAAAGGTCCCCTCCTATACAGCGCTTGCAACGCTGCGAAGGCGAGACCTAAAAAGCGGCAGTGATCACTGCACACAGAGGATTCAAGAAAACTAAGAAATCTAGTTGAGGAAGGCAAAGTCAAAGAGAAGTAGATTGATCTGGGTGTAGAGATGTGACTGGGTGAATCAAGGAAGTAAAATATCTGTTTTTGAAGAATAGGATAAGAGTCTGCAGGTCCATCCAATCTTAAATGCCGTAAAACAATCATATACACAACATCACATGTGTATTTGTAAAGCGCACGTTCACCACTACGGGTATCTTGGCGCTGAATAACAGATGTTTGTTGTTACCCAACTCAATGGTACTAATTTTATCGACCTCTGATGGATGAAAGGCTGAGTGGATCCGCCGGGATTTGAACCTGTGACCATGAGGTCAAACACAGGTCCCTGCAGTAGACTCATTAGTCCACTGAACCACCAGACCCGGCTTCTGGGGGAGGGCAGGTAAGGTGGGAAAGGAGAGGAGGTTTGTCTAAAACCCACAATAAGAAATTATGGTACAAATGGAGATGGTGAAGAGAAGAGGAGGGGCCCAGAGACAAAGCCATGGATGACTAACTGGTCTGCAGGATACAGCAAAATACCAAACAGAAAAATAACAATCCGGGAAGTCTGAGAATCACTGTAGGGCAAATACAAATTCTTTGGGCAGGGAGAAAAGTAACGTGGCAATAAAGTGTATCAAATGCTGTGGACAGACCAAGCAGGAGGAGCACAGATGAGAGATGGTTGTGGTGAGCAACATAAATAAAGTTGTCTAAGAGAAAGAGTGATGCTTCCATGGAAGCCTCACTGAAAAGAAGATTAGTGGAGAGCTGAAAAGTAAAAGTTTTGAAAAAAAGACCTTTCATGATCCTGGGGAAGAAAGGAACCTTGGGCACTGTTTTAAAAGTAGTACCACTTTAGATCTAAAACACCGCGGGTGGGTTACTGAAAGGAAGCAGTTAAATAGAGCCGTAAACCAGAGACATACCTTTGGTGACAGCCAGATGCACAATATATGGTCCGATGATAAACCATTTACCAGATCTGAAGGTCAACGTGCTACACTTCTGGCTTTTTTTTGTAAAACGTGTTTTTATTCAAAGGTTTTCAGAAAGGGGAGAGGGGAGGAAAAGAAAGGGGGACAAGAAAGGGTAAAGAAATAGGCGACAAATCCGCCACAAATCCCGCACAGGGGAATCCGTAAAGTTTATTGGGGAAGAAAGCAATGAGCAACTAAGGAGGTTGGAAGGTCCAACAGCTAGCCCAACTGCAAGTCCAGAGACCATTCGATAGTTCGCAGGGTACGCCCAAAAGTAATCCATGGTCCGTAGAAGCGGGGCGCAGAGCGAATCAAAAGCTCGGAATCCCCCAGGGCTGAGCATTGTCGCAACAAGTAACACCAAACAGACCCCAACTGTTACCCACCCCACCCCCCCACCCTCCCCCCGTGGTGACGACGCCACATTCACACATCTCAGCAAACCGGGCAGTCGTGCAGTCAGATCAAACTTGAAACAGGTGTAAGGCACGTAGTGTGGGTGGGCACACCGCAGAGGGCAGCCCAGATGACAAGAAACGGACAAGAGGCCCCCAGCGGAATAAGAAGTTTTTAAAATCACCCAGGAAGATGTCCGCCATTCTCTCCATGCTCAATAGCTCCCACAGTCTTGCGTGCCACAATGATATAGCCGGGGCATGTGATTTCTTCCATGCCGCCGCCAGCGTAAGCTTAGCCGCTCCCAAGCATAGCCATAGAATGCGCTTGTCCGCCTTAGTTTGATGTTCCAGCAGTGGGTCTCGGAGACCCAGTAACACATGGGCCACCGAGTCCGAGATCGGATACCCCAGTATCTCCTTGATGTGGGCGAGGATCTCCGTCCAGAAAGGCCGAATGATCGGGCAGTCCCACCAAATGTGGTGGAAATCTCCCAGTAGACCGCACCCTCTCCAGCATCTATCCGACGTAGCAGGGAATATACGATGAAGCTTGACTGGATATAAATACCAGTCATACATAGTCTTTAAATGGGCTTCCCTAAGGCGCACGGAGTGGTTGTGCGTGGCTATATCCCTCTAGAGGTACTTCCATTCTGTATCAGTGATGTCACGATCCAAAAGCACCTCCCACTGTCCCATGTACCGAGGCCGCGGGGAGACCGTGGTAGTCAGAAGCAGGCCGTATAGGAAGGAGATCGTCCCCCGCATCGTAGACGTACGTAGTAAAAAGGACTCGAAAGTGGAAGGCGGACGCGTAGCGGCCTCGCCGACTCCTGGCGATGTCGCCCAATGGAGAAGCTGGGCGTGGTGGTAACGCTCAGCGACCGGGAGTCCTTAGTCGCGCATGCAATTGTGAAAGGTGAGGGGGGCCCTCCCGTGAAACAAATGCGTAAGGGCCCTACATCCCCCCTCTCGCCACTGCCGAAAGGGTCCCTCCTGCGAGGCCGGTGGAAAGGCAGGGTTAAAGTGAATGGGGGTGAAGGGAGACGGAAATGTGGTCCAGCGGTCGTCGCCAGCGACCGAGTCCCACACCTTCAGAACCGTGCTAGTGGGAGTGCTAATGTAAGCATTCCGCGGGCGGTCCCTTTTGGGCTTCCAGATTAAGTCCCAGATGGACCTCCCCGCCACGGCCCTGTCCATATGCAGCCAGTGTTTCTCTGAGAGCTGCTGGGACCATTCCACTATCACCCGCAACTGAGCGGCCTTATAGTATAGGAGCAGGTCAGGGAGCCCCACGCCTCCCTCCCCCCTCGGCCGGCGCAGCGTCGTAAAGTGAATACGAGCCCGACCCCCCTGCCAGACAAATTTCAGTATCAGCGTCCTCAGTTTGCGAAAGAAGGCCAGATCAATAGGTATAGGGAGGGCCTGAAAAAGATATAAAAATTTAGGTAGGAGAACCATTTTGACCGCATGGATCCTGCCGAGCCATGAAAGGAATTTTGGCTTCCAGCGATCCAGGTCACCTCGTATCGAAGCCAGCAGGGGGGGGAAGTTGGCCTCAAATAGGGATCCCACCGTAGGTGTGAGGCGTACTCCCAGATATATCAGGGAAGTGGAAGCCCATGGCAGGGGCGTCAGTAAACGCACCTGGCCGACCTCCGCAGCGGACAGGGTCAGGTTCAGGATGTGTGACTTGTTAAGGTTGACTCTGAAGCCCGCCACCTCTTCAAACCGGGAGAGCTCCTCTTGAACAGCCGGTAGAGACTGGAGTGGATCCCCAAGGGACAGCAGGACGTCGTCCGCAAAAAGAGAAATTTTGTGCTGTTCCCCAGTGAAAGGGAGTCCCGTGATGCGGTCATTCTCTCGTATTGCCAGGGCCAGGGGTTCAATACTTAAGGCAAAGAGGAGGGGGGAAAGGGGACATCCCTGTCTCGTACCTCTGGAATGAGGAAAGCTGGCGGAGCGATGACCGTTAACCAGTACTCTCGAGGTAGGGCGATTATAGTTCGCACGAATCATCGTGAGGAAGTGGTGTGAAAAGCCAAAGGCGGATAGTGTGCGGAACATAAACCCCCAGTCCACCCGGTCGAAAGCTTTTTCGGCATCTAGACCCACCAGTACGGCTGGAATGCGGAATCTGGAGGCCTTCTCCACCAAGTGCAGCACCCTCCGCAAGTTGTCATGGGTTTGCCGACCCTTAATAAAACCTGACTGGTCCGGGTGAATAATGGCCGGCATCAGGTCTTGCAACCGGCGGGCGATGATAGAGGAGTACAATTTAGCGTCCACATTCAACAGGGCTATGGGGCGGTATGAGGCGCAGCTGGAGGGATCCTTCCCCTGTTTGGGGATCACGGTGATCATAGCCTCCGCCATAGTGCCAGAGGTCTCCCCCGTGGCCGCCATTTCGTTAAAGAGCGAGACCAGGTAGTCAACCAGCTCAGAGGCAAACGACTGGTAGAAGTAGGCGGTGTAGCCATCCGGCCCGGGAGCCTTATTAGTCTTCAAAGCCTTGATAGCCTCAAGGACCTCCTCCCTAGTGAAGCTAGCCGTCAGTTGTTCGTTGCTACTAACAGAAACCTGCGGTCAGGAGAGGCCCGATAAAAAGGCGTCTTGCGCACTAGGGTCAAGCGAGTCACCAGCATATAGTGCCGCATAGAATCGGCCAAAGATATCCGCCTTATCACCATCCCGGTGACGCACCGAGCCTCCCAGGTCCTGAATCCCCCCTACATATTCCTTCTCCCTCTTCTCTCGAAGTTGGCGTGCCAGGTGTCGGCCTACTTTGTTCCCTTGAGCGTACGAACCTCGACGTAGTCGTAGGAGAGTGAGCTCAGATCGATTGTTATAATGCGCCTTCAGCTTCCCCCTGACAGCCGAAAGCGGGCGAAGCGTCGCGCGGGAAGGGTTCAGTTTGTGAGCCCGTTCCAGACCCTCGAGTTCCGCCTCCAGCCTCTCCTGCTCAACCCTCCGCAGGCGATTAAGGGCCGCATTAAGACCTATGCAGGTGCCCTTCAGGGAGGCCTTACAAGCGTCCCAAGTGTTGAACACAGAGGTGTCCGAGCTCGGGTTAAGCGCCAAGAACTCCCGAATGGCCTTCCTGAGTTCCCTACAGGAGGCGTCGTCCCGCACAAGCGCCGCTGGGAAGTACCACTTCCGATATCCATCCCCCCTCGGTGACCATTGCAGCAGAAGTACCAACAGGCTGTGATCCGAGACAGAGAGCGGGAAGATTCTTGAATCGCGGACATCTCCCCTGAGGGCCTGGCTCAAAAACACATAATCTATGCGGGAATAAGTATGGTGTACGTGGGAGAAAAAGGTATAATCCCTAGTTTGTGTGTGAACAGCGCGCCAGGCATCTATAAGTCCCAGCTCCCCCACCTTGTCTTTAGTCGCGGTGGAAAAAGTACCAGAGTCCGTCCTCTGGGCCCGGGAACAGTCTAGGGCGAGGTCCCACACCATATTGAAGTCCCCCATGGCAACCAGATGGCCTTCAACAAAGCTCCCCAACCTATCTAATAAGCCCTGGACATAATTATTTTGCTGGGCATTGGGCACATAGACAACCACAAATGTACACAGTCGGCCACAAAGCATCCCCTTGACCATCAACCACCTGCCTTCTTTGTCACCACACACTCCCATAGGCTGAAATTGAACGGAAGCCCGAAACAGCAGAGCCACCCCCCTGTGCTTAGTAGAGGCAGAGGACCTATAGATGAGAGGATATTGTTTATGACGGAGCCGAAGCTCATCCTTACGGGCCAGGTGGGTCTCCTGGAGGCCCACGACATCTAAGTGATGGTCCAGCAAATATTTCCACATTTTCTGGCGTTTCTGCGGGGAGTTAAGACCTTTTACGTTCCAGGTGCCTATACTAAGAGGCATAAGGATATGTCAGGCCCCCCCGCTCCGCCGCCGCTAGATCCATAATTCCCCGCATTCCCCAGGTCGCGCACCTCACACATTCTCTCACGACAGGCGTTCCACCCAGCTCACCCCGGGACAAGTCTTCCCCACACTGCCACCCTCCCCAGCTCCAAAAGACCAGCGGCCAAGTCCTCCAGAGACAGAGGCTAAGAGGTCTCCCTGAAGTACAATACGGATGGACACCCGCCGTCCAGAACCTGCAAAACACATCCCGCAACCCATCCTTCCGGACAGTAAGCAGCCAACCGTCGCCACCACCAACAACCCCTCACAAACCCCCACCCCAGTCATACCACCCCTCCATCCCCCCTCCCTCCCCACCCCTCCCCAACCCCCCAACTCCCCAAAACCCCAGGTCAAAAACAAACAGAGTCCTGAAAGAAACATACCCTGACGTAATCCCCCCTGGGGGCGTGGGCGGGGATCAGACATCGGATCTCGCAAGGCCAAAGGGCGGGGTGTCTTCTCGAAAAGTACATACATAACCCCGGTACCTGAATGTGCGTGCCCCTCCGGCACCAAGGTGAGCTGCCCGAAGATCAGGCTGCCCCAGAACTCTGCTGCGACGGCGCCAACGTGGCAGAGGCCACTGACGCTACTGCACTCCCACGCTCCTGCAGGCTAGTCGTGTGGTCAGGCCTCCTGCGGTTCGCCTCTGGTCCCACTCTGTGCCAAGACGAGGAGCGGTGTCGTCTCCGTGGCGAAGTACTGCGATGTTACGGCGCCGGAGTCTCCTCCTCGATCCCCAGGAGTTCCTTCGCTTCCCGGAGGGATCGAATCTGTGCCAGTCTATTCTGCCAACGGAAGATTATGCGGAAGGGGTGGCCCCACGAGTAGGAGATGTTATGCTCTCTCAGATAGGTAGTGACCGGACGAAACTCGCGCCTCTTCTGGAGCGTCGACGCGGCCAAGTCCTGATTAAGCGGAGGACGATGGTCCCGGAATTGCAGGGAGGGGACGTCCCGCGCCTTTCTAAGGATTCGTTCCTTGAGTTGGAAATCGTGTACACATACTAGTATGTCAGGGGAGGGCCCCCATTCCGCCTGGGCAGCCCCCACTCTATGGACTCTATCCATTCTGATGTCCTGCAAGTCTTCCTCGTCCAAAATCTGAAGAAAGAGCGCCTGCACATATCCTCTGAGATCTCCAGCTTCGCCATCCCAAGGGACCGCTCGAGTGCGGATGTTATTCCGGCGGGAACGATTCTCCAGATCCTCAGCGTGGGCCTGCAAATCAATGTTCTGCTCCATAAGCCGGAGTACGTCCTGTTGCAGCAGGTGGACATCATTGGCCATGGTCTTCCAGGGTGGCCCCTCTTTCCCCCAGACCGTCGACATCCCTCCGCACCTCGCGGAGATCCGAGGCTAGCTGGGTCCGAAGCTCGGAGATATCATCTTTGATGGAGGCAAAGAGTTCCTTCATGAAAGCCTTAGTAGCCGGGGCCTCATCGTCAGACCTCCCCGGGGACGCGCTAGGGCCGGGGGAGGCCGGGGGCTGGGAGCCCTTAGCTGAGCCATCCTTGCCAGGCTTCCCCTTTCGCAGGGAGGTGGCCATCACTGTCGCAGTCAGGCCGAAAGAGCGGTGCGTAGGGGAGCAGAGTTCACCAGAGCTTGCCGCAAGAACCAGGCGGAGACACCGCCCAACGATCTCCAGCCGCCCCTCGGCGCCCCAATGTCAAAGAGGAATCAGGCGCCCCCAATCTGTAGTCCTCGACGTCCCAGCACACAGGAGTCGTACCCCTGGAAGGCAGGCGCGTGGCGGTGTGTTGATAGCAGTTCTGCCAGGGGCCGCAGTGCCAGCCAGGCCCCCTAGGTGTATGAGCCGATCGGGGCGCCCCCCCACGTGACGCAGATCCGCCACTAGGCCCGGTCGAGGGGAAGCCACAACCCCCCTTCAGGAGTCCCGGCCACCAGGGAGATCCGCAAAGGGCCCCAAAGCCGCACCAGCCTGACACTGCGGTTCTGCACCAGAGCCCCGGTCGATCTGCGCACCGGCAGCCTTCCCCGTGTCTGTCCTGTAGCAGGGCTCACCGCTGATGGGCCGAGTGCTCGCAGCGCCCTGTGCCACCTCCCAGTCACCAGCAGCCGGACCAAGCAGATGGGGCCCACTCTGGTTCAAGCAGGGGCCTCGGAGCGCACCCTCCCGCAACTGCCTCTGCTCACCACTGCAGGTGCCTATCTTCTCCCCTCGGGTCGTCTCAATGTCCAGGCTTTCACTCGGAGGGTCGGCTCCCAGAGCAGCGTAGACCGCCTCGCGGACCAGGCCTCAGACCCCGATCTCAATTAGGCCGCCGTCCGCGCCGTCCGCGGGTGATAAGCTCCGCCCCCTCCCGGGGTGCAAGGTCACGGCACCAACCGGGTCTGTCCTCGCCGCCGCTCAGCCCCTGTAGTGCCCCGCAGCAACGATCAGGCGCCTCCACTGTTCACCGGTCAGCAACAGAGCTCCTCGCAGCTCCGTCCGGCGCTTCAGCGCTCAGCGCCGCCGGGCCTCGAGGACCGCTGCCAGCTCCGCTCCCACGACCTCGGGCACCAGGAGCGTCGAGGGTTACACCGCAGCCGGCCCCCGCTCACAGAAGGCTCCGGTGCGACTCACAGCCCGGAGGAGTCCCTGGGGTCAACGCTGGACAAGGCTATGCAAGGCCCGGCGCCGGAGGGGACAAGAAGCACGTCCTACTCCGTCGCCATCTTGGCCACGCCCCCCACTTCTGGCTTTTTGACACGTGCAAAACACCATCTTAATCTTCATCTTAAACCACTATGACATACAATTTGTGCACCTATTTACATCTCCTCATCACAGGAAGCGCCGGGTAGAAAACAATGGTGTTCAAAAGCTGTTTGGAGACTGAAATATTCATTAGGAACTAAAAATAAATTAACAGTCAAAAAAGCTTGCATGGCTTTTGTATGCGATATATATATTTTTTCACTCTGCTTCGCTAACACAATGTAAGAGCAGCGAGGCATGCCTTCCTTCACATACACGCATTCAATTTCACCACTGCCCCAAATCATTTTACCAACTACACAGGCTTCTAATTTAAATTAGTCTCAACATGGCACCAGACTACTGTTTGTCCGTGTCGTCATCTGGATGGTCAGGCTTTTGGCATGGTTAAGCCTGGTTCTTCCTCCCTGTCAAGCTGTCTGCGGGGATCTCATGACCCACCATGTACTCGGGTACATGGGAAACCGGTAAATCGCAGTTTGTGCATTCTGATCACATAATACATAAGCACAAGGAGAAGGCATTCTCCAGTCTTAGACTCCTTTCTCTTTGGAGCAAGGCACTTATATAGGAGGGAACAGCATCATTAGATTTTTAAATTCTTATAATCAATCTTTCCTTCCATATTGCTCAGCTTTTTAAAATCTACATATTTGTCATTTCAGAGACATCGATTGGTGGGCAGTATTCACTGCATTTCCTAATCACGTCTGAAGAACTTTCAAATGTTTCCTTATAATCTTCTTGTTCCAAAATGGTGCAGCATTACTTCGGAGTATTTTCTGAAAGATACTATACAAAGACTTCTATCAGCTAAGTAAACCATTTCTCCTCGCACCACAAAGGTTTACAGATATCAGTCTTCGACATGTCCATCCAACAATTGTATGCCCTTGTTTCTAGCATGGGCATGCATTTGGTTTCATTTTCTTATTATTCTATGTACATTATGAATTCTAAAGTCTTACCTTCCTCTTTCTGCGCTTTCTTCTATGTGCCTCTCACACCCCATGGCACACCTTGGTGTTGGAAGAGCAACATTAAGGGAATGGTAGCTTCCATCATCCTTCCCTCAAGAAGAAAGATTAGGGAAGCCACCAGTCTTTCAAACCTGTGAGAAGGTGCATTCCACATATACCCAAACAGTAATGGCACAGGCAACAGCACGTGTATATATATATGCATGCATGTAAAGTAAAGTCCACATTTGTAAAGCGCACAATCACCCGTAAGGGTCTCTAGGCGCTGGGGGCCGTCGGGAAGATTAAGCGAGCTATTGCCCAGAGTCACATGGTGCTGGGCTAACCTGCCGCCGGAGCCGGGGATCGAACCGTGGTCCCCAGATTCCAGCGTCAGTCGCCCTGGCCGCGGCGCCACACCTCTTCCCTGGTACATATGTATGTGCGGGTAGGTAGGAATTTGGCAGTTTTTGATATGGGATATTCAAACAATCCTTTTTAGGTCTCGCACTGCGAATCGATCGCGAAGCGATCGTCGCTGCAAGACTATTGTGATCATTTCTGCTTTCAAGGAGCCAAGGGAGACAGGAGACAAGTGATGTGCACACGCGCGTAAACGGATCAGGTCGCGCGCACTTCCTGTCTCCCATGGCTCCTTGGAAGCAGACTCACAATCACGCACACACATACAGAACCCCCTTCCCTCCCCCCGCCGCGCACACACATACAGAACCCCCAACCCCGCCGCGCATACACACACACGCACACACACACACACACACAGAGAACGCCCCCCCGCCGCGCACACGCACACACACATAGAGAACCCTGCCGCGCATACACACACGCCCCCACCACACACACACGCGCGCGCACACACACACACGAGCGCACCAAGACCCCCCCCGCCGCACCCCCTCCCTCCTGCAACTAAGCCCCACTCACCGGCACTCCGGACTTCTGCAGCGTCCGCGGGGCTCTCCCTCGGGCATGGGAGCCCCGCGTCACCGTTGCTCCTCTGGCCAGGCACTCCGTGAGCGCGGGCTTCACAAGACGGAAGTCCCGCCCCACGACAGGTTTCGTTTTGGTCAGTGCGCGCGCACGTCTTGTTTCATGTTACAGTTATTTGTAATAATAATAATAATAATATCCACATTTGTAAAGCGCACAATCACCCGTTAGGGTCTCTAGGCGCTGGGGGCCGTCGGGAAGATTAAGCAAGCTATTGCCCAGAGTCGCATGGTGCTGGGCTAATCTGCCGCCGGTGCCGGGGATCGAACCGTGATCCCCAGATTCCGGAGTCAGTCGCCCTGGCCGCGGCGCCACACCTCTTCCTTATACTTTATCATTTCAGTGTTTACTTCGACTTATCACTGATGTCAAAGTTGCTGTGACATTCCCTGGTGTAATGTCATCGAGAATGGTAATTAGTACTCACACCTACGAATACTCAACTCAATAAATCTTTATAAATGTATCTTTTACTTGAGACACTGAAAATCGGACATTGGTCTGGCTCCTAGATCGATGCTGAGGACCACGGAATTATGCAAGGATGGAGGGCGAATTTACTAAGTAGCGATTACTAAATTACACGGCAAGAATTGGAAAATTGTGTGGCATAACGGAGCACATTGTGACACATTTATTTCACCATTTCGACATTTTAATACACATTACTACAGCTTTGGTAGAAGTTTACTCTCATTAATACAAGTTACACAGTCTAATTCAGCAATCAGCAACTGCGAGGCGATCAGTTAACCTTTAAAATAGACTACTCGAATAAATACATGGAAGGCTGAATCTCCATATTTGCCTACAGTTACTAGCCTTTCCTAAATTAAAGCGCGAGAGCAAAATAACTTTAGATGACAACAACCACTTCCAACTCGAAGACAAACGACTTGGCAGCTTTGCGAAATGTAGGCACCAGGCAGAGGGGGCGCTGTGCTACTTTATCGAGCGAGTAAAGTAGTTGATATTTACTCGGTGCTCAAGAACGAAGTGTTTTGTAGATAGCGACAAGTGGGAACCGTGGTTCAGGGTCGTCGGGCCCATGCTTTTTATTATACGATTCAGCATTCTGGGCATAGTAGTTTCATGTAAGTTTGGCCTTAGATATTCTAGCATGCTCAGCATAGACACCCAACAAGGATAAGAGTATGCATTTTTAATAAAAATTGAAAATAAAAAATAAAAAACAGTTTCCGGCACAAAGTCTGGAAGACCGAACCCCAGTGCCCCTGCTCTAGAAATCTGCACACAATTCAGACCACACGATTTAGATAGGGTTGACTCAACATTTCAGCTATCAGAGGTTAATAACATGATTGGCAGGCCTGGGCAATGATAATTGTTATTTTTCACAAAGAAGCAACCCGTTTGTTTTGTACATCACTGAACCTGTCAATATTAGTATATGAAGAAATTAATTTTTTTAGATGGCAGGATGTGTATGTAGTAAGTGAGAGATGACAAACTCCTCAATCCTACACAGGGAGGCACGAATTGTTGAGTGCACCAGTGGAATTAATCAACTTTTATCATTTGGGCACACTACTTATTCTTCTGGAGTCTAAAATTATAAATTTGTCAAACAAGTAAACTAAATCCCCACTAGATGTCTGCTATCTTGAATCATTTACCAACTCTTCGACCTCACCCCAAATTTGGTTCCAGTCTCAGAAAAATTAGTGGGAAAAACCACATTAAGATGTTCATCCTATTTTCTGAGAGAGCCAATGAGTAATATGGCAATTCATAGATTTTTATCACGCAAACGCTATTTTGTTTCTTCATTTTTTGTATTTCCTTCACAATTATTTTCATTTAGAAACAAGCATTTGCAAGGCAATAGGTCACGCAATTACGTGAGTTTGAGCTATTGGCATTGTAAATGACAATGCCTTTTATTTATGGGTCTGATTGTAAAACAAATAAAAGGCATTGTCATTTACAATGCGAATAGCTCAAACTCGCGTAAATGCGAGACCTATTGCATCGCAAATGCTTGTGTTACGGTAGAGACTGTTTGAAAGGACTTATGTCTTTTCCTTAGCTTACTTTGCTGGATAGCTTAGAAATCTGCAGAAGGTGGATTATCCCCATCACATAGGTGATTAGAAAACGTATCTATACATATTGGAAGGGTTCAAGATAGCTCAGAACTTTAAGGGGCGTGGCCAACTGCCTAAGATGGAGGACGCACATTGAGACCGCTCCCTGCCCCATCCATCTGTTATCCTGGCCATCCTTTGTCAATCAACCGTTACTTGTGCAGTAGGAGTAGGGATTGCCTTACCTAGAGATCGGAACGTGCAGAAGTGTTTTGCATGAGACGAGGGATGCCCCGATGCATGAGACGTGGCCTACCGAGGCACAGACCGCGTGACTCAGCGCGGCCCGGCAATAGGGTTGCATGGCAGTAGCAAGCTGACTGGTGCGGGCTGGACAGTGGAGGCGAGCAAAGTGAGTGGCGCTGAATGCGGGACTCCTGAGACCTGGGGAGCTTGGAGCCACTTGGAGAAACAGCTCAGGCATCTAACTCAAAAGCCCTGAGCGGGAAGTGAGGCCTGGAGGCCTGCTGTGAGCTGCTGGGAGTAGAGCGCCCGCCTGGGAGGAGGCTGAAAGTCGAGACAGCCAGTGAGGGAGAGCGCAGGGTCCCTATGGCCTGTGTGTCCCAGTGGTGATCAAGTCTAGAGACGCAATCAGTCAGAACTGGGGCCGTGGCTGGGGGAGCAACAGATGAGTCTTGGCCAGCACCCACCTGCGGCAACGGAACAGCCCGTGAGAACAGCACAGAGGTAGCTGACGCAGGCGTCACTCAGCCGACAGGGCCGGAGTCCTGACGCCACAGAAAAGGTGAGCTGGGCGCAGGAGAGTGGGGGCGGCGTACGTGCTTAATGGAGAGAGGCCGGGAGGTCGATCGGGCCTAGGCTACCCTCCCTTCTCTCCCCTGGTGCCAACACTGCAGTAGGTCCTGCGACAGAGACGGGGGACCCCTGTGATGCACCCTTGAGGACGGGGTCTGAGCCACGCGTTGCGGGATGGTGATGGCACGAGGATCGGTTCGTAAATAGGCCGGCCCCCTCCACGTCGCAGCCCCCAACAACATGAGGATTCAGAAAAGGGGGTGGTGATGAACAGAGTGTCTGAATTAAGCAGACCACTCTTACCCAGTCCAAAGATCAGGGCTTGATCCATCACCGTTATTTATCTCACTGCCCCATCCCAGCTCAGAACCTGGCTATATGCAAATTAGTCTGTCCCTGGCCCAGTGCATCATGGGAACAGGGCAGACCAAACTACCAAGCCAATTCTTCACCAGAAAGGAGACAAGCTACCGGGGACCGGTTTCTGGCATTTCAGCCTCTTCGGCCCGGCTTGCTTGAATCCTGATGGAGCAGTGAGAAAGGGACTCATGTCTGAGTATACCCTGCCACACCTATAGTGGCCAAAAACGATTCAGAAAAGGGGGTGGTGATGAACAGAGTGTCTGAATTAAGCAGACCACTCTTACCCAGTCCAAAGATCAGGGCTTGATCCATCACCGTTATTTATCTCACTGCCCCATCCCAGCTCAGAACCTGGCTATATGCAAATTAGTCTGTCCCTGGCCCAGTGCATCATGGGAACAGGGCAGACCAAACTACCAAGCCAATTCTTCACCAGAAAGGAGACAAGCTACCGGGGACCGGTTTCTGGCATTTCAGCCTCTTCGGCCCGGCTTGCTTGAATCCTGATGGAGCAGTGAGAAAGGGACTCATGTCTGAAGCTTGTTTCCTTCCCAGTACAAGAATTGGCTTGGTAGTTTGGTTTGCCCTGTTCCCATCATGCACTGGGACAGGAACAGACTAATTTGCATATAGCCAAGTTCTGAGCTGGGATGGTGCAGTGAGCTAAAAAACGGTGATGGATCAAGCCCTGATCTTTGGACTGGGTAAGAGTGGTCTGCTTAATTCAGGCACTCTGTTCATCACCACCCCCTTTTCTGAATCATTTTGTCCACCATAAGCGTGGAAGGGTATACTCAGATGTGAGTCCCTTGCTCATTGCACCATCAGGATTCAAGCAAGCCGGGCCGAAGACGCCTGAAATGGCAGAAACCGGTCCCCGGAAGCTTGTTTCCTTCCCAGTACAAGAATTGGCTTGGTAGTTTGGTTTGCCCTGTTCCCATCATGCACTGGGACAGGAACAGACTAATTTGCATATAGCCAAGTTCTGAGCTGGGATGGTGCAGTGAGCTAAAAAACGGTGATGGATCAAGCCCTGATCTTTGGACTGGGTAAGAGTGGTCTGCTTAATTCAGGCACTCTGTTCATCACCACCCCCTTTTCTGAATCATTTTGTCCACCATAAGCGTGGAAGGGTATACTCAGATGTGAGTCCCTTGCTCATTGCACCATCAGGATTCAAGCAAGCCGGGCCGAAGACGCCTGAAATGGCAGAAACCGGTCCCCGGAAGCTTGTTTCCTTCCCAGTACAAGAATTGGCTTGGTAGTTTGGTTTGCCCTGTTCCCATCATGCACTGGGACAGGAACAGACTAATTTGCATATAGCCAAGTTCTGAGCTGGGATGGTGCAGTGAGCTAAAAAACGGTGATGGATCAAGCCCTGATCTTTGGACTGGGTAAGAGTGGTCTGCTTAATTCAGGCACTCTGTTCATCACCACCCCCTTTTCTGAATCACCCAACAACATGAGGAGCGTCTGAATCGCCGTCTACTATTGGTACGCGCTCCCTCCAAGACCTAGCGGCACTGAAGAGGAGCGAACAGCAGCAGTGGCTGTAGCACTTGGCCCCGTAATTAGCGTGGTGCCCCCTGGGGAAGACCAGGGCGTGGGACATAGGCTCCACCAGCGAAGTAGAGCGCAGAGACTCCACGGCCTCTGAGACCTGGCCACAGTGGGAGAAGTGAACATACTCAGGGCTTCTGCAACCAGAGCTGGGAAGACAGCGGGGGCACATTGGAGAGGCCCTACCCTGCACCCGCTCGGAGTGTCGGGGCACCCACGAGAGCGACAGGAGGGGACCGCGAGCAGTCACTACAATGAAGGTGAGCCACGCGTTTGACCAATGCGGCGGTGACTGCGCCTGAAGGGAGAAGAACCGGGGGTCAGTAGGACCTAGGGCCCCCTCCAGCAGCTGTGTCAGTGTGCCAACAGACTACACGGGGGTAGTGACACGGGGGATCGGATCGAGCCTGGGCCGGGCCTCCCCCTTCCCCGCCTGATCTGCATCTCCCAACAACCCAGGGGACAACTGATTCTGCGAGTTGCGCCACTGTGTTAATGGGACTGCTCAGCGCAAGGAACAAGGCGCCCTTTGGGGTGTCGGACAATCTGCTGACTGCGCGAATCACGCTGCAGTACAGCGTTGAACTCCGCAAGTAAAGGCAAACAACGGTGGAGGCATTAGTGGGCGCAACTGGGAGGAGGAGCGGCCCATAATCTCCTCTGCAATAACTAAAAATTACTGGTAATTGAAAGCAGCCAAGAAATACAGCAAGAGGCCTGCCAGGAAATTCATCCCTTGATGCGGCAGGATGTGTCATTGCTCTTGTCTATTAATGCCGAACGTGCAGCGGTAGGCCATGGGCTGCCCCTGTTCAACTGTTCCCCAGGGAGGGACCCCGAAACACTGGAGCAGAGGCAGCTTTGAAGGCAACAGACAGACCGCTCATCCAAAATCGACTCAATTTCAATACTGGCTTTGGTAGAAAAGATTGGCATGACACTGGCGCAGACCCATACCTCCCTTGAGCCCAGGATCGATCAAGTAGTCTCAGACTTCACACTCCTGAGAGTGGACTACCAGAAATTGTCAGAGCGCATTCATACAGCTGAGCTTATGCTCTCTGACCAACAGCCTAAGACCCGCAATCAAACGGTGACCCTCCAAGAACTGTTGGGCTGTGTGTGCACCCTGGATGACAAAATTGAGGACGCTGAGGGGTATTCCTGTTGCAATAATGTACGGGTAGTGGGACTTCCAGAGGGAACGGAAGGTAAAAACCCCATGGAGTATGTTGAGAGGTGGCTGAGGGAGTTGCTCCCGCCCGGTCTTCTTTTCCTTCAATTTGTGGTGGAGCGAGCCCATAGGGTGCCTGCCAGCCGCCTGGATTTAGCCCGACCTTTTCTGTTCAAAGTCCTGAACTTTAGGGACAGAGACACAATATTGAGGGGAAATTCGGAAAACCTCTGGGGCCAAGGTACAAGATGCAACAGTACTCTTCTTTCCAGATGACACCGCCCTAGTGCAAAAAAGGAGAGCCTCCTTAGGTGCTGCAAAACTGCAGCTGCGGGAACCACTACTCCCTACTATTTCCAGCCCGGTTAAGGGTGGTAAAGGAAGGAACAACTCGCTTTTTCCACACGCCTTCAGATGCATGGGACTGGCTCGAGGGGGCAGGCCTAGCAGCGGCAACCAGACCGCCCAACAGTGGACCACCCCCTGGGCAGGGCGGGCGAGTGCGGCGGAAGGAGCGGAGAGGGGGGGACAAGGAGCAGGGTCTCAACAGTGAGATCACTGGACCTAGAACAGATCCAGTCAGAGTGCAAGAGGCCTCCAGGTGGCAGTCGCCCTTCAGATAGCGGACTCGCCAGCGCCCTCCATGGTGTCATCATCCAGATCCTGTGGTACTGATGGCTCCACCCCAGCCTGGTCCGGGGAATCGCATCACCCCTCAAACGTCGGACAATATTGTTTAGTGCAGTCTGGCCTGACTAACCTCACCTCTGGACACAGAACTACGACTCTCTGAGCAGCCATTAAGTGATCACAGAATCTGCTACACAGTGCGGTTACATGCTAGCACCCTGCGCACATACTTGATGGCTACCTATTCCCTTTCCTATTTAATTAATATGGTCAAACTGAGGGATGGGCCGGTCAGACCGCAGATACATGCCTTCCCTCAACAGCTTCATAACCTAGTTGGACTTTAGTTGTCTTGTTTCGGGCAAGACTGTTTGCAGTTGGGTTTCGTTCTAATGTGGTTACCTGACTTAAATGTTGCTCATCGTTGGATACTGTGACATAATGATATGAGTTTACAGACAGCGACTTCTGTCCACCCTTGACGTGAGGGCTCAGTCACCCAGGGTTTGATTCATAAAGCAGATATGCATACCAGAGCACAACTGAGGTGTGCAAATAACTGCATTTACCAGGAAAATCCCAAACCTTGTTCAGAGGCTCACAAATAATGTGCTTTTATCCTCTTAAATGCAGTTTGCTTACAGAAAAATGCAATCAACACTGAAATTTCACCTTGAACACATTTGGTCCGTGGCGCTTTGTTTGTTGGTGCCCGGGGTGTGGGAAAAGTTGAATACTTAAAAACTTTCATGTTTGTGGGTATCACCTTTCTTAACTCCAAAGAAGACTGGGAACGTATTCTATAACCGAGATTCCCACTTATTTCCAACATATGTTAATGCCCATTGTAATCTTGAACTTAAAGTGTGCCTTTATAGCATATTTGGGATAATCAACAAAATATCCCCGATTTTCAGACACGCGCCACAGTTATTCCCTGAATGAACTATGATGAAATCTTCCCCATGAGGGTTGATAGCGGCACTAAAAGAATACTCCAATTAACGGGGAGACTTCGATTATAACACTGATCAACAGACACGCATGCAAGCTTAGGTAAAATACTTACGATGAGTATAGAACCTCTTAAATTAGAAACGATACGCGCAGACAAATGGCGGCTTTAATACTCACCTAGCCCCGCATCATAAGATATATATGGCGATATTTATAGACACAAACAGAGTACGTCTATAGTTTAAATACAACTGCATAAACATTGTGATGGATGAATAAAGAACTATAAATGTAATGCAATGGTAAGTCACGCCCGTTTAATAAAAATGTAGGGCGGAAGTAATTAAAACTACTTGAGTAGTCCTGCAATCTATATCTGACAGCGCATACCCAGCGCGAAAAATGTAGGGCGGAAGTAATTAAAACTACTAGAGTAGTCCTGCAATCTATATCTGACAGCGCATACTCAGCGCGAAAAATGTAGGGCGGAAGTAATTAAAACTACTTGAGTAGTCCTGCTATCTATATCTGACAGCGCATACTCAGCGCGAAAAGAATAAAAAACTACAGATGTAGTTTAGGCTCCCGCCCGAGACCGGATATCCAATTAAAAATTCCGCGGGAAATGGGTTAATGACCGGAAACACTTGCGGGCATATAAACAGAAGGTCCCCGGGCTTAAGGGAATACTGGAAAACGAGGGTGCCGAGAGGAGCAGGGAGGCCGACCTGTATACAAAAGGTAAGAATATGGACACTAACGATGGGTTACTCGTAATTTTGAAGAGTAACGGGACTCGGTTTAGTATAAAGAGAGACCCTGTCACCTAGACTTCCATTAGCTAATGGTTTTTTGTATTGGATAATAACTTGTCGCGTTTTAAGCGCTAGTCCGTTAACATAAGGCCTTCGGAAGCTTCGGAAGATTTACATAGTTTGCCGCATTTAAAACATGCAATACAAACCCTGAGGGCACCTAAATCTATTGCCTCGTACTGATAATAATCTGCCGTTCCCCTAGCACTAGTCCGGTATCTTAAGGCCCCCTAATACACGGCTGAGGGATACACGAGTTATAAGACTACAACCTCAGAAGATAGCTAGTTATTCTGCCGCATTTAAAACGCTGAACACAAACCATTAAGGCGCCTAAATCTACTGCCTAAAACTGATAACATTAAAGATGTAAAGACATATATTTTACCGCATCCCCATTGTTAGTCGCATTATACAAAACTCCGTTACAGGTAATGGGGTATGTAATGTTATCTCGTGCTGTGTTTAAATAAAGGGCTACATAACTCGCCTTAAAATGATGCGCGGGACTACAATCTCTAAAAAACCCCACAGGAGAAAGCCGCCCACTAAATAAGAGCGGGACTACAATCTCTAAAAAAACCCACAGGAGAAAGCCGCCCACTAAATAAGAGCTAAGACCGCACGCTAGGCTAGCTTAAAAGGGTGTGAAATTATATAAAATACAAACCTTCAAGTATCTTTATTAACCCTGCAAACGCTAGAGATCGTAGGTGAGAATTTGTTTTAAAAAATGATAAACCGAGTAAATGAATACTGTATTAAATTACAGATCCGGATGAAACACGGATGTAAAAGTACTCTTAAACGGACGACTGTTCAGTAACGGACACTGCAATTGATAAAGCTGTTGTCAAGAACATCCATTCTTATGTTCTGCTACTCTAAAACGGTAAGTCCCACAGAATTTAATCTATCTGTGAGATAAGGGGTAGGGTGAGAATCTCTTGAGTGAAGTATTAGTTCTCACGGTCATTTTTTGTCCGCTCTTCCTTTGTTTGATTACAATTAGAACAATCATCTCTCCAAAAGACTCCGAAGTATATAAAACGGTGGCTCCCTCGACCCTCAGATGCGAGGATTGTGTATTACAAACATAAAGGTAACTTGAACAATCCTGACGAGCCGAATACGAATATCCCATGCTGTACTCTAGAATGAACAAAACTATTATTCATTATTTTGTAGATTTTTTTACACTCTGTATGGATACTAGTGTATAAATCGGATGGCCCGAGAAAATTGATTTCCTCGAATTGAGTAGAGAGGACTCCTGGCTATTCTCTTTCTTGACTATCACAAGGTACAAGCTATACTCTAACACTCTGCATGTACTGCATGCATTGAATTTGTACTTCTAGTGATCCCAACCCTATAAAAATGAGTATCCTCTTTTAGTACCACACGTTTCCTTTGTAAGAGCACCAGGAAGTACCAATGTACCTATAGTATAATGAACATAACCTAACAACAATGTATTAAAAACAAGATGTGATCAGTGCGATTCCTAACTGTATGTTTCTTTTTTCTGATTAGAAATCTGATTAGAAAACTGTCCTGATGAAGGTGTAAAAATAAATAACCGAAACGCTGCGTCGACTTGTGTGCAACAACCATTGCTGTTTTTTTAAACTGACCTATGTGACCTATGTGCAACAACTTCTGTTGTTTTTTAACTGACTTATGTGCAATAATTTTTGCTGTTTTTTTAACTGATGTATATCGACAATTGTTGTTAGTAATTGTAGAGCAATTATTTTTATTTGTGTTCTTGTTGTTTTATTTTCTAAACATTGTGAGCATTAAGTGCTAATGAAAATACGATATTTTGAATAAACTGTACAAACAGGTTCAATCTTAAATAACGGTGTATTTGCATTATTCAGTAAATTGTTTATGATAAATGTGCAGGTTCTTTGTGCTTCTAAAAGAGTGGTACTGACACAAATACTCCCAAACTTGTGGAACATAGGGATTCCCTTTTTTTGCTTTATCACCAAACATTCACAGGTGGTGTCTGACCTAGAAAGTGCATGCAGATTTGTGACGATAGATGCTGGGTCGTGACACATACTCCTTAAGGGCAAGCTGAATGGGCAGTCGGTACTGCTAGGGTCTATATATGACCCTAATGTAGAACAAAACGATTTCCTGTGTGACTTATCTAGGGTTCTGTCTAGCTGGAGTGACGTTCCCTGGCTTCTACCGGGCAACTTCAATGCAATACTGGACATCTCCCTAGATCGCTCCTTCCTGCCCCTCACGCGCACACCAGCGCCATCTAATGCACAAACATTGATTAAATGGTTGGAGCATTGGTCTCTGTCCGATGTCTGCCCGGCCCGTAACCCAGATACACACATATACTCGTTCTACTCGCCAGTCCATAATTTGAATGTGCAGTTAGACCGCATCCTTGCCTCTCCCGCACTGCTCCCTTTGATCCATACCACTGAATACCTGGGGCACATGCACTCAGATCATAATCCCCAATACCGGACAGTTAGCTGGGAGGGTAGGGTCCCCTTGATCGGCCACTATACCTACCTTTACACTCCCCAAGCTCACGGGTCTCTGCAGCAAATCAGCGCCTTCCTAAGTGCGGTCGACCTGCCAACATTGGCCCCCATCAATTCCTCATGTTAGACACCCCTATAACGGTGGACGAGGTACGTGAGGCACGGTCATCCCTAGCGTCTGGGAAGACACTGGGGCCAGATGGACTCCTAACTGAATTCTTTAAGACGTACGCCGATACAGTTATACCTGATCTACACGCCCTCTTTATTTCTTCTGTTGACCGTTCCACGCTTCCCCCGTCACTATACGCAGCGAATGTGGTCTCGCTACTAAAACCTGGGAAAGATCAGACATCCCTGAACTTCTACAAGCCCCTGGCAATCCCGAATACTGATTATAAAATATTAGCCAAAATTCTGGCCAACAGACTGGCACCTTGCATCCCCTCCCTGGTTCATACTGACCAAAACGGGTTTGTGCCGGTCCGCAGCACTTACCTCAACCTCTGCTGCTATTTCAGGGTGGCGGAGTATGCCCCATTGGAGTGGCCGCGTTCGGGCTGTCTAGTACTCGACCTAGAAAGCGCATTCGACTCACTAAAATGGGACTATCAGTTTGCCACATTGTCTAAATTTGGCATTGGCCCCTTTTTCATAGGGCTGATCTGCATGCTATATAGGCACCCAATCATTTCAGTCAAGTCTGGCAGTACATCTCAGAAGCCCTAACGGTGAGTCGGGGGACTAGACAGGGATACCCCCGTCACCCCTACTCTTCTCGCTAGCAGTGGAGCCATTGGCGATGAGTATCAGGGCCAGGGTAGACACAGGGATTCCCCTAGGAGACTGTGTGCATGCAATCTCATTGAATGCAGATGATATTCTACTCTATATCAGAGACCTCCTGTTAGGAATAGGTGAGGCTAGAAAGATCTTGACATGTGTGTTTTGTGCCGGAATCCCCGTCCCGTTATTTTGTCCCTATCCCTAACCTCTCGTGATGGTAGTACTTTTCAGACGCTCCCTAGCACGCGTAAAGAGGCGCGTCGGAACGTAGCCGTTGCTTGGCTTACTGTTCCAGCACCACGCCCCCGTCCTACTTCCTGATTCCCGAACGCGCTAGCAGCAGCGTCTCTCAGCTCCCTCCTGGTGTTCCTCGTTCTCTGCATGCATTCTGTGGCCGGTAGCCTCGCTTCCCAGACCTCATCGTGTTCCTCTTGGCGAGGTACTTGCCGGGTGACGGCATTTTGTCTTACGAAGCTCCCGGGCAGGAACCGGCCGCTCCCCCTACCTTATCCCACGCATTTTGCGGGCGTCTTGCGAGCCCGTGCCTTTATTCCCTATCTCAGTGGCAAACTGAAAGCGACCTTTTTCTTTCCTTTTGTGTACCCCTTCTGAGAGTGAGCGCTCCGCCCTGGTTCTCCTTCGGGGTCGGGTGTCTCACCTCCTGAGTGTGTGACTGCTCCGCTGTTCTTGCCCCTGCTCAGCCGGTCGGTACACCTCATTCCTTCCTGTTTCTTTGGTATGTTTGAGTGCGTGAGTCCATGGTGAGTTCTGTCCTTCCTGGCCTGCTTATTAGCCCACAGGATATCCCCATCTACTACAGAACTCACCTTTGCTGCATTACGACCTTCATTTGGGGTAAGATTTCCTGGTAAACAATCACACATGTCAATGTTTTGAGTATTACTGGTATGCCTAGAATATATGATATATATATAGTGCTTCCTGTTCTTTTTCCTAGCCTGGACCTCCACTTGACGTACTTCTTCCTGACCCCCTAGTATGAGGAGAGTGGTGGACACTCCTTGGGTTTTTTCCCTCATACTTTTAGGGGACAGTAGACAGGAGTGTTTTTCCTCTCACATTCTTGCTCCTGTGTCCTGGAGGTAGTGGGATTCTTCTTCGTTCCTGTGGAAAATTGGCAAAAATCGATAACACCTCCACTCCATCCCCCTGTAATTAGATCTGACGCTGTCCATATTCGTTGACGTAGCAGGCTTGCGGCTTAATGTCACTAAATCCATTCGGTTTCACTTCACAGAAAACACCCAGACCCGGGTTATTCAATCAGTGGCGGTCCGGTGTTATGGCATGTCAGCACTTTCCGCTACCTGGGCATTCACATCTATCGTCAGAAGACGGACCTACTGGATGGCAATGTTACTAGAGCTGTGTTTGCCATCCCCTCCCAGATCCTCTTTTGGAGTACTTTGCCATTGTCCACGTCAGGCAGAATTGCTGTTGCGCAGATGGTGATACTGCCTCGGCTTCTCTATCATTTTACAAACCTACCGCTTTGCTTGTCTCCAGCCTTCTTTTGCAAGCTGGAAAAAATAGTCCGAGATTTTATCTGGGAGGCCTCTAGGCATAGAGTTTCCATTAAAAAAAAACTATCTGCCCGTCGGACAAGGCGGCTTGGCCGCTCCCAAGCTAGAGCACTACTATCTGGCTGCCCAAGTACGGTGGATATCCAGATGGTTAGCCTCCTTTTATCTTGCGGACACTGCTACAACGCTTTCCCCTATTTTGCGCCTAGCCCTCCTGCACATATTTCACCAATGTGTGTGAACCAAATGCTAGGGCTCCCTGCTGCTCACTGTAGCCTATGCGTGCTTTTGTAGAGGTCGGTTCCTCACCTGAGCCACAAAACGATATGCCCCTGCTATTCCCTTGCTGAGAACACCACCCAGGGGGCAGCAAATCACCTCAGAGGTAGAACTGAGAAGCTGGGACACAGCTGGCATCCAAGATACCGGAGATATGTTCAGAAACAGGTCCCTAGTCCCGCACACGGAACTGGTGGAGGAGGAGGGCCTCCCCTCGGGAAGCTTCCTTCTGCACAACTCGCTTATAACCTCACTATCTTCCAAGTGGGGCTTCCTAACCACAGAGTCCCCCTTACACCACACAATCCAATACCTACATGTTAAGGGAAACGGGGGCCACCTGATTCGATGGTTCGCAGCGACAACAGGCAGCATACTGCAATTTCACTAGACCCCCTAAGGGCACACTGGGAGGAAGAGCTGGGACGGGGTTCTCTGAAAAAGAAAGGGTGGTTACCCTGGAGGGCCCCTCCCGCATTCCTCGTAACCAAAGGTTAAACTATCAGTAAAAAATGTTGTGGAAGAAAATTCTGTCATGGAGAGGCAGGGTAACATTTTAGGCTATGCTGAGCAAAAGGCAAGGCAGGGGCTCAATTGTGAAACATTCTGAATGTATTTCAAAACCTATTCAGAATACACTGTACAGCTAATGATTCTCTGACGTATTATCAATAAACGTAGCTATAGCAATTGTTTTTAATATGCAGTTTAGAGCTAACTAGAATATTACCTCAAATGTTATCTTACATTATACACTGTTCAAAAACGTGTGTGGGCTCGGCTCATTAACTGCATCTGGGGGTAGGCTGAACAACACTTGAAACCTAAAATGGTGTTAGCTACTCTGCCCTGGGCTCTACCTTGAGCTGAACAGCCTAAGTCGGCATTAACAGGCAGGGAGCTGAAAGAGACTCATGAAAGTGTGATGGATGTACAGAACATTCCTAAATTAACACATCACTGGCTAACCTGACAATCTGGGCTGCAGATCAAGTCAGATACTAGCCTATCCTCAATGCTCTTCGTGAGAGATCAGCTTGCATATCTATTGGCTACCCGTCTCCCCCTGACAAAATAACTACAATTATCACAGGCAGTATTGAGTGGAGAGTGTGAGTAAATACAGGTAAGGGGCTGCAAGGCAGTTTTCCTGTGTCAGTAACACAAAAATGTCAGATCTAAACTATGTGCGAGTTACTGAATTCCTTCTATGCCGGTTGCCAACATAGCCAGTTAAACTTTAATGATCAACTCTTTGTCTGTCCCCAACATGTCTGCTGCAGTTAATAAAGGCTATTTATTAGAAGAATGTAACTTCACCAGGATGTTACCTGGAGGCAGAGAAGTGAATCACATTAAAAACAAGTATACTATCAAGCTTTTGCAAAAGAGCCTGAAGTGTTGAAGGATGAACTTTCATGTTTCCTTTTGCCACCTTTTTTAAAAAAAAAACTCTTTTATTTGGTTTTGTATAACAAACCACTCACAGTAGCAGCTCCACAGGCGTGATACAGTGTCTATTATCAAGAATAGTATTTGTAAGAGCAGCAGCCCGGGTGGGCCCCCCGCACGTCCCCGCCCCCTCCAGGAAGGAAATTGATGTATGATTTTCCCTTAGTCAACCCTAGGCATTTATGATGTTCACAATATCACCATCAAAATAAGATTGACCTTATTTGTATGTTGCTGAATTAGGATGGAAAGGCAAGTAGACAATACTTCACTTCATGTGGAGGCTTGCCTATCTCAGTTCCTCCTGAAAATGGTGGCAGTGCAAGAATTTGAAACAGTAACCTAGTTTGAAGGTCAGTCTGAAAAGCGAGACATGTATAGTCTATGAAATCTGGGATATTCTAGAAGGCTAGCTTCATAAAACATGACTATTGTTCGGAAAAGACCAAGCATCAGCAAGTATCTCCATTTTGTGGCTCTTAGTAAATGATCCACCTCCTGGAGCAAAAAATGATCCTTCTAAAACCAAGTCCCCAGGAGCACTACAGGGTTTCATGGAATAACAGCCATTAGTGATGTTCTACAAACTCCACTAGTAACCAATAAAAACAACATTGAGCTCATAAAACGTAACAATTTCATTACCCGTAGATTTTTATGCATTGCTTATTGTGGGTCACGTCAAAAGAAGCAATCCTTCCTTTCGCCACCACCACCAACCTCTACTTTTATGAAGGACCCATAAATGTGCACAGTGCTCAATGGTAACTGTCTAACCTTTTTGAGAGAAGGCTGACTGTTTTCCATTATCAGTGGCGGCAGGTGGCAGGGTAGGGAGGGGACTAGGATGGAAAAAAAAAACTGGCAAAAAAAGTAAGAACTTGCATTCAACCGCATCGCGCTCTTCTGCAGACCGGCTTCCAGAGTCATTTCATCAAAAAAGGGAGACAGTTAGGAGACAGTGAGGGGCAGGTTTACCACTCTCAGGGGGAGTGGAAGGTCCAGCTAGGTGTGAGCCCCAATTACAATGAGATACAAAAGGTACCAGGCTGTTCCTATTCCAAGTGAACGTTTGGTGTTGGTAACACCCGTACGTAGTGATAAAAAGCTTGGGTATCCAATTTGTTGGATATAATGGCCTCACACACCCTTGCAGGTGTCATGCTTCATCATCGGCAATGCTCCTCGTTGGGTCGGCGGTGCAATACCCAACGGGCAACACCTCAAAGAGGGGCTCTTTGGCGGAGATCTTTTTCCAACTGCCGTATTGGTGAAGTGCGGGTGAGGGGCCAGTACTGTGTAGACGTTTATTAGAGATTAAAATTGGGGTAAAGGGTACCAGGATCAGGTTTATTCTAGCGGTCCCTTACTCCAAGTTAAAAAGGGGGATAGAGTAAACTCGACGGGAAATAATGCTCCCTGGTGCAAGTCTAGACTAGTGAATAGAAAGAAGGGTCGACATGTTTCCTGCTAGGGGTCTTTTGACCAGCGATTCTTCAGGACCAAATACAAAAGCTAATCTGTGCTATATCAACTGTCTACAATGAACCTTTACATAGCTAAGGTGAAGCTACCAGTGTGTGTAAAGATTCAGAGGTACCTGTGTTGTGCTGTTATTGCCTATCAATGTGGGTGTAAACTACAACATCAGTACCCGGCAGTTAAGTTCTGGGAAACAACTGCTAGTTTTGCAGGTTCTGTTTCTCCGTGTCTCCGAAGGTAGACCTACCCCTCTACAGGGTAGGGAGGGGACTAGGATGGAAAAAAAACCTGGCAAAAAAAGTAAGAATTTGCATTCAGCCGCATCGCGCTCTTCTGCAGACCGGCTTCCAGAGTCCCCAGCCCCCCATCCGGACGCTGCACTCTCAGCATGGGAGCAGCATTAGGATTGGCCTCAGCGCCCTCGATTTGTGCTCCCAGGGAGACTGGGAGCCCATGTCTGCTGTCTTCAACCCAGCAATGCAGCTTGGTTTGGAGACCGCTTCAGTGTACATGTGGGTTTGGCCGTGCTGAGATAGCTGGCCAAACCCACAAGTGCACTGAAGGCAGTGCACCTACCACTCCTCCTCAGTGCCCTTCTTCCCCTGGTGCTGACCCCAAGACTCGAGTTGGCACACTCAGAAGAAAAATAACATAATAATAAAACTGGTTTGATTATCGTGCTGGCGGAGGAAGGGGGGGATGATCCTGCTTATGCCTTCAACTGCTACAGACTGCAATTACCACTTGATGTTTATATGTATATACAGACTAACTCCAAACGAGCAACAAATTGTGGACTGTCGGGCAATGTATTTATGAACTACAGATCTGCACTGCATCGACACACCGATAGCCTTCACTTCAGTGCATTGGGCATTATAGCAATAATAAAAATAAAAAAAAACATACAACGAAGGGGACAGTGCAAGTGTATTTGGAGAAACGAGGGAGTGTACTGTCATTTCACCTACTGCATTTCAATCTATAGCAAGTATTAAATCAGATGTAAAGAAAGTTGGCACTAGCTCAAACTCCCATTGTGGTGAAACATGCGAAAAGCAGCTGAAGGAATTCTCCTGAGACTTGAAAGATCAAGTCACTCTATTCCATCTTAAAACTACAACTTATGAAAGATGGCATCTGGTAAGCTGCCAAGACCACGCCATTCTGTTAGATCCAGACAAGATTTTACCCCTCTTCCCTCAAAAAGAGCAAAAAACAGTTGGCAAAAAATGTAAATCCATTCTCTTTTTAAAGAAAGGAAGAGGGTTTATTTGCCTGAAGAGGCACGTACAAGTGAGTAATGGTGTAAATTTCTATTTGTGGCTCATTCCAGGTCACAATTTAACATGACTAGAATAAACAGATGCCCAGGAAAAGGTATACTTCAGATTTACGAGCAGACAACGGAAGGTTTTATATGTGGGACAACTTAGTATACACTTCAGACAATCTATATGGCTTCCCAATTTGACAAATAGAAACTTCAGGTAAAACAATATACTATAGAAATGAAGAAATGTAAAGGGATGTAGGCGAATACAATGAATCCTTCTGTAAGGGATGTACTCCGGTTTTAACAGTTTTGGTTTAAAACATTGTTCAATAAATATTATTTTCCAACAAAAAACATATTTGATGAAACTGATGATAAAACAAGCTTGTTTTTTCTGAACAAAAGAGAGAACAGTGATTTCATGTTCTTCTGTCACGAGTGAAGAGGCAGGGGAGATGTCAGACCAGCCTTCACAGACTGTTGCTGTAACGAATGGTTTCTTACCTGTCGGTGTAGTTTTGCAGCTTGAAGATCTTTCTGGATTCACTATGCTGTGCATATTCCGCAATCTGGTGGTTGGGTTCGGAATCGTAGTCTTTTTCTCTCTTTTTTTTGTAGCCCAGGTGGGCGTCGACGTCCCACCATTTGGTGTACCTTCGGTGACGTCGGCATGCTTCCGGCGGAAGCTCCCACCCTTGGGCGCGATCTTTGGATTCTTTTTTTCTGTCTTTTTTCTTTTCTGGGTTTGTAGTGAATCCATGGCTATGTTTGTTAATCCTTCTTTCAACGTGATTCTTTTCACGTATCTTGTAAGCTTCAACTTTCTTTCTTTTCTATGTGTTTCCACCTTCTTTTCCAGCCTCATCTTTCTGGCAGAGGCGGGTGGGTTCGCTAGTGAATCCAGAAAGATCTTCAAGCTGCAAAACTACACCGACAGGTAAGAAACTATTCGTTTTGCAGCATGAATCTTTCTGGATTCACTATGTTGTGCATAGATTTTGTAGCAGTTTTGTTACTTTTGTGGCGGCTGGGTGGAAGATGAGAGTTGGTTGTTGAATATATGTTGAAGCACTCTTTGTCCTACTTGTGCTTCCTTGTTCATCTGTACATCCACGCAATAGTGCTTAGTGAACGTGTGCACTGAAGCCCATGTTGCCGCCAGGCATATGTCCTGAATTGGTGTGTTGGCCAGAAAGGCAATTGTTGCTCCTTTCTTCCTGGTTGAGTGGGCCTGTGCCCCTCCTGTTAGCTCCTGCCCCGCTTGCTTGTGGCAGAATTGTATTGTTTGTGCGATCCATCGAGCTATGGTGTTCTTAGTCACTGGTCTACCCATGTAACTGTTTGAGAAGGATACGAAGAACTGTTTTGTCTTCCTGTGTTCCTTTGTCCTTTCAATGTAGTGCATCACTGCCCTTCTTGCGTCTAGAGTGTGGAGCGCCCTCTCAGCGCTTGTCGTGGGGTTCTGGAAGAAGCTAGGAATCTGAATACTCTGATTCATGTGGAACCTTGACACCACCTTTGGCATGAAGTGCGGGTCTGTTCTCATCACGACCCTGTCACTGTGTATCTGTGTGTAGGGTTCCTGCAGTGTTTGTGCCTGTAGTTCGCTCACCCTACGTAGCGAGGTGATAGCTACCAGAAAGGCCGCTTTCATCGTTAGCATTTGCAGTGATGCCTTGTGGATGGGTGTGAAAGGTGCTTTCCTGAGCTCGGTCAGTCCCACATTCAGGTTCCAAGCCGGCGGCGGCATCCTTTTTGGTGGCGCTATTCCCTTAGCCCCTTCCAGGAATCTTTTTACTACTTGAGATGTAAAGAAGCTTCTCCCTGTTTCTCCTCTTGTGTATGCCACAATCGCTGCCAGGTATACCCTCAGCGAGGATGAGCTTAGCTTGGCTCTTATTAGGTGTGTGAGGTATCTTAGCACCGTTGATTCCTTGGTCAGCTTTCTCTGGAGTTTCTTCTTGCAGCACCATTGAGTGAATCTTTTCCATTTTTCCCCATAGCACTTGCGTGTGCTGGGCCTCCTTGCCTCTCGCAGCACCCGTAGGGTGCTCTCTGGTAGTTTCAGATGTGCGAACTCTAAGTCCTCAGGAGCCAAGCTGATAGGCTGAGGCCCTCCGGTTCTGGGTGTAGAACTTATCAGTTTTCCATGGAGAGTAGGTCTTTTCTTTTTGAGAACTTGTGGGGTGGACCCTGTGCCATCTCCATTATCTGTGAGTACCAGGTCTGCCTGGCCCATTGTGGTGCCACCAGGATGAGCGTCATGTTGCTCGTCATGCATTTGTTGAGAACCCTGGGAATCAGTGGTATCGGGGGAAAGGCGTAGGCAAATGTTTTTGACCAGCTTATCCATAGGGCATTCCCATGGGATAGTGCCTCTGGTTGTCTGGATGCAAAGTACTAGCATTTTGCATTCTGGCGTGTTGCAAACAGGTCTATTGTCGGAGTGCCCCACCTTCTTAATAGTCTCTCTGTTCCCTGTATGTTGAGTTCCCACTTGTGGGATGCTGAAGTTTGCCTGCTGAGCCAATCTGCTTCTACATTGTCCTTCCCTGGCAGGTGTATGGCTAGCAGGTCTATTTTGAGTGGTATTGCCCATCTCCAGATCTCTTGTGCCAAGCTTGACAGAGGGAATGATTGTGTCCCCCCCCTGCTTGTTGATGTAAAACATCGTTGTGGTGTTGTCTGTCTGTATCAGCACCTTCTGGTTGTACAGTTGTTTCTGAAAGGCTTTGAGGGCAAGCAACACTGTTTTCAGCTCCAGGTAATTGATTTGCTTGACCGCATCCCCTGGGCTCCATAGACCCCTCACTCTGAGCTTGTTCATGTGTGCGTCCCATCCCTTCTGGGATGCGTCTGTGGTGATGGTCACTGTTGGGTCTGGTGGCGTTGAGGCTTCCCTATTGTTATCCTTTCTTTGGTCCACCACTTTATTTCTTCCTGCACTTTGTGCGTTACAACCACTAGATCCTCCCAACTTCCTGTAGCTTGTGACCATTGCTGTTGCAGCCACTCATGGAGTGGTCTCATCTGCAGGCGTACATTGGGGACCAGGTGTATGCATGACGTCATCATTCCCAAGATCTTGCTCACTGTCCTCACTGTCAGAGCTTGCCCCTTCTGGTAGTGACGTTTCTCCCTCAGTAGGCTGAGTGTCCTCTTCTCGCTGGGTAAAACCCTGCATTGGACGGTGTTGATTTGAGCTCCCAGGAAAATCTTCACTTGCTCCGGTTCCATCGAGCATTTTCCCCAGTGTATGGAGAATCCCAGGCTTGCTAGCGTTCTTGTGACCTGTTCTGCATGATCTTTGCATGTCCTGTAAGAGCTTGCCTTTACGAGCCAGTTGTCGAGGTAGGGGTACACGTGTATCCCCTCTCTTCGCAGATATGCGGCCACTGCTGCGAGGCATTTGGTGAATACCCTTGGAGCGGACTTTAGACCGAATGCCAGGGTTGTGAATTGGTAGTGATCCTTGTTTACTGTGAATCATGTGCTTGTGCTGCCTGTTCATGGGGATGTGCAGGTACGCAACTTTGAGGTCTATGGTGGACAAGAAGTCCCCGGCCTTTATCTGTGGGATGACCTCTTGTAGGGACGTCATCTTGAATTTTTGAGTCTTTACATATTTGTTTAGGAACCGTAGATCCAGGATGGGTCTTAGGCTTTCATCCACTTTTGGCACCAGGAAGTAGTTTGAGTAAACTCCCCTGTTCCGTTCTTTGAATGGGACCGGTTCGATGGCCTCTTTGAGGAGTTCTTGAGCTTCCTCTAGGAGCAATTGCAGCTCCTTCCCGAGTGCTCTCTTTTCTTTGGCTTTCTGTTTGGTGGTCTCCTTTCCAACTCTATGCAGTATCCGAACTGTATGATTTTGAGTATCCACTTGTCTGTGGTTATTTTCCTCCACTCTCGGAGGAAAAATCTCAGCCTGCCTCCTACTGGTGTTACATGTTCCTTTGTGTCTTGTCCTTTTAACCCTCTCCTCTTTGCTTTTCCATGCTCTTCCCTCGGAGGGTATGAGTGGGTGAGCACCTTTTCCTGTGTGAAGTCATGTGAGGGGGGGTTGTTCACCGCCTCTCCTTCTCTGGCCCCGTCCGTTTCCTCTCCCGCGAAATGACTGGCCCCTGTTCTGGTAGTTCCAGTTTTGCTTCTGCTGGCCCTGGTGACCTTGGTTGTCACTCTGTTGACCCTAGTGGAACGCCTGGTGTGGTTGTCCTTACTGGCTTCCACCCCTTCCGTTCAGCCTCTGCGTAGGAGTGCCTCTTCTCATCCCCCTGAATTGCAGGGCCTCCATGGACCTTGCCGTCTCGTTGTCTTTCTTCAGTTGGGTGAGTTTCTCATCAACTGGGGCTCCGAACAGTGCTTCTCCATTGAAAGGGGTGTTCAGAATGTTGTTTTGAACCTCCGTCTTGAAGCCTGAGATCCTGAGCCAGGCTTGCCTTCTCTCTGTGATTCCTATAGCCATCAGCCTGCTGGATGTTTCTGCCCTGTCAAAGGCGGTCTTCAGGCACGAGTTTGCGATGCTTTCCCCCTCTTCCACGAGGTGAGCGGCTCTCTGCTGGTGTTCCTCTGGGAGGTGCTTGAGCAATTGGCCCATTTCGTCCCAATGCTGGTACTGGTGCCTGTTGAGAAGGGCGTTGGCCATCCTCCAGTGCATTGCTGCGTTTCTCTAAATTTTTCTGCCTGTTAGGTCCATCCTCCTGCTTTCCATGTCAGGTGGTGGCCCAGATGTTGTTGGGACGTTGGCCCTTCTTCTGGCCGTTGCGGCTATAATGGAGTCTGCTGAAACTGTCCCCTGTATGTAAGGGGGGTCCTGGGAGGAGAACTTGTAATTTTTCTCCGTCCTTGGCGTGACTGACCTACAGGTAGCTGGTTCTTTGAACGCCTCTTTGCCCTGTCCAATAACACTCTTTAGCATGGACAGGAAGTGGCTTTTTGTCTGTGCGGGGAGCAAGGTCTCCAGCAGGAAATCTGCCTTAGCCTTCTCCTCCTCCAATTTGACTCCATAAGCTGCTGCAGCATTCTTGACGACCTCATAGTAGGCCCCAATGTCATCTGGCGGCGAAGGCCTCGAGGGGTATGTCTCCACAGCCTCCTACGGGTTTTCGGCCTCGATGTCCTGCCAATCCTGGTCCTGAGCCATCGAGGATCCCGAGTCGTAGCTCGAACGCGGGTCCCCATAATCACCCTCTGTGTAATAGAGGTCCTCCTCTTCTACCTGCTCCGAGGGCTCCAGAGTTTTCGGCGGCTCTTCGGCGTCGAACTCCTCGTGTTCTTCTATCTCTTCGAGGACCGTCGTGGGCTTCGAGGGGATCCTGAAGCTTTTCATTCTGTCTTCGAAATCCTTCTTTCTCTGGATGATGTTTTCCATCTCGGCCTCGAGCCTTCTTTTCTTTCTCTCCATCTGTGCGGCCTGCTCGACGTCAAGCGTTTCGGCCGCCCTCTTCGACGGTCCCGTCGACGTTGAAGCAGCTCTCGGCTCCTTCTCCTTCGAAGTCGAGGATCCCTTTTCGGGAGTTTGCTTCGATGACCTTTGTTTTTCACTGGTCTTTGGCGCCTGGGAGTCCTTCTCGAAGGATCCGCTGGGCTGTTTTTCGGGAACCGCAGCTTTGGTCGTCGAAGATTTCGACGCCGGTGCTCCCTTTGAGGTTCTAGACTCTGATTTTCGACAGTCAGCCTCCGGTTTTCGAGGCCCTGTCGAGGGTTTCGGGGTCATAGACTCTCCTACCTTGTCTGACGATTTCTTATCGGTCTCTGCGACCGTGGAGACATCTGGACCTTCGGCGATGTTGTCCTCGTCGTCTGTGGAGAGGCCCAGGTCATACAGCGTCGGGGCCTTGCCCTTGCCCTGCATCGTGTGGTGAGCTATCCTCTGTTTTTCCCGAATCCTCAGCGTCTTCGGCGTGAAGACTGAGCAGGCGTTGCAGTCCTTGCTCCCGTGGTCGATAGGCAGACAGAGGTTGCAGACCGGGTGCTGGTCTCTCTGCGCGTACTTGTGGTGGCAATTACGGCAGAATTTAAATGGTGTGTTATCCATTACTGCGCTCAGAGGGCCCCCTGTGTGCGCATTCTCCGTCGGACGTCGAAGATCTCTAGGTTCCTCTCCTTCGTCGTCCCGGCTCTGATGATCTTCTTCTCCTGGTCTTCTCGAGTTTTTTCCTGAAGAAATTCGCTTATTTTTCTCCTTTTCTCCTCCAAAACTTCTGGAGCTTCACGTGACGATCCAGACCCAACGGCGGGAAAAAGAATCTGAAGATGGCGCCCAAGGGTGGGAGCTTCCGCCGGAAGCATGCAGACGTCACCGAAGGTACACCAAATAGTGGGACGTCGACGCCCACCTGGGCTACAAAAAAAAAGATAAAAAAAAGACTACGATTCCGGACCCAACCACCAGATTTCGGAATATGCACAGCATAGTGAATCCAGAAAGATTCACGCTGCAAAACACAGGGTTCTCCAGTGGGTACATCGGGGAGCTACTGGTTGCTCGCCAGTACCTTGGAAGAAGCTTCCCAAAAGTGGAGCCCAGACAAGTATGTAATCCTAAGGGTCAAGTCATATCGAAGACGCATTCAATTAAAACTATCTGAGTAGGCTTTATGGGAGGGGAAAGGAGGCCCAGCTTGTTTTATCGTCTATGTTTGTTATGTACATGAGGAATTAAACAGCAGAACTAACAAGTGCATCATTTTTACGCATCCTTTAAAATGGCAGGCACTGTGTGCTTTGGCTACTTAACCTTTGTAGTGAAAAATCACTTTTACATTGATTGGGAATTCACTTTTTCATTATTTTATTGAGGCTTCCAATATACAGTAAATAAGCATATAATTTTACAGATGTTCAACACAACAATCAAATAAAAGTGTGTAGAATGGAGGGATTAACACAATACATAAGGAGCAGCATCCATACATTAGGAAAAAAGGGGAGTCCTGGGTTAGAGTCCAACTGGCCAATGGTGAAATTGGAGAATGTTCAATACAAGACAGAACCACTCAGCTTCATGTACATTTCAAAGGCACCAACCTGTAATGAAATATTCTACTGTCCCAACAGTTCAGACCACCCCTTTGGGGGCGGGGATTCCACAAATTAAAAATAAGAAGTTGATGCACATTTCTCAAGCCTTTTCTTTCCCAAAAAATTGTCGTCAGTTAAGGTCAATGACACACTTGTAAAAACAGGATAATCTTGACAGATTTTTGTGTTGGTCACCTTGGGCTTCCTATGGATGCAAGGTCTTTAGTATTGCTGGTGAACATTTTATGTTCAGCCATTAAAATGTTCCCTAACATAATGCAACAAGTGTTAAGACCATTTTTGGGGATCTAATGTTGACAGAGAATAGGACACACAGACGGGTGCTTTCACTTAATGTCTTTGGCGAATTCCATTCTCATAGGGGCACCAAACACGCAGACCACTGTGTGGTAAGAATTTACCAGAATTCAGAACTTTCAAAACCCGTCCCCACAATGGGAAAAGAAAGACATGAAAACAACAAACCTGTCTTAAATCAGGCCATAGAACTATCAGTTTTTAAAGCAAAAACAACTCGTGTAACACTCAGTGCAACAGTAGTTCATTATTCCTTGCTTCTGCAAACTACTTTAAAAATATTCAACTGTATTCCTAAACACACATGCAGGAACGCAGGTTTGTAGGACTTGCAATTCACAAAGTATATTTCTCAGATGTCTTTGTCGGTACATCTCCCAACAAGTATCTTTGCATACAAGCAGGTCTCTCCCCTTTGGTTGGCTTTGTATTGTTAGTTGGTGCCCTTTCCGCAACTTGATGTAAGTTTGTTAAACACAAATGAGAATTGAAAAAAAGTATACTGTACATGGTCGCTCTTAAGCACACAAGGTTTTGGAGTACATTGTGCATCTCGGCTTTTCATCTAGAGCCGACAGTGGATAAAAACCTGTGTTAATAACCTAGGCACGTGAAAAAAAAGAACAACGAGGCACATCTCTTCTGCCTCTTTTCGAAATCTCTAAAGAAAAAAAGTTTTGGCAGGAGAGTAGTACGACGGATATGCTTCTCAATACTTATAAGTTTGTCAGACTATTTAGTGGTGCACTTCTCTCACTATAAATAACTCGCATGTGGGGGCGGAGTTAGATGATCCATCTCTATAAGTGGGTCTCGCTGCTTTGCATTTGTCCGTTATCGCCTTGAACTGTGGGAAAAATAAACACATGCATATTTATTCCTGATATTTAAACACACCAGTGCAAACTGTATAAAACGGATAGACATATTTACTATCAAAACCAACAGAGCTAAATCTAGACATGCATGTACATTTTTATGTGTCTGTATGCAAATGTTTCTGTTAACAGGGAAAGAGAGAGGGCATATATATATGTGAGGAGAGTGGTACAGAGGTATGAAAGGCACATTATTATTTTGAAAAAGTTGTGCACTTCTTAGGCAGATAAATGTTTGTTAAGCTTTCACTCTTTGCCCAGATTATAAAACGTGGACGAGACAATCTACAATTTGCACATGTAGGATTATGGAGAAAATTTACTGACTTTTTAAGACCTCTCAAAGTACTCGAAAGAGTGTTCTGGGGATTTCGCTACTATTCTTCAAACAAGAGGAACCAGGAGCTTTAAGCTAGGTCCAGCACACATGCTTCCTTCAGTCATAACTTAAATACAAGAGTGTGCATTTCCTTAGAAAAAAATGAAGAATTGGAAAATAGTAGGTTGAGAGGTCAGTGGAATAAGCTCCAATGGGAGCAAGTGCACTCACCCCCCCAAAAGGTGTCATGCTTCATCATCTGGGCATGCTATTCAATTAATCAGTTACACAAATAATAACAAAGCACTGTTAGAACTTGTTTTGCGATCTGACCCGTATTAGAGTCAGTGTAATTCTCACAGGTTAAGAACAGAGCACAACGCTTTATTTATCGTGTGAATGATTACTTGAATACTTACCAAACATTGATGAATCAGTCAGATAGTAGTGTAGGTTACATTATTTCGGTCCTGATGAATTGCCATTAGATCCCTTGCAGACTAGACTAGGCAAGAAACATGTTGACCTCACGTTTCAAGCAAATGATCACAATTGCTCCTTAGGACCATTGAATCCCATATGAGCAGCACAGTTTTTAATTAGGTTAGTGAGCTTCACCAGTAAAGACTCCTCAAATCAGCATCACTAGACCTATTTTAAATCACTTCCTTCCACCACACTGCACATTTCTCACGACCTACATTCATCATACGGCAAACTTAAAAGATAACCAGCGGGTGCCTGTCGGGCACTGAAGCGCCGGCCTGACGAGGAGCATGCCCAGATGATGAAGCATGACACTTTTCGGGGTGTATGAGGGCACTTGCTCCTATTGGAGCTTATTCCATTGACCTCAAAACCTATTTTCCAATTCGTAATTTTTTCCTAACTTTTTCTAAGGAACTGCACACTCTTGTATTTAAGTGATGTATCTACTAGGACAGCATTCCAAAGCACTGGAAGAAGTGTTCATTTAAAAACGTAATGCAAAAGAACATTTGCACAATTCTTTTCTTTTAAACTGAGAAAGAAATTTTCCATGGGGAAAAAAGTTGCGAATTCATTTTGTATCACATCATCACAAGCATACAAGGAACATCATTTTCCTCACATTTAAAAAGCCTCTTCATCTGTATCCCCATAAATTGTGAGGAAGATTCATATCTATTCCCACCTTGAAAATGTATGTACTCCTATCCCCTGCCCGTGACCAGAGTAAATCTGCATACACTTTCTGGGTCAGAAAACACCCGTGAATGTATGAGGATACCCACAAACATTCAAATTTGTAAGTATTCAACTTTTCCTACGCCCAGGGCACCAACAAACAAAGCGCCAGGGACCAAATGTGTTCAAGGTGAAATTTCAGTGTTGACTGAATTTTCTGTAAGCAAACTGCATTTAAGACGATAAAGCACATATGAACAAGATATGGGCTATTCCTGGTAAATGCAGTTATTTGCACTCCTCAGTTGGGCTCTGGTATGCATATATGCTTTATGAATAAAGTCCTGGGAGACTGAGCCATCACGTCAAGGGTGGACAGTATTCGTGGTCTGTGACCTCATGTCATCATGATTCACAGTATTCATCAAATGCACTCAATGTGCATACTAAAATCAAATATCACCCCTCCATCTTTACACCAGCGACCCAGATTAATAGCAAGTGCAAATCTTTCATCCTCTGCAACAGCATCCTCACAAGATACAGGTCAACGGGTAAAAGAGTTTTTTTGAGGATAGAGATTCTTTTGCTGGGCACATGTACAGCATTGCTTCCTCCGCCACAAAAACAAAGTGATAGCTATAGAACACATAGTACAGCTGATTTATGTGGTTAATTATTTACATTCATTTGCATCTGCACCTGTACCTTCCAAATCTGTAACATCTTGCATCTCCTCGTCTTCATCCTCTTCTTCTTCCTCTCCCACTAATTCTGTTGCAATAAGTTGCCTGGCTAGTTTAATGTTTAGTCCTTCATTATAGTGAAATTTTCTCTTCATTTCAAAGTGCTTCTTCTTCTCTGAAAAACAAGATGTAATGGGACACATTTAACAAAGTGAATGTTCAAACCGCTGGGCTTTATGAAGGCCATGTAAGAGATCGGGCTTTGAAGGCAAAACAGATTACGGTTTTTGTGCATCTGGAGAGCAGGACACGTAGTTAGAAAGAAGGAGCAGGCAATGTTTTTTATTGTTTAATAAATGTCAAGTCAAGTCAAGTCATAAAATTTGTATAGCGCACTACATACCCAGAGGGTTTCAAGGCGCTTAGGAAGGGGAGGAGGATTATTTGTCAAATATCCACGTTTTAAGCTGCTTTCTGAACGCTAGGTGATTCTGGGTGAGGCGAAGGTGAGCGGGGAGTGAGTTCCATGTTTTGGCAGCCAGGTGCCAAAACAAAATAAATGGTTTACCAATGTCGGTGTCCAGAATATAATACTATGTTCTGACCTTGCAATGCTGCTTTAAATCTTGGCTGTGCCTCAGGGAAGCAAGCCAATCAGCTTGAATGTCGTTTTGATCCCACGTCATCGCTCACCTGCCCTTAAAGGCCATACTTAGTTTTACCAGAACAAGCACAAAGGGGATATTCTCATGCTCTTTGTGGAGGGTAGGCATGGATTTAGTTCAGAGTCCTCATATTGTACAACCACTTGGGTCGTAGATTTAGATTCTCCAATGCAGGGTACCGACCAGTCAATAAAAACTTCATAAGATAAAGTTTTATCTAAAATAAAGGACAGGGTATGTAGAAGCACACCAAAAGACATGTTTAGGGTTCTTCCATCTACTTAAGCAATTGATCTAAAACACTGTAGACTGTACGACTAGACCTCAGGCGCAGCTTGGTAAATGTAATGGATGCTACAACACAGCCTTCTTAAAGGAGCCTAGCGACCTTCTGAATACACTTTCGTCAATTTTACCCTCTTTTGGAGTTTACAGTCATCATACCTCTGACAAAGCTCGAAGTGCACTGGTAGCATGCTACTCTGTATATTCTGTTCGGCTAGAAGAGTGTGGGTGTATAGCATGACTTATGCCAAGATTTCTGCATGGAGTTGAAGATTTGATATACCATGGTATAGAAGTTTTCCTCCATCCTGACTGCCAACCAACGAGCATTCTAGACTACAATGATCCGTCAGCCTGTTTGAGCTGCAGGCCATCGAGAAAAAAGGGCAAAACCAGCAAAACCAGAGAAGGCGGTTGACATTATGGCCCTAAACACCTTTAATACATCTCAGAGCAGGTATGTTAATGTCATCAGTATTTTAAAGGAGTGGAGCAGTAATGAGTCTACTCCATTATCTAACTGTCCTCACTTTCCAGTGTAAAAACTACTTTCAAATGCATTGGTTTCACATTTGTAATTTTAAGCAAAATCTAAACTGCATTAACAAGGCCTGCCCAAGCCTCAAAAATCTAAAGCTAAAATACAGACCAACTCCACTTCCACTCTTCCATTCCTGGACCGCCAACCACTGGTGCAGTATGCAGTGGTGGCAGATTCCAGAGAAGAATGGTGGACCCTGGTAATTATTATGTTTACAAATGATGCACTCAGTCTTTATTTTGACATATTTGGAGTCTGCCAAGGGATTCGATGTAGGTGTGCAGTAACTAAGGGTTGCACATTTATTTTGCAAACCTGCACAAATCCATCTGTTGTTCTGACAGTTGCTTCTTGCACAGTGGTAACTCGCCATTCTGTTTTGCAGAACAAACCGTGCATTCAAACAAAATTCTATTTCTGCACACAGAAAATGTAAACATGAACATTTGAACCTTGGCCCCGTGACATTTCAGAATGTATCATACAGGACTACAAACTATCAATATGGCCATGAATATTTTTACAGGTCCAAAGTTTACAATAAATTCCTTGGAATTCGTGGTGTTTTGGCATAGCTTAGGTAGTTGTCCCAAGTTCAGCCCTACCTCTCAATTTCACATCTTTCAGTTCTCCCGCTCCAAAACTTACCCTTTCTATTAAAAACTCCCTGAAACTCTATGTAGTTTGTAGCACAAAGTAGATGATCTAGATGGTTGCGCTTTTCACTGCTCCCAGAACTCAGAAGCAGTTTTCTGAAATTTCCTATAATGTAATGCTAGAAATACAAGTAACCACCTTTCTCTTCCAGAACTCTCCCAGCCTGAAAACTACCATGCTACACAAACATCCTCCATCTTCGCTGACCCCTGGGTGGGTACACCAAGCTAATGCCTAGAGCTTAACTATATGCACCATCCTCATCTGAGGCTTTTTCTCCATCACCATTAGAATCCTGGTATCCAGCTTCATTTAGTAACCACTGAACCTGCTGATGGAACTGGCCTCAATCCACTACTGCGGATCACTGGCGTAACAAAACTTGACCTCAATCAGGAGATCTCCGGCCAGAGTACTGTGCTGAGGGGGACCCTCAGAGCTGCGGGGGCCTGTATTACACCACTGCTGTGGATGGTACTGGTTGGGTTGGTTGTTATCCAAGCTGTCATAGGTTTTACATCTCGCTCCCACTGTGAGCACTTGCAGTCAAGTGGACTGCAGAATGGAGCAACCTTTGGAGGTATGAAGCTGCAGCATGAAGCCTGACATCTGAAATCACAGACCTAGGTGGGTATTTAGAGACTTCAGAATCTGAAAAACGACCAACCATGTGTCATACTCCGTACAAGATAACCAAAATATATCCAGTAATGTGGCAACTCAAAAATGTCAGTCAAAACCACTTTAATTCGCCAGTTGATAAAAAAACAGCATAAAACGTATTCTACATACAATAACATCATGCTATACAGTTAAAAACAATCCTATGAATATATGTAGCAACCCATGCTTACTACATTATCAGCATGCTGCAACAGCGCGACTACAATGAGAGCGGAATTAGCTTCTAGGAAAATTCATTTGTCCAAGCTGACACCATGACTTAACAGGAGTTGCCACCTTGGAAGTGTGTAACTCGACATCGATCACGCAGCAAGAGCACTACACAAACACCTGAAACTAAGAAGCTAAACACTATAATTATACTAAAATGGCCATACATGAAGAGCTCTCTTCTCATTCCAACATCAACGCAGCAATGAGTGCTTGACCTACATCACTCAAGCCTATTTACTAAAACCCTGAAACTACATTGTCAGCTGGTTGAAAACTATTCGATGTGTGAACTGCTTTGAAAAGCAATGGCAGTTCCCATCCAATACGTTCTTAGTGATCGGTCATCAATACACTGCAAAATAATCACTATTTGGTTCTATTAGAAACTGCAAATATCACATCATGAAGAAAGCATCTGAGAAAATGTGTGTAACACAACCTATCGATTTTAATGCTATCTATACCTATCAACACTACTCTGTTTAATCCCACTTCTCCCCTAACTGGATTTCTTCTCAGTGATGTCTTTCTAGATCGTTACCATCTTATTCAATTACTCTCCCTATGATCATCTACATTACCTCTGTGACCAATATGTGCCAAACGTAAAGTCGAAACACCTTCAATTCACAGCTATACTTTATTTCCTTCACACAATAATTGAATCTTGGCAAAAAATAGCCAGAGAACCTTATTTGTGCCTTACAAATGACCACATCTACAACAATAAGGTCTTAAATGCTGGTTTACAAATGTTTACTGTGCCCAGGTACACTCTTGTGAAACAAATACTAAATAACATCAACCAACCTTAACATTATCTATCACTGAAACATAGTTCTCCCCAACCTCTCCCCCTTTGATATCCTAATCCAAAGCAGCTTCAAACACTACACTTTCCCATTCCTATAAAACGGTGCTGGCTTAGCTATTATTCTTTAAGACTCCTGGAACTGTGCCCAGACGAACCTATGATTTTTTCATCCTTAAACTTCCCCATAACCCGTAAACGTGCATGTAACAAACCTAGCAACTTTCACAATATGTACCACACTCTTGCCCTCAGCAACCATACCACATAGAACACTTTCATGATAATTTGGTCTCAATATTTATTTATTAACCCCTTCGGGGCTGATGACGAGCTGGGCTCGTCATGGAGTAGGGCGCTCGCACGCTGATGACGAGCCCAGCTCGTCATGAGCCCCACCCTTGGGGGAAGCGCCAGCGCTCCCACCGAGTCTGCCCGATCGTTAGGATTTCTGCTGGGATGGCAGGGGAAGACCGTCCCCTGCCTCCCCCCGCCCTCCCCGCCCGCGTCATCAATGACGTCAGCGCGCGAGGCGCGCTGACGTCACTGGGGGTTCCTGTTGTTTACCGACGCGCAGGGAAGCCATTTGCTTCCTGCGCGTCGGAGGAATCAGAGGTTTGTTTTGCGGCTGGGGCAGGGGGGAAAGTTTTGAAAAGGCCATCGAGTGAAAGGAAAGGCTTTTCCTTTCACTCGTTGCAAGTTTAGAGCATTCCTGCTGCACGATCGTGCGATCGTGCAGCTGGAATGGTAGGGAGTTTTTTTTTTTTTCTATTGTGGTCAATTTCGTTGTTCGGGGAGCGGCCCCTTGGGGAAGGGTCGCTCCCCTTTTTGGGGTAACAATAATTTTGAATTGTTTTCATGCCTCTGGTATGAAAAAATGTTCATTTGTTGAAAAAAAAAAAACAGATGGGGTCATTTTCAAAATGTGAATGTAGTGCTGATTTTATTGAAGGATGCAAGTGCCTCTGTCCTTCATCTCTTATTTTTTGTGTACCTGAAGTGTCTGAAAAACACACCTGTGCTGCCTAGGCAAAGCTCACTAGTGTTTTTGGGCTGATGAATGTTTTTTTTTGTGTGCTGCTTTTCAAACACATGCTTTGTCTCCAGTGACCATGTGTGTGTTACTATGCCATGTGCGCAGGGGTCCCTTGAGTGAGCTGTCCATCAAAATGTTTTTGGGCTGATGATTGTTTCCTGAATTTGTGCTGCAACTCGATCACCTGCTTTGTCTCCAGTGTCCATGTGTGCGTTACTATGCAATTGCACAGATGTGCGCAGGGGTCCCTTGTGTGAGCTGTCCATCATAGTGGGAAGGTCACAAATGTTTTTGGGCTGATGATTGCTTTCCTGAGTTTGTGCTGCAACTCGAGCGCCATCTTTGTCTCCAGTGTCCATGTGTGCGTTACTATGCAATTGCACAGATGTGCGCAGGGGTCCCTTGTGTGAGCTGTCCATCATAGTGGGAAGGTCACAAATGTTTTTGGGCTGATGATTGCTTTCCTGAGTTTGTGCTGCAACTCGAGCGCCATCTTTGTCTCCAGTGTCCATGTGTGCGTTACTATGCAATTGCACAGATGTGCGCAGTTGTGTGAGCTGTCCATCATAGTGGGAAGGTCACAAATGTTTTTGGGCTGATGAATGTTTTCCTGAATTTGTGCTGCAACTCGAGCGCTTGCTTTGTCTCCAGTGACCGTGTGTGTTACTATGCCATCGCACCAATGTGTGCACAGGTCCCTTGAGTGAGCTGTCCATCATAGTGGGTAAATTTAGGAAAGATGGTGCACTCCGCTAGTTGGTGGGTGTTGCCAAACGGGGATCTTCTTTGTGAGTTCACATGCCTCTTATGTGTATAAATGGTCAGAGACTGATGAGAGCAGCAGATGGGGAGAAAGAAGCTCCTGGTCATAGGAACTGTTTTTGGATTGCGCTTGTGAAAATCAAGGATGCAAGTGCCTCTGTCCAGCATCACAGTTAACCACAGTAATTCTGTTGTCCCCCTCCCCATGAGAATCCCTGATGACGTCAGCGCGCACAGCACGCGCCAACATCTTCAGGGATTCCCAGGCGGTCGGGAAGCCATTTGCTTCCTGCGCCTGGAGGTGTTAGGTTGGTTTTGAGATATTTGGGGGGGTTTGCAAAGAGGCATCAGGGGAGAGGTAAGTGAATTTCCTCTCTTCTGATGTCTCTTTGCAGGGCATTTCTGGCTCACGGTCGCGCACAGCATTGCGATTGTGCGGTGGAAATGCCCCCACTAGCACCAGGGATTTTATTTTAGATTGTAGGAAGTGACCCATTGGGCAAGGGTCACTTTCAGGTGGGTCGGATTTTAAATTTAGATTTTCTGGCCTCCCCCCCGGTGGGCAAATCAACCCGTACTTTTGTCCGTTTTGCCCTTTTTGATGGCCCATCTGTGTGGATGTGATTTTGGGGGTAAATTTGTGTATTGTTTATTCATTTGTTATGTTGTTTGTGAAATGTAGTATTAAATTATTTTTTTTCTTCTTTGTTTTTGATCCAGGCTTTTGCTGTTTGTATTGGTGTAGGTTGTGGTTCGGTTAATGCTGGTTTTGCAGCTTGTGTAGTTGCATGTGCTTGGTAAGTAAATGTTTTTTGTACTATTTTTCCTAGATAAATGTGTTTTTATGAAAAGTGAAGTTATTGCTGTTTGTGTGGCTTTGTGTTTCTTGATTGTTAACTTTTTTTTGTATTGCTGCTTGATGTGTACTTTGTCTAATCTATACTTTTTTTTTCTTTCCAGTGGGATTTCCTTTCTTTTTGCTGTGTTTCAGCAGAGTAGGTGCTGGTGAGTCTTCTTATATTTGGTTAGATTTGAATTGTTTTTGAGTGTATTGATTTTTGTGTGAAGACTCTACCTTGTTTACTTCTTACTTTGCACAGTGTAGGTTGTTGTTCACTTGTGTGTGTAGTCTTCTTGATTTGTAAGGATAATGGCTGCTCGCAGGATTACTGCTAAGCAGGTTGTTAGTTTGCTTTTTGAGTCTTCCTCTGACCATGGTCCAGACACTGACTCCGATTCGGAGCATGAGGTAGGTGCAGAAGATTCAGGCAGTGAGTTTTCTCTTCGCATGGTATCATCGGATGATGATTCTTCTTCTAGTGCTGATGAAGTGCCTGTGGTAGAGAGGGACATTGATGTGCCGGTAGAGAGGCAAGAGCCATGTGAGCGGCAGCCTAGGTCCTCAAGGTTTCCCTTTTTTTCTCGTCGGGAACAGGCAAGTGTGGTAAAGGCTGCGCCCAAAAGGTTTCACATTGCTGTGGTGCGCCAAAGGTTATCTGGTGCTGCTAGTCTTCCTGTTGTAGAGCAGCATGAGGCATCTGGTGCTGCTAGTCTTTCTGTTGTTGTTGAGCAGCAAGTGGCATCTGGGGATGCGAGTTCTTCTGTTGATGTTGAGATGCAAGAGGCAGCTGGGGATGTGAGTTCTCCTGTTGGTGTAGTGATGCAAAATGTATCTGGGGATGCTAGTATTCCTGTTGGTGTAGTGATGCAAGAGGCATCTGGGGATGCTAGTGTTCCCGTTGATGTAGTGCAGCAAGAGGCATCTGGCCTGCAGGCTAGGGTGGCTTCTTCTCCTCATGTTAGTGATGACGTCTGGGTTGCCCCTGGCATGGTGCAGCCAGAATTGCCAGACTTCACTGGTGTTCCAGGGTGTAGAGTGAATACTGACAATTGTTTGCCAATTCAATTTTTTCAGTTGTTTTTTGACGATGAGTTTTTGCAGGAGATTGTGGAGCAAACTAATTTGTATGCAGAGCAGTATTTGAGGGACCACAGTGCCAGCCTTAAGCCCCATTCTAGAGCTACCCATTGGTCTCCCACATATGTTGAAGAGATGAAGAAGTTTTTGGGATTAACTTTTTTGATGGGCTTGCTAAGGAAGCCATCAATGTCTTCTTATTGGTCCACTAGTCCCTTGATGGCAACATCTATATTTCCAGCAGTTATGACTCGTGATCGATATATGCTTCTTCTTCGCATGATACATTTTGTTGATAATGATTTAGCGTTGCCACGCGATCACCCTGATTGTGACCGTCTTTTTAAGATTCGGCCTGTCCTTGATCACTTTGTTGATCGTTTTCCTGAGATCTTTGCACCTGGAAGAGAAATAGCTGTGGACGAGTCTTTGGTATTGTTCAAGGGCCGCTTGGTTTTTAGGCAATACATTCCTAGCAAGAGGGCACGCTATGGCATCAAACTGTATATGCTGTGTGACAGTGAGACTGGATATGTTTATAATTTCAGGGTGTACACCGGTAAGGATTCCAGCATTAACACTTCTGCTTGTCCGTCCACTTTTGGAGTGACTGAGAAAATTGTGTGGGAACTAGGTAGACGATTATTTAACAAAGGCCACCATTTATATGTAGATAACTTCTACACTAGTGTGCGTTTGTTCAAGGAGTTGGCCAAAGTGGGCACTGTTGCATGTGGCACGATGCGCAGTAACCGGAAAGGTTTCCCAATAGAACTTGTTTGCAAAAGGCTTGTGCGGGGACAGTCTACTACATTGCGATGTGGGAAGCTTCTAGCTGTGAAGTTTTCAGACAGGAGAGATGTTTACATGCTGACTACTATCCATGACGAAAGCACTGAAGCTCTGCCAGTTCGGGGTGAGACTGCTGAAGTGCGTAAACCTGTGTACATTTTAGACTATAATAGGCACATGGGTGGTGTTGACAGAGTAGATCAGAGGTTGGAACCTTATGCTGCTCTTCGAAAGGCTTACGTTTGGTACAAGAAGTTGGCTATCCATCGTTTCCACTTGGCATCCTTTAATGCTTTTGTTGTTTTTCAGAAATCTTGTCCTGAGTCAAAGATGCCTTTTGTTAAGTTTCAGGAGACTATAATAGGCAGCCTTGTACTAGTGGAACAGGCAAGTGTGCCAAGATTTGGAGTGGTGGAGGAAGTGGCTAGACTGAAAGATCGCCACTTTCCAGAATACATTCCTCCCACAACTGCAAAAGACAATCCCACTAAAAGATGTAGAGTCTGTTGGCGAAGAGAAGTGCGGAGGGAGTCTCGTATGCACTGTCCTGACTGTCCTTCAAATCCTGGATTGTGTGTGCCAGCTTGTTTTAAATCGTACCACACACAAAAGAAGTTTTGGGAGTTTCATTGAGCTTGTACGTGTACTGTCTGGTCTGTTTTCTGTAATATTTTTTAGTTTGCTTTTAGGTTTGCATTAGTGCAAAGCATTTAGTTTTTGAATTTGTGTTCGCAGATTTGTAGGTTTCTACATTTGATTTGTGGTATTTCTTTAAAAAATTCTAATTTCGATGGTGGTGTGTGCAGGATTGTGCTTGGATTGCTGGTGTGCGTGGACTGGCGCTTGGCTGGTGGTGTGCGTGGTCTGGTGCTTGGCTGGCATAGTGCATGGATTGGAGTTGTGCTGGGGGGGTGAGTGGATTTTTGCTTGGCTGGCGGAGTGCATGGTTAGGTGCTTGGCTGGTGGTGTGAGTGGATGGCGCTTGGCTGGTGGTGTGCGTGGTCTGGTGCTTGGCTGGCATAGTGCATGGATTGGAGTTGTGCTGGGGGGGTGAGTGGATTTTTGCTTGGCTGGCGGAGTGCATGGTTAGGTGCTTGGCTGGTGGTGTGAGTGGATGGCGCTTGGCTGGTGGTGTGCGTGGTCTGGTGCTTGGCTGGCATAGTGCATGGATTGGAGTTGTGCTGGGGGGGTGCGTGGATTTTTGCTTGGCTGGCGGAGTGCATGGTTAGGTGCTTGGCTGGCGGTGTGAGTGGAGTGGTGCTTGGCTGGCGGTGTGTGTGGAGTGGTGCTTGGCTGGCGGCGTGTGTGGAGTGGTGCTTGGATGGTGTTGTGTTTGTGGAGTGGCGCTTGGCTGGTGGTGTGCGTGGAGTGATGCTTGGCTGGCGGTGTGTGTGGAGTGGTGCTTGGCTGGTGTTGTGTTTGTGGAGTGGCGCTTGGCTGGTGGTGTGCGTGGAGTGATGCTTGGCTGGTGGTGTGTGTGGAGTGGTAGTTGGCTGTCGGTGTGCGCTGAGTGGTGTTTGGCTGGCAGTGTGCATGGTCTGGTGCTTGGATGGTGGTGTGGGTGGACTGGCGCTCGGCAGGCGGTGTGTGAGTAGTTACTTTCTGTTGGTCAATACACACACTGCTAGTTGAGTGACACTCCACACAGTCCATCATTTTGTGTAGTTGCAGTGTCAGAAATGTGGGCGTGTGAAAGTGATGGGCCCTTGAATGGCGCTGTTTGCTGGTGTGAGTGTTGAAATGTGATGGGTCCGCGGCTGGCGGTGTGAATGTTTTGTATGGGTCACGCGTACGAAAGGTGTATGAATGGCCTGTAAAGAGGTTGGTGCCTTGACGTGGCTTTACAGCTCACGAGCTGTGAGTCAGTGGTTCAGTTTATCATACTTTCAATTATACGCAGTGTATTTCATTTTTGATGAAATTACTTGCGTATCCAATTGTATGTACTGAATCATCACTCACCCTCGTGCCAAATCCAACCAGTATGTGTGTGTGCTTGCGGATTAGATGGGTGTGCAGTAATAATTGTTTTTTTTCTCTTTCTGCAGTAGGGTGTACCTTGCCCCTTATTGTGATTGTTGTTATGTGTTGCTTTTCCATTCGGATGGTGTCAATGGTCTGGTTTGTATCAGGTATGAAAGGTGCGTGAATGGCCTGTAAAACGGTTGGTGCCTTGTCGTGGCTTTACAGCTCACGAGTTGCGAGTCACTGGTTCAGTTTTTATGCATTTATTTATTGACAGAGCATTTCATTTTCTTGAAATATCTTGTTAATAAAATTTTATGTACTGAACCATCACTCGCCCTCGTGCCAAATCCAACCTGTATGTGTGTGTCTTTGAGGAATAGATAGCAGTGCTTGAATGTTTGACTTTTGAGTAACTCTGTTAAGGTGTGGTATCCTTTTACTCGGGAGAACAAGGGGAACGCAGGGTGGTAGGATTTTTTTGCCGGCACGGCGATCCCACGCCAAAATGTTTGGAAAAGTTCTATTTTTAAGGTTTGCAAAGAGTTCTGGGTAGGAAAACATTGGGGGACCCACACATGCCATACCTCCCTGGACTCTCCCGGGTGTCTAGTTTTCAGAACTGTTTGGGTTTGCTACTTTCCAAAGAATACCACCCAGCCCCGGGCCAAAAACTCAGGTGCCACCCCCCCCCAAAAAAACAAAGTTATATTGCTTCAGGGTATTTTATATTCACCACCGTTAGATTTGGACCTTTTCCTGTTGCAGCCACTATGGCTACCCACGCAAGTGAGGTACCGTTTTTATCGGGAGACCTGGGGGAACGCTGGATGGTAGGTAATTTGTGTGAGACCAGTGATGCCACGCTTTCCCAGACTACAACGTGTGAAAAAATTGATTTTTTTCTGCTAAAATTGAGGTTTGCAAGGGATTCTGGGTAAAGGAACGTTGGAGGATCCACGCAAGCCATGCCTCCTTGGAAGCCCCCGGGTGTCTACTTTTCAGAAATGTGTGGGTTTGGTAGGTTTCCATAGATGGCTGTCTCGCACGGGGCCAGAAACCCAGGTAACCCCTCTTGCAAAAGCTGGTGAATTTAACAATGGTGAAAATGTTAAGTCCACCAGCTTTTGCAAGAGGGGTTACCTGGGTTTTTGGCCCCGTGCGAGACAGCCATTTAGGGAAACCTACCAATCCCACACATTTCTGAAAAGTAGACACCCGGGGGCTTCCAAGGAGGTATGGCTTGCGTGGATCCTCCAACGTTCCTTTACCCAGAATCCCTTGCAAACCTCATTTTTTGCTTGGAAAAAAATCATTTTTTTCACACGTTTTAGTGTGGGAAAGCGTGGCATCACTGGGCTCACACAAATTACCTCCCACCCAGCGTTCCCCAAGGTCTCCCGATAAAAATGGTACCTCACTTGCGTGGGTAGGCATAGCGGCTGCTTTAGGAAAAGGCCCAATTCATACTGTGGAGACCAAATCATTACCTTTAGCCAAATAATCTTATTTTTTGAGGGGGTCACCTGAGCTTTTGGCCCGGTGCTTGGCAGGCATCTTTGGAAACTACCAAACCCAAACAGTTCTGAGAACTAGACAGCCGGGGGAGTCTAGGGAGGTATGGCATGCGTGGGTCCCCCAATGTTTTCCTACCCAGAAACCCCTGCAAACCTGAAATTTTGGTCCAAAAACCCACTTTTCCATACTTTTTTGGGTGGGATCTCGCTGCCGGAACAAATGTCCTACCACCCAGCGTTTCCCTTGTTCTCCCGAGTAAAATGATATCTCACTTGTGTGGGTGGGCCAAAGGCATGTGACTCAGGCTGGGGTGCTTAATTTGTAAAACTTAAATATGACTAAATACTACTTTTTTCAAAATTCATTTTTGGCGTGTTCTGCTTTGGGGCACCCACACAAGAGAGGTATCCTTTTACTCGGGAGAACAAGGGGAACGCAGGGTGGTAGGACTTTTTTGCCGGCACGGCGATCCCACGCCAAAATGTTTGGAAAAGTGCTATTTTTAAGGTTTGCAAAGAGTTCTGGGTAGGAAAACATTGGGGGACCCACACATGCCATACCTCCCTGGACTCTCCCGGGTGTCTAGTTTTCAGAACTGTTTGGGTTTGCTACTTTGCAAAGAATACCACCGAGCCCCGGGCCACAAACTCAGATGCCCCCCCCCAAAATCAAGGTAGTTTTGCAATGAGGTAATGTAAATTCACCACCGTACGATTTGAACCGTTTCCTGTTGCAGCCACTATGTCTACCCACGCAAGTGAGGTACCATTTTTTTCGGGAGACCTGGGGGCACGCTGGGTGAGTGGAAATTTGTTGATCCACGCAGATTCCAGAACTTTCCACCACAGAAATGTGAGGAAAATGTGTTTTTTTGGTCACATTTTTATGTTTTCAAGGGATTCTGGGTAACAAAACCTGGGGGTAGGCAGACGAGTCACCCCATCCTGAATTGCCCTGGGTGTCTAGTTTTCAAAAATGTATAGGTTTGCTAGGTATCCCTAGGTGCTGGCAGAGCTACGGCGCAAAAACAAAAGATAGTCTTTTTGTCCGAATCGTGCTACATTTCACTGGGAAATTGAGGTGCGACCATGCTGCGTTTTGCGCTGTTTCATGTCGCAGCCACTATGCCTACCCACGCAAGTGAGGTACCATTTTTTTCGGGAGACCTGGGGGCACGCTGGGTGGGTGGAAATTTGTTGATCCACGCAGATTCCAGAACTTTCCACCACAGAAATGTGAGGAAAATGTGTTTTTTTGGTCAAATTATTATGTTTGCAAGGGATTCTGGGTAACAAAACCTGGGGGTAGGCAGACGAGTCACCCCATCCTGAATTGCCCTGGGTGTCTAGTTTTCAAAAATGTATAGGTTTGCTAGGTTTCCCTAGGTGCTGGCAGAGCTACGGCGCAAAAACAAAAGGTAGTCTTTTTGTCCGAATCGTGCCAAATTTCACTGGGAAATTGAGGTGCGACCATGCTGCGTTTTGTGCTGTTTCATGTCGCAGCCACTATGCCTACCCACGCAAGTGAGGTACCATTTTTTTCGGGAGACCTGGGGGCACGCTGGGTGGGTGGAAATTTGTTGATCCACGCAGATTCCAGAACTTTCTACCACAGAAATGTGAGGAAAATGTGTTTTTTTGGTCAAATTTTTAGATTTGCAAGGGATTCTGGGTAACAAAACCTGGGGGTAGGCAGACTAGTCACCCCATCCTGAATTCCCCTGGGTGTCTAGTTTTCAAAAATGTATAGGTTTCCTAGGTTTCCCTAGGTGCTGGCAGAGCTACGGCTCAAAAACAAAAGGTAGTCTCTTTGTCCAAAGAACGTAAAATTTCACTGGGAAATTGAGGTGCGACCACGTTGCATTTTGTGCCGTTTCCTATCGTAGGCACAAGGCCGACCCACACAAGTGAGGTACTGTTTTTATCGGGAGACCTGGGGGAACGCTGGGTGGGTGGAAATTTGTTGATCCACGCAGATTCCTGAACTTTCCACCACAGAAATGTGAGGACAATGTGTTTATTTTGTCAAAATCTTAGCTTTGCAAGGGATTCTGGGTAACAAAACCTGGTGGTAGGCAGTCGAGTCACCCCATCCTGAATTCCCCTGGGTGTCTACTTTTCAAAAATTTATAGGTTTGCTAGGTTTCCCTAGGTGCCGGCAGATCTAGGGTGCAAAAACTACAGGTAGGCACTTTGTCAAAAAAGGGTCAATTTGTAACTGCTAAATTTAGGTGTGACCACGTTGCATTTTGCGCCGTTTCCTGTCGCAGGCACAAGGCCGACCCACACAAGTGAGGTACCGTTTTTATCGGGACACTTGGGGTAATTCAGATTTGTAAATCAACTGTTATTACCAATTGAGCTTTCATGCATTTCTCCCTTTGAATGAAAGACATTGGGTAAAAAAAAAATCTTTATGAAAAATGACCAATAATTCTCATGCTAGTATGAGTATTCCCAACTTTGAAAATGTGCAATTATATACTGTTTCTGAACTCTATAATTTGTACCCAATTCAGAAATACATAGGTGTCTTTCATACAGATTATTCCATGTATACATTTTCCAAGACAAAGTGCACTATACCCAGTAAATGAAAAAATACCATTGCAAGTTGCTGCTCAGTTTTTGGATCTGGGTTCGTCGGGTTCTTGGTGAAACTACAAGTCCTATATATCCCCACAACCAGGAAGGTCTAACGAATGTAACGGTATATTGCTTTCCAAGAGCTGTCAAAATTAGAAAAAGTTATAGGTGAAAACGTTGAGACAAAAGGCTGTTTTTTTCAACAAAATTTCAAATATTCCAATATCTAACTGTTAGTTTCTATAACGAAACCTTCATGGATTTAGACAAATGACCCCTTTCTGAATTCAGAATTTTGTCTACTTTTCGAAAATGTAAAGCTTTCCAGGATCCATTATTGCTTTCAAACTCATTTCTACCATTAACTGGAAGGAGGTGGAAAGCTCTAAAAATAGCAAAAATAGGCTATGTCCCAGAAAAATGCCAAAACTGAGTGAAAAATTTCGGTTCTCTGACAAAAGTCTGTCATTCCCTGAAAGCTGAGAAAATGGAGATTTCAGCCCCACAAACCCTTTTGTGATACCATTTTCAGGGGAAAACCCACAGGCTTTCATTTGCAGCCCGTTTTTCCCATTTTTCTGAAAAAACAAAAAAAATCACTATATTTTGGTTAATTTATGGGACCCCTCCAAGGGAATCCACAAACCCTGGGCGCCTTTAGAATCCACATGATGTTGGAAGAAAAGGATGCAAATTTGGCGTGGATACCTTATGTGGTCAAAAAGTTACAAGGGCCTAAGCGCGCACTACTCCAAAACGCCAAAAAAAGCCTCAGCACAGGAGGGGAAAAGGCCTAGCAGCGAAGGGGTTAAGCAAGTGATTTCCTCTTAGGAGGTTTTAAGATCCCGTGGAAAAAAACTCATCTAGGCAACAGGAAATATGCCGTTTTACAGGACCTACACAACTTTCCCCAACTCTACACAAATTTTCAATCTGCGTCATACTCTTCATAACAACATCAATATTCATGTACCCACAAAAGTCGAACAGATTATCAAATAGGTAGATGTAGAACCGCAAATGGTCTGCTAAATATAACAAACCAAACAAAGACAACAAAATCATAAAATTCCACTTCAGACATCACTAGATGAAAGTTTACTCTAAGAATAATCTCTGCATCTTTCCTTTTCAGAAAATAGCTTAGCAACTCTCACAACAAATTAACTCTTGGCATCACTTTTAACTTTCGGAAAACAATAGAAATAGCTCTTCCCCATGCTCGAAGTCAAAAGACCTGAACATCCACAAATGACATTAGAAAATTTAAAAAAAGAATACAGATAAAACTGACAATACCAGAAACAATATGGGTCTTTCTGGGTTTGAAATTATTGCTTGCATTGCATACAGTGAGGCGTTGATGTTGTTGTCAATTTGTAATTAAGGTTACTGGGATTTGCTTAAATGTCACACTGCTTGACCATCACTGGTAAAGGGGTCTCAAGAAGCACTGGGCTTGTTTTGCGAAGTGTAACAAGTATCTGGCACCCCTTTAAAGGTTAAGTGACTCTAGAAAGACTTCAAAGCCATATTCCTTTATAGCACTGTTTCTTTCTACAGGTTTTTATCCACATATTGCATGCCATTTCAAAAAATCTCCACCTGCTATATTCCCTTAAAATCGTTCATAAAAAATTGACATTGAATTAAACTTTTACTTTTCTGCTCTCTTATTTATTATGAATGTACTTCTCCTCCTTTTATACCTTATGCATGCGCTTCTGCATATAGACTACTCTAAATCTCATGACTGCCCGTCTTAATGTCTTTTTTTGGAACCATATCCCTGCAATTTAAACAATATCTATTAATCCCAGCAAGCATTTGCTTCACACCCGCTAAAGGTCACACCTCAGTCATTAATGTACCACAAAGACAATAGAGTAAATGCATGGAATGGCTTCTTTTATCATGCAAGTCCAATCCCTCAAAAACAAATGGACTGACCACAAACTCTGGGTTCTTAAATAGCTTGGCTTGCTACTCACTGCATAGCAATTCAAAAACCTTGTCAGTAGTAGTAAGAGCTATATAAATGCAACTTTAATGAAGTGTATTGCAGTACTCCTTAGATGAATGAGAAAGGGCATATTGAAGAATAAAAGACACTAGGAGTACATTTTTCTTTCCAATTGAAAACTCCAAATCACTTACATAACACTAGCCTTGCACTGCATCTAGAAACTGTAGTTAACTTGCTTAAGACATTAAACAGAAACCAGGCTTGTTTTCCTGAAAAGCTCTGAATTCGGAAACTAGACTCACCTGCACACTTTCTATCATCATCGAGATTTTGTACACTTTATTGCTTACAAAGTCCAGACCTTCGTCAACACCTGTCTGAAGGAAATCCTTCAAATCTGCTGGCCAAACACCTTCAGCAACAACCACCTATGGCAGAAGGCTTTCCAACTCCCACCTCATGAGGAAAGCATGAAGACGCTGGATAGGCCACACCCTCCGCAAGCCTGCATCAAAACACCACCAAGCAAGCCGTGACCTGGAACCCTCAAGGGAAAAGGAAAAGAGGATGGTCAAGAAACACCTGGCACCGGGCCTCGAGGCTGACTGTAAGGAGATGGGTTACACCTGGAGTCAGAATGAAAGAAAAGTCCGGGACAGAGATGGCTAGAGAGTCTGGTTGATGGCCTATATCCCCAGGAGGGGTAGTAAGCATAAGTAAGTAAAGTTATTACTTTCTATGCTGCATTTTATTTATTAAACACTCACTAGGATTTGTGATTAGATCCATAGCATATATATCACCCTATTTTTGGCTCCCTATTCTCATCCATCTCTACTCTCAATCACCAATCTCTCAAAGCCCCCTTAACTTTTAATCACCTTAATCTCCCACTAACTCTCCTGCCACTCAGTCCCACCCATCTCCTTTCATACCCTTACTCACACATCCTGCTTAATTTTGAACTCCCACCCATCACACTGCAATTTACTTTCCTTCTCACAATTACCAGTTGTCTTTCATCTCACTGCCATTTGACTCGCTCATCTCAATTCCACCCTGCTTCCAACCCCTCAAACCCCCCCAACTATAACAATCCCTCCCAACCACTTAACCCCCCAAATGCTCGTCTCCTCAACCCCTCTCGCAATCCCTCCCATCCCCTTATTAGTCAACTTCTCAGAGCTTACTCTAAATCTCACTTTCAAAGTTCTCTCCCTCAATTCCTTACTCTTCCAATATCTTCTGCCAAATCCCTCTCCACATCTGTGACACCTCACGATCCCTCCCTTCTAACATTTCAAATCTTAAATGGTCAGCCTCTCCTTGCTCTTTTAATCCCTCCCTCAACCTCCCACTCACTTGCCCTCACAGCTTCCACTGTTTCAACCCCTCTTTTCCCCCTTTCAATCCTAATCTATAGCTCAAACACCTTCTCTCTCAAGGTCTCCCTCTAAATTCATCGGTCCTTTCCGAATTCCACCCTCTAAATATATGTTCCATACCATTTCTCTCTCCAAGTAAACGATCCCCTCTCTTTAGTCCATCAACATCTCTCTCGCTTCCTTTCCCAAAGCATCTCAGCATCTGTCCATTCAACTGTTCCCTCTCTTAATCCTTTGTCACTCTCCATCAATGCCACCTCTGCCACCACTATCCCTGCTCTCAAGCCTCCTTACTCCACCCACCCTCTCAATTAAATTTCCCCTTATTCTGCCAGTACCTATTTTAATGCACTACTCTTTCAATACAACCCTCTCAACATCTACTTGATTCACTAATCTCTCCCAGACTTCAATCACCACTTGTCTATACTGCTCTGGCTCACTGTTTCTCTCCCTTAATGCTGGCTTCTGAATTACCACTCTCTATCTGAGTCTTTATCTCAGTACCTTAAAATCTCTATACAAAATGCTTAAAACACAACTCCCTTTCAATTCAACTGTTCGGAATGGAATGTCCCTTCTTGGTAACAAATAGTGGTGGCAGCAGCATAGTGTGATTCAAATAATCACAAGCACGATCAGACCTTTTAATTTGGGTCACTTGAGTTAAGGACTGGCCCACCTGGGTAAAATTCCACTTCTATGCACTTGCCCATAAACGTGCGCTGACAAACCTGTGCGTGTTAAGTGTGGTTGAGTGTTCAGCACATGCATGGTTTGTGAATGAGCCGGAGTATGGCTGCCAGTGGGATCCTTTTTGAATACCTCTGTCCTGGCCTAACACAAGATGGAGGTTAAGGACTGTGCCCTGAGATAGTGGGAGTGTATTCCTTACATAGCTGAAACTCGAGTAAGGAGACAGACACTTACCTGAGGAGAATGGAGACAAAGCATCTTTAGATTTTCTATGAGGCCTTTTGGTTAGCAAGGAGTTGCTGCTAAGTTCTCCTCAGCACTGCCATTCAGTGGATGATTGGGGTGAGTGGATGGACTGCAGACTCCGATGCTAATGATAAAGAAGTCTCTTGGTGAGGACTGCTCTTTTATCATTTCCTAACTACTCCTTTGGTTGGGCGATTGACATCCAGGAGCTGGAATCTCACACTATTTGTCCCTTTGTTGGGGGTGCTCTGTGATGGAGATAAGATGGAGACAGTTCTAGTGCTACCTGCTATGCAAATTTACTCCACACAAATGTGGTTAATGAAAAACAGCCTGGGAAGCACACTTGAAAGAAGAACTACTTCCAATTGGTTCTACGGTTTCATACTGTAGATTCACATCCTCAGTGTGGAAGTTGTGCATAAAAGTGGAACACAAACTACCCCACTTTGTTCCAGTTCCATGTTCTCTATGAAAAAGTTAGAGTGTGTTCTGCTGCGTACTCAAGCATACTTCTGTGCAACCAGGGCTGCTATCTGACTTCCAGGAATTAGTTCAGTCCTGCATAACCCTTATTTCTGTGTTACACCCAGGAAGAAGCAGACTGCCTAACAGCGATCCAGAAAAGACACTGGTGACTGAGCCCTTCTAACAGATTCTTGTTCTTGGCAGGCACGATCAGATGGCTAATGAAGGCCCAGTTGGGCTGTGACTATGGGACTACTGAAGGCATAGCCAACAGAGCAGTCGGCCCAGGATATAACCTACCTATGGTCAAGATCGCACTGGATTATTCTGAACTGGCAATCACCTAGCTACGGTGACAGACAGCCACAACCCCTATAGTGGAGGTACAGAAGCCCCTGTCGCATGGCCATATGAAAGTGGTCTGACAATCTCCTTCCTTCAAAACCGATTTTTTTTGTCTTTTCCAAAATCGTTAAATATGTGAGACAGCCTCCAGCCCACCATCATCACCACAACCAGTGGCAGTTTTCAAGGAGCGTAGGCCCAGAGCTTGTCCATTTTCATACAAAAGATTAACTTCTAGGATCATACGGTCCTGCAAAAACATACCCATTGCTTGGACAAAGACAAATTATAGAGTGGAAATAAGGATCCAAAATAGGAACATTACACCAAAAGCAACCCATACCTCTTTCTTCGGGTGTTAGCTCTTCTTCATCTTCTTCGCTACTCTCGTCATCTTGAGCTAGGAATTTGGGTTCCATCCCTTCTGCAGCGGTTAACCTGCAAATTACAGTGTGTGTTTTAAACTATGCAATTTATATTGAATTAAAAGTGTAAATTGAGAAATTAAAAGCAAGTAGATTACGTTTCCAGGTTTCTGCCGAACTGGACAGTCTAATCTTATCGATCACTATCATTCGTTTACCTTTTGACTGGACAGTTTAGTTTTACTTTTTACTGCAACATAAAGATCCAACAACTATAAGAAAAGAAACCTGTGCTGTCATGCAAGGATAACCATGTTTCAACAGTACAGTAAATGTGATTACATGAATACAACTGGGTCTACGTAAAGTAAAACCATTGGTAAACAAACAGACACTTTATCACCCACTTTTAAACATATAAACCCAGTTATCATCTTAATGCACAATTTGTGAGAAGGAAATCAGACACAGCAGAATTTGCTTATGTAAAATGTACCCTCGGATATTCTTGTGACCATAGATTGTTCACCCACCAAATACACTTCTTTACAGCACTCAATTGCTTATGGAGTAAAACAGAAAGAATGAACATTTATCAACGCTATGGAATTTGAATACATACTTTGATATCCCATTTCTACAACAATCGATATAAAAACAAAGACATGCCCAGTTTCTATAGAGATCGTAATTAAATATAACATTCCCACGCCATTTTATTTTCCTCAAATTTTGCTCTTTTAACTACCCCACTTATGTGTCTTTAGATAAATAATTTCAGACTCCATGGTGTTACATATCATAACAGTTTCAAACAGAATTGTTTAGTTACTCTATCCTGGAAGACCCTATCAACTCTAACCCTTTCTCATCGAGTAGATCAACCAGGAATATGCATTACTTTTACAATCCTTTTTTGATGGCTGCCAATCAGGTCGCTCCTGCACTACAGGATGTACACAACAAGTTATTCTTGCCTGATCTGGAATTAGCAAAAAAAGTTAATTCGATTGGAATGTGCACAGCGGAAATACAATCATCTAATCACGAAAGACAGAAATAAACAGATGATAAAAAAAAACACATTTCTTGGTATGACGCTGAGATAAATTTGCATAATATCACAAAAAGGTGTTCATCTTTTGTGAATCATTAGCAGATTTCCTCTACTCAAAAACTGCACTCTTTTGTGATTCAAAGATCTCTATCTTCTTCACAAGCGTACATATAAAAAACGTGCCGTTGATAACTCTTAAACATCGCCAATTTTCATGATCTTGTTTGAAACTGCCTTTCATCTGTGTTCACTTGGGTAATGCAGGGTGTATTCTGAAACAACTTGCAAAACAGACGAGGCCCTCTGATTTTAATATACAAAAGGGATGCAGCATATATGGAGGGAGATACTACCACATTAAAGGGTATTGTCTACCCTCCAAACAGTGAATGTGCCTTGTTGTGGGAAATAAACAGTGACAAATAGTAGATCATTGGTGGCTTCTGAAAATGGGATCTAGATAATAAAGGCTATCTTCAGCAAAAGGTCATGAAATAGTGCACACACGTCCAGCAACAATAACATATCCACATATGTTTCCAGTTATGTCATGCACTAATAGCAGATTTTGAGGGATTGAAGAGTTCCTTATCCCCTCTGGAAGGTAGGGTGATCACCAAAAGAATTAATAGTAAACAATTCTCAAAAAGTGGATTAAAGACACATTTACGAAGGCCTCCTCGTCCTCTTTGTTTATATCCGAACAAGCTCACCGAGCGCTGACCCCGATCCCTCCGGCTGGTGCTGCACCCTGTACTCTTAAAGCAAAAATCCGAAATTACAGGGACTGCGACTGTATCCTCAGATGTCCGGCGGGTGGGTGACCCCACCTTTGAAAATCACACAATACGCATATTCCCAGGCTATACTTGGCTGGCCCAACAACAGAGAATGCCCTTCACTAGTGTGAAACAGAAGCTGAGAGCAATGCAGTTGCAATGTATGCTGCTCTACTCAGCTAAGCTAAAAGTAATGCACGTGATTCTCATTTCTTCTCTAGCCCTGAAGCGGTGTGGGAATGGTTGGAGGTACGAGGCGAGGAGAGACCTTTGATTTCGAGAAACACAGCTAATCCACCCCGGGGAACACAGCGCTCTCGCAGGTCTAGCAGACGCCGACAATACAATAAACAATCCTCCGCTCATCTCAGAGAGTAGTGGTACGGTAGGATGGATCCCTGGAACTGGAGAGATCCACCTTGGACGGAGATGACGGACGGCTACCTCACTTTGATCCGTCAAGACAGCAAATTGAGTGAGAGGAAGCCAGAGCACTGGTGGAGGGGGTGAATGCCTCAAATTTGGACACCAGTACCGGAGATGTCACAAACAGAGGCTCCTTGACCTGCGGGGTACTCATGCCCTGCATTTACTTGGACACAGATGGCACTGTAACAGGCGTGAGATTCGGACAGCGAGTGTGCTGATGACAGACTGTGGGGGATTATGGAATACACGCATTGCGAGTGACCGGTCCTTTCCATAGGGAAGCAGGAGTTTCACTGAGCAGCTGCACAGACAGGCTGCCGCCCCCATGCCTTTGCCCGCCCTTTTGATTTTTGAATTATTTTTTCCCCACTGTATACCTTGAGTGAGTGAGCTTCTGAATAAGTGCTTGCTTGAGGAGGAAAGCGGACTCCAGCGGGGCACCATCCGGTGCCGTGCTGGGGTCTCTCCTCTATCCAGTCCATTACGGTTTCTGGGTGACTGTAGTGTGTTTGCGGGTTACGTAGATCGGGCGAGATCGGATTTGCATCTCATCTTAATGTTTTTCATAGTTGAGTGTAATCTGTTTATTTTATTTATTTTATTTTGAGAGTTTTATATGGCGCGAACAAGATCTTTGCAGATAACAGAGCGCTTTACAAAGGCAGGTGGAGGGTAGGGGAACAAGGGGGCATAGTAGGGAGGTAGATCATCAAGTTCATGTACATAGCAAAAATATTACGTATAGTACAGGTATGAGGTAGCAAGGCATAGTTGGAGCGTAGGCCATCAAAACGCTGTAAATAATACAGAATATTATTATAATAAAAAAAATAGTACGTATAGTACAGGTATGAGGTAGCAAGGCATAGTTGGAGCGTAGGCCATCAAAACGCTGTAAAAAATACAGAAATAGAGAAAAAAAAATCTGATATGAGGGAGCAAGGATCTAAGCACTTTAGACTAATATACGTCAAAACACACGTGCATAGGAATATATAAGCAATATCATAACAAAATACTGGTAATACTGTTCGCAATGTAAATCAAACGAATTGTTCAAGTGTATTTAGCCATAAGGATACTTTTGACTTCTTTCTTAAAAAGAAGGGAGGATGAGATGAGCCTCGTTTCAGGAGGAAGTGCATTCCAGATCCTGGGCGCCATTCCAGAGAAGGAGCGTTTGTAAGTTTTTTCCTTCCGGAATCTTCGCGGTTTTAGCAGAAGATTGTGTGTGCTCCTGGTAGTTCTGGACCCACCAGAAATTGTCAACTTATGAGTGAGGTAGCTGGGTGATTTCAGGTGTATAGCCTTGCGCGTCATGCAGGCAATTTTCAACTGTATTCTGGCTTCAAGAGGCAGCCAGTTCAAGGATTTGAAGTCAGGGGAGATATGCGAATGCTTTTTTGATCCAGTGATGAGTCTTGCAGCCGCATTTAGTGATGCTCTGAGGGGTGCAGTTGTCGTTAGGGGGAGGCCGCAGAGGGCCACTCTGCCGTAGTCTATGCGAGGGATGACTAGAGCTTGTACTGCTGTTTGGAAGTCTTTTGCTGGGAGGAAGGGTTTCAGTTTCCTCAAGGTATTTATTTGGAAGTTCGCCCCCTTAGTAGCCTTGCTGATATGCTGCTGCATGTTGAGGTTGGTGTCGAGTGTTATGCCTAGGGATTTTGCTGAGTCCACGATGGTCGGTTGGACATTGAGTGCTGTTAGGTGCTTAAGCCATGTTTGTGCGGAAGATATTTTCGTGGGAGGTGAGATTAGGAGGAACTCAGTCTTCATAGCATTGAGTTTGAGGTGGTTATCGGCCAGCCAAGATTGGGTGCTTCTGATCGTTGAATTCAGACTCAGGATGTCTTTGGGGGATTGTAACTTGAGATATATTTGAGTGTCATCGGCGTACATGTGAAAGTGTACATTGGATGCTTGTAGCAGGGTGGTGAGAGGTTCCATAACTAGGTTGAACAAAGTAGGGGATAGGCAGGATCCTTGAGGGACACCTAACGATACCGGTACTGGGGAAGACATCAGGTTTTTGCTCTTGAATTTTTGAGACCTGTTGTGTAGAAAGGAAGTGAACCAACGAAGCACAGTCCCAGAGAAGCCCATTCTTGTCTTTAGGAGTTCGAGTAAGTTCTCATGTTTCACTGTGTCGAATGCTGAAGAGAGATCAAGAAGGATGAGGAGGCAGGTATTATTTTGATCTAAGATTTGGATGGCGTCGTCAATTATGTGAGTCATAGCGGTTTCAGTACTGTGCCCTGCTCGGAAGCCTGATTGGTGTGGGTTGAGGAGATCAAACTGTTCTATGTGCTTTATCATTTGTAGTTGGACGCATTTTTCTAAAAGTTTGGCGAGAGTGGGAATGTTGGTAATCGGACGGTAGTTGTTTAGATCAGTGGGGTCGGCTGTTGGTTTCTTCAGTAAAGGTGTAACTTGCCCAACTTTGAGGGAGTCCGGGATGGTTCCTTGTTGTAGTGAGCTATTGATCATTTTAGTCCAGAGTGGGAGTAGCAAAGGGATGAAGTCTTTTACGACGTTAGCAGGAAGAGGGTCAGTGAGGTGATTGGATGGTTTTAGGGTGCTGAGTATTCTGTCAATTTCTTCTTCAGAGTAGGTGTCAAAGGATGACCATGTCGCATTGTTTTTTAGTTTATTGGGTGTTATGCAGTTGGGTATTGAGTAAAGGCTTGCGTCATTGAGGAGGTCGCTCCTTATATTGTCAGTTTTTTTGTTAAAGAAAGCTGAGAAATCTTCACAGGAAGGAGTAGTGCTCATAATGTCGACAGCTGGGGGTTGTTCCTTAGATTGAGATCGGATTAGCTCGAACAGTTTACTTGGACGGTTTTTTGCTTGGTGTAGCTGGATTCTGAAGAACTCTGACTTTGAGCGTTTTATTTTCCTGAAGTATGCATTTCTCTTTTTCCTCAGAGTTTTGAGATGCAATGTCGAGGGAACTGATCTCCAGGTACGCTCTGCCGATCGCATAGCCCGTCTCTCTTCATTGAGACTCCCGTTGTACCAGGGGTTGGATATCTTAGTGGATACTCTTTTCAGTTGCATTGGAGCGGCCTCATTGATTATTGTGGCCATGGAGTTGAGATAGTGGTCAGTTAGGTCCTGAACGTCAGTAGCGTCGGTAGGGGGGAGTAGGAGATTGCAGCTGTTGGGGGGGGGGGGGGTAGAGAGTTTGGATTGAGTTTCCTCATGTCTCTTTTCCAGACTTTGGGCATGGCGTATTGCACCGGGATGAGTTTTACTTTTTCCTTGATGAGGAATGTGATAATATGGTGGTCTGACCAGTCACAAGGTTGGATTGAGTCGAGTTGAGTGGTGCCTTCTTTGGAAATGACCAGGTCGAGGATAGAGCCTTTGTCGTGTGTCGGGGTGTTGCAAATTTGAGTGAGGTCAGAAGCGGTAAGGAAACTTTTGAGGCTATTAACTACTGCGTCACTGCAATCATTCCAATGGAGATTGTAGTCACCAAGGTAAATTTGTGTGTTTAGCCGTCCTGCGTTGATTGATATTGTGTCCATGAGTTGTTGGGAGAAGACGAGGTTGTCCCCCGGGGGGTGGTACATGATGTGTAGTGAACATACAGGTTTGTTCTCACTGGTGACATCAAAGCAGAAGTATTCACAGGAGGTAAGAGAAGGGGCGGTGACTTTATTAATAGAGAGGTTGCTCTTGTAAATGCAGGCGATTCCGCCACCTGTCTTGTTGGACCTTTCAAGTCTAGTGATGCAGTAGTTGGGGGGGGGGGGGGGACTAGGATATCCATGATAGGATTGGAGGATTCAGTTAACCATGTTTCAGTTAGTATGGCCAGGTCAAGGTTCCTAGACAAGATGAGGTCAGCGACCTCCGTCGAGTGTTTTTGGGCCGATCTACAGTTGAGAAGTGTGCATTTGAGACTGGGGGTGCAAGGGGAGGTGGAGGGTTCCGTAGTGAGAGGGACTTTAGTGAGGTTGTTGGGAACAGAGCCTCTGTTGCTATGCGTGGGGTGCCTATTAGGGTTGGAGAGAATCGTAGAAATGGACATGAGCGTGTCAGTTAAGCTGTTTTGGGTTGCCGGGACATATGTGCTGAGTAGGGTGTGTATGTCGCGGTCCGAGAGAGTCTTGATTGTGCGCTGGGGGCGGTTGGCGGTATTGCGAGAGGGGATAGAGGTCAAATGTAAGGAGCGATTAGGATGTGTCTTGATAGTGCGCTTAGGCCTGTTGGAGGTATTGCGAGAGGGGATAGAAGTCCCATGTAAGGGGTGCCTAGGATGTGGGGGGGAGTTGATGATTCGTTGAGAAGTGGTGGTGAGGGGGGGGGGGTGGTCGGTGTGCGTGAGGAGTAACTCTTTGAGCGAGTGGAGCTCTTCTTTCACTTGGAGGAGGGTGGTCATGATTGTGTCCAGCGTGCCGTTGGGAATGGGGTTAGAGTTATTGGAAGGGTAATCAGTGACAGGAGGGGTGAGGCAAATGCGGGACGAGTGGAGACTGGTCGTTGCGGGGGGGGGGCAAGTGTAGTAATGGGGAGTGAGAGTGGGGGGGGAGATGTTGAGGGGGGAGTGGGGACCAGGAGTGGAGGGGGAGCTAAGAGTGGGGAGTGAACTGTTGAGGGAAGAGTGGAGGCTTGGAGTGGCGGGGGTGCAGGGGGTGGGGGGGGTGGGGGGGGGGGGGAGATGTTGAGGGTGGGGTATAGGTCTGGAATGGATTGAGTGCCGAGAATAGGGGGGGCGCTGTTGAGGGAGGGGTGAAGGCTAGGAGTGGCGGGAGTGCAGGGAGTGGGGGGGGAGATGTTGAGGGAGGGGTGTATGACAGGAGTTGTTTGAGTGGGGGTGGGGGGGAGATGTTGAGGGAGGGGTGTAGATCTGGAATGGGTTGAACGCCGAGAATGGGGGGGGGGCGCTGTTGAGGGAGGAGTGAAGGCTAGGAGAGGCGGGAGAGCAGGGAGTGGGGGGGAGATGTTGAGGGAGGGGTGTATGACAGGAGTTGTTTGAGTGCAGAGAGTAGGGGGGGGAGATGTTGAGGGAGGGGTGGGGGCCAGGAGGGGGGGAGCAGGGAGTGGGGGGAGAGAGGTCACGGCTAGAGGGGGAGCTAGGTGCGGCGGGAGTGTAGGGAGTGGCGGGGTGGAGAGATTTGGGGGGGTATTTGGGGTTGTGAGGGTCAGAGGCGGTGGGTCGTTCTGGGACGTTAGTTGGAAGTGAGGAGTTCTGGTTCAGTTGGATTGGGGTATGTGTGGAGGGCTGACGATTGGAGAGGTGCTCTTTGAAAGTGGGGAACAGGTTGTCGAGTAGTTCCAGGTTCCTGTCTGTGGATTGAATTAGAATAATCCCGTTATTGTAAATAGTAATGGCTGTACTGCCAGGGAAGAGTTTGGATGGTGCGATGGAGAGTGATAAACCATGAGCGGATTTCCTGGTGGTGGAGACGTTGAGTAAGGCAAGGAAAGCTTTTCTCCATTGAGCTCTGCGTGCGGTGTGGAAGATGATATCAGTGTTCAGGGATCCATTTACCGGAGAGAAGTAGGTATCGGCAAAGGGTGTTTCAGGGTGGGACCTCAGGAAGTTGTGTTTAAAGCGTTTAGCGGCTTTTTTTGTGAGTGCGGGTGGGTAGATTATTTTATATGTGTGCTTGCCGCAGTGATCCATGTTAGGAAGGCGTAAGGTGGGTGTGGAAGAGTGAGCAGAAGAGATGTGCAGGATCGCAGATAGATGCAGACAAAATGTTACAAAGAACTGTAGACAGTATGATACATGGGTCAAAAGAGATAACTGCAGACCATATGTTACATGGGTCAGAAGAGGCACTAGTGAGAGAACTAAATATATGTGTTAGCAACTAGGAGCATAAAGAGATGGGAGCAGCATACATAGATATACAACTATATATATATATAGAACAATCAGATATGCGTATAATACTGCTGAAATATTGTAGCAAAATACATATGCCCACAGCAAGTTAGTGCGTCAAGTGACGGTAATGAGCAGCCAGAAGTGAATGAGGTGGCGATCGGTGCAGAGTGAGTTAGGTGCAGGTAGATATATCCAAGGTACACGTAGAAGTATAATACTGCAATAAAGGCATACACTCCAAGGTACCCGTAGAAGTATAGTACTGCAATAAAGGCATACCCTCTATCACAAGGGGGTGTAGGTACATAGATATGTGAAAGTGCGCTGTAGATGACATTAGTCTCAAAGAGTCCAGATCTTAGGGTAGGGTCCCTTTAAAGTGGAAATTACTGGTCCATAATGGGGGTACGGCCAGGGAGATATTACTACAGATTACTTTCCCCAGACAATTTTGAACAAATGAGGTAAACAATGTACTCGAGTGTGGTGATGTAAATACCTTTTTGCTATTTCTGCTGCTGTTCAAGATGGCTGCCAAAATAGTATATAAGGCAGCAGTGTTAGTCCTTTGTCAGTTGTTGTCAGTATTCGGATTGAACAGTTTCCCTTTCTGCTGAGGGCGAGTTAGTCCTATTTCTGTGTTGCTGCTTCCTAGTTGCTGCTTGGAGGGAGGAAAGAGACTTATCTTCATTTTAGTGCCCCTTGAACTCGTTGGAATGCATCCGCGGCCGAAGTAGGGGCGGTGGTGTAATTTATTGCTTGTTTGTTGCTCCTTTTATGGCCCCCGCCATTTTACACAAAGGAGACAATGGCGATGCAATCCAGCCGGCGAAAATCGTTTTACCTGGACGGCGATAGCCCCTTGGGAAATCCGGGCAGCGGGAGAGAGAGCCGACAAAGGTGCAGGGAAAGCAACCTTCCGTGCACATCCCCCGATCGAAAATCTGGCGGCCGATCACAGCGTCCCTGGACCCGCTGCAGCTCCGCTCCCGCTAGTTCCCTGTGGCATCCGGGGGGGCGCATGGGGGGTTTCTTTATTCGAGGCGGGCCGCCCGGCTCGGTCCAGCTCCCGCTCCAGCCGACCGACCATGCGCGGCGCTCCCTGTGAGCGCGCCCTCCCAAGATCGAGCTGATGGTGACGAGAGTGATTTCCCGAGCGGAGCCAATCTCGTCAGGAACTGCGGCAGACCCACCGCCCCGCCCTGTTAGAAACTGATTTTTGAGTAGGAGTCTGGTGTTGGCACATGTTTGGGGTGGCACCTGCAGTGTTTACCAGAGGGTGGGAGGGATGGATTATTATCATGGATGTTCTTATTGGCAGCAGTGGCGGAGCATAGGGGACAGAATTGTACAATATAGCAGGTGGACAGATGGTGCAGTCTAAAATTGTGACATGGGATATATAGGGCCTTAACTCTTTCATTAAAAAGGTATAGATGCACACTTACCTTCGCCGGCATGGCATACATATAGCAATGCTGCAGGAAAAACAAATTCAAAGGTCTCCTAGCTCCATATAAGTTTTCTGCAACGATTATGCCGGATTTGGGGAGTTCGGCTGTTAGGAACATTGAGCCAGTAATTAGGAAGGCAAGAACTAATTTTGATAGAATTAACAACCTACACTTGTCATTACGGGGCCGCTGTAATGTGGTGAAGATGATGTTTCTACCAAAAATCCTTTACTTGTTTAGGGCAATACCGATGGAATTCAAGAAACACTGGTTTGTAGCGTTGGAGAATATAGTGAACCGATTCATTTGGTTGCATGGGAAAACTAGGAGGGCTCTCAGGTTTATGTCACTCCCACTGCGAAGTTTTTTTAGTAAGAAGGTGGGGGGGGTTCAATGGGTTTAGTAGAATCAGTCATAGATACTATCAGAGACAGCGGGAAGGGTGTTATCAGGCTATTAAATGCTGAAATGGTTGCATTGAAGCAAGAGGATTTGGCCAAACATGGGGGAAAATGGCTGGAACGGGTGGGTGCCGAACCAGAGGTTCCTTGAATCTCTAGAATTAGGTCAGACAGTTATGTGCTCGGCAGGGCTTCAAGCACAGCATTATAAGACTGCTTTTGCACTTTATTATACCTCGGTGAGAATAGCACAGTGGGGTGCGTCGGTAGGAACTAACTGTCCGTGGTGCGACGCACCTGCGGCTGATCTCATACACATGTTTGCATCTTGCTCACGCCTTGAACCCCTGTTAGACTCTATTATGAAGTTCTTTGACTTGTCAATAGGGCTGAAAGTTATGCTAACCTCCGCTTTGATCTTGCTCGGAGTTAGCAGTGGTGATGTGCAAGATCCGGCTTATCAATTTCTTTTTCTGGCTATGGCTGTAGTGCAGATAAGCATTTCTTCTGCCTGGCATGGTCCGCTGCCTCCAACATTTCAGCAGTGGTTGTCGCGATTACTCTCCATGTTTATTCTGGAAAGAGCTATAGATGAGAGAAAGGGTAAAAAGGCGAGACTTCTGGGTCGGTGTATTTGGGCTCCTTTAGTGAGATGGAAGGAGTCATAAAAAGCTAATTAGCCTTGGATTACAGGTTGAGAGGGGCCAGAGAATCTATCTGGTGTGATATTTGCCAGTAAACGTTTTTAAATCTGGTAGGTAGCTGCATGTTTGATTTATAGCAGTGCCCGGTTTAACCTAACTTTCAGATTATATTATGGAATGGACCTATTATTGTTCATCATTGTTTGTCCTTCATTTTATTGTTAATGGAAGTAGGAGGTTTTGAATGCTCATCTCCTTTATGATTTTTGGATTGCTAAAAAATCTGGACTTAACCTCACTGTATAAACATGTCATATGAGTTTGTGTTGATTATCGAAAAATTAAAACCTGAATACAAAGAGTTAAAAAAATAAAATACGTTCTATGACACTTACTCCGCATATTCCTGAGGGTTAGTTACATGGGTAGATCCACAGGTGCCATTTAAAATTCTTAGAAGCGAGGCCGATGTAGAGGGAAGGTATGTCCTGAAGCATGCGAAGCTAGATGGTAAGGAGATCTGCCTGTTGAATATTAATGCTCCCAACATTGATGAAGGTGACTTTTTTCCTACATTCAGAGGCATTTCTACCCTATGTGAGCACACCTGTGGTGTTGGCTTTTGACTTTAATTGTGACTTGGATAGCTATTTGGATTAACATCCCCCTATTACACCCTCTAAACCAAACATGACAAACACACTCCAGGGGGCCATGGACCGACTAGGATATATGGGCGTTTGGCGCACGATGCACCCAAGGGACGGGGATATATCCATTACACCTTCGCATCATATGCTTTTTAATAGATTGGACAGATTCTTACTTTCGGGTAAGGATGCGGTGATGGTATTGCGCACACAGGTGCTGGGACAATACCGCTCAGTAACTTTGCGTTATCGTGCTCCTGAATAAAGTCCCCAAATGCACTCAGAATGACAATTCGGTCAATTAGTTTACTCAAATAATTTACAATCCTTTTGGTGAAAGTTCATAAGGTATTTTATTTCTTTTTCGATTAAGTTGGTTGGTGTTGATGTTAAATTTACATCATACTTCCTCCCATTTCAATTAGTTGCCCCATCCATTTCGGGCACTTATGTACTTTAACATCCTAATATTGCATACTGTCATTCTGAGCACGATAACGCAAAGTTACTTCTTTCTATATCCTCTTACTCAGGAGTTACCAAATCTGCACCAACCTACCAGTAGTACACCGCTTACACAACAAATAAAGTACGAGTGCGGGTGCTTCCCCCACGGGAACTCCTTTCACAATACCTCTCACACCATGCCCCTGTGCTCCTGGAATGTGGGCCACAGTGCCACTGCCCTAGAGTCCCACTGTAGGGACTACAGCCAAACGCACTTGAAGATGACATTACCGGGGGAACTAACGGAGGTGATGAGAACCTACTTCGACAATAACTGGCGATCCACTAGTAGAAGGGTGACAGAATGGGAAACCTTAAAGGTTGTGACACGTGGGGAATGCTGCTCCAGCGCGGGTGGACCGTGACGACAATTGGAGAGGGAACTGACCAAGGCGGAAAAGGCTCTGGTTGGATTGCAGGAAGCGGAACTTGACGGGGAGAGACACTGCTGCATGTCCAACGCAGAGCAGAAGAAATATGGGACAGATTAAACTACATGGTCCGGCACGAATACAGCTAATTCCTTCACCGGGAGGGGGATAAATCAGGTGGCTTGTTGGCATGGTTGCTTAAGCGCAAGCGTCCTCCCACTAATTCTCACACTCCGTCGACCAGAAGATAGTCACGTATCTGCACAGTATGATATCACATGCTCACCTATCCTCGGTATAAAAAGAGGAGACAGGGGTGGCCCCCAGACGTCTTGTATTATTTTCTGGATGACCGCGCAATCCCCAACCTCACTGATGGCCAACGTGAGGTACTTAATGCAGAGATTAGACATGTGGACTTGAAGGAAGCGAAGGCCGATATGGCCCACTGTAAGTCCCCAGGCCCTGATGGTCTACCAATGGTATACATCCAGACCTACGCGGATATCCTGCTTTTTCGTCTTCCGGAAACCCTGCAGGAGGCCAGGAGGGGGCCTCCTACCATCATCGATTAGGGGGGCCCATATTGCTATGCTCCCTAAACCGGTTAGAAACACATACACACCAGGCTCATTACAGCCATTATCGATATTGGGAGTAGATACAAAAATACTGGCAAAAGCATTGGCAATGCATTAGAGTAAGGTTATTACACATCTGGTCCACGCGGATCAGTACGGTTTCATACCAGGGTGCAGCACACATACAAATATACGAAGCCTAGCCCACATCTTGCATGCCACAGCAAATATGGACATCCGTGCTGCCGCTTTAGACATCGAAAAGGCCTTCTATACCTTGCAATGGGAACTCTGGGAAGTACTGACCAGAATGGGCTCTGCTAGGAATTTTATTTCCTCGGTGCGACTTATATAACCTACAGACTGTTAGGGTACGCAACGGCGGGGTGATTTCTGAACTTCTCTCCATCGAACGTGGCACAAGGCAAATCTGCCCGTTGTCCCCACTCTTATTCACCTTTGCAATAGAGCATCTGTCAAACCGCCTGCGAAGGGACATTATCCGTTTGGGCGGTCTGGTTAATCTTGTATCCCTATATGCGGACGATGCATTGCTATACCTCGCGGACCCAGAGGAGGTATTGCCGACTCTTCTAGAAATCTTGTCGGGATTTGGCAAAGTGTCGGGACTGAAGGTCAATAATCAGAAGTCAGTCCTATTCCCACTTGCCACATTAGTAAGCACAGGGGTGGCTGACCTCTCCACAACAGAGTTCCGATGGAAGTGGGACCATTTCCGCTACCTAGGAATCCAGGTGACCCACTCAGCCGATATGAAATATGGATTGAATATGGGGGCAGTAATCACGGTAATCCATTAGTTTTTGGAATCGCCTCCCTCTCTCCATTGTGTGTCGAGTGTTTCTTGGAAGTGCGTCCGGCAGCAGGCCCTGAGTGGCTGCCGCACCACCACCCACGCGAGAGGGCCACCTCGGGGGACTGGACACTGAGTGCGGATTACTGTTTCGGCACATAATCCCCCCGGGCATTCTTGACGCCTTACTGCCGGAGAGCCGAAAGTGCTTTTTGGAGCTTCCCCTTCCCCGCTTCTGAAGCCCGGTCGCGCACCTTGCCTTTCACCTGCCTCCCTTTGCCGCTGCCGGGAGCTCACCTTCCACGATGTCTTCTGACAAATCCCACAAAGACAGGTCTGTGAAAGATCTCCTCCTCAAGCCCGGTGCCGGCAGAGCGGAAGCCTCGGCTCCACCAAGTAGCTCTATGACGCAACCTGGTCCAGAGGGCCCAGTCACCCGCAGCGTTCAGGAATCCCTTTTTGCGGACCTCACTAGAGAATTTCATTCCATGAAAAAAAGACCTAACCAATGAGATTTGTGAGGTGCGGAGGGATCTGGCCTTGGTGGGTGAGCATGTTAACGATTTAGAAAACCAAACAGCCGCTCGAGATGAAGAGATTTCCCACCCACAGCAAAAAGTCCTGAGACTTCGCGACCAGCACTTGGACCTCCAAACTCACGCAGAGGATCTTGACAACCGCTCCCGTCAGAATAACATCATGATCCGGGCGGCACCTCAGGGCCTAGAGGAGCCAGACATTGGCCTTTGTTGTGGACTTATTCCATCTTGTCCTGGGAGACCCTCTGGAACCACGGCCCAGGAGGTCTGCGAAGGCTCCCCCACCTGACATCCTCACTTGCGTTCACGATTTTCAACTCAAAGAACGTATTCTACGGGAGGTGAGGGCTAAACACCCAATAGACTTTCGTCCTGCCGGCCCCTCCGTTTCCAGGACTTTGCGGTTTCGACATTACAGAAACAACATTAGTTTCGACCAGTGACAGCACTTTTGCGTACTAAGGACATCTCCATCTCCTGGGGGAACCCATTTCGACTCATTTTTAAATGGGAAGGCAAGCTCCACCAGCTCCGATCTCTTGATGAGGCCATGTCACTTCTTTGCCTCCCGGGTGGGGATCGAGCCACGCCGGAGAAAGATACATCGGCCGAACGCCGTAGAGATCCAACAAGATGGCAACGCGTGGGGAACCCGTCACCGCGCCACCATCCGAATCAGATAGCTATGGCTAAGGAGCGCTCGGCTGTGCTGCAATCCCTGTCGGAGGAGTCAAACACAGCGGCTGGAAAGCGCTCTTTCACCAGCACTGTTTGCTATAAAGGCCTGGGATCCATACTGCTATCCCCAGCTGGGTTCTGTGGGGGTTTGCTCGGGACACTTGTGGACTGCGTCCGTTATGTTCCTAGTTGTACGTTTTTTCTTGTGGGTTTTAGGGTTCACTTCTCCTCCCTTCTACCAGGATGGGTTATTTCCCCTTGACATTGATCTTTTGCGCCCACCTCAGCGGTCCCAGACATCCCCTTCCGTAGCTCTTCCCAGACTCTCCCCTTATGTCGACTGATATTAATATTTTGTCCCTCAATGTCAAAGGGCTTTATAATACCACCAAACAGCTGGTAGTCTTATCTTTTCTTGAGAACTCCGGAGCCCACATCAGTTTGCTCCAAGAAACGCACCTTCTCTAAGCAGACACGCATAGATTGCGATCCAGGGCCTTCCCTTTCCAATTGTTCTCCTCTCATTTCTCGAAAACAGTGGGATGGCGAACCTGGTCTCCGGTAAGTACCCGGGCTGGGTGGGAACTAAACAGGCTGAGATTAAGGGTAGATTCCTAGCTTACACCTTTACAGTGGGCGCACACACACCCTCACGGTAGCGACTGTTTATGTCCCCAACGGAGGCCAGGAGAGATTCATTAAGGGAATTCTGCATGAGCTCACCAACCTCCCTAGCACGACTGTGTTGCTGGGAGGGGGATTTTAACCTGGCCTTCGATGGCACCTTGGATAGGTCGGGACAACGCTGGGGACAGACGGGGGCTCTCTCGGGAGACGGCTTGTGGCGGAAGCTGGGCTTACCGACATCTGGCGGCTGAACCATCCGGGCTCCAGGGAATACACCTTTTATTCCCACCCCCATAAGACTTGCGCACAAACTGACTACATACTCACTTCTAACACATTGACCCAGCAGGCGCGGAATGTTTAAATTCTCCCCTGCCCCCTTTCCCACCATTCAGCAGTGCGGGCTTCTCTATCCTTACACCATCCCCGCCCTACACGGCGCTTTTGGCGTCCACGTGAAATCATGCTACAGCGCCCTTCAGTAGTGCAACAAATTCAACAGTGCATGACTTAATTATGTAGAACTTTTTAGATTAATTTCTTTTTATTGAATTTTGTAAATTGTCCAATATGAATACAACATTTTTTCAAAATTAATCTACAAGTGTGAATAACCATAATGGAAAGTGTTGCGGATGACTGTTATGGCACAGGCCGGCAGATTCATACGGTTGTTGTTTCCCAGCATCCCCCAGCACCATCTTGTCAGCTGGGTGTAACGCTGTGAAGCGGAACATCCCGTAGGTCAGTTCTTCTGGGTACAGCTTGCCCCGTCTATACTTTCTCCTTCTGTAGCTGTAGTAGGCTGTCTCCAGGACAAATGGATTTAACACCACAGTCTGAAATGCATTTGGGGGTCTCCCCTTAACTACAGTCTTTCCAGTCTCCCATCTCAGCGGCTGGGCTCGGTCGCGTCTGCCTATCTGTCTGTTCTCTTCCTCGCCTCAGTGTTCCGCCTCCTCCTCGCCTCTGCACTGAGCCCCAGTGTCTGTCTCTCGGTCTCTGCTTTTGAAAGGAATTAGCTAGAACTTTTAACAACTCCCCTACCATTTCCACGACGACCATCTGGGAGGCCCTTAAGGCAGTGGTTAGAGGGGAATTCCTGGGCGTAGCAGCGGCAGACAGTGATAGGAGGGAAAAGAGGGAGCACTTGTCCAGGGAAGTTACAGAACTGGAACCCATACACCAGCGAACAGGGGCGCCCAGAGTCTGGAAACAGCTCAAGGCGGCTAGATCGCAACTGGTGGGACTGGACGTTGAACGGGCTGAATATGCAGCCCTGCGCCTGAAGCATGCTTTCTACGTGGGCGGGGGGCCCGATGCGGGAGACTGTTGGCCAACAGGCTACGTGCGCAGCGTTAGGCATCTTGTCTCTATGATCCGAGACCAGGACGGCAAAGAATGCACAACTGACCATGACATTGTTGATGCGTTTCGGTGTTTTTATGAGACTCTATACTTGGCACAGACTCTACCTCACGAGGAGCCGGCCCGCTACCTGCAAGGGGTCGTCACATCTAAACTGTTACTCCACCATGCAGAGGAACTTGCAGCCCCTATTGTTGTGTAGTTTTGAAGGATCTGAGCGAAATTTACCGATTCATGCCCTTATATAGGTACAATTCACATGGCCCTTATATAGGCATAGAAATCATAACCATATTTAAACATAACCCATGCAGTCCAAATACAGGCATAGCTACTTTCACTTGTTCCAAAAAGCCACAACGATTTCTTGGAAAACTCGATAAATCATAACCATATTTAGACATAACCCATGCAGTCCAAATACAGGCATGGCTACTTCCACTTGTTCAAAAAAGCCACAACGATTTCTTGGAAAACTCGATAAATCATAACCATATTTAGACATAACCCATGCAGTCCAAATACAGGCATGGCTACTTCCACTTGTTCAAAAAAGCCACAACGATTTTTGGAAAACTCGACTTCAGCAGTCAGGGACATCCCCTTGCTTGAATATTGATTTGTCCAGGAACTCATGGAGTTTTCAAAGAACCACCCTGCCCTTGGGGTTCTTTTCTGACGTTATTATGCCCGACTTTACGTCAAACTAGGCACCTTCAAGGTATAAATATGCCTACACTTGCCCTAGCAAACACACGGTGGTTCAGAGCAGCTCGACTATCTACTTGCCCGACGCATTTCGCTACAGCAAGTGCCGAAGGAAGCCGACCCTCCAGCTGACGCACTGAGCGAGAAGCTGTAGTTTCTCTCAGTGAGAGTCCAGCTCCAGTGTTTCCAAGCTCCCCTTGCAGGGTGTTGGGAAATCGAGTCCTGAGACAGAGATATCAGACCTCCTTCATTCTAAAACCAAGGTACGGAGCTGATTAGACCCTAAGAGAAATATTGGTTAAATTCCTGGCAAAGAAAAACTAAACCTATGCTACACCACACTCACTTCTTCCCTCGTACTAGACATAGGTTAGGTACATTGCGGTAGGCGTATTTTAGAAGCACCAGTTGAGTACTTTTAGCCTTTGTTATTTATGTATGTATTCATCTATGGTTTACAAACCATACAATACTTTCACAGTATTATTTTATAATACTCTTCTTACTGTACGCATTATACTTTGCAACCAGTATTACGCTTATAGCAGTTCACTTTACTTGCATGAGAAAGAAGACTGTTCAATAAATCCTTTTGATGAAACGAAGCATGCACGATTGACTGAGTAAAATATCTATCTATTGTTTCCACGACTCTGAAGATACGTTTATTTTTGGGGAAACAAAGTTGTAATGTTTATTCGGTTGTCAGAAACTAATCACTTCTTATGAATTCGAGAAAGTTTCTAGTGACCTCTGAGCTAGATGGGACTCACAATTAAGTTTAATATATTCAATAGAGACCTAGTTGACCTCAGTCCTATGTCAAATCTATAGGATATATTATTCCAATGCGCAGAGCCTATTGGGAATATAGGAACTACACTACACTATCCGTTAGAGGTGGTCATATCCATCTCTCGCCTGAAACTTCGCAAGCCCCCGGGCCCAGATGCTTCTCCCCAGTGTTCAATAAATAATTTTGTGCAACACTTGGTCCATTGCTGGTGCGGGTCTATAATTCGGTCGGACCTATCCAAACTGCTTCCCTCCCGTCTTCAATGCTAGAGGTCTTGAATTTGGGTATAGCAAAGCCGGGCAAGGACAAACACCTGTGTGGCTCCTCTCGTCCTATATCCCTCTTGAACGTGGACTTAAAGATCTTTACTGGGATCCAGGTGACCAGGCTCTCTCGCCACCTGCCTGGGTTAATAGACCCAGACCAATCTGGGTTGGTTCCTGGACATCAATGTTCTGATAACACTAAACGGCTCCTACATCTGGCAGACCGATCTGAGCGCTTCCCGGCGGAGCGCATGATCTTCTCTGTCGACACTGAGAAAGCGTTCGACAGGGTCCATTGGCCGTATCTTAGGGCAACCCTGGTCCATTTTGGCCTCCCAGGCCGCTTTATTGACTGGGTGCTTAGCAGCTGAATATACCTCAATATCCCGCATCCCGTTATAACGACCGCGTTGTGATTCCTGATACCTTTACTCCGCAAGTCGGAACAACGACTTGCGAAGGGGGGGGACGGGGGGGGGGACGGTTCTATGCGGTGTAAAAGATTAGTTGCAAAGGTCCATCACCTTAGCAGCTTTGCTAGGCCCACAGCTATCGTGCGGTTGAATGAGTTGGCCTCAGCGCCCTTCCCTATATGCAGGGGGACATGGCAGGGCTGTCCCCTATCCCCCCTCTTGTTCGCCCTATATATGAAGCCTATGGCTCTGAGGGTACGAGATGACCAGAGCATCAGAGGGGAGCGCTTCGGGGGGGACGGAGCACAAACTCTGCCTGTACGCAGATGATGTGGTAGCTACGCTAGAGCACCCTCGGGACTCCTTGCCCGCCTTTTAGCTGAACTTGACAGGTTTGCTCTGGCCTCTGGGTTTAAAATCAATGTACATAAGTCCCAGGCCCTAGACCTCTCCCTACACCCTGAGACGCTGGGGCTTCTCTAGCGGTCATATCCGGTCCAATGGGCCCATGATTCAAATCCTTATCTAGGACTGCAAGTCTCAGCGACTATTCAAAGCACCAGAGTCACAAATTATGTGGCTATCTCCCGACAGATCAGGGACTCCCTTAGAAAATGGAAGCCGCATTCTCTGTCCTGGCTGGACAGTATAGCTGCGGTCAAAATGGTGGTACTGCCCCAGCTTCTTTACCTCTTTCACATGCTGCCACTTGTAACCACATCGGGGGCTCTGCGCTCATTACAACGGGACACTGAATGCTTTATCTGGCGCGACCAACTGGCCCGTCTACGCAGGGAGATTGTATGACGTTACAACGAATTCCGTTGCAACGCATGCCTTTACCACGCATGCATTACAACGGAATTAGTTTTCCACGCATAACCTTAACCTCGAATATTCCTTTACCACGCATACATTTACAACGTTTTTCATTGTAAATTTATGCATGGTGAGGGCATACTCTTGTTAAAGGTTAAAACTCTCCCCTTACATGCCCCTAGCCTCCACTCCTTATATTTACCCCTTGCCTTAACCCTTAATATATATATATTTTTTTTTTACTGAAATGCCCCATACCTTTTAACTCGCCTTCTCTCCATCTTCTTTGGTTACGTCGGTCGTACGTCGTTAAGAGGAAGCGGAAGTTACTTTCCGTTTCCTCTCTAACGACGTTAATTGCATCAGCTTCGGCTCTTCAGGTTAGTTTTGTTTTTTGGGGGGAGACCCCCCAGCCCCCCTTTTTATTCCAAAGCTTTATTTTATTTTATTATAAAAGAGACCCCCAAACCCCTTTTTTTTTTCTTTTCATTTACCACACATGCTTTTACTACGCATTTCGTAGTAAAGGTATGCGTGGTAAAGCCTCTCGTTGTAATCACGCATGCGTTGTAATGCATGCGTTGTAATGCATGCGTGGTAAAGGATTTCGTGGAAACGGCCGCGTTGTAGTGGCCGTTTTTCCCAAGCAGGGAGCTCACCTACAGGGACCCTTGTTGAGGGTGGCCTTGGGAGCCCCGACCTCCAAGCTGACTGGCCGGCAGCCCAAATGAGGGCCTTAGTGGAGTGGTCTCGTCCGGAGTCTGAGAAGCATTGGGTTTTTATGGACAGATCCGTTGCCTCTGTGTGGAGTCCCCTTCCTGGCGCATACGTGCCGGCCCCAAAACTTATACCTATCGGAGGTGACTAGGCCGATTCTGCTGGCATGGGTTAAGGTGGCAGTCTCTCGTGGGCTGACAACCTTCCCGTCACCGATTACACCCATAGTCCATAACCCAGTCAAAATGGTGGTACTGCCCCAGCTTCTTTACCTCTTTCACATGCTGCCACTTGTAACCCCATCGGGGGCTCTGCGCTCATTACAACGGGACATAGAATGCTTTATCTGGCGCGACCAACTGGCCCGTCTACGCAGGGAGCTCACCTACAGGGACCCTGTTGAGGGTGGCCTTGGGATCTCCGACCTCCAAGCTTACTGGCGGGTAGCCCAAATGAGGGCCTTAGTGGAGTGGTCGCGTCCGGAGTCCGAGAAGCATTGGGTTTTTATGGACAGATCAGTTGCCTCTGTGTGGAGTCCCCTTCCTGGCGCAAACGTGCCAGCCCTAAATCTTATACCTATCGGAGGTGACTAGGCCTATTCTGCTGGCATGGGTTAAGGTGGCAGTCCCTCGTGGGCTTACGACCTTCCCATCACCGATTACACCCATAGTCCATAACCCAGACTGCACGCCCGGTCTTCAGTCATGTTTGTTTTTTCCTTGGCCAATCCGGACAACACAACTGCCAGGTTGCAGCCCAATGACCAAAGAGCGAATTGGCTAGTTCGTGGTTTCTTGTGTGTTGAAACAATAAAAGAAATTCTAAACCAAAAAGTGACTAACCCGTCAAGTGTGAACAAGTTAATTATGATGAGGGATCTGTAGCAAATAATGCGCAGTGGCCGTTGCTCTGGAGGACTTTGAGGCATCTACAACAAACAGTAAAGAGTACAACAAGCTCTTCAAAGTGAAGTAAAAATCAATTGCAGACAAGTAAAGATGAACGAGTGATGAAGTGCTTATTTGAATACTGTAGACAAAAGACCTTGAATCATGTACACAAGACTTTTAAAACCCAGTGGCAAGGTATTACAAAATAGTTGCATAAATACAAGAGTATACATAAAATAAATGGTTTCCATACCAGTCATTCTGGGAGGCAGTTTTGGCACATTTTCTGGACATAAATGCTACAAATTTGCAAATAATGAATCCCATAGGGATGTCAATCGCATAGTCAGTGTTTCAGAGTTGAATATCTTTGAGTTAAGCAAAATTCACTTTTACAATAAAATCCCCAGACAGTAAACTAAAGGTTAATTAGGGTAACTCATAAAAAGAACTAAAAAAAGGCTTATTCTGTTACAGCATCTCAAAATAAGGAATAGCTAGCAGTTATTACAAGTTACCTTTCAGCTAAGACATCTGCGGTTAAGGTTTCATTTGATCCTGAATCACTCAAAGCACCCTCATCTTCGTCATCACCCATCATTCTAAAATGACAAAAAGAAATACAAATACATATTTAAGTCCTTTGGGTAGGTGAAATTAAATGGCCAAGTTCGACAATCGTAATGGCTCCTTTAGACAAACTCCAAACCGAAAAACTGATTTACTGTCATGGAACAAGGTAACCTATACCATCTAATTAGGAAGTGTCTTTCCAAATGCAGATAATCCCAACAAACAATTTACATGTGGCACATCAGAGAAAAACATATTTTTAATAATATCCCCTGTATTTTAGACTGTATGCTGGACTTTGTTGATCTTAGAGCAGTTTACCACTGCTGTTCAGAGCTAAAGTGCAAGTGCTACCTCTGTAAAATTAGGATTGCGATTCATTATCCATGATTGGCTTATATGATTTATTGGTAAGACCCTAGTAAAGTGCACTGTGTGTGCACAGTGCCTGTAATTTAAATGCTACTAATGGCACTGCAGCACTGATTGTGCCACACACATGAGTAGCCCTGCCAACCGGTCTCAGGCTTGCCAGTGCAGTGTCTGGGCGGGCAATTGTAAGCTGCCATGTCGACCAGCAAGCACGCTTTCCCTTTTATTACATTTAACCTGTTCCGTGCTCGATAGTACTGCGCAAGTCTGCTGGCCGACTCAGCCCCGCCCACTGATTAAAACTCCTACACCGCGGTGGAATTCACGCCGCGGTTAAGGAGTTAAGGCACCCCTAAGGTAGGCCCAAGGTTGCCCCATGGGCAGGGTGCAGTGTATGTGAAAGGTAGAACATGTTCTGGTGTGTTTTAAAAGTCCTGGTAGAGAAATACAGCTAATTATGTTTTTCACTATCGCAAGGACTATCTCTCCTATAGGTTATCATTGGAGCTGCCTTGTTACATCTTACAAGTGTAACTTTCAATTGGGAAGAGCTAGAGATTTGGAGTTTAGGTTCCCTAAACTCAGGATTTAAAAAACACATCTTTCTGTGAAAGTGTTTTTTAGGTCTCGCCTAGGAACGCAGGGCATGCGCTGCACGCTTTAGATCTATTGTTGTTGGATTAGCTTTGGAAGGGGAACAGGAGATGTGCCCACGCCCAGACAGGCGATGTGCATATGTACGGGTCACATCATTTGTATTGGGAGGGAGGCATGTTTTGGGCCCTTCCTGTCTCCTCTCGCCGTGCCTGCCAAGACAGCCTATGTGCACGCGTATGGTGTGACCCTGTAGTTTAGCTTTCTGCTTACAGCGTAGCGCAAATACAAACAGCGTGCATCTTTTGTGTAATTAGCGCAAAATGGGCCCTGTTATTTCACGCAGAGCTCTTTCACTGGACGTTTGACGCAGCGACACTCCGGGTCAAAGCGCCTAAGCGTAAAAACTCTTGATGCAATTTCGTCGGTCGTGTTCATTTACCGAGAGGAACTGTGCAAGTGCTTAATTTTTAAAGGAAACTCCATCGAGCTGTTCAATTTCAAAATGTTTATCTGTCAAACAGTTGCCTTAAGATGCAAAAGAAAGCAGCAACCAGGTTTAAAATATATTATCAAAGCATCCCATTATTAGCGGACGTGACTGTGTAGTGCGCGCGACAGAGAAACAGAGCAGGCTGGTAAGAAAACATGTCTGATGAGAGAATAATGTCGTAAACTTCAACGACAAATCCCGGCCGCTCTATTGTTTAGCCTCTAATTCTAAGTATACTCATGGCGGAGGCAAGCCATGGCCAACATCTAGGTGAGCATGACGAATTAAACAAGCTACCACTTTTTCGACTTGAAATCTGGGGTCAGTTGCAGTGAAATAGATTATTTTTTTAGGTCTTTCTCTTTGGTTACATTTGAAACATCTGTGTTATTACACCCTATCATCATTCACATTGCAGTGGTCACAAACACCTGCAAAGGTATGTTCAAGTCTCAACCATTCTCATCCTCTTAATTCTACCTACAGTTGACTGCTAGAGCACCATTGTTCTACTATCTCTGGGTGAACACCAATGGCTGTGGTTACACATATAATACTGCCCCCTGCTGCTAGGGGGACACAAAAAGCCTACTACTACGGTGTTCAAAGTTATCCTTGGGTTGTGTTATCTCTGCTTCTGGGACTTTTAGTGACGCACTTCTTTAGCGTCTGTGGTCATCCATTGGTCATGCCTCTTCGAATACAGGATGGCATCTTAGTTTCCTATCCCAGCAGGTGCCCGTTGACTCATGGGTTCCACGTTTACCAATTCTGATTGGACCCAGTCCCAGTGCCACATAGACCTACTCAGTTGGCAGAAGACTGATGACAATTGATATGGATGTTTTGGAAAGGACATCCAAATGGGACACTGCTCCTCACAAATCTCTCCGCTTCAACCAATATTGAAAGTTTAGCTAAATGTTTGATGTGATAAGTTTGTAACACGCCTCGGAATCTCACACACATTACCAGTGTACCTCTCATATACACTGCTATTCAATAGCATCTATAAGCAATGTAAGCCCTCCAACTAATTGTGGACTCTAAAGAATTTGCATTCTCAAAGTCATCTTACTATTCTGTATGTCTCTCATTGACAGCCAACATTATGACTAACCAGATTTTAGAACCGGTTATTCACTTATCTTATGAAGTTACTATTGGAAACAAGCATTTTCAATGCAATAGGTCTCGCATTTACGCAGTTTGAGCTATTGACATTATAAATAACAATGCCTTTTATTTATGTTTTGGTTCTTAAAACATAAATAAAAGCCATTGTCATTTGCAATGCCAATAGTTAAAACTCGCGTACATGCGAGACCTATTGCATTGAAAATGCTTGTTTAACTTGTGTATTTGCAAATGGCATTTTTAGTAAGTGGGCATTTTCCTGCTTTAGCATCCTGTGCCTCTGCCTACCTGTAGAATCCACGTCTGGTTTAGACTGACAGTTGGGCTGTTTGTGCATTCACTCTACACAGTCACACAAAGGGAGCTGAGGTGTGTCCTGCATATCCTGATTGCCCATCACCATGCTGATGCTCCTCCCTGGCTAGAGTGGTGGGAGGAGTTGTCACCGACACCTGAAAAGGGCTGTGCCTGTCCTCACACAAAGCTGTCTCCAATCCCCTGTAGTGTGTCTGGAGCCAAGTCAGGGAAAGGGAGGATCTGTGCACTACAAAGACTATCCTTTGAAGTATGCCTGCTTCAAAGGCGAAAGGGCTATAGGTATTAGACCTGTAAACCCACTTTTTAGAAACCTCCTGGATCAAGAGAAGATTCTGCCAGGAAGAGCTGGAGAAACTGTGGGAGTGGAGCTTCCACTCTGCTTGATGCGGTGTTGTGCTGACCTGCTGCTTGCTGTTTTTGTCTTGGGCAGTGGAAGGACTATACTTTACTTTCTTATCCTGCTTGTCAAGATTCTTCAAGGGCTTCTGTGTTCTTGCTTCCTGTTGGAAGTCTCTTGAACATTAAAGACTTCATCTAAAGGTCCTCTGAACTCCTAGGCTGAGAGTTATGACCTGCCAAGTGGTCCCAATCCCAGTTCTAGGCCCTTGGAGGTGGTTTGCTACTTCAAGTATTGAAGATTCATGCATCGCTCTCCAGGGCCTGTTTTTCATACAGTAGCAATGCCATGCGGTTGAAACCCCACACATCGCCACAATGCAGCTGAAGAATCGACACAGCACCTGTTGTGCGGCTAAGAGATCATTGCAGCCATAGTCCTGAGCACCATTTCTACGACTACAATGCAGGACCAGCTAGACAGCTGAAGGAATCGATGCATCCCCTCTCGTAGCTCCAGTTTTGCCGCTGCATCGAGCCATATACTCCAAATCACAGATCCCTCACCCTGGCGGCAGCGGTGTGCATATGAACGTGGGCTTCGTATTCAAATAGAAAACGACTCCTTTTTTAGCGGTGAAAAGAATTAATGCGCATTACAAATGGTTTGCTTGTTCATTCATCAGAAGTTTTATTTATGCAAGTGGACCATGCCTGGGCAAGAAAGGAGTAGTTTTCGATACAGATATATATATCTGACGGGACTGGATTTGCAATGAGTTCACAATATATCAGTATATCCTTTGACAGGTGAGAGGGCATTTCCTATTGTCCGTTGTTTAATGCTAGCTAGTGTAGTGTAGTTCCCATTATCCCAATAGGCTCTGCGCATTGGAATAATACCTTCAATAGTATAGGCCTAGACCAGACGTTAACTAGGTCTACTACTGTCGATATTAGACTTAAAGTTTTGGGTTTGCCAGCTAGCTCAGAGTTCACTAGAAACTTTCTCGAATAGGCAAGGAGGAGTTGAACCTCCCTGGATAGACAAGAAGGGATTTAGTTTCTGACAACCATAGAACATGACAACTTTGCTCTCCCCTAATCAAGATTGTATCTCTAGAGTCGTGTGAAAACAAAAGACGACTTATTTTACTCAGTCAGTACGTGCATTCTTAGTCTCACCAGATTGTAGAGAAAAGGAAGAGACGGGCGTGTTCAATAAAAGATGTTATTTATTGATCAGTCTCTTTTCTCATACAAGAGAAATGGATCGATATTATTGCAATACTTATGGTTAAGTAAAGTGCATACAATAAAAGCAGAAGTATAAAATAATACTGTAAAAACATGGATATGGTTTCCAAGCCATATGAAGGTTTAAAATGAATACATACACATTTACATTTGACTAATCGTACTCAACTGGTGTTTCTAACTACGCCTACCCCATGTACCTGACCTAAGCCTAATACGTGGGCGGGAATAGAAAGTTACAGTTTAAGTTAAGTTTGTTTTGCCAAGTGACTGACTAAAGAATTCACTGCAAGGGGTTATTCAGTTCTGTACCTGGAAGCTAGGATGAATGAGGGATGGTATCTCTCGTCTCTGGTCTCGATATTCCAGGCTGCCTGCGAGGGCTACCCGGAAGCGCCGGAGCTGGATTTCTCGGCAGGAGAAAGCAGCGTCTCGTTCTCAGCGCGTCAGGAAAGGCGGGGCTGCGCCAGCGGGGTCTGCTCTGCTCTGGGCTTCGGCAAGTCTGGCTGCTCCGATCTCGTCACCACCGCGTGTGTTTGCATAGGGCAATATCGGTAATATTTATACCTTTAAGGTGCCGAGATTGACCTAAGGATGGACATAGATACGTCAATAAGGATGTCATACGACCTGGTCGTTAGCACATTCTTTTGCTGAAGTTCTCGGTGAAATCAAAACAATGGCTGCAGGGTTTTTCCCAGGTCTGTCATAGGTTTGATTTGTTTTGAGAACTCCGTATGCCTTATCAGGGGCTGGAGGAATATCGCTTGTCTAATTAGATGGCAAGCGTTATGACCTAATCAGATAACACGTTCCTGTGCCGTAGTGTGGCTTTATCAGATAACGGTTCCTGCATCATGGGGGTTTTCTGCCTCATGGGATGGCTGCTAGTTAACTTGTTAACCAGAATAGGGTCAGGAATAGGGGGATCGATACAGAACCTATAGGAATACATCACACCCACTCCACGCTAACTATGGACATATTTACGAATCTATGCATAGTAAAACATACTGTAGAGTATCGTGTATACCTTACCACCCCAAAATACATAAATGCATTTTGAAATTATCAAATATACGAAAAAACAGTCACATGTAATATATGCACTCAAGCCGTAGAATAATGCTAAAGTAATCACGCATATCTATACATTATCACTAATTTGTATATGAGAATTTACACATGAAATGGCTCTTAATACAGAAAAAAGGTTCGAGACCATTCCATCACAGAATAAAATAATTATGAACATACCAGCGGGCAGCTAATGTCTACAAAGTATCTAAAAATAGAAATCTTAGTTCTCTAAGAATAGTTCTTACTTTAAGCAGAAAATAAGTGTCCCGAAAAATTCGTAAAAATATTTTGGGGCTGCTGAAAAAAATTGCTGTCCGTGAACTGGAGGGAAAATTGTTCATGGTATTTTGCTATTCTAGTTGAAGGCCAAATTCAGGGAACGCCGTGTGCGAGCTTGCTCAAAAGTCTCTATTTCTGCTCTGGTGAGAACATCATATCATTTAGACTCTCGAAAAAGTTGTCAACAGCTTCCTGGGAGAGTTCCACTAACTCGGAAAAAGATGTAACCATGCATTCGTGCGCATGATTGTCTCCATTGACGTTTTGATTAGTATTGCTGACAGAAGGTCGTACCTGATCAATGCTGCTTTCATCTTGAACTTCACTACCCCTTAATCGTAGTGGTGAAGCTTCCACGAATGCCGTCATCAGGATTGGTAGCCGTTGAGGGCAGCACAAAGTATGAGCCTTTATTGGACTCAACAATGTTTCTGCATCCATTGGCGCATCTGATTGTAGAGTCAGACAGGTGTCTAACACGCATTCTTCTCCGCATAGCAAGCACCTTAATACAGGTAAAACACATCGATGCCACATTGGTCGAAATGAAAGAAACCAAGTCATGTTCAGGTCTCTACGCCGGCATAGTCCCAGGATTTTTGATATCCGGTCCCGGTATCCAACGGCTAGGATTGTTTCTTCCCTTGTCGCAGGTGTTTTGTCTGTGACATGGTTTGCCATAACGAAATATAAGGACTAAGAATAGGATTCCTGCAATTAGTCCCAAAATGAGGGGAAGTCCGCCAAAAATCGAATGGACGAAATCTGGAAAAATACCCAGTATGGCTTTGAATGGTGTTAATGCCATCGAAAATACTGTCTTAAATACTTTTGAGACTCCACTGGTATCAGAAATATTTAAGATTTCATTCAGGATTTCTGCGAAATGTATGGGGGAATTAGTTGATAATAAGGAGTGAATCTCTGCAGTCGTCCTTGCGTTATGTATGTTACTAAGCTCATTCACCCGTTTACCGATAACCTACTCTAGTTATTTCAAACACTTTAGTCCCCAGTACATACCTGCGGTTTATCTAACTTGTCCTAACAGCATAAATCTGCACTTAAACGCCAGTCTAATCTAAAACAACTAAAGCCATGGGTTTTAACCTTGCGTTTCCCTCCCCACCTGTGTGCAACTAATATCACGTGATCGTTTGTCCAGTTATTGGAGACATACATGTCATTTACTCCTGGTCATTAGCGCTATATTGAGAGGTTAAAGTCCAAGAGCATCACCTCTGTTATAGATGTAATAGAGAAAATGAAGACTTTTTGAAGCAGTTTCGTAATGTCCTCCAGAAGGGGCGGATTGTCGGGCATTACCACCATATATGTAGAGGCTTTCACAGGGCCCTACATTCCGTCAGTACTGCGGGGAGGCACTGTGATACATGCAGTGTAGTTTGTGGGGGTTATAGGGCCACCCGTACCAGACTTTGTTGTGTATCTCCCGTCACAATGTTTAGATAGAGAAAGTACGTATGTATGTATCCCTAGTTTGAGCTCTACTTGGAATCCCAGGGCCCGTTCCCATTCTTATTTTGCTGCCATGTCTGTGGGGTCTCATGTGCTATTAGGAGTTTGTACAGTGTCAAAATTGTGCCAGAGTACCAATCAATATAGGGAATTGGAAATCAAAAGGGATCTTACTTCTGGGGGCAACCCCTTACATAGTATGGTGAGTTACCCAGTGTCAGATCTGTGCGTAGTGTAGTCTTTCAGAGTCAGGGACCTCATAAGCTTCTTTGCATTGCTGGGAGGTTTTGGAGGTCGTAGCTTCATACACATCCGAGATCATTTTGATGCGAGATTGAGAATCTCCAATTTGTTTTAGTTAACTTTAGAACTGGAGGCGCTCTTAAAGGTTTGAAGCAGAGCCACCACGGTTGCAAGAGAGGTATTGAGGGCGCCCAAAGCTAAGAGTACATCATCGGTGTACAGACAGATTTGACATTTTCTGGATCCAAATGTGATCCCCATCAGCTTTGTTTCCTGGCGAATATGGCAAGCCAGGGGTTTCATGAATAGCGCAAATAAGAGCAGAAATTGTAGACATCCTTGCCTCATGTCCCTTGACAGCTGGAAAGGACTCGAGAGATGGCCATTTAGTACAACTCTAGCTACAGTTGGCCTTTACTCGTAAATATCGCAGAGGAATTAAAGTCCAAACCCCATCTTCAGGAGTGCGAGGTAGAGGAAGTGCCTATCCACCCAATCAAAAGCCTTCTCTGCGTTCAGTGATAGTAGCGCCGCAGGAATTTTCTTAAGAGAGGTGTTTTCCATTAGGACTATGAGCGCTCGGGTGCTTTCAGGAGATTGGCATCCAGGGATGAATCTACTCTAGTCTGGGTGTACCAGAGTGTGAAACACTTCACTGAGCAGAGTAGCAAGGATTTTTGTGTATAGTTTTGTACCAATATCCAAAAGGGCTACAGGTCGGTGGGAGGCACATCGCCTTACATCCTTGTGGGCTTAGGTAGTAGTTCTACCACTGCTTCGCTCATGGTTAGGGATACCATCCCCTCTGCAGAGCAGTAATTGAAGAGGAATGTGAGCTTTAGGCACAAGTTGAGGGAAAATATTTAATCAAATTTGGCCGTAAAACAATTAGGGCTGATGTCGCCACACTTCCTCCAAGTCCCTAATATACTGTCCGAGCTTTCGCGCCTCTAATTTGCAGAGTCTGGCGCGCTCTCAGCTGTGACTGCTATAAAGCACCCTCGTATATTTGTTTTAAATGCATGCCAGACATCAATGATTGATACATCCCCACCGCCATTATGTTCCAAGTATTCAGTTAGGAGTTGTCCTATTTCATCTCTGCTGACCGTGTCACTGGGCAGGAATGGGGGTAGCCTCCACTTCCCCATACGGTTCCTTACTCCCAGGTCAAGCAAGAACAGGACAGGTGTGTGATCAGAGACTGATATGTTTCCAAACTCCGCCAAGTAGGTCCGCCCCACAAGAAAACAAGTTACTTACCTGTAACTGTTGTTCTCCAGTATTGGAAGCTTTCATAGATTCACACTTGCTTTTTAAGAAACAATGGTTCAAGGTAGGCCTAGCAAGGTCCTAAAAAGGGAGAGGTAAAGATAGCGAGTATTTAATAAACGCTAGGGAGCGAAAAATGTAGGTATAGGTAGGAATCTTTATTTTCTCTTTCTCTTTTTCTTTTATATACATATATACACAAATCTTTATACTGTATTTCAGGTGCTCAAGTGAGTAATATGGTGCAGGACGTGACATAAGTGATCAAAGTGAACGGACTGTCACACAACATCAACAAGGTTAAAAACACAACAATTATATACAATGAGACGAGTGAAATTCGTTGGGTAGGTCGACGGCGTTTCGATCTATATGACTTTAGATCATCATCAGGACTGATGAGCCTCCTGAAACTGCAAGATTATGGATATTAATTAAACCATGTTTTCCTACATATATTTTTTAAACTTACATAAATTATGAGCTCCCAGGGAGAAAGAATTAGCATGCACATCTTCATAGACTTCACATGCGCGTTTAATCAAAGTATAGAGGGGACGAGTGGTTACCTCACCTATGGTGTGCAGCGCATAGTTTGCCAAAAGGGGGTAAGACCATTTGTAGGGTCATGCACTAGTTTAATAATCAATTAAATGACTGAGTTCTTTTCATTACCTTGCCAATGCGTTATAAGGCAAGGAAGATCTATTTTGATGACGTAACTGAGTTGATTGTCAATCTCCAAACAGTATCTGCGGGCAATACAAATTAGTTTAAGAAACAGTGCAGAGAAAGTGGCAACAACCATTTGCTACCAGGTTACAGTTTTTGCCGCAGGATTGGGTCAAGGATGGCTAAGAAGCATGGTTATAAGGTACTTATAGCCTCGTTTTGAGAGTTATGCAATTTAAAAGTATTCATTAATTGTCAGTGGTTGTTCAGAATTATAGACAACCATTTTTATTAATGAATTTTCACAAGAGAAAACTTACATTGATATAACAAACAAGGTCTCTCAATGGGACGATCCAAGTAGCGCTCAGCCTTTGTTAATTTGGACGAGGGTCCTACTCGAACTTTCGAAATAAAGGGTAAAAATTAACGGTTAAAACATTAGGGATACTATTTAACAGCGCTACAGTCGGAGGGCGGAAAGGAAGCGAGTAAACTTACTTGGATAGTTAAAAGTAATGGCAGCCTAGGGAGTTTCCTAAGCGCGTTCGTCGCTATGGCAATGAATACTGAGGCCTGGAACTACAAGGACAATTTGTCAGTGCGCATTGAAAATTTAAATGACTGAAAAAATGCTGACGAGACCTCTGTGTTAGGAATACACTTACTTAATCCCGGCGTGTAGGCGTAGCAGGGGAGGGGGTCGGAGATAATGGCAATCAAAGGGGTGCCGCTGGCGCGTTCGTCGCTATGGCAGTGATTATTGCAGCCTGGAACTACAAGGGCAAGTTGTCAGTACACGGGGATGAAAATTAAATTAAAGGTTCCCAAAATGCTAGCGGGACTTCCATGTCGGGGGTGCACTTACTTAATCCCGGCGTGTAGGCGTAGCAGAAAGGGGGTCCGAATGCCTCGCTGTCAGCTGCTCACAACTCAGGAAACGCCAAAACCTCCATTAATAGCGTGTTCAAGGGGTTGCGCGCGCAGGCACAGTAGTGTGTCAATGCAGCGCATGCGCGGTATCGTCTCGCAGGCGCGTGCGCAGGAACGTCAGTGTTTTACAGTGACACATGCGCGGGACTGTTTAAAGCGCTGGCTGTCCGTTTTAAATCTTGTATGGGGTACTATTGACGGTCAGTTTTAAAATACTAATGGGTTGTTTTTGACGGACAATTTTTTAAGTATTAATTGGCGGTGCAATTTTAATGGGCGTTCATGCATAGGGATTGGAGCGCAGTTCCTAACCATTTTTGCAAAATATTAAGCACAGAATTATGCAAACATTGTAATATACATTTTGTTGAGACGAACATTAGTGTGCCGCTTTTATAAAGGTTTACAGGTGCACATGTTCAAAATGATAAACGAAAGGAGTACTTTCATCAAGGGTTTCACAGTGAAACGTCACTTGGTGTAGTTCAAGTGCACATATTCCATTCATCAAGTGAATTGAGTCCTCTCTCAATAGTTTTGCAATAAAAAATCCATTTGCATTCCAGCCGGTTCAGAATTGTCTGTTGATTCCCACCTCTTGCATTTGGCACAAGTTTGTCAATAACCTGCCACTTCAGGTCATTTTCAGAGTGTCCCAGCTCGAGGAAGTGTTCAACCAAAGGAGCCGTTGTTACCTTACAGCGGATCCTGCTCCTGTGTTGTGATATTCTTGTTTTTATCTGTTGAGTCGTCTGTCCGATGTAGAGCAATTTGCAGGGACACTCAATACTGTAAATAACTTTTTCACAAACTGCAATTCAAAAAATGTTAAGGGTGTGCTTACAACTACCATACTCAAATATTTTGGTGTTCGTAGTGAATTCGCAAGGGCATCACTCACTGAGTGGTTTATAACTTTATGGGGTCCCCTTGTTTATAAAAAACACTTCATAGATTCACATGCCTGAATAATTCCCCATCGTCAAGATGGGAGTCCCCGGTATATAAAAAAGCAATGCTTAGATAAATAAACTGAAAAGAGGCCTAGGCCCATTTCCATTTTGCAACCCATAACTCTTGTTATGTAAAAGAGAACAAAATGGTCTCTAAACCAATCAGAACCTCTCACCCTCTAGAACACTCCTGAGAGAACCTTTTGCCCATCAGATTTTCTAGCACTTGTGCCACAGATATCTTTTGTGCCAAAATCCAATGGTGAGTCTGTCAGGGGAGGAGGTTGGGTTGCATGTGAATCTATGAAAGCTTCCAATACTGGAGAAGAACTATTGTTACTTGCCTGTAAACAGGTGGTTCTCCAGTATTGGTGTCTTTCATAGATTCACATGCTTGAATATTCCCCGTCGTCGAAGTGGGAGTCCCACGGTACATAAAAATAGCAATATTGCTAATATAACATAAATGATAATATCATAGAATAATAATAATAGAGATAATACACTGTAAAACCTCTAAATGGTAACTTCCATAGGAAGACATTACAAGAGAAAAAACTCATTTGTAACATATCAGTGTCATTATGTTGGTCCAAACTGCAGCCAATCAGGCTCAAGCACCCTCTAGAACCTTCTCCTCAGAAGCTCAAGCCCTCAGATTTTCGTAGCACTAGTAATAATAGCGTATGAGGAGAAGAGAGCCTCTGAGGGGAGGAAGGGTGGGTCGCATGTGAATCTATGAAAGACACCAATACTGGAGAACCACCTGTTTACAGGTAAGTAACAATAGTTCTTCTCCAGTATTAGGGGTGTCTTTCATAGATTCACATGCTTGAATAGAATAGATAGCAGTAACTCCTTAGCACTGGGATTGCAAGCATCTTCACAAGAAGTAAACACATAGCTTAAAAGCATATAGCAATCACAGAAGAAAAAGGAGGAGGGAACAGAGGCTCACCTTATTTAAAGAGATGGCGAAGCACTGCTTGCCCCACTGCGGTATCCGCCTCGTTGATAGAATCCAAACAGTAATGTCTGGTAAAGGTGTGCCTATTCGACCACGTTGCCGCCCGGCAAATCTGGTGTAGAGGCACTCCGGCAAACAAGGCGGTGGAAGACGCCATCACTCTCGTCGAATGTGCCTTCACAGGACACTGTAAAGGCTTGCCAGCTTGTTGATGACAGTAGGATATGGCTGCTGAGAGCCATCTTGCAAGTGTTTGTTTTGTCACTGAATGTCCCCTTCGCATTCTTCCATATGCTACAAAAAGTTGATCTGATTTGCGGAAAGGGGCAGTTCTTGAAATGTAAAACTTTAGACAACGGCTGATGTCTAAGGAATGAAGGCGTTGTTCTGCCGGTGACTGTGGATTCGGGAAGAAAGTCTTCAAGAAGACAGGTTCGTTCAGATGGAAATCTGTAGGCACTTTTGGCAAAAAAGAGGGATTGGTACGAAGAGATACTCCATCTGCTTTGAATTGCAAATAAGGAGGCTTGATTGTGAAAGCATGAAGATCGCTCACACGGCGAGAAGATGTTAGGGCCAAAAGCAAAACGACCTTCCAGGTAAGAAACTTGTTGTCTGCTCTGTGGATTGGCTCAAAAGGAGGCTTCATGAGCTGTGACAATACCACGTTGAGCTGCCATGCCGGAGGCGGGCGTCTGATAGGAGGAAACTTCCTGAAGAGACCTTTAAAGAATTGTCGGATAATTCTGGATGAGCAGAGAGAGGTTGAGCCATCATGTCTGAAACGTGAAATAGCTGCCAGAAAGACCCTCAAGGTGGCATGAGAGAGGCCAGACTGAGCAAGGCTTAGAAAGAAAGGCAACAGCTGTTCCGGGGCAGAAGTGAGTGGATGGACATTTGCTTCTGCGCACCAATGGCAAAACCGTTTCCACTTTAGTTTGTACGTTTGAACAGTTGAGGAAGCTCTAGCAGAAGCCAGAATCTCTCTGCATTCCTGGGGCATCTCTAAATTCGCGAATTCGAGGTATTCAGGTTCCATGCCCATAACTGAAGAGTGGTCGGGTCTGGATGGCAGACTTGGCCCTCGTCCATGGACAGAAGATCTGGACGTGGATGTAGACGAATGGGCGTGCATTGGGACAACAGAAGAAGTTCTGAGAACCAAGCCTGTCTGGGCCAACGAGGTGCGATCAGTATCAAGTGGCAGGGTTGCCTGCGCATCTTCCACAATGTCCTCGGCACCAATGGAATGGGAGGAAATGCATAGGCGAACAGGCCGCTCCAGTCCATGAGAAGGGCGTTGCCGCTGGACCCCGGATGAGGATGCCAGCTCGCAAAGGCGGGGCACTTCCGATTCAGTGGAGTGGCAAAAAGGTCCATCAGGGGACGACCCCAACGGCGGAACACCATGTCCAGAGTTTGTTGATGAAGCTCCCACTCGTGGGTCGATGATGTGGACCTGCTCAACGAATCCGCTAGGATGTTTGAAACCCCCGGCAGATGGACCGCCGTCAGGGAGATTCGATGACGAAGAGCCCAGTTCCTGATCTTCTGAGCTAGCCGAGACAAGGGCTGAGATCTTGTGCCGCCCTGTTTGTTCATGTAGTGCATGCTGGTTGTGTTGTCCGTTTGAACCAGCACGGACTCTCCTTGCACTACAGGCAGAAAAGATCTGAGAGCAAGGAAGATCGCCAGCAGCTCCAATCTGTTGATATGCCATGTTCGTTGTGACGGTGTCCACTTTCCTTTGATTGAAAGGTCTAGGAGATGAGCTCCCCAACCCTCCATGGATGCATCTGTGGTCAGTGTTAGATCCGGAGGAAGGGCCAGAAAGGAAACTCCTTCGTTTAGGTTGGATGGTTCTCTCCACCAAAGGAGACTGTCTTTCATGCGAGACGAGACTCTCACTAGATCGTTGAAGGATCCTGACACTTGGCGCCATTGCAGGTCTAGTTCCTCCTGAATAGGGCGAGTGCGGAGCCTGCAGTTCGGGAGTAGAGCGATGCAGGACGACGCCATCCCTAGAAAGGACTTCAACATGCGGACAGAAACTGACTGTTTTGAACGGATGAGGGTGACCAGACGTACTATCTTCACCTGTCGTTCTTGGGAAACGAAGGCTTTTGATAATTCCGTGTCGAGAATGGCACCCAGGAAGTTTCTCCTTTGTGATGGTGTTAAATGTGACTTGTCCACGTTGATGGTCAACCCCAGTGACTCGAAAGTCTGTAGGCAGAGACTTGTGTCGTGAGCCAGCTGTAGAGGAGACGGAGATTTCAGGAGGCAATCGTCCAGATAAGGAAAAATCTGCACTCCTTGAAGACGTAGATAAGCCATGACTGGGGCCAGGACCTTCGTGAAAACACGAGGCGCCGAGCGCAGGCCAAAAGGCAGCACCTTGAATTGGTAATGGACAGTGCCTACCTTGAACCTTAGAAATTGGCGATGCTGTTGAAGAATCGGCACATGAAAATAGGCGTCTTGCAGATCTATCGTGGACAGGAAATCTCCGCTGCAGAGAAGCCGCAAGACTTCTGACAATGTGAGCATGCGGAAAGACTGCTGTTTCAGAAAGAAATTGAGCGCCCTCAAATCCAGTATAGGCCGCCACTCTCCCGTCTTCTTGGCAATGAGGAAAAAACGTGAGTAGAAACCTGTCCCTTGTTGTGATATAGGAACCACTTCGACTGCACCTTTTAGTATGAGAAGACGAACTTGATGTTGCAATTCTAGAAAATGGGGAGGTGGCGGGCCTGATGGCGGAGAATGAGGAGGAATCTCTGTGAACTCCAAGGCATGACCCTTGCGAACAATGTCCAATACCCATTGGTCCGATGTTATCAGAGACCATTGGGAATAAAACTGCGAGATTCTCCCTCCAACTCCTTGTGTGACATGAGAGTCACTGGCGTTTGTTGTTGGCACCCCTATAAGTAGGTTTTCCTTTATAGGGTCTTGACTGATTTTGGCGAGTAGACTGTTGGGAGGAGTAACGTTGATTGCCTTGGTTGAATTGGCGGTACTGAGTGTGTCCTCCTCGAAAAGTTGTGGAAGACGAACCTCTTCCACGGGCGCCATGAAAGGGCTGCTTCTTAAATTGTAAGGAGACTAGCGATTTTGCTGTATCGGTGTCCTTTTTAATTGACTCAAGCGCCTCGTCAATGTGCGCGCCAAAAAGAGATTCACCGTCATAGGGCATGTCGAGTATCTTCGACTGGACCTCTTGCCGGAAAGAAGTGGATTTAAGCCAGCCCTGGCGGCGGAGGGCCGCAGCACTGGCGAGGATGCGAAATCCCGTACTCGCCACATCAATCGCACAGTCAATCATTTCCTCTGACGCCCTCATGCCATCCTGGAGAACTTGTTGGGCTTCCGCTCTGGACGCTTCCGGTATTAGTGAAACGAATGCGGAAATATCAGACCACATTTGCCTGTCGAAACGACCTAGAATGGCCAATGCATTTGCAGCGCGTACAGACGTAGAGGACATGGTGGAAAATTTCTTCCCAATGGCGTCCAAACGTCGACCCTCTCTATCAGGTGGAGTAGTGAGAGGAGTTGCCGGATTACGGGATCGTCGCTGTGCCGCCTGTGTGACCACCGAGTCTGGTTTGGGATGTGACAGCAAACAAGCAGGTGAACCAGCCGGAGCCTTGTACTTCTTTTCCAGGCGAGGGACTTGTGCCGGCAAGGAGTTAGGAGAGTGCATAATCCTCATCCCTTCTTTCCATACAAATTCTATGATTGGTATGGTGTGAATTTGTTTGTACGGTTTGTTCTTGAAATCGTAGAGAAAGCAATCTTCTTGCCGCTGTTCTCTCGGCAATTTAAAGCGGTCCGCCGCTTTATTCATCAGCACATGGAAGCTTGCTGTATCAATGGAAGGCGAATCACCTGCCTCTGGCTGTTGCGGAGAAGGTGTCTGTATCCTATAGTCGTCGTATTCCGCCACATCTGGATCCTGCTCATCGTCAGTATCCTGGTGTAATTCCCCCTCTTCACTGTCCGACTCATCCACCCCGTGCGCACCAGGTTGCGGAATAAGAGGGGGGTTAGGGCGGGGAAGCTCTGTCAAAACAGGCTGCTCCAAAGACTGCGGATGGGTGGCAGGGCCGGAGTCCTCCGCAGGAGCGTGGCTTGGAGTACCTTGAGGGGTAGGCGGAAACCTTCGATTGTAGTCATCCAGCATATGCTGGAGGTTTGAAAACAAAGAAACTGGGAAAGATGCCATAGGAAACTGGACAAATTGGTCATCCGGTTGGACCACTTCCTCCACCTCCTCTTGGTCAGAACTGGAGTCTTGACATTTTATGATTAACTCCGATGGACTGTGAGCTTCATCGTTAACATCGTCCCCCATAGACCCAGTCTCGTGATCAGTAGCCATCAAAGGTGAGGGTAATTGGAGATCAGGAGGTGGCAACTGCAGAGAAGAATCCCTGCCAGAGGTCAAGGAAGGCAGTGGTACCAGAGGCATGGTGGCAAAAGAACCCAATCCTGAGAAGGAATCTGAACATGCCGCTGAGGAAATCGCCATCGTCGACGAGGTAGGGCCCACTGAGGGATTCGCCGTCGACGGTATCGTCGTCAACGAAACGTGCGTCGACGGAGACTTCTTTGCTGGGATCTGCGGAGACGTCAGCCTCGTCGACGGTGTCTTCGTCGACGGTATCTTCGTCGACGATACTTTAGTCGACGGCATCGTCGTCGACGGTACCTTCGTCGACGGTACCTTCGTCGACGGTACCTTCGTCGATGGAACCGGCGTCGATGGAACCGGCGTCGCCTTCTTCGACGACGACGCCGTCGTCGAGGAGCTGGTCGACGGAGCACCCGACGTCGACGGGGATCTCGTCGTCGGAACCGTTGCTTTCTTCGTCGACGAAGCCGACGTCGACGAGGTGGTCGACGGAGAGGCTGACGTCGACGGGACCTTCGTCGACGATGAATCCTTCGACGTCGAAGAGGATTTCTTCGTCGACGGCAACTTCGTCGCCGACGAGACAATAGGGATCGTCGACGGAATCGTAGGAGCTCTCGTCGACGTTGAGGACGTCGACATCACCATCGTCGACGACGAGGAAGCAGACGTCGTCGTCACAGAGGTCGTCGACGAAGACAGCAAAGCCAATCTTGTGGACGGAACGGTCGTCGACGAGCCCGTCGACGACCTGGGAGTCAAGACTGTCAGAATACTGATAGAGCCTGGACAAGACGCCTGAGAGCCAGGTCTCGTGGGCGTTGACACAGAAGTCATAGGACCTGAAGATTGTGCCACAGGTAAAGCCAGCTTTTTCTTCTTCTGTAGAAAAGGAGAAGGTAAGTCCTGAGCACTCCCACGCTTGGAAGGGACAGTGGAACAGCCTGACTGAAGACTTACTGCGTCTGACAGAACATCTTCTTTATCTTGGAGGCGCTTCAACCATATAAGAAGACGACCTTCCCTGTCTCTGAGAGTCTTAGAAGGAAGAGCTCTACAGAATTTACATTCATCCACCTTGTGGTCAGGGTACAGGCAGTAAATACACTTTTGGTGGGGGTCCTTCTCAAACAACCGTAGTTTCCCACATGAAGAGCAAGCTCTAAACAAAGACTTCTTACTTGACATTCTGGAAGAAATAAGTTGAAAAGACAAAGTTTGAAGAAAAAAACTGAGCAGAGCTCAGGGAGACTCCCTTCACACGACGTGCGGTAGAAAATCTGAGGGCTTGAGCTTCTGAGGAGAAGGTTCTAGAGGGTGCTTGAGCCTGATTGGCTGCAGTTTGGACCAACATAATGACACTGATATGTTACAAATGAGTTTTTTCTCTTGTAATGTCTTCCTATGGAAGTTACCATTTAGAGGTTTTACAGTGTATTATCTCTATTATTATTATTCTATGATATTATCATTTATGTTATATTAGCAATATTGCTATTTTTATGTACCGTGGGACTCCCACTTCGACGACGGGGAATATTCAAGCATGTGAATCTATGAAAGACACCCCTAATACTGGAGAACTACAGTTACGGGTAAGTAACTTGTATTCTTACTCCAGTATTGGAGCTTTCATAGATTCACATGCCTGAATCAGAATAGCGAGCAGCAAAACACAGCACATTTTTCGTGCATAAGACCTGACCCCAGGTATCATATATATACTGAAAAACTGCACATTATATACATATATACTGAATCTTTCAAAATTACAGATATCATAGAACATAACAATAAAATGTGCATATGTAACAAATAGAGGAAGGAGGGGTGGTAAAGAGGGCTCACCGTCAATGGACAAGGTTTCTCAGTACTGCTTGTCCCACTGCCACTTCCTTCTCAGCAGCCGCATCCAGGCAGTAATGTCTGGTGAAGATGTACGTACTCTTCCAGGTAGCCGCCCAGCAGATATCCTGGATAGGTACTCCAGCAAAAAAAGCAGTGGAGGTGGACACTGCTCTCGTAGAATGAGCACGAACTTGTGCATTCAACGGCTTCCCAGCTGCCTGATGACAATACTGTATTGCACTGGAAATCCATCGGGCAATTCCCCTTTTGGATAAAGGAAAACCCTTCCTGGGTGCACTAAAAAATATAAACGGTTGTGAAGACTTGCTGAAATTTCTTGTTTTTTGCAAATAGAACTTGAGACAGAGCTGGACATCTAGTGAGTGGAGAGCTTTTTCCGCCGCCGTTGCCGGTTGAGGAAAAAAATCTCTTAAGAATCAGCGGCTCATTCAAATGAATTGCCACTTTTGGTATGAATTTTGGATTAGTTCTGAGTACAAACCGGTCCTCTTTAAACTGCAAGAAAGGTTCCTGTATAGTGAGAGCCTGTATCTCCCCAACTTTCCTGGCCGAAGTGAGTGCTATGAGAAGAGCTACTTTCCACGATCGAAATTTTAGATCCGCCCTGTGAATTTAATTGAGATAGTACAATGTTCAACTGCCAGAGAGGTGGTGGAGGTTTTATCGGAGGAAAGGTTCGGAATAATCTTTTCATGAACTGTTTGATCATTCTTTCTGACCACAACGATGGTCCTGAGGAAGTTCTTCTGTACTATGACATAGCGGCGAGATGCACTTAAATAGAAGCATGGGCTAAACCAGATTTTGCCAAAAGCAGAATATATGGATAATTTCATGAGCTGCCGACTTCAAAGGATGAATCTTAAACTCTTGGCACCATAAACAACCTTATCCATTTCATCCTAGATGTTCTGTTTGTACTCTCTGCTCTGGCCTTAGGTAATATTTCTCTGCATTCCGATGAAATATCTAAATGTTGAAATTCTGATTGTTCAGGAGCCAAGCCGCTAAGCGTAGTGATTTCGGATCTGGATGAAGTACTTGTCCTGGGGACATCGTCAAGAGCGAAGGTATCGGTTGAAGGCGAATCGGGTGAAACTCAGACAGTAGAAGAAGCTCCGTGAACCAGTGTTGTCTGGGCCACCAAAAGGCTATCAGAATTATTTTGCATGGCTCCTTCTTGATCTTTGTAAGAACGCGTGGCATCGGAGGAAAGGCGTAGGCAAAGACACCTGACCATGCCATCAAAAACGCCTTCCCCCGAGATCCCCTTTGGTGAAGCCAGCTTGCGAAGAACTGGCATTTTTTGTTCTGAGCGGTCGCGAAGAGGTCCACTGTTGGTTCTCCTCATCTTAAGAAGATGCTTTCTAGGATATCCTGGTTGATCTCCCACTCGTGGCAGGTTGATTTGTGCCTGCTCAGAGTGTCCGCTTTGATATTCTGATCCCCTGGAAGATGTTCCACTTTTAGGGATATTCCGTGTTGAACAGCTCATTTCCATATTTTTTAGGCTTCCTGACAGGGAGAGTGATCTTGTACCTCCCTGTTCGTTGAGATAATGCATTGCTGTTGTGTTGTCTGTCCTGATTAGTACAGGAGATCCTTGTATTCTCGGCAGGAAAGCCAGCAATGCTAATCCCACTGCTCTGAATTCTAGCATATTGATGTGAAGTTGTTGCTACTGTAATTTCCAATGACCGCTGCCCTGGAGGTCTTGAAAAAAATGTCCCCACCTTTCCAGGGATGCATTGGTGGTAATCACCAGCGGAGCTGGCTCGGTAAGGAAGGAAAGATCCACTGAAATGTTTTGTTTTTTGGATCCACCATGCTACTGCTTGAACCCTGGCTGGTGTGATCTTCACAATGTCGTCGAAGGATCCCTCTGTTGGACGCCATTGCTGATCCAGATGTTCCTGTATTGGACGCATTTTCAATCGGCAGAAAGGAACGAGAGGGATGCAAGAGGACATCGTTCCTAGTAGTGGCTTGTAACGGCTTTCTGAAAGACACTTTCTTTTTGCAAATGTCTGGGAAACAGAGATTAGCCGCAGTTGTCTCTCCATGGAGGGAAACACCTTGTTTACTGTGGTGTCCAGAATCGCCCCCAAGAACATTATGTTCCTTGCAGGTTGAAGGGATGACTTCTCCGTATTCAGGCAGATTCAACTTGGCAAACAATTCCACGCATGCCGCTGTCGACGACTGAGCCGATGCTCGTGAAGGCGCTTTGACTAACCAGTCGTCCAGGTACGGAAACACCTGGTTTCTTTGTTTACTTAGCAAATCCGCCACTGGAGCTAGACATTTCGTAATAATTCTTGGGCTGATTTGAGGCCGAATGGCAGTACTTTGAACTGGTAATGGTCTCCGGCTACCACAAAAAGAAAATACTGCCTGTGGGAAGGATGAATGGGGATGTGGAAATATGCATCCTGCAGGTCTAAGGTGGTTATATGATCGCCTGGGTTTAAGAGTAGCAGAATGTCTTTAAGGGAAACCATCCGGAAAGATTGCTTCTTGAGATAAGTATTCAGATATCTCAGGTCCAGAATAGGACGCCATTGGAGAATATTCTTTCGGACTAAGAAAAAACAGGAATAAAATCCCCTTAAGCTCTGGGAGATCGGCACCGGTTCTGTTGCTCCCTTTCGAAGCATTGCCCGAATCTCCAGGTGCATCGGATGTAGATGCTTGACCTCTTGACGTGTCGGAGGAGTACAAGGGGGGAGTTGAGGAATTTTAGAGTATGTCCGAATTGTATTATATTGAGGACCTATCGGTCCGTAGTTATGTTTTGCCAATGATGAAGATGAGAAGCAATTCTTCCACCATGGGGAACTTGTGGAGGGAGGGGGATATATGTAGCTGTATCCTGAAGGTTGTCATTGTCTTCTGGAATTGTCCTTTCCTTGACGTCCTCCTCTTCCGGTAGGGGCAGATTTTGTATAGCCCCCTGCCTGTCGTTGACCATACTGTTGATGGATTGGCTGAGAAGATGTTGAGTAAGAGGGGCATCTGCCCTGTTCGTATCCTCCTCTATATGATGCTTGGCCTCTACCCCTAGCCCGTGGAAAGGGCACCTTCCGGTACTGTAGTGTTCTTAGGGCCTTTGCGGTACCTGTATCCTTCTTGATACTTTGTAGCGCATCATCCACATGGTTCCCAAGAAAACCTTTTTCCTGCATTATCCAAGCGCCTACCCTCTCTGTCGGGAGGAGTTGTAATAGGAGCGGACTGATTTTTTTATTTCTGTTTTGCCGCTTGGGATATAAAAGAGTCCGGTTTGGGACAGCCCACTAAACCAGCTGGAGTGTCTAAAGGAGCTTTATATTTTTTCTCCAGTCTGGCGAGCACTGGGGTGACTGTTGCCGGTGCCTTCATGACCTTCAGGCCTTCTTCCAAAACATGGCTAACGATCGGAATAGCACGAACGGATTTCCGGTATGGCTTCTTGAAATCATACAAGAAACACTCCGTTTGGGCAGTTGACATCGGAAGTTCGAACCTCTTCTCAGCTCTTTCAATCAGATTATGGAATCCGCCGATGTCCTTCGGTTGAGAATCAATAGGCACTGGAGAGGGAGAAGAAGGCGATGGAATAAGGTAATCATCCCATTCCTTGACAGGGTCCGTTATCTCTCCCTCCTCTTGGTCATCATCCGTGGTGACTGGATCCCGTCGAAGCATTGGCTGTGGGATCTAGGAAAGGGCTCTGGCAGTAACTCCCTGCTTCTAACTGGAGTAGTAGGAATGGAGCATGGGCGCAGATCCGCTAACACTACTTCTTGAGAGGCCTGTGTTGGTGAAAACCTCTTTAAGTAGCCCACCAGCATAAACTGCAGATCCATCATTAAGGAAGACGGCATGCCAACCATCTCTTCCAGGTAGCCCCGGCGATAATGTTGTTGAGGAGGATAATGATACTCTCCATATCCCTCCTCAAAGTCATTCTCCTGGCACTTTAAATGCAATTGTGAGAGGCTATTCGTGTAGCCTAAGGGGCCTTCATCCTCCTCCTCCTCCTCCTCCTCCTCCTGCTCCTCTGAAACCTGTTCTTCTAGCAGGTGTGATGGCACAAGAGGTGTATTCTTGCTTGGTGAGGTGATTCCTGACATAATCCTCCTCTTCCTGGTAATGTCCAACTTTTCTGGAATTTTTTCCCCTCGTCGTCGATGCAGCCGTTGACACCAACCACAATGTCTTATCCGTCGACAACATAGTTACCGTCGTCGTGGCCGTTGATGATACCGTTGGCGACGATCCCGTCAAAACGGTCATCGATGATGAAGTCGACGCTGTCGATGCTATCGGCGCCGAAGAGCCAACCGTAACAGGCAGTAAAGGCTTCTTCGAAATGAGCTTTACTTCAATCTTCGTTGTCGACGACGAAGATGTCTTTGTCGACAATCCCGTTGATGATGCGGTTTTCGCTGATTTGACCTCAGGAGACATTGATGAAGGCTTGCTGAAGGCTTGCTTTGACTTGAGGGGGTGATTTTGACAGCTCAGAATTGGTCTTTTTATTTGGCTTTTCCCTCGAAGCATGTCCCTTACTCTCCTTTTCTCAAGCTTGAGGAGGTTTTGAGGGACTGTGCCCAGAAGATCTTTGAGTGGTCTTTCCGAGGGCCTTCTCAGGACGTTCCTCTGAGGAATGAGCATGAGGAGATTTCCTTCTTTTCTGAGATCTTCTATATGCAGAAGAGGATGCCTCATTACTATCACTGGTAATAACCTTCTTTCTGGCCTTTAACTTTTGAAGCCATATCAAAAGGCGCCGTTCACGACCCCTCAAGGTTTTACTTGAAAAGGTACAACATACCTTACAGTCTTTAGCTTGATGGTCCGGATAAAGACAGTAAATACAATCAGCATGAGGGTCATCAGTGTAGAGCCTCTTCTTGGAACAGGTGGCACAGGCTCGAAATAAAGCCTTTTTCTCTTTACCAGACATTCTTAGAAGAATGAACTAGTAGGCAGCAATAAAGATTACAAATTCAGATGAAATCCACAGAACAAAGTTCCCACGCTCAAGTAGAAAGAAAAGATTTTGAGCAGAGCTCAAAGGAGACTCCCTAGCACAACGTGCAGAAGAAAAACTGAGGGGCGAAAGGTTCTCTCAGGAGTGTTCTAGAGGGTGAGAGGTTCTGATTGGTTTAGAGACAATTTTGGTCTCTATTACATAACAAGAGTTATAGGTTGCAAAATGGAAATGGGCCGAGGCCTCTTTTCAGTTTGCTATTTATCTAAGCAGTGCTTTTTTATATACCGGGAACTCCCATCTCGACGACAGGGAATGATTCAGGCATGTGAATCTATGAAAGTTCCAATACTGAAGTAAGGGAGCTACTCACTAGTGTATAATCTATACACGAATGAGTGTGATGGACATTGGAGTAAAATGTATTGTCTTGTACGTTCAACCCTACAGTAAGAGCTGTGCGTATATGGACAGCATAACCGTTGGGATGGTGCCAGGCTGATTCCATGCACCCCTTCAGGATATGTTGTCCTGCAGCCCAGCTAGCTCACAGTGCCACCATAAGTACCTCTAAACCTGGGTGGGTACCAAATGGTTCTGGCAACCACTGAACATGGCAAACCGGATCCACCAGGAATCGTAGTAACAGATCTATAACCCTTATGCTCAGTCACTTATGCTCTCTTCATCTCAGAGAAATATATAAGGAATACACAGTGGGATGTGTTCCATATTTATTGAGCCAATCTGATTCTTGTATAAAATATATGTGTTGCAATGATCAACAGACAGCAGCAAATGAAAGTTATTAGAAGTACTAGGACAGGGAACAGAATAAAAAGTTCCACCATTGTGCTAAAAAAAGTATATATGCAATTGTATAAAACAATATACAAATCTGGCGTACTCCTACTATGTGTTCCCTAACCTCAGTGTCTAGAGCATGTGTATATGTTCTGCCGAGAATCCCTGTACTGGATGATCCAACCCCTGTTACCTGAATGGGAAGAATGTAGGTCCCCATCGTGGTAAGACCTGGACACCCCTCGTAGAGATATCAGCAGGCTGCCGGGCCGAAGCATCAAGATGTAGAGACCTCGCCATGACAGCAAGTCGCTCCTCTGCTAACACCCGGAAACTGATGTTTATTTATAACAAAAGGCATCCTTGCCTTGGGCCGAGATTTTGATCAGGCTGCCATTGTTTGTGTGTTATAGATAGCTAGGTTGCCATATGTACAAAAACAACAAGCACATTTGCACAACATATGTATAAAGCATGTTGGATGTATGTGCCTGGTTTAGTTCTCGCCAGGCATCCTGCAAGCCCAGCCCTGATATTCCTTTTTTACATTCTTAGAGGAGGCTCCTTCCTGGGAATCATGTCTCCTATCTGGGTATGGGTCCCACACCAGATTAAGGTCCCCAGTCAGGATGTGTAACCCCTGTGCCGCTTCTGCCAGTCTCTCCAGTAGATTGATCAGGAAAGTGTCCTGAGCTGTATAAGGTGCGTAAATGATGCTTAACGTGAAAGGGTGATCTATCAGAAGACATTTGCTGTCTTAGTCTGTGTGTACTTGTGAGACGGACATTGGAAGATTACGCCTCATATATATGGCCACTCCTCTTTTAGTGTTAGCCAAAGAGTGGTAACTCGTGGGGTATGCCCTGTGCTTTAATTTCCCTTGGTCTTTGCATAGGAGGTGGGTTTCCTGGAGGCATAGAATATCTGGTTTTTGCCAGATGGCACCTTAACAATTGGGGGAGTTTAGTCGCCAGGTGTTAAACGAAATTATCTGTAACATTGTCGTATTTGAGGCAGCAAATGTCACATGCTACAGGGCTAGTGGTTGGTCAAGCAAAGTGGCTGTAGTGGATCTCGTGTTAGTACCTACCGCCAGAACAAATCCAAACACCAACGTAAACACACTATAAGAAATACATGTGGTTATAGACCAAAATGCTGCCTTTCATAGTAGTGTGAACTGGGCAACCTCCTGGAAGACAGTGCAAGAGTAATCTTGGAACCTCATCTCACCAACTTTTCTGGCTTCTTGCAGAGAGTTTTCTTTTTCAAAGAAGTAGTGGAATTTGATGAGCACATCTTGTGGTCTCTGTTGTAGTGTTTGTGTCTTGGGGCCAACTCTGAGCACCCCGTCAAACCGCACCTCTAGATGGTCGTTGCCCAGTAGAGAAGATAACATTCCGATCACACAATGTTTGAGGTTAGCGTCCTGGACTTCATCACTAAGGCTCCCGAGCCGTAGGTTTTCTCTCCGGGAGCAGTTCTCTAGGTCCTCTGGTTTGTTGGTGGCACTTTTGAGTAACTCCTCCAATGCTGCACAAATCTCTGCTGTTGCGATTTGATCAGTCATGAACATCACCAGTCGATTCACTGTATCTATCCAAGATATATTGGAAATAGACAATCGTGGCCTTTTCTATTCATCAAAAATTCTAATGTTGTTAATGAGTCATTTAATTCCTTTTTTGCGATGAGGTTTTCACACTTGCCTTTTCATTGTCAGTTCAATTTATAGATCTTTCACATCTTTGTTTACAAAATAGTAATTGTTTGCATCAAGCAATTTCTATCCCCTATATCCATCTATCCCTAATGCAAGACATGCAAGCATATCACTGTTCTAGAGCTTCTTAGGTCAGATATAAAACAATTATACGATTAGTTATTGGTCAATTCAGGAATATGATAAATATATATATTTTAACTACCTGTGGTATGGTGTGCTGGGTTCATCTATCTTCATTAAGCCATAGTCTTTATCTGATGGATGATATGTTGCAAGAATGTTCATTTCATCCCATTTTTGGGATTTCTTACTGAAACGAAAGAAAGAAACCAAATCATAGTTAGCACCCAGAACATCCGCCCATCAATTAGGTTTCCGAACAAGACAGAACAAGAGGAAAAAATTAAAATAGTCTCATGAGCCCCCACCCCTCCCATCTAAGCATGTATGCATTCTGAAACATTCCTGGGAGCAGAGAATTTCTCAGCAATGGTACAGAAGTAAAATCTGCCCAGGCCCATTTTTTTCGTCAAGATCCGCCAGACCTTGAGCACAGCACAGAGGGTCTTAAAACGTACCTTATTATAATAGCTGGGTTTGGTGAACCTTAAACTCATCCAACTTCTTCTCCAATTAGTAACTCATGAATAGAGGGCACATAATCTCCATCACCATAGCACTGTGTAATTCCACCTAAAAGGGAGTGCATATACTGTAGCGCAGCGCCCCATTAGCATGGTTTAAAACTTGGGACAGCCCAAACCCGTCCCTGGGAAAAGTCATTCATTTAATTGCTCTTCTGGTTTTTGCATATGACCAGATAAATCTATAAACCATTGTATCCAGAATATGGAAGCAAAAGGGCTCACACTCAAGGGGATGGTCCTAAAAAAAATATATATAAATAAAACCTTCGGCAAAAAAAAATCATCTTAATCACATTGCATCGGCCTACGATTTACAAGTGTAAATTGTCCATTCTTCAGCGGTCAAATTTTGCTTTCTGAATGACTGAAGCAAGATTGGCCTCCACTATCTGATCCACCTCTGCACATATTTTAACACCAGTATATGGCGTCCTTGAACCTCAAGGGCGACCCTCAAGGCACTGCAAAACTGCGCGCGAGCGCTTAAATCATTGGAAACCAAATGTTCTTGGATAGTTTGCAAAGCTTTTCTTCAGCTTTATTTTCCAAAATTGTATTTTTTAATGTTTACATCATATAAACGTTTTTAATTCATCAAGGAAGTTAATCCACGCAGTATTCAAACAAGTTCCCAATGCATTTCGTGCGTCTAGCGCACTTCATCAGGGGAATCTGAAAATGAAAATAACTTGTGGTTAGGATGCATATCCCCGTCACTCCATTTAGCAACATGTAAAATTCATGCAGCCTCAAACGAAAACTATCACAGCTTGACATTGTCAAATTAAAGTAATCCATAGTACCATAAAACAGGATAATTCAGTTACATAGGAAAATTCCATAAAACAAGGAAAATGCTAATGAACTAACTCGAGTACATCTTGTACTGTCTTTTAACTGGTAGTAAACATTGCTGCATAGTCATAAATTAGTGTTTGTAGATTACATGCAAGAATATCCAATTAGAACTAACAATGCAAGTATTTCGAACTGAAGACGAATTTAAACAACTGATGTGTGTTCGTGATACTGATGAAATGCTGATAGTGAAATACGGAGGTATTTCACTATCAGCATTTCATCAGTATCACGAACACACATCAGTTGTTTAAATTCGTCTTCAGTTCGAAATACTTGCATTGTTAGTTCTAATTGGATATTCTTGCATGTAATCTACAAACACTAATTTATGACTATGCAGCAATGTTTACTACCAGTTAAAAGACAGAAAATTCCATAAAACAAGGAAAATGCTAATGAACTAACTCGAGTACATCTTGTACTGTCTTTTAACTGGTAGTAAACATTGCTGCATAGTCATAAATTAGTGTTTGTAGATTACATGCAAGAATATCCAATTAGAACTAACAATGCAAGTATTTCGAACTGAAGACGAATTTAAACAACTGATGTGTGTTCGTGATACTGATGAAATGCTGATAGTGAAATACGGAGGTATTTCACTATCAGCATTTCATCAGTATCACGAACACACATCAGTTGTTTAAATTCGTCTTCAGTTCGAAATACTTGCATTGTTAGTTCTAATTGGATATTCTTGCATGTAATCTACAAACACTAATTTATGACTATGCAGCAATGTTTACTACCAGTTAAAAGACAGTACAAGATGTACTCGAGTTAGTTCATTAGCATTTTTCTTGTTTTATGGAATTTTCCTATGTAACTGAATTATCCTGTTTTATGGTACTATGGATTACTTTAATTTGACAATGTCAAGCTGTGATAGAGTTTTCGTTTGAGGCTGCATGAATTTTACATGTTGCTAAATGGAGTGACGGGGATATGCATCCTAACCACAAGTTATTTTCATTTTCAGATTCCCCTGATGAAGTGCGATAGACGCACGAAATGCATTGGGAACTTGTTTGAATACTGCGTGGATTAACTTCCTTGATGAATTAAAAACGTTTTTATGATCTGAACATTAAAAAATACAATTTTGGAAAATAAAGCTGAAGAAAAGCTTTGCAAACTATCCAAGAACATTTGGTTTCCAATGATTTAAGCGCTCGCGCGCAGTTTTGCAGTGCCTTGAGGGTCGCCCTTGAGGTTCAAGGATGCCATATACTGATGTTCGGTTCACACTGTATGGTCTAGAGAGTGATACCTCAAGTTGCACGCCACAACGTTGAACATTTTTTTGCAAATTTGCTTGTGCACGAATTCATTTAATACATATTTTAACACCCCAGATAAGCTGCTTGATCAACAATACATGCATCATGCAAATGTATAAGACTGTTGCTACCAGTTGTGTCTTATTTAGGTTGAGAGAGTATGCAGAGATTCTGCCAAAAACCAGTGCCTCTTCTTCTACTGCTAACATTGCTGTTGTAACATCTGATCTGGATGAAGCAATGTCATCAGCATAAGTGCGAACTCTGGTGTCGCACTCGTGCTGGTGCAAAAGCCCAATTGCAGTGTGAGCTTCAAGTTTCATGATGGAGGGGTCAATATATAATGCAAATAATAGGGGAGAACATCCCTGTCTCTCAATACGTATCTGGTCTGATTGACCTCTCAATCTGCAGGCCTGAGCTACATGTTTACGGTACACTGCCCGAACTGCCTTGATGTACCTAACCCAATGCCAAACCACCCCATAACTGTCCACAGAAAATCACAGGATACCCCGTTGAATGCTTCTCTGCATCCACCAGGGCTAATGCCATGGGATCCCTGGATACGGTTGTCGCATCTTACAAAGCAACGACTAGACGGATATGATCCATCGTACCTCCCCCTGGGATAAAGCCATGCTGTCTGGCAAAGACAACCCTGACAATGATCCGACTTGATCATGTGGTGAGAATTTTTTAATATAACTGAATGTCGCTATTAATAAGAGTGATTGGCCAAAAGGACCCAGAGTCACCCCAGGGATTCCTATTATTTAAAAAAAAACTACAATGTTAGCAGTCAACCAAGAATCTGGGGAAGACTGTGTCCTTGGTATCTGCAAAATTAACTCCACCCCCCCCCCCACAGCCCGAAGGAGAGAAAAAAAACCCCTGTTAAATTCTAGGGGGAAACTAATCTCCCCACTTACAACAGCTTTAAAAGCGTCCCAGACTACACGAATTTGGGCATTCCCTCTGTTAAAACAAAAGAATTTGGGGATCCAGGTACTCATATGTGCAACATAGTCCTCATCCATAAGCAGGCCTCTCTCAAAAGACCAATTCATTGTGATTCTACCAAGGCCGGCAAACGGAAACTCAATTACCAAAAGGAATATGCTTGGACATAACACAAGGGTATATTTCGAGTTGACAGCCCTGAAGTAAAATAGAGTATATCAGGAAGAAGTCCAACCGAGCTAACATCCGATGGGGTGCCAAGAAGTAGGTATAACCAAGATTTGGGGCTTTTATTTTGTCCCAAGCATCCACCAATCCCGGATCCCTCATCAAGTTGCACATGGCCCTAAATGATTTTGGTTTTCGGGTCAGAAAAATTGCCGGTTTCCCCATAAGGGAGACAGTCGGCCCAAGGGGAGAGGAGATGGCCTAACGGCTCGGGCGGTCGACCTCGAATCTGGGGAACTGGGTTCGAGTCTCGGCAATGACGCTGAACATCCTGTGATTCTGGGCAAATCCCTTAATCTCCCTGTGCCTAACAAAAATGAATGTGTCCTCATGTAATGCAACTGGTGCTATGTAAAGCGCTCTGATACCCGATTCGGGTCAAGTTTGCGCTATATTAAACTCTGTGAAAAAAAAAAATTCAGATCCCAACAAACTATACCTGGGGCTGGCCACAATGCTAACTCAATAGCTATGAAATCTAAAATGGTGGAATCATTTAAAACTGGCAAGTATACAGAACAAACTGTAAAGCCTCTGTTATTACATTCCGTAATTACCCACCTGCCAAGTTTATCAGCAAAGCTTAGCTTAAAACCACAGATATCCTTATGGGCCAATATCACAATTCTTTGGGTTCTAGTGCCTTGTGTAGTACATGTTATTACTGAGAATTCGAGTGACTCCAGTATTTTCTTCCCAGCCCCCTCTACGTGTGTCCCTTGGAGACAGCAAATATCGGTCCACAAGATCTTTAACTCTTCTGCCACTTTCTGTCTTTTAGACACATCATTCAGGCCACAGATAATTGAAGTAATGCGCAACTCAGCCAGAAGTCACATCATAACAAGCTCACCAATTAGGATTTCAAACCACTAAATCAGCCATCTGTCTTCTCTGAATCATACTTTCCAGCCTTTCCTGATCAGAAAACCTTTCCTGGAAAGTTGGTTCTCCTGCTGTGTCGTGCTCCCCACCCCCAATCACCCTGAAGGAAAAACCCCCACCCCATGCCCACTCCGGCCCCCCTCTGAACCTACCCCCTCATTGCTGCCTCCCAGCACCCTCATCCGCCACCCCATGCCCAACCCAACCCTGCGAAGCAATCAGACCACCCATGGTCTGAACAATGGCTCCCAGGCAGACACGCCAGCCCCTCCCTCCAGCTCTACTAAACAGATGCCCATTGAAAAAGGAGAGGAAAAAAGACAGCAGAAAAGTAAACAACACGAGGTGGTGAGAAAGTCCCCTCCCCCAAGAAGAAAAGATTTTTTTTTTACAAAAACCTAGTATAGTGATTTTAACTTTCCTCATGTGTGCAAAAGCTGATTAATGAATAATAAGAGAAGGCTCAAAGCGTTATGGTTGGGGGAGATCCAAAGCCCCCATCCCTTACAATACCAATATTCAACAGAATGTGTCACTCATACTCTATAGAAAGGGTTGCAACGCCAGGCAATACATTCCCTAAACACCCAGAGAAAGTTCAGTCAACAACTCTTTGGCCTTGAATTAAAATACAAAAAATCTTATTTTTCCTTAAAGTTAATCTTCAGGCAGGTGGGGTTAATCAAAAAGGCTTCTGCTCCAATAGCTTGAAATGGATTAATGAGCTGTCTTAATCTCTATCTCCGATCAACCGTAACATGGCAAGAAATCTGGGCATACAAAAAACGACTGACCATTGAAACTGCACCTGGAATCAAAATGGCCTTCTTGAATATTGCCTGCCTTAATAAGAAGTTTACAAAGTACACAAGAACCACTCTAGGGCAACTGGCAGTGTCCTCTGCTGGCTGTGCCTTTTTCTCGAGCATCAGGGGAAAACGATGTACACTTTGCACTTCCGAATCCCAGTTGCATGAAACTAATTGAGGTAAGGCACCTTTGAGAAGATCCAATATGCAGACCCTAATATCACTGCCCTCTACCCGTTCTGCCAAGCCATGGAATCTTAGGTTAATCTCCCATTGGCAGTTCTCAGAGTTCTCAATTTTCGACATTATGTCAGCTATTTGAGAGTCATGAGTTTCCACGTGGCCCTAAATGCCTCCAAGATCAGATTCCACCAATACCGCTGGCTCTTCGACTGAGGCCAACCTTCCCCAATTTTGACACCACTCCTGAATTTTTTTATTGCACCCTGCAGTTTCTTGTTTGCGAGCCAGGCCCTCCGACTGTCATTCACTGCCAGTCACAGATTTGGGTTTAATCCATTGTTTTTTTTTGCTCACTACACCACCCCAGTTCGGACCCAGTCATATGCAAAACCGTCTTGACCCTGCTCTTCATGGGAACAGTCCAGTCCAGTCCTAACTGTAGGGCCAGGTCCTCCCTGGACTGGAAACCAGTTTTTGAGTATCGCCTCTCATCAGCCAGGCTAGCCTGAATCCAGTGGCACAGTGAGCACAGGACACCACATCAGTCTCGCCCCTAAATAGCATTTGCTTCTACTTCTATTAATGGGAAAAATTCAGTTCCTTGACTTTTTTTCAAAATCTCGCTCTATTTCGTTTCAAAATGCTGGCATGTATACTAATGTGTAGGCAGATAAACTAAAAGTCTACATCTAGTGTGACAAAATGCTCCACTGTGACAGTTATGCTCAGAGAAAATGAGGGGCAACACCCAATGGGGCGGTGTGAGGTGGACCGTAAGGTCATCAATTTGACGAGAACACAAGATTGTCACCATAAACAAACAATGCTATCAAAATGCAGACCGTGTTTCCAGATAACACGCACACAGTGCCAAGACCCAAACTTCACCAGGGAACTATCTGCTCACGCTGCTCCGGAGGGGCGCCAAGTGTCCTTACCAATAAGCCAAATGTTCCGCATCAGCTGTGTATCAGCAACCGCAGCCATGGTCCAGCACAGCCCGAGGCCTGCTGCTCCTCGAGAAGCCTCAGTGTTTCCTGCTTCCACCTACCCCTCTGCCACCTCCCACACGCACGCCACTCCACCCCTTGCCTGCCGCTCACAGCAGAGCTCTCAAGACCTGGATCCGAGCTGAATTGGCCGAGGCGGTCGCTCTGCCCTGTGAGCGGCTGCTGGACCCGGAACAAGCACATTACCGGGTTGCCTGCAGAGGCATCTACCCTTCGGCCCCCGATTACACCCGCTTCTGCTAAAATGCACTTGCCTAATTGATGAGACAGGAAATTAAGAACAGACACAAGCTACAGAATACTGGTAAAACCGGACTGGTGCGCACCACTGCCAACCCCGGTTACATCTTGTAAATGATTCCGTTGAAAGTTAACGCTAGAGTGCAAAATTCGGTGTAATTTGTAATTGCGAATTGCATACCTTAAAAAAAAATCTGCATTACTAATAATAGAATGTATTCTTTCGAATCCGAATACTAGGAGAACATCGGTTGCGGGTTACCATGCCATTGCTGACGTTGTCCATCAGATAGAATTCTTTCGAACATTGGACTCCGAAACATTTGATATGAATATACTGTTTTTACCTTTGAAGCCCTGAAGAAGTCTCGTTGGGAGACGAGACGCGTTGGCTATGATCTTCTGCCTTTGTGAAAATAAGAAATAAAGAGAAATCCTTTTTTCACCTTGGATTTGGATATCTTTCCATGTGTCTACTATCTCTGAACACGGATGTTGAACTACTAAAAATTGCTGTATAGTGCTGAACCCTCTTGTTTACATGTTGTTGTAGGACTTTTTCTTAGTTAAGGAGCATAGAGGGGAGTGCTCCTTGGTTCTTTGCACTACTTGATATTTTGGGGCACTGTTCATTTGTCAGGTGCGGTCTTCAATAGCCTCTACCCTCATCCTCGTGTATTAATAATAGAATGTATGCATACATGCAAAAAACAAGGACAAATGTGTCTCACTCTCGGCGTAGCCTGCGGGTAAACGGACGCTCGGGAAACAAGTGGGAGGGGTGGGGGGGTGGGGGGGTAGTACGGCCCAGAGCACACACAGCGTTTCCCTTGCGGGAGCGAGCAGGGGCACCATCTGTTTGCAAGATAATTACAAACATATGTCGCCAAAGCTCGCTCCCGCAAGGGAAACGCCAAACGTGCACGCATTGCAATTGAAAGCAATGCAAAGTGTGCACGTTGTTGGGCAAAAAAGCTGATCGATTCCAAGAGGTCCCCTCCTATGCAGCGCATGCACGCTGCGTAGGCTAAAAAAGGGCGTCATCCGCGTACAGAGAAATTACGTGCTGTGTTTCGCCTATCCAGATGCCCCACTGTTCTAGGTTTCTCAGCATCCACACTGCCAGCGGTTCAATGGCAAGAGCAAAGAGCAGCGGTGAGAGAGGGCACCTCCGACACATTCCAGGATCTAAAGACCAACCCTTCCAACGAGTCCAGCTCATGCGGACATGCACCCACGGCTCAGTATACAGTATTATAACCCATTGGGATAACTGTGGCCCAAAGCCCACTGTTTAGCACTTCCAGCAGGTAACCCCCATCAACTGTGTCGAAGGCTTTTGCAAAGTCTAACACCACCAAGGCAAATTCCTCATTCCTGTTTTTCACCTCATGCATTATGAGTGTCAGCCGCCTTAAATTAATACCAGTAGGATGACCTGGTATAAAACCACACTTGTCCTCCTCCTGAATCAGTCGGGGCATGTGCAGGGCTGGACGTGTTACACAGTATTTTAACGTCCGTGTTTATCATAGTGAGCGGGCATTAGGAGGCTGAATCTAATCCATCCCCTCCCGGGTTTAGGATCATGCATATTGTCCCTCTCTCATGGTGGGGGTTAGAATTCCATGGTCAAAGGACTTCCTATATAGCTACAGTAGGGCCTGTGCCACTACTGCAGAGTACGCTCGGTAGAACTCAGATGGGAACCCATCTCCTCCAGGGGCCTTAGACCACAGAAGCTTCAGTAGGGCCTCCCGGATTTCCTCCAGGGATAACTGGATGTCCAGTCCTTAGGAGTTCAGTGAGGAGGGGGCAGGGGGGGATAAGGCGCATCAGGGCCAAACTCCGCAAAAACTGTACATTTCCATCCTCCCGGACAGCCGGATTAGCTGTATATACTCTCTACAGGTGTTGTTGGAACACCTCCAGAATTGCAGCCCTGGAATGCACCGTTTCGCCCATCGGTGTGAGCAAGGCGTTAGTCAAGGGTTGGGACTGTTCCCTCAGAAGAATCCAGGCTCAGAGGTGCTCAGATTTAGCCCCTTCTCTGTGTAGTCGTTATCGATACAGGTGGAGAGTGTACTTGTCTTATCTATCCCATATGTCACAGATGCGTTTACGTACGGCCCACTCCCGATCGACAGCGGCCGGTCATGTCTGATCTTCTACCTGAGCCTCTGCTAATGCTGCCTCCGCCGCCTTCAACGCCTCACATTCCGTTGCTCTACTATTGGTTGTCCCCTCCCAATTGAATGCCATGTAGTCCTTCAGAGCATGAAATAAGGCCTCCCTTCCAACAGTGTCCTCTAGAACATCTGCAGCTATTCTCCACGTTCTAGGAGCCTGCACGGGGGCGTTCCAGCGAACCACGCAGCTAACCGGGGCACGATAGGACAGAAATCAGGCCAGGTGTGTTACTTCAACATCTGGGAGGGTGCCCATCCCCGCCACCAATATGCTGTCTAGTCTGCTGTGCGTATTGTGTATGGGTAATTAGCATTTATACAATTTCTGCGTTGGGTGCCCACCCCTCCAGGTGTCCCTCATGCCCAAGTCCCATATTACCTCCCGTCATCTCCGGCTTAGTGCCATGCCTGGGTGGATGCCTGTCCAAATTAGGGTACAGCCCGCAATTCAAATCACCCATCCACAGGAGAGGAAAGTCCGGCTACGGGGCCAGCAGATCCTGTATGGTTTGATAAAACCCACAATAGAACACGTTTGGGGCATATATGTTCAACATCCCCCGTCGAATATTTAGCGAAGTGTTAATTCATGTTAAGTGTGCTATATATATTGTAATGTACTGTAAAATTCCAATAAAAATAATGATATAAAAAAAAGTAATATCACGTCTGTCGAGTGTCGCCCTTAGCAGTACAAATCAGCCATTTACAAGTGCCTCCATGTACTTCAAGGCAAATGGCGTACCAGGAGCAACTCATATCAACACGCCTCTTACATAAGTAGAGTAGAAATAGAATAACTATTCCCTCTATTTTTTCGCTATTCTAGGGGCGCCTATGTCGTCTAGGTGAGTTTCTTGTAAGCAGGCCACAGATATATGATGGCGCTTAAGGAAAGAGTACTCTATAGAACTTAATATATGTTCCCAAGCCCCTTACATTCCAGCTGAGGAACCTATCCTCCATTGCCATGGCAATGCATCGTGTAGATTAGTCGTAGCCCCCTGCTAAGCATTCCACTTGTCAATTATCGGTGCATGTCTTCACAACTAACAAGAAAAAAAACTGTAACAAGTGCCCCCCACCCACGGACAAATAATGTGCAACTACTCTGTCATCAATGTCCTTCCCATGGTCATGCCAGGAAGTGCACAGCTTCCCCTGCAGCCCAACTGGGACAACTAAACTTCCCATATTAACTAGCCTCCTGGCCAAGCCCACCCGACCCCATATCCACGAAATGCCAGTAGAGGGGCATGTAATAGAGCGTTACCAGCAGAGGTATAGCATGCTCAAAGATCAACACTTGTTGTCACTTCCCCAGAGAACTTCATCAAATGCCAGAGCATCCAGAGACAATCCGCACTCAATCCCCACGTCTACCCATCGCAGCTGCATTTAATGTGCAATCCTCATATGCATCACACTCGCTCCACTTGAACACCAAGGCAAGCAACAGTCCAGCGACCACATAAGAGTCCCCCTTCAGATGACAACTAAAGCATGGGCAGCATCCAGGATGGTCTGAGGGACAACATCCATCGTCTGACTCAATGTGGCCGGCATAAGCTTCTGTCTTCAGCCCGGATTCAGTATTCTGACAGAGGCACCTGAATCGACAGTCCCAAGACATATAGTGCCATCTTCACCCACCAGGATTCTTCGTTCCTCCCGTGGGGCCTCATCTGAGTTCTAGGTCGGGTGTTTATTACGTTGTGACTCCTGTCTAGACCGGGTGCCTCTGGCTGCGCTGCTCTCGAGGGAGGAGGGTAGCACCTTGAATCTCCAGCCATTTCCACGCTTCCTTTGGCGCCTCGAGGAAATGGGCCCTGTCCTGAGCCATTACCTTCAGTTTGGCTGGACACAGCAACATATACTGCAGTTGCAAGTCACAGAGCTTCAGGAAGGTTTTCCGCTGTTCCTGAACCGGCTTGGCATACCCCAGGTAAATAGAGATTTTGCTGTTTTCATAGCAGATGTTCTGATTCTCCCTAGCAGCCTGAAGGATACAGTCTCTGTCTCAATAGTTTACTATTTTGGCGAGAATGGCCCAAGGTAGAGCCCTGTGTGCTCTTTCCACTGTGGATGCAACTGGGAGCGCATCCACTGCTCCAAGAATTACTCTGCAGAGCGAGCCTCAACACGCTCAGGGAACCCCAGGACACCTTTATTGCTGCGCCTTGTGTGCCCTTCTGTGTCCTCAGCTCGATGTTCAAGGGACCTCGCGGGCGTGGGCATCTGGGCCACCTATTTGAGAGTCGCCCCTATTCCCTTTGAGTCCACTATGCCTCCCTCTGCTGTGGACACTTTGTCTGCTACTTTACGCAAGTCTGCTCTTTCTATTCACAACGATGAACACAGTCTAAATTTGGTTTTCCAGGGCCTTCCTGGAGCTCTGAACAGCTGCCAGGAGTTTCGGATGGGTTGGTTCTTCATTTGTACCATCTTTTCCCTCGTCCCCATTACCCGTTTGTCTCACTATGCACTGCGGAGGGTGACGTAGCGTGGGGTCATTTGTGATCGTGTTGGCCCTAGCAGAGCGAGCTGCCTTAATTTTGTGCGACAAGCACCCCCCAGTGCACATGTCTCAGTCCATGCCACCCGCATCGGTCCACAGTCAGTTGGGGCCTCTCCCGGCGTCTTCAATCCGCTCAGTGTGGCTTCACACTCCTGACCACGTGGGGGGAGAGGAGAACGTTCTGTACTAACTTCCCTACATTCGGTCCCCCTTCCAGCAGCCTGCATCAGTAGGATTAAGTTGCGTCTGGGGTACCGCTCACCACAGACGCCCCCAATCACCTCGCAGGGTCAGCCTGTGTCTCCCTAAGTTCGACAGCTGGCCGTCATCATCTGTGCTCCGCTTTTTCCTGGCGGCCCCCGCATTGCACTGCCTGTGTGCCAAGCCCATGCTCCAAGCACTGGTATTTCGTCAAGGGGTTACATGTGCCAACGCACCGCACCCAAAGAGGAATCCACACTTCAGGCACCGCGGGTGACTGTGCATGACTCTATATACCAATTAAAGGCACCCCAGCTCATCGTTCATATCCAGGAGACTAGGAAAGGGACTAACAACGTTGGAGCCTCCTCTTTCATGCTGTCCATCTGGACCCAGGTCCAAGCAGGGACTGAGAGAACAACGACCACCTCCCACTGCTCCAGGCACTACAGCCAGACTATCAGGTCAAGGTGTGTGTGTGCCGTTTACCTTCACTCCTGGTGCAGGTCTTCAATCTGTCAGGTTCCGGTCCTCCAAGGGCACCTGTCTGGAGGCAGCGCAAGGTAGGCCTCACCCAGACCCTCAGGGGGGAGGGGCGCTATACAGGATTATGCCTTTCCCACCTGGGGCCCTTTGGGCCGCTGTAACTGCTGTCCCCCACTTTCTGGGCCGTCAGCCTCAGTCCGCTCAGAAGGGGGGGGGTCAAGTAAGTGTCAGCGCTCACAGCTATTCCCCCCCCCCTCTCTCTGCAGCTGCCACTGAGCCGCTTAGGGCTCCAGTCCACACCCGGGTGCCGCAATGGTCTTCCAGGGCCCCAGTCGCACCAGCTAAGGCCTCAGGACATCAACCATTTCGGCCCACAACAGACAGCCCAGCAGGCCCAGTTGACACAGGATGAAGGAAGGACGGGAACCGCTCCGATAACAGCTGCCTCCTGCAGCTCCATACTCAGGGCTTCGCTCCCTCAGGCCGCCGGGACAGCTCGCGCCACTGCAGTAGGCTGCCCCCAGCTCTCTGTACTCATCATCATTCATATATATTTTCCTATGAAGAAGGTAGTCTACAATTTCATTTATATATGTATTCAAAGAACAATGATATTCTGGTTATAAGTAGAAAGTGCATCAATATTTCATGTAATATTCGTGCAATATATTAAGAGGGAAACTTAGTAGCCTTAGACGATGGTGTAAGAATATTCACACATTTGTATTCACATCTAACATCACAGCTCACATAGCTCATTTTCCCCTCATTACAATGCTGAGAAGTATTATATAAAGTCTGTTCGAGAGCCTCTCAGTGAGAGTGTGAGGCTTCAGGCAATCCAAAGGAGCCTTTATGAAAAACTGTGTTAAGATTGCAGGCTGGCGCTTGCAAGCAAGCTCTCCTTAGCACACCAGTAACAAATATGCAAAGATTGCCTCTGGACAGGCTGGAAAAATACAAAATATGATCCAATATGAGAGTGGGCCATTTAGAAAGCTTCTATTTATGACCATAATTTGGTGATATATATATATATATATACATCCGTGTCTTGGTTTAGCCTTCACCCAAGCCACTTCCACGGCGGACTCACAGCAGGGGTAGCCACCCCCATAAAATCCAACAAACTACCAATGCGCAACTCCTCCTTAGAAGGGGAACAATCAACACTGGAGCCGTGGCCTCTATTGCAAAGTGTGTTTAATTCGTCAACACTACGTCCAACGCGTTTCGGAGTTGAAAGCACTCCTTCACGAATTAAACACACTTAGCAATAGAGGCCACGGCTCCAGTGTTGATTTTTCACCTTCTAAAGGAGGAGTCGCGCATTGGTAGTTTGTTGGAGATAAATATATATATTTCAACAGCAAGAATTCTTCGAAAAGAAGACACCGCACACCACTACACGTTAAACCTCGATTTAATTCTATATATATATATATATATATATATATATATATATATATATATATATTTATTTAGCTGGGTCTAGAAAAGAAGGGATTCCATCATGTATTTCATCTCAAAATTGCTACTGAATACATTAGGTTTTTGGGGATTTTACATGCACTGCTATTATTTTACTCACCAAGGTGTTTCTTTCTGTAAATACACAACTTCATTTATTGTGCACTAAATCCAGGCTTCAATATATTAATATGGCCTTTTAAAATTATAACTGTAGATTTCTTGCATGTGCATCTTGTGATGAAAAGTGCTCCAGAAACACGCAAATAATTAATTGAAATGTATACCCTAATGTTTCTGGTAGAATGTTATTATACCCTAATATGCTTTATTTCCAGCTAAGTTGTGAGAGATGCGTGGGTCACAGCCTGTTTCTCTCGTTCCAGCTGTTAAACTGTTTCATACTTTTGCTTACACGTTGACCACGTTGAATATACTGGGCCATATTTAGTCAGGACGTTGTAAAGAAAAAAAAGGCATTGGTAGAAAGAGTCAAAGCATTGTTAATTCTCCTCCTCTACCATGTGGGATATGGCCTTTTCATCTTTTATTTCTACTATGTGTCTACTAACTTGACACTCACAGAATTTGTTGGCCATGAGCAGACTGGTTTTATTTCCGCTCTCATCGAACTGCATATGGTCTCACCAGTATGTAATTCGCCCTATCATTCCCCAGAATACACATCTTCCCCCTCATAGCTGTAAATTGAGCCACATCCTACTGGAAGAAGAAGCCTTATGCTGACATTTCATCTCCTACAGTTCCTGGGTAGGAATATTTAATAGGACCTATCGCATTGCTTTGGGACAAGCCACTTCAATGAAAACACCTACAGTACTACCTTCAGGACGCCCTATACATATCTCCAATCCACCTAATCTATATTATTATCTATTAAGTATGCCTTAATCTGTGTTTTTGTAGTGTATAATGATTTAGGGTCCATACGTAGGGAATAATTCAATTTCCAGGCCCCCTCTGGGTGAGCCAGGGAAAACGTTCCAGTGCCCAAACCGTGAACCAAAAAGGTCTGTGGGCTTTGATCAGCTGTGTTTAATCTGCACAGCAGTTCTTTATTTAGGAGTAGATCTATCTTATACAGCAAACTAATCGAATCAGGGTTGGTACCTATAACACTATGAATATATTACAACCATTCATCGCAAAGCAGTGTCAATAAAGTCCATCTTCCATTTCCATACTGCTGCAGGTAAATGTTTCTCTCATCTCTGTAATTTTTAAGAGCTTGATGATGTATTTATAGTATTTCATGCCTTGCTGTTTAAACCTTCCTTTCATTGTAGATTTGATTTTCGTTTCTGGGGCTGTGTGCCTTCAGGAGGCGGGGGACCGCTGACGCAATGCGGTTCCACTACTGCTAGGTGGCACTGTGGTCATATCCCAGTGCAGCCCCCTTCGACTCCGCAACACGCCTCTCTTTCTTCCCCGAGGGATTGGAGTGGCGAGTTCTGCAATAGCCACACCGAGTCTCCTGTACAGCCTGGAGACGGACGCTCCAGCGGGGTTTGTACCTCTATGCTGATTTTCAGGCCGTAATTGCTGCACAGGCATTTTCCCGATGCTGAGACCGTGGCCATATTCCCCACATTTATATCACGCCTGAGGGGTCTCTACCGCGTGTTCGCCCGTGCAGGCCCAGTGAAAAACACACAGTGGGCCATTAATTGGTAAGAAAACACCCTGCGGGCCCAGGTTAATTTCACATTCCAGGCTTGCTGAGCTGGATAAGAGATACAGTCCCAGGTTGACCCAATGTATCTTTTGGAAGTAGTGTACCGGGGTTTCGTTTCCCCACAAAATGGAGACTTTGGTCTCAGAGAAGATTTTACTGGACGCCTAGTACCACATTGCCACCTTATAATCTACACTGCCTCTCTCAGCAGATGCTATGCTCATGCCTGAGAGCACATACATTGAGGAGGAGGCCTTGTCCTTCATATCCTGGGACGACGATTTTCATGAGGCTATTGATGCCTCCATATACAGGGCAGTTGCAGACGCTATAGCCCCTGTAGAACAATGCCTATAAAAGCAAATTGCAGGGAAGCATGTGATGAACTCTCGCCCGCAGACAACCCCTGAACATTGGGGAGCATACCTGAACTGAAAATCCTCCGGGATGGATCAAGACGCCTTCGGGTGCCTTAAGTGGGCGTGTCTGGCACACACACAACCACCTGCGGATCCCTTGGGCCTGGTGGAACCCCTTTTAGACCCTCTCCCTACTTCTTCAGATACGGGGGGCAGCAATTGTATTGAAATCAGATTTATAAAGCGCAGCTACTGCCCGAAGGCTTCTTGGCGCTATGACAACTGAGGACAGAGGGGACATTAGTACTGATGACAGGAAAAAGAAAAGATTATTTAGTCCAAGCAGTCTGTGTGAATAGTCAAGTTTTTAAGCTTTTCCTGAAACTCAGCATGGCTGAAGCTATTTTTAGTGTAATAGGTAGTTTGTTTCAAAGCATTGCTGTTGATGTGAAGAGGCTCCTACCTCCCCAGGTGGCTTTCTTGAAGGGGGTAACTACCACGTTCCTATCCAGTTTTGACCGTAAGGTTATGTTGGGGACATACCACTTTAGTTTGTTCCTGAACTGTGCTGGCCCTTGGCCGTGTAAAGATTTAAAAGCCAGACAGAGGGCTTTAAACTTACATCTCTGCCTAACCAATAGCCAGAGCAGTTTTTTTATAGCTTCTCTTGCGGATACATTTTTTGGGATCTTTAAAATGAGACAGGCTGCCGCATTTTGTACGATCTGGAGCCTGTTGGCCAGACCTGAGTTGAGGGTGCGGTAAATGCTATTGCAGTAGTCTATACGTGAGAGGACCATGGCCAGGGTCACTGTTTTCAGGAGTTCCCCATGTATGTATTTTTTTCTTTTATTGATTAGTCTTAATTTCCAATAATTCCCATGGGGACTCTGATGAAGAGGCAGCCCCCCTCAAGGCCTTCGCTCCCTCACTCAGCAAATGACAGCTCGGAACACCCCCTCAAAAGCGGAGGGGTGGCAGACATGCTGGACTCCGATGAGATTATTCATCAGAGCTCAGCGGAATGGGCCCTAGCTACTAAGGTAGCAAAATATGTTGCAGGCAGACTGCGCAAACCACTAGAGAAAAAAACCTCAAGTCGCCTATGGGCGGAATGTCCCTGACCCTCGCTGGAGAGCAAAGTAACTCTTAACCCTGAAAATCGATACCTGCATGGTCACCTTCTTGGCTAAGTTGATCAGGGATCGCAAAAACATGGACCAATTGGTCCTGGCGTTCGTGTCAGGGCAAACACCTGGATGCAGTGGGACCAATGTTAATTTTTTTTAGACATGGCTGAGTAGGCTAAATCCTCAGGCTCTTCAATATCGCCGGAGGTCTTCTTAGGCTGGCCTCAGCGAGTCAATAACACTAACTGCACACTTTCCACAGAGCATTGCAACTGATTAAAGTGAACCCCAAGTTGGTGGGTCTAGCATCTTCGGAAACTGGACCTATTGCCCAATGGGGCCTTTTTGGCGACCCCTTCGTCAAGGAGCTTGGGAAGTTTGTGCCCACATTTTCATCCCTTGATAAGTCCCAAACTTCCATCAAGCCGATATTCAAACCCTTGTTTTCCAGGGGGCCAGCCGTGTCATGGGCCGCTCGGCCAGCCACCTTTCCTACAATCCTTCCCTAGGTCAAAGCTACAGGCATGGGCAGGACCAAGCCTGTTTTGCTTCTTTCTACCCCACCAGTGGTCAGCGATTCCACGGCAGACTAGTCTCCAGAGGACAGACCTCCAGCTCTGCTAATCACGGTGAGTGTTCACCTTTCTTCTTAAATAAAAGTAGGGGGCTGTCTGGCAAATATTTTTCACACATGGGAGTCCCTCACGACAGACTCATGGTGTCCTTCAGACCGTCAAGGGTTTCAAATAGAGTTCTATGGGTTGCACCGACAGTGGCCTAGACCTCTAACTTTTGCCTCCACAGAGAGCGACCGCATAGACAAAGATGTGACGGTCCCCCTCCACAAAGGAGCCATTTGCCCAACCCCCCCCCCTCCCCCAGGCCCTCAGAGTTTCATCAGCAACTGTTAATTTGGGTTGACAAGCAGGATGAGGTCAACGTCCAGAGATGCATCTCAGGGAGTTCAATGAAAGGCTGGTGCAACGCCATCTCAAGATGGAGGGGATCCATCTTTGACGGAATGTGCTCCAAGCATTCGATTGGAAGGTATGCCTGGACCTGAAGGACGCTTATTGGACTGTCCCGATCTTCCTGCCTCATCTGAGTTTTCTTACGTTTCTAATACAAAACCAAATATTCAAATTCACTGCTCTCCCCTTCGGCCTGTCAACTGCAACGTGGTGCTTCACGGAAGTGCTCAGACCCGTAGTAGAGCACCTACGAGCACAGGAGATTAAGATTATCATTTATACTGGACGACATGCTTATTATGCACCCATGTCTCAGAAATGTTCCAGGCAACTAAAAACAACAGTGAAGCTTTTGGAAAGCCTTGGCTTTGTGATCAACAAGAGAAAGTCTCACTTAACCCCCTCCCAGACCATGGAGTGCCTGGGATTCGGGATAGATTCCTTGATGGTAACCTCGAGTCTTCAGTACTGGAAGGTGGCGAAGATTCGACATGAGCTGCAACAATCTTTCTTCAGAAGGTTAATTTCCCTTTGGCAATTAGCGAGGTTAGTCGGCCTGCTCTTGTCATCCGTTCAGGCGATTTGTTCAGGGCCAATGCACTACAGAGTAATATAGCACCTCAAGGCCGATCACTTGGGAAAGGGCCTGAAGTACTCCCAACTGGTGCCCGTGTCAGACAAGGCTAGGGCAGAGATCCAATGGTGGCTTTCCCATATGGTGACCTGGAATGGGAGGGCGTTCTTCAGTTTCAGCCCAGACTTGACCATCGAATAGGACACCAGCAGATTAGGCTGGGGTGCCCGCTGTGGGGAATCGCTCCACAGGAGGAAGTTGGTCACAAGAAGAAAAGAGGTTGCACATCAACTGCCTGGAGCTCCTGGCAGGCTTGTTTGCAGTTCAGTGCTGGATCAAAAACAGAATTCAGTCCTGAATCCTCCTCAAGATGGACAACGTGTCAGCGGTACGATGCATCAACCATCTGAGGATGGGGGCCAGATCGAAGACTATTTTGGACCTGACAAATGAATTCTCGCAGTATTGCAAAGACCATTCAAATTCAGTCACGGCCGAATATCTTCCCGGCCAGGCGAACCAGGTGGCAGACTAGCACTGCCGCCACCTTCACGACTCGAGTCTCTGGAAACTGGACCCGGAGGTCTCCTCCTCAATCTCGGACATGTGGAGTCCCTTCTCGTGGACCTGTTCACCACACACCTGGATCACCAAGTGGACCGGTTTTTCAGTTGTAGACCAGATACCTTAGCTGCAGCAACCAATGTGTTCCTTCAGGACTGGACACAGGAAAGGGTTTATGCATTTCCCACATTTTTGATGATGACGAGGACCTCAACCCAAGTGTGGAGGCAGCAGGCGGAACCAGTCCTGGTGACGCGGGTTTAGAGGTCGTAAGTTTGGTTCCCAGTTCTGATGGAACTTTCTTGGGCTTCTCCAATCCTTCTCCCCTCTTTTCCGTCTCTCCTTCTCAATCCGAACCTCATGCTGCATCGGTTGATAACAGAAGGCTCCCTTCATCTCGTGGCATGGCGGATTACTGGCAAAGCCAGAAAAATACAGGACTTTCAAGACATGCTGATGTCTTCTTTTCCAAGGCCTGGGCAGACAGCAACCAAGTGGTATAGATCAGCCTGGACAAAATGGATGGGTTGGTGTTTTACGGCAGGGCTTGGATCCTGTGTGTACAGAGCTGGTCCATCTTGTCTGAACTTTCTTCTGAAGGTTTGACCTAGCGTTCCATTAATACTTTCCGTTCTGCTAATTCTGCAGGGCATAACGCTTTTGATGGATCCCCGGTGGGAGAGCACCCATTTGTACGGAGATTACTGTGGGATATATGACTCTCCTTGCCTCATTTCATACCCGGCATTCATCAACTCCCTGAAACTGTGTGTATTGAGATGGTTGAAAGCAAATTAAGGACTGAGGAACTCAGCTCGCAGAGCGAGAAACTTCTGATTGCCCTACAAAAGCTACACGACTGCCCGATGGGTCCACTGGGTCATGCAGGAAGCTAGTATTAACTGGGAATGTTTGGGGTACACTGCAAGAGGGGCTATGACTTCCAGGGATTTTCATTTGGGTGCCCATTTGGAAGATATCATGAATGCGGCGGATTGGTCCTTGGACTCTGCTTTCAACAGGTTTTATTTCAATTTGGTGATGGATGTGGCACAGCTGGTAGTCAGCAAGCTTTTAATTAGCATAATCCTCATCTCCAGTCCGGACATAGAATGAAAAACTTCCTAGAAAACAGAACGGAAAATTATATTTCTATTAAGGACTCTCAGGCGAGGATTATTCCACCCTGCGAGAGGTCCCTTCTCGTTCTCAGTAAGTCATTTGGGTATTCCAAACTACCTCGTGATTAATCGTGCCATTTTCCGGTCATATGTAACAAAGTTTCTGAATATCTTTTGGCTGACTGCGTGATTAATAACCATGACAGCTGCTTCACAGGGAATGATGGTTCCAAACAGGATTTGTGAGCAACAAATGGTAGCGTGATTCACGCAAAGAAGAGAAGTAGTATGGAAATGGAAGATGGACTTTATTGGCACTGCCTTGAGATGATTAGTTGTCATGTTATAATACCCCAAGGACTTTTGGGAAGGTTAGATTTTTTGTAAACAGCTGTGCTAAATGGATGCTGTTCACATTTAAAATCAGCGAAGTAAAGATATAAAAGCATAATCACAAAAATCGAGTGATTCGAGCACTGCTCAAGTTATTGGAGAATGTCCGCACGTTTACTGTGCTCCGGGTACACCCTCCACTCCAGGGTGTGGTATGTACTTAATGAAATTTACAAGTTCTATGATCAACTTGTATACCTGGGCACAAGTATGTGTTGCCTCAGCAACCGTTTTCAATAAAATGTTTAAACAAATGCGTTTGTTATGAGTTGCTTCTTTATTGATTATTCGTGAGTTTTCCAGATATCTTAATGTTGCTTCACATTGAATATCTTCATGAGCGACTTTTTTCAGCTTTTGTACATTTTAATCGCCAAAAACATGGCCTCCAATGGCCTCCCAATGCATTTCGGCGCTGCCCAGCGCCTTTGTCAAGGGATCTGAAAATTTTAAATAATACTCATTACCACCATATCTATCGCAATCCACAAAACTATCTGCACTACAATAGTGCTACTCAACTATTTCGAAATATCCTAGTACTCAGTTGATTACACAATAAAGGTGTAGCATACTGCATGCAATGCTATAAAGACTCGCACTGCCACTCAACTATTTCGAAATATCCTAGTACACAGTTGTTTACACAATAAAGTTGTAGCATAATGCAGTGTTATAAAGACTCGCACTGCTTGTATTTAAAAAAATACTCATTAATTCAAAATCTAAACATATGCCACTACACGGCGTAACTCATCTAAATGGGGCGCGTCTGCACACTAAAGGTCTAGCTTCAAAGTAAAAGTCGTTTCTATGATGCTATACTAGCACAACGCTGCATTCACTATTTAACTGCTCGACTCTATATTTAAAATGACCCCGTCCCTGAGACTTGAAAACATTTATTTCAGTAAGTCGAAAACTCGCTCTCATGGGTTTGGTGCGCTCTACTCAAATGTTTAACGCAATGTTACAGCGGTCTAGGCTGCTCAGTTTACAAATGCGTTCGCGCTTACCAGATTCAGACGAGACGTCGCTCTCAACGGCTAGTTACACTCTCACTCTTCCTACGGTAAATGGCGAGGGCGGTTAAGTAAATTAAGGGGAGGAGTAAAAACTCCTAGCCCGGCGCTAAGCATCTTGGAATTAGTAGGCGGCCGCCTCACTATGCTACGTGTTAAACTATACCTAAGACTCCTACACAGTGCATGTTGGTATAATGCTACAAAATGACAATCAGAGCTCCCATGCATAAATTATATACATAATACAAATAATGTCTTTACAGGTAACATTGAAACTCCACCCTTTCATTTAGCCCAAATGGTTTAAGGGTCCGAAGACGATATATCCAATGTTTTTCTCTTTTAAGCAGCTGTACTTTGTTGTTGGTTCCTTCATGTTTTTCCACATTTTCCAAGATACAGGCTTTCAAATCACTGAGTTCATGGCCTGCTTCCATAAAATGTACGGCGACTGTAGATTTAAGCTGTTTTGTGCGAATGTTGCTCTTGTGCTCATTTAACCGGGTCTTAAATTTACGCTCTGTGTGGCCAACATACTGCAGTTTGCACGGGCAGGTTAAAACATAAATTACGTTCATAGAGTCACATGTGCCATTTACTCGTAGATTGATGTTTACTTTAAATTCTGGGGTTGATAGCTGATTGCCCTTCTTAATATTTCCACAATTGCTACAATTTAAACATGGTAATGTGCCTTTCCATATCCTATATGGCTCAGTTTTGACTTGCGTTTTCAATAGTTGACCAATGTTTTTTGAACGTGTGTGAGCAAACAAAGGATCTAGTTCAAAGGCTCCCTTGAAATCTGGTTCTATGCGCAAAATAGCCCAATGTTTCCTAATGATATTTTTAAAAGCTGTACTTGCTGTAGAAAATTTGCTAACACATGTCATCCGCTGCTCCTTGGAACCGGGTTTACTGCTCAACAGAGACTCCCTTGTTAGTCCCTTAACTTTATCTGTAGCTTCTTTCAGAATGGCTTCAGGATAGCCTCTTTTTTCAAAACGTGTACACATTTCTGTAATTTGAATGTCTGCCTTTTGTTGGTCCGAGACGACTCTTTTCACCCTCATAAGTTGTGAAAGTGGTAAATGTTTTTTGAGTGCTGGGGGATGAAAGCTGCCAAAGCTTAATACGTTATTTCGGTCTGTGTTTTTTCTATACAGAGTCGTTTCAAAACTGGATTCTCCTCGAATTATGTTAACATCAAGAAAATTGATGGTTTTATCCTGAATGTCCCAGGTAAACTTAATACGTTCATCTATCTCATTGAGTTTGGAGATTTCTGATATCAAAATTTCATTGGCACCTTCCCAAACAATGAAAATATCGTCAATAAAACGAACATAAAGTTTGATATGCTCTTTCCAGATGTTTTGACTCAAAATGTTTGCCTCCTCAAAAATCCTCATGAAAATATTGGCATACGTAGGCGCTGCCGAATTTCCCATAGCTGTCCCACTCTTCTGGATGTACCATTGCTCACCATGCTTAAAATAACTGGCTTGTTCAAAGACACTACTGATTTTTTAAAGAAACTGGCGGATATAAAAATCAGTAAAGAACAAGCCATCTACATGGTCACAATAGACGTACAAGCCCTCTATACACGTCAATACCTCACTTGTCAGGCATTGAGGCAGTAGAAAATGTGCTATTACAGAGCCATTATGAAGATGCCATGAGAGTTTTTTTGATGGAGCTTCTAGAATTTACCCTTATGCACAGTTAACAGCTTAAATCTACAGTCGCCGTACATTTTATGGAAGCAGGCCATGAACTCAGTGATTTGAAAGCCTGTATCTTGGAAAATGTGGAAAAACATGAAGGAACCAACAACAAAGTACGTACATGTATAGGTGGTCGGAGTCTGATATGTAAAATAGGAATAATCTCAAAATAGCACTTATTCTTCTAGATGAAATATTAACATTCTATCAAAGGCACCAATGTAGCTCAACAGACGAAAAAACAGGTCAATATGTTCGGTGCATATTTATTTAGCACATTTTATAGTTGTGAACTGCATAAATTTGATCCTCAATGGTAGGATAATATTGCAATTAATGCATTGACAATATCAGCGACAACACATTTCTATATAATAAGTGAATTCAAAAGTGTGTCAATGCGCTCAAGGTGCATAGAGAAAGGGTATTTAGAAGGGATGGGTAAGTGGGGGTGAAGGTGGGGACCGGGTAAAGGTGATGTGACTGAGTTAAAATCACAGTGAAGAATGAAAAAGCCTTTACAGCCTATATACAGATCTAAGGGTTCCAAAAACAATCTCAAACATAGGTTCCGTAGTTATACATTATTTGGTCCTATGTTTGGAAGAGTGAACAGTAACAATAGTCGACGTTTCGACCCCTGACAGGTACGGGTGATTCAGAACCTCAGGATGGGGTCTTCATCAGGACGTAGGGGTATAACAGGAGCGCCTATAAATAATGCGAAAGTAATGAATGTATCTCATACTCCTATACAATAATTAATGCACTCGAAAATGCGTGAAGCATTACCTACTTCGCATGAGGCCCGTTTGGGCCTGCAGCCTGGGGACCTTCCAAGGTTCCTTTCTGGTGCGAGAGGTCTGTAATTAAGTAAAACAGTGTAAGTACAGTGCGCTGGCCCACATTAGGTGAGACACCAGAGTCACACTGTAATCAATCGTAAAAGGGAGAGAACTTACTAGGAGCTTTTCATTCAGGATGCATGGAATTGTTGTCCACTGGACCAGCCGGTCCGTGGTGGAACGTCGTATGTCTCTGCAAAAGAGGTAGGGTACCACACTTAGTAAAGGAGTTAATCTGTTAGGGCGCGCCAAAAATTCAGATTGATAGTCTCATAATGAGCGCAGTTAGAACGGAAAGAGGGCCTTATGACTCTAGAGGGAAAAATGGAGGGAAAAATTGGGTCTCTGTATTATGCGTGGAACAGCATTAATTCACCCAACATCCCAGCGAGGGGTTTACTAAAAGGCGCAGTATCACGCGTATGGCGTGAATGTCCTTTAGATCGATAATTGTTAAAGGGACACAAAGCGAGAGGGGATGGTTTAAAACTCGCGCGGTGTGGCCGTGTAGACTTGGCAACATTGATCTAAAACCCGGGGAACCCGGGACGACCGACCCGGTGTGGGCAGTGTCAGGGGAGCGACTGGCTCACTCTGCCGGTCTCAGTGTATTAGGGGGCGCTTGTTAGTAATGCGTGTAACAGTTAAAGAACCGCAAACGCGGTATGGAGAACTTTCCGTCTTTGCAGGGGTATTAATCAAACACGCTACATAGACGTGTTAGCCTAGAACGGTGAAGTCCCGGAGCAATTGTAGCCGAGGCTCACCTAATTTACCGCAGCGCTTGTCCGTCTATTTCCTCTCCTCTGGCTGTCCGAACTGAAAGGAGCCGCCGCGCGGTGCCGGCGCTAAATGTTGCTGGAGGGCTCGCCCTGCTCTGGCCAATCAGGCACGAGTGGCCCAGGGGATAGGGAAAAAGAGTTGTTGTTTTGCGCTCTAAGGGCGCTGTTTCTGAGCAAAGGAACTTGAGTGCATTCAGAAAATGGAGAGAGACAAAGTCGGTGGTTGCTCATTGATCTGGTGTGAACCGGCAAGTAAACGTGGTGCATTCCATTGTCTACATTTGCCCTTACTGCAAAGTCCAAAAGGCATTGTGTCTAATATATCAGGGAAGTAACCACATAAGCCACTGGGGGCGGCACGATTCGGTGTCATCATTTTGGTTCTGAGATAATGAAACACAGCCAGATCCAGGACATCACTTCATTACGTGTAAGCATTGTTGGGAATGTACAGAGGTGGTGGAACACCACCAGAGCCAGGACCTCAATTCATTATGTGTAAACATTGGTAAAATTGTACATTCGGTCAAGTGTAAAAGACCAATATATAAACACATCATTCTATAGCATTGATTGACGCGATGTAATACAGTGTACATGACAATGAGTATTCAAGGCAAAGGCATCATTAAAGCCTACATAAAGGCATTCAGTAGTTGGATTAATCCGGATCTAGAAGGGCCACTGGTAAAATTGTACATTCGGTCAAGTGTAAAAGACCAATATATAAACACATCCTTCTATAGCATTGATTGACGCGATGTAATACAGTGTACATGACAATGAGTATTCAAGGCAAAGGCATCATTAAAGCCTACATAAAGGCATTCAGTAGTTGGATTAATCCGGATCTAAAAGGGCCATCTGGGAGAAAGTGGTTTCCAGTTCATTGAGGCCCCTTTGTACAGAGTCAAAAAATTGCATCCACTTGCATTCACGCACATTGAGGATAGAGTTGAGATTACCACCCCGTGGGCCCAGTGTGATTTTCTCAATAACCACCCACTTGATTGATTCTGGTGTATGTGAGTGCTCCTGGAAATGCTCTACAAGGGGGGCTCCCACAGTTTTGCACCTTATTCTGCTGCAATGTTGTAGCACACGGTTCTTTATCTTTTGCTTAGTCTGGCCTATATACATCATACCACAGGGGCAAAAGATTGCGTAGATCACCCCTTCGGTGTTGCAGTTTGTGAAGGTTTTCAAGGGCACGGACAGACCATTGTGTGTTACTGTTCCAGTCTCTAGGCACAGTTGACAGGCCTTACAGCTTCCGCATTTATGGTTTCCCACGATGGCCGGAAGGTTCCACATTGATTGTATTGTGGGGGCAGTCGGGCTTTCTAACATGGAGCATACTACCGAGTCTCTAATGCTCTTTGCTTTCCTGAAAGCATGCATTGGTAGATTGGGCATCTGGAGGGTCTTTGCTACAATATTCCAGTACTTATTCACTATCTTACGTACTGCATTGCTTTTACAGCAGTAGGTGGTCACACAAATCATCCTTTCCTCCAGTGGTTGGCGCACCTTTGGTGTCAGCAAGGATTCTCTATCGCTGAACCACGCCCTTTTCCCGCGCCCTCTTGACAAGCCTCTTCGGGTATCCTCTTTCAATGAGTCGGAGGATCAATCCATCAGATTCATGAAAAAAGTCATCTTTCATCGTGCAGTTCCTCCGGATCCTGAGGAATTGTCCGAAAGGTAGGTTGTCTCGAAGGGCCCGGGTGTGATGACTAGAGTACTGCAGCAGGGTGTTTCTTTCTGTCGGTTTCCTGTACAAGGTGGTAAAAAGGACTCCCTCACTTTCCTTAATGGTTATATCTAGAAAGTCAATGGACTCATTACTGCAGGTGCTGGTGAACTGGATGTCGCTGGATTGAGCATTAAGCCAGTGCGTGAAAGCCTCCAATTCTTGCTTGTCACCTTCCCATATCATCAGTATATCGTCTATATACCGACGGTACTCCACAATTCTCTCATGGTATGGATTGTTGGAACAAAGGACCCTATGTTGTTCGTATTCGTTCATGTAGAGTATTGCCAGATCTGGGGCAAAGGCCGCCCCCATAGCCACTCCTTTCATCTGCATGAAAAAGTCATCTTGGAATAGAAAGAAGTTTTTAGTCATAGCAATCTCAAGTAAATCAGAGATGAATTCAGTTGGGACTTCCGCTGGTTGTGGACGGGATTCCAAAGCCCTTCGTATGGTTATCAAGGCTGGTTCTTGAGGAATGCTCGTGTATAAAGACACGATGTCCATAGTTACCAGTAATTGTTTCTGTTTGTCAAAAGGGCGTTGGTCTATCAAGTTGATCACCTGCATCGTGTCTCTCAAATAGGTGTCAGTGTCTTCTGCCAAGGGCTTCAGGAACACATCTATATACTTGCAGAGGGGTTCGAGGATAGACCCACATCCCGATATAATCGGTCTTCCTGGTGGTTTGGTGGGGTTCTTGTGGACTTTCGGTAGTACATAAATCGTTGGTATACGTGGTTGGTCCACATTGAGGTAAGCATGTTCTTTCTCAGAGAGGAAGCCAGCATCCTTTGCTTTGGTCGTAATAGCGACAATCTGTCGTCTGATCTCGTTGGTGGGGTTGGTTGTCAGGCGCCGATAGCTCACGTTGTCCCTCAGCTGTGAGTATATCTCCTGTTTATAGTCCTCCGTCCCCATGATGACGATTGCTCCGCCTTTATCTGCCGGCTTGATGACCAGCGATTTGTTGTTTTTGAGCCCATCCAGCGCTGCCCTCTCATTCTTGGAGATGTTGTGTCTTATGTGAGGCCTCTCCTTCCACATCTTGAGTACGTCGTTCATCACAAGACTTTCGTACGTCAGAATGCGGTGGTTCGTCATGGCAGTGTGGGGTGTAAAAGTGGAGGGCGGCCGTAGTTGGGTGAACGATCTTGATTGAGTGAATGGTTTATTCAGAAAATAGCCTCGGAGGCGGACCTTCCGGAAGAACCTGGTCAATTCTGTTTTGATGGTGAAGAGATTCCCTTGTGAAGTTGGTACAAAAGAGAGGCCCTTACTCAGGACTGCTATCTCTGCTGGGGATAGTATCTGCTGAGATAAATTCATGATGGGGCTTGGTCTGGTTACCAGCGGTAAGTCTTCTTCCGTGTGCTGATTTCCCCGTGGTTGGCCTGTTGGAATCTCACCTGCTTGCTGGTGTTGTTGTAGCCTTGTTGCCTCGAGTCGTCCCAGTTCGGAGGGCCTTGGCCTCTGTTTGGTCGTCTGTTCCATCCACCACCTCTCCCTCGGGGGGGTCTCCATGAGTCGTTCTCTAAAAAAGGCTGTTGTTGTCTGTTGGAGGGATCCTGTGCTGGTTGGTACCATTGCTCTGAGTTTTGGTAGTTACTTGGTCCTGCCGTCTCGTTGTCACTTCCTCCGCTATACGAGGAGTCGGAGAAATTGGTGTATCTTCTCCCTCCTCGCTGGCCACCTCGGTAGCCTCCTCTGCCTCTGTAGAAAAAACGCCCCTGAGTATCTTGCTTGAAATAGTCCTCAGCTAAGTAGGGGTAGGTTTTTTTCTTGTTATAGTATTGTATGTCCTTTGCTAATTTCTCCAATTTTTTGTTCTGAGTTTCAACGTCAAAGTCTTTCAATGTCTTGTTAAGGCGATCAAGGGTATCCTTCGCGCTTACAAATGCTGAATGACTGGCGATCTCCTCCTTTAGTTCTGCAATTTCTTTGCTTAACTGTTCCACCTGGTCTCTTGCGGTCTCGACTCCTAGGACCATCCAGTGACGGGAACAGTTATTCGCCACAAAACTGAAGCCCTCTTTGAATTTTGGATCATCCACAAAGATTGCCGGCTCGTTGCGGACTTGCAATCCCGTGGGTATGACGTTTGCCCTGAGGTATCCAGTGAGCAGATGACCATGTAATTTGGTGCGCACTAGTTTCTTCTCGAGTCGTTCGAGTTTATTGATTTTCTCATTGAGAGAGAAATCAACTGTGGTGGTGTTGGTTGAGAGAAAAGCTGTACCAGTGTCTCCCCCGATTAGTTCTCTAATGTGATCCTCAGTGTAAGAGAGGGTTTCAGATTGAAGCATGATAGAGCCCTCAATTGAAAGTGGTGCACAAATGTCAAAAAATAATGAAAAAGAACCCTCGCAAGACAGCTCTTGCACAGAGAGTAGTGAGTTACAACGGGGTAGACCCTAAGAACTCCTTGACCTAGGTCAATTAAATAGGTACATGTATAGGTGGTCGGAGTCTGATATGTAAAATAGGAATAATCTCAAAATAGCACTTATTCTTCTAGATGAAATATTAACATTCTATCAAAGGCACCAATGTAGCTCAACAGACGAAAAAACAGGTCAATATGTTCGGTGCATATTTATTTAGCACATTTTATAGTTGTGAACTGCATAAATTTGATCCTCAATGGTAGGATAATATTGCAATTAATGCATTGACAATATCAGCGACAACACATTTCTATATAATAAGTGAATTCAAAAGTGTGTCAATGCGCTCAAGGTGCATAGAGAAAGGGTATTTAGAAGGGATGGGTAAGTGGGGGTGAAGGTGGGGACCGGGTAAAGGTGATGTGACTGAGTTAAAATCACAGTGAAGAATGAAAAAGCCTTTACAGCCTATATACAGATCTAAGGGTTCCAAAAACAATCTCAAACATAGGTTCCGTAGTTATACATTATTTGGTCCTATGTTTGGAAGAGTGAACAGTAACAATAGTCGACGTTTCGACCCCTGACAGGTACGGGTGATTCAGAACCTCAGGATGGGGTCTTCATCAGGACGTAGGGGTATAACAGGAGCGCCTATAAATAATGCGAAAGTAATGAATGTATCTCATACTCCTATACAATAATTAATGCACTCGAAAATGCGTGAAGCATTACCTACTTCGCATGAGGCCCGTTTGGGCCTGCAGCCTGGGGACCTTCCAAGGTTCCTTTCTGGTGCGAGAGGTCTGTAATTAAGTAAAACAGTGTAAGTACAGTGCGCTGGCCCACATTAGGTGAGACACCAGAGTCACACTGTAATCAATCGTAAAAGGGAGAGAACTTACTAGGAGCTTTTCATTCAGGATGCATGGAATTGTTGTCCACTGGACCAGCCGGTCCGTGGTGGAACGTCGTATGTCTCTGCAAAAGAGGTAGGGTACCACACTTAGTAAAGGAGTTAATCTGTTAGGGCGCGCCAAAAATTCAGATTGATAGTCTCATAATGAGCGCAGTTAGAACGGAAAGAGGGCCTTATGACTCTAGAGGGAAAAATGGAGGGAAAAATTGGGTCTCTGTATTATGCGTGGAACAGCATTAATTCACCCAACATCCCAGCGAGGGGTTTACTAAAAGGCGCAGTATCACGCGTATGGCGTGAATGTCCTTTAGATCGATAATTGTTAAAGGGACACAAAGCGAGAGGGGATGGTTTAAAACTCGCGCGGTGTGGCCGTGTAGACTTGGCAACATTGATCTAAAACCCGGGGAACCCGGGACGACCGACCCGGTGTGGGCAGTGTCAGGGGAGCGACTGGCTCACTCTGCCGGTCTCAGTGTATTAGGGGGCGCTTGTTAGTAATGCGTGTAACAGTTAAAGAACCGCAAACGCGGTATGGAGAACTTTCCGTCTTTGCAGGGGTATTAATCAAACACGCTACATAGACGTGTTAGCCTAGAACGGTGAAGTCCCGGAGCAATTATAGCCGAGGCTCACCTAATTTACCGCAGCGCTTGCCCTCCAGCAACATTTAGCGCCGGCACCGCGCGGCGGCTCCTTTCAGTTCAGACAGCCAGAGGAGAGGAAATAGACGGACAAGCGCTGCGGTAAATTAGGTGAGCCTCGGCTACAATTGCTCCGGGACTTCACCGTTCTAGGCTAACACGTCTATGTAGCGTGTTTGATTAATACCCCTGCAAAGACGGAAAGTTCTCCATACCGCGTTTGCGGTTCTTTAACTGTTACACGCATTACTAACAAGCGCCCCCTAATACACTGAGACCGGCAGAGTGAGCCAGTCGCTCCCCTGACACTGCCCACACCGGGTCGGTCGTCCCGGGTTCCCCGGGTTTTAGATCAATGTTGCCAAGTCTACACGGCCACACCGCGCGAGTTTTAAACCATCCCCTCTCGCTTTGTGTCCCTTTAACAATTATCGATCTAAAGGACATTCACGCCATACGCGTGATACTGCGCCTTTTAGTAAACCCCTCGCTGGGATGTTGGGTGAATTAATGCTGTTCCACGCATAATACAGAGACCCAATTTTTCCCTCCATTTTTCCCTCTAGAGTCATAAGGCCCTCTTTCCGTTCTAACTGCGCTCATTATGAGACTATCAATCTGAATTTTTGGCGCGCCCTAACAGATTAACTCCTTTACTAAGTGTGGTACCCTACCTCTTTTGCAGAGACATACGACGTTCCACCACGGACCGGCTGGTCCAGTGGACAACAATTCCATGCATCCTGAATGAAAAGCTCCTAGTAAGTTCTCTCCCTTTTACGATTGATTACAGTGTGACTCTGGTGTCTCACCTAATGTGGGCCAGCGCACTGTACTTACACTGTTTTACTTAATTACAGACCTCTCGCACCAGAAAGGAACCTTGGAAGGTCCCCAGGCTGCAGGCCCAAACGGGCCTCATGCGAAGTAGGTAATGCTTCACGCATTTTCGAGTGCATTAATTATTGTATAGGAGTATGAGATACATTCATTACTTTCGCATTATTTATAGGCGCTCCTGTTATACCCCTACGTCCTGATGAAGACCCCATCCTGAGGTTCTGAATCACCCGTACCTGTCAGGGGTCGAAACGTCGACTATTGTTACTGTTCACTCTTCCAAACATAGGACCAAATAATGTATAACTACGGAACCTATGTTTGAGATTGTTTTTGGAACCCTTAGATCTGTATATAGGCTGTAAAGGCTTTTTCATTCTTCACTGTGATTTTAACTCAGTCACATCACCTTTACCCGGTCCCCACCTTCACCCCCACTTACCCATCCCTTCTAAATACCCTTTCTCTATGCACCTTGAGCGCATTGACACACTTTTGAATTCACTTATTATATAGAAATGTGTTGTCGCTGATATTGTCAATGCATTAATTGCAATATTATCCTACCATTGAGGATCAAATTTATGCAGTTCACAACTATAAAATGTGCTAAATAAATATGCACCGAACATATTGACCTGTTTTTTCGTCTGTTGAGCTACATTGGTGCCTTTGATAGAATGTTAATATTTCATCTAGAAGAATAAGTGCTATTTTGAGATTATTCCTATTTTACATATCAGACTCCGACCACCTATACATGTACCTATTTAATTGACCTAGGTCAAGGAGTTCTTAGGGTCTACCCCGTTGTAACTCACAACAACAAAGTACAGCTGCTTAAAAGAGAAAACCGTTGGATATATCGTCTTCGGACCCTTAAACCATTTGGGCTAAATGAAAGGGTGGAGTTTCAATGTTACCTGTAAAGACATTATTTGTATTATGTATATAATTTATGCATGGGAGCTCTGATTGTCATTTTGTACCATTATACCAACATGCACTGTGTAGGAGTCTTAGGTATAGTTTAACACGTAGCATAGTGAGGCGGCCGCCTACTAATTCCAAGATGCTTAGCGCCGGGCTAGGAGTTTTTACTCCTCCCCTTAATTTACTTAACCGCCCTCGCCATTTACCGTAGGAAGAGTGAGAGTGTAACTAGCCGTTGAGAGCGACGTCTCGTCTGAATCTGGTAAGCGCGAACGCATTTGTAAACTGAGCAGCCTAGACCGCTGTAACATTGCGTTAAACATTTGAGTAGAGCGCACCAAACCCATGAGAGCGAGTTTTCGACTTACTGAAATAAATGTTTTCAAGTCTCAGGGACGGGGTCATTTTAAATATAGAGTCGAGCAGTTAAATAGTGAATGCAGCGTTGTGCTAGTATAGCATCATAGAAACGACTTTTACTTTGAAGCTAGACCTTTAGTGTGCAGACGCGCCCCATTTAGATGAGTTACGCCGTGTAGTGGCATATGTTTAGATTTTGAATTAATGAGTATTTTTTTAAATACAAGCAGTGCGAGTCTTTATAACACTGCATTATGCTACAACTTTATTGTGTAAACAACTGTGTACTAGGATATTTCGAAATAGTTGAGTGGCAGTGCGAGTCTTTATAGCATTGCATGCAGTATGCTACACCTTTATTGTGTAATCAACTGAGTACTAGGATATTTCGAAATAGTTGAGTAGCACTATTGTAGTGCAGATAGTTTTGTGGATTGCGATAGATATGGTGGTAATGAGTATTATTTAAAATTTTCAGATCCCTTGACAAAGGCGCTGGGCAGCGCCGAAATGCATTGGGAGGCCATTGGAGGCCATGTTTTTGGCGATTAAAATGTACAAAAGCTGAAAAAAGTCGCTCATGAAGATATTCAATGTGAAGCAACATTAAGATATCTGGAAAACTCACGAATAATCAATAAAGAAGCAACTCATAACAAACGCATTTGTTTAAACATTTTATTGAAAACGGTTGCTGAGGCAACACATACTTGTGCCCAGGTATACAAGTTGATCATAGAACTTGTAAATTTCATTAAATAAAAGCATAATCCTCATCTCCGAGTCCTTAATAGAACTGAAACTTCCGTTACGTTGGCTAGGACATTTTTCATTCACTGGCGCTCAGAAAAAACATTGGGACTGTAACTACGAGGCCTATGATTGAGACCTGCCTGCTACAGCGTCTCACTACCTTCTAGGAGTTGGTGTCTAGTTCACGGCTCTTCGATTCAGGTCATATGCAAATATTTGGACACAGGTGCAGTTTACTAAGTCTCCACTCAATCAGAGCAGTTCACAATTCAGTTCAAGAGTTTGCACCAAAATTAAAGGAATTATTTAGGCAACAGTCACTATTCACTCTTAGCAAGGCTGGTTAGAGAGTGCCTGTCCAGGCAGATAGTACTCAGGCTGAGATTCAGCAGATACTCTTATGCAGTTAAAGGCTCTGGGCCAGTATGACAGAGGGTTTATGCTTCTCCTGGCATTTGCAGCCTCCCGGACAAGATAAGCACCTGCAGCAGCACCAAGCTTTGGGAACTCACAGAGGGTCCAATAGCATATGATAACTTATCTGCTGGACTGCTCTACACAGTTAACTGCGGGGGCTGCGATGTATGACCTCATGACACAAGTCGGCTCCGGCTACTATCCCATGGGCAGCCAACAACTTGAGTGTGTGTGCTCTTCATGCCAGCTTATAGTCCTGGACAGTCTCTCTCCATGAAGGGACAGGCACTCTCCTTCCCATTCTGAGCAGGCAGGTTCTGCGCAGAACTTCAACTTCCCCAGCTCTTCGGGTGAGGTCCCGACAAATCAGGGCCTCTGACAGTCATGCAAACACCAGCCTTGTTCACACAGTAGTATTCCAGTGTTTTGGTTCACACTTTTATACACTATATCAGGACAGGGAGTGCTGATTAATTATCTACGGTTTGAGAACCGGTTTGGGGTGGCTCATTTCCAAGTAATTTTCTGGATGTTCCTCAGACATGGCCTTTGTGCAAGGAAATGTTTTGCACAGCAATGGGGCTGGCTCCAAGAAGGGATGATCAAATCATAGGCAACAATCAAGTGTGAGATCGCTGCACCTGACTGTCATCAGCCTTCCTGGAGAAGTAGGGGGAGTGGCAGGTAGGGAGACAAAAGAGGGCAGGCCACACCTAGAAAAATCCTTATCTTAAACAACAGAATATGCTGTTCCCCCACCTGTCATCCATACAATTTACTAAATGGTAGTGCTCAGGAAGAACAAATTCAAAGCGACTACATAACAAGGTCCTCACTGAAAATCTAAAAGAAACCCTGTCACCCATCGTTACTCATTTCAGTGTCTGGGTAGCCACCCTCCAATTACAGGAATGCTTGGAATATACTTTCGCTGTCTGGGTGAATCTATTCTTGTACTCCATCTTGTTGCAAATTGCACCAGGAGCCTCAGACATGAATCCAAATGGCCCTACAACTCAGGCAACACACAGAGTCCTTCTACAAGACCACCATTGCCCAAGTATAGCAAGTTCAGTTATCTAGCCCTTGCAGAAAAGCTTTTAAGAAGGCTCTATTCGGTGCAGAACACTATGTAGCAATCTCTGCCACCTGTCGAGACCACAGTTCTCCAATTGTGGCCTGCTTGTACCAGTTACCCATGAGAAAGAGTCCTAGCCAGGTCACTGGACAATCCGTGGCTTTGCTCCCACTTGTCTGACCTCCAAATTCCAGCTACACCTGCCTCAATTGTCTTCGAACTCCACTTGCAAGTACCCGTTAGACATTCCAAGGATTAAGATTTTGTCCTTCAGCAAAATAGCCTTCTCTGAGGACACAGTGAGAGAACAACCAACTACCTTTAAATCCTCACTTCTTCTATCCCCACAGGATTTTTCGGAATTAATTCAAAAACGTTACTTTTTAGGCTTCATTAACTTATCGAGCTAGTTTGTGGCTTTTATCTAGTTACTTTTGTTGTTGTTGTGTTATCTTCTACAGTGCTTAGAAACGTCGGTGTTTGGGCGCTATTTAAATAGCTAACATATATACCACACGATTTACAGTAATTGTATTAAAAACTGTCTACTTAAAAAATGTGTTTACCAAACTGCTGTGATTAATGTTGGTGTTCATTCTTTCAACAGCCTTCTAAGAATCTTCCCAATAAAGGTGCTTGCTTTCAGTGACTTGTGAAAACAGTAGTGCAACTACACTGCAGACTTCCACAGGCACAAGGGGAAACCAAACACGACCGTCGGTTCCCACACAAAGAATCTGTCAGCCCTACATTTCCAAGCACATTAACGATGTATCGCACAGGCGCAATAACGTGTTTTGAAGCGTCTCGTGGTGCGGCATTTGTTACTAAATATAAACTGAAATTAATTGATGTCAGTAATGAACCTGAGCGTGCTCCCCCTTGGCGCCTCCATCTTTGGCCCTCACAAGGGAACACTGGCTCGTGCACACTCGGCCATTGTTCCACACTTGGAAAGACATCAGGGACAGATTCTATAAATAGGCAAGTGCGTATAATACAATATTACCAGTCACAGGAATACGAACAGATTAAGATTCATTTACAAATGGTAATTATTTTGCCTCCTACATGCAATTGATGATGAAAACAACGAGTAAGAAACATGGGGCTTGTCAACATCCTTCGGGAACTCATAAAAGTTACAAAGCTTGAGTGACTCAGTCACAATGCAATTCCTCGTTTTATCAACTTAATAAAATTATCACCTTAAAAAATACATATAATGCAAGACATCTGGCGCCTGTAGGGAGAGCTGAAGATGTACTCACGCCTCAGCCAGTTACTCACACTACGCTGACAGAACGGTACTCCACTGCTTACTACCTTGACTAATGCCACTTATTTCAATCCCCAGAACAATAAAATCATGTAGTGTATGTCTCAAACCAGTAATTTTGTTAAATTTCGTTTTTAATTTGAGCATTATTTAAATTAAAAAGTAAGCACTACGACTTCAACATGGAGTTAATCAAGTGCTCGATAAAACAAAAGCTACTATAAATCCTGGTTAGGTAGCTTACTAACTTTTGGGGCTTTTTTTTTGGTTCATGATTTCAAGAAGTCGTAGGAAGCTTCATAGAGGGAATATGGAGAAAAGGCAAATGTCTCCTATCTGAAAACATTATAAATGCTCTCTAGCTTCATGGCAACCATTAGAATCCAAGCAGTAGCGCCTAAGTGGCCTTGGTAAAGATATGTGCTGAGAATTAGATCACATCTAAGGGATTTAATTTTTTAGGTCGACCCTGGGCAGCGCATGTCCTGCTCTGCGAGTTATGCTGTATTAGAGTATGGACTTGAAACCCCGTTCACTCTCCGCCAATATTGGTCATTCGCTTGAGTCATTGTCTTTCATAAATGCTAGCTTCTGATTCGTTAATACGCTTGTTAGTCCGCCTTATCTTCATTTGTGGTACAAAAGGGGGTGGTAATGGACGGAGCATCTGAACCAATCAAACACTCACACCCAGTCAAAAGATCTGGGTTTAATCCATCACCGTTCTTTAGCCCACTATGCCACCCCAGTTCAGACTTGGCTATATGCAAATCAGTCTGACCCTGTGCCTCATGGGAACAGTCCAGCCCGAACTGCCAAGCCATGCCTTCCCTGGACCGGAAACAAGCTTCCGAGGACCGGTTTCTGGCATTGCAGCCGTCTTCAGCCCGGCTTGCTTGAATCCAGTGGCAAAGTGAGCAAGGGACTCACGTCGGAGCATACCCTGCCACACTTATGGCGGCCAAAAGCGGTACAAAAGGGGGTGGTAATGGACGGAGCATCTGAACCAATCAAACACTCACACCCAGTCAAAAGATCTGGGTTTAATCCATCACCGTTCTTTAGCCCACTATGCCACCCCAGTTCAGACATGGCTATATGCAAATCAGTCTGACCGGTTTCTGGCATCCCAGCCATCTTCAGCCCGGCTTGCTTGAATCCAGTGGCAAGGAAGCTCGTTTCCGGTCTAGGGAAGGCATGGCTTGGCAGTTCGGGCTGGACTGTTCCATAAGGCACAGGGTAAGACTGATTTGCATATAGCCATGTCTGAACTGGGGCGGCAGAGTGGGCTAAAGAACGGGGATGGATCAAACCCAGATCTCTTGACTGGGTGTGAGTGTTTGATTGGTTCAGATGCTCCGTCCATCACCACCCCCTTTTGTACCGCTTTGGCCGCCATAAGTGTGGCAGGGTATGCTCAGACGTGAGTCCCTTGCTCACTTTGCCACTGGATTCAAGCAAGCCGGGCTGAAGACGGCTGGAATGCCAGAAACCGGTCCTCGGAAGCTTGTTTCCGGTCCAGGGAAGGCATGGCTTGGCAGTTCGGGCTGGACTGTTCTCATGAGGCACAGGGTCAGACTGATTTGCATATAGCCATGTCTGAACTGGGGTGGCAGAGTGGGCTAAAGAACGGTGATGGATCAAACCCAGATCTCTTGACTGGGTGTGAGTGTTTGATTGGTTCAGATGCTCCGTCCATCACCACCCCCTTTTGTTATCTTCATTTGTAACCTCCCTTGAGGACTGGCCCTTTTACTTTGGTTGTTACACAAACGTCTTATTTAGTTTGTAAGCACTATCTTCTTTAATGAGTTTCTCCTACTGCAGGCACGACATGCTTTCCTGCAACATTCAGCGCGCCATGCACGCTTTCACTTTCAATGAAGCCTGGAACAATGGCAGCTGCTCCTTTGAAATGCAATAGGTCTCGCATTTACAAGAGTTTGAGTTATTGGCATTGTAAAGGACAATGCCTTTTATCTGTTAATTATCAAAACCGATAAATAAAAGGCATTGTCATTTGCAACGCCAATAGCTTAAACTATCGCAAATCCGAGACCTATTGCATTGCAAATGCATATTTTAAATAATGTGAGCACCCATTGCAACTTGTCCCATGTAGAAAGGGCTGGAAACGGCTAAGTGGCAGCAGCAATTCACCAAAATGAACTTGGACAGACTTTCAATGTAAACCATTTTCATACTTGGTGGACCTAGAGAAAATAGAATTTTAAGTCCAGTCTAGTAACAATCGCATGAGAGTCTCTTCTAGTAACCCTGAGCAGAGGAAGAATGCAAAGTAATAGTCTTATTTATGGATAATACAGAAATTACAACGAGCAGAATATGGTCGAATAGCCAATGTAGGAATTATCAAATCAACGATTTTTTTGTCTTGCAAAACACAGGTTTAACGGGAGAGCTTGAGAGCTTTAACGAAAACTACATTTCAAGATAGCAACTCAATATTACACATAACTACATCCGAAATTGACTTGACAAGAGAAATTATAAGTTTAAAATACCGCAAAGCATGGGCCAGGCGGCATTATTCAAGATGCTCGCGCTGCCGCGGCTCTTATACATCCTACAGAATACACCGTATCCTATCCCTACGGGAGTATTTACACGAATATCGCAGGCGCTACGGACGTTGCTGGGGGATAGGGGCAACCTGAGGACAGCGTTGCCCAAGCTAACTACAGGAATATATGATGGTGGACTGGCGCTTCCAGACGTCAAACTGTACTATTGGGCCTCACAGCTCCAAGTAGTCAACTATTGGGTATACACGGACGGTTCTGAACCTGCCTACAAAGTTGATAGGATGATCATGCCCAGGGGAAACTGCAAGCCCCTTCTTTATGCGAAAGGAGTGGCCTGCGCACACAAGGGTGGTTGTTCAATGTTGGAGAGAGGCAAACAAGTTCCTGGGTTGGATAGATACGGTGACTGGTAGAACCCCTCTGTGGCTCGGAGATCAACTGAGAGAAGTGACACACTTGACCGGCTTCAGGGGGTGGAAGCTAACAGGCATTGAACAATTAGGTGACGTTTGGAAGAGTACTGTCCCCGATCCTTCGCATATCTTAAGAAGGAATGTGACCTTCACGACTCACAGCACTTCCACTACATACGTCTCATGCACGCCCTACGTTCACATATACGCAGCGACGCATCACTCCCGGAATATTCCCCTATGGAAGATAGACTGCTATTGGATCCCATTCTAGAAAAGCCCACATCCACCATTTACCGCAAGCTCATAAACAATATGCCGGACCCCTGGTGTTGCTTCGGGTGGCACGGGTCCAGGACATTGGTGCCATAGACGACGGCGACGCCATACAGAGTCCACGGGAAATAGCAATCCGCTCAAGGTTCAGGTTGATGCAGTTAAAGATCCTACATCGTGTATACTACCCTCGCGCACACCTCTGTGCGAGGGTAGTGTAGGAAGAGTAGGAAGCGTTGGGCAACTTCCGTGACACACGATCTTTCACGCTCACACAGTCGATGAAAAAGTAGGCATCCCACGGAAGGTGCCGGAACGAATCCTACACTTGGAACACAAACCTATCATTGTTCAACTTACCATAGTGAACATTTTACTGTTGCTCTGGACTGGACGAGTGGGACACACTATTTGTGAATTAACTTAATCAAATTGAGGTATCCTGGTTCTCTTCACCATCTGTGTAGCTAAGAGGACATACCATTAATCGCAGTACTGTTTTAGTGACCAGAGGAAGCCCTATTCAGGGTGAAACGCGTTGGCTGCATCGGCGCTTCGCTGTCTTGAATTAAGCAACCATTAAAAAACACATTGACTAACGGCATTGAAGAGTCCGGAGAGATCTTGTTCTTGCTTAGCATTTGTGATGTTGTACTGCTTTGTTGCCGCTCTGCGCTTTCTTTTTGTATTATAGTAGTTAGGTCTATTGGCAGTGGACCTTGGAGGAGGGCAACAGAAACTATGTTTCACATAATAAGAGTGTACAGTTGGTTAGTGCAGCATTAATTATCCCTTGCTGCCACCTTTCTCCTTCTTTCCCTATAGGCAACATCCTGGGACAAGATGGACTTCTGGTCTCCTCCTACTGGGCATTTCTACCTCACCTCCAAGGCCAAATGCTCAAACTATTCACCTCGCCAACGCTGAACTCTGGTCTTACTCCCACGACAGCGCAGCCATTCCCAAACACGGTAAGGACCCCACCCTGTGCACCTCCTACTGACCAATTGCTCTTTTGAACATGTACACCAAGATTTTGACAAAAATCTTGGTTAATTGGTTGGAGCAGTACCTACCCGGTCTCATAGACCCAGATCAGGTCGGCTTTATTCGTCATCAACAAGGAGAAGACAATAACCGTCAGTGTACGCTTGATGGAGAAGCCCCACCGCCATAACATCCCCTCCTGCCTTCTCTCGCTCGACGTGGAGAAGACATTTGACAGGGTCAGCTGGTCCTTTCTATGGGCGGTCATCGAGAGGACTGGCATAATTAACCGTATCATGGCCTACTATGTTTCCCCTACGGCTACGATTTGGGTCAACGTTCAGCAAACTGAACTAATCCATCCATCTAGTGGCACTTGACAGGGACGCCCACTTTCACCCATTTTCTTTGGCAGTAGAACACTTGGCCATCACCACATGACGGAGCGAGTCCATTACGGACATCCCAATTGGCGGCAGACTGCATAAACTTAGCATCTTCACAAATTACCTCTTACTCACTCTCACCCAACCTACCACCTAACTGCCTGAGGTTGTTCTCACCACAACATCCTTTTAAGCTTGTCTCGGGCTTTGACGTGACTATGTCCAAATCATTTGCCCTGAATCCCACGATTCCCGACACAAACCTCCCCATTCTGCACTCCCTAGCCCTGTTGCAGTGGGCCCCGTAAATTATCCGCAACCTCTGCATCAATCTTACTCCTATTTCTTGCCTCCTGGACACAAGCTAATTGGCTGCGACTTCCCAAGTCCATTCTTGAGGATTTCTGTTGGTGGAAACCACTACATGCATCATGGCTGGGCTGACTCAATGCAGTTAAGAGGAACATCCTCCCAAAAATGATCTACCTTTTACAGACGGTGTCCGCTTCCATCCCCGAAGAGGACGTTCTGCGCCTTCAGCGGGACATTTGCACCTTTATCTGGGGGTTGGGGCAAGCAGCCCTGGTTCTCCAACACAGTGTTGATGCTTCCAAGGGACCGAGGTGGTCTGGCTTGCCCTAACCTCCTCGAATATTATTGACTGCGCACCTCTGCTACATCTCTGAATAGGTAGCCGGGCCGGAAGGAGGCCTGCCGCCCCCTGTGGAATCTTGCCTGATTCCCTAAACATGCTAGACCACGAAGTGCCTACAGTGACCCCACACAGACACACAACAGTCTTGGATATCTGGTACAAGATAGTGACCAAAAGGGAACTCACCACTTTCTCCTGTCCAAATACCCCAATTGCCCGCCACACAGCCTTTACGTCTGCCTTCAAGGCACAGTCATTTTTTTCAGCTGGGAGTAGGGCGAATGCCGCACCTTGCATGAATTGTTAGAGGGAGAGTGAATTAAAACATTTGATCGTTGCAAAGTAACATTCCAGATCCCTGAAAGGCCCGGTTGCAATACTGTCAACTACGCCACTGTGTACTTCCCCCTCCAATGTCCAAGGAGCGACACGGCCATACACCTCCTTTAAGACACTGGTTAGAGCTTACAATGGCATTAGGGGACTGACATTGCGTATCCATCAGGTGCTTCAACGCTCAGCGATGGTCAGGACCCACCCATACCAATCATAATGGCAGGATGATACTACTCAGGGCATAGCCCAGAAGCAATGGAAAACACTCTGGAGTGACATTACTAAAATGTATAGAAGCATACCACAACGCAAAACTGCATACAAATTGATGACCCTGAGGTATTACACACAGACACACCTTTGCACAATTTATCCTGCCACCTCCGACCTCTGTTGGTGGTGTGGCGCCGCCCCAAGGGACTTCTATAACATACGGTGGTCATGCTCCCTTATAACTACTTACTGGAAGGAAGTCCTAGCTCATATTGAGGCGTGCTAGGCTTTCCCTTCCTGAACTCCTACAATACAGCTGTCCTAAGCATACGCCCGTGGAGTTAGCGGCAACGACTCACACTGATTGGTGCCTCATAAGCCACCTGTCAATCCCTTGTCAAGCAGCTCATAGCACTCCACTGGAAAAAACCCTCCGCCCCTCCCATGGCCCGGTGGTTTACGCAGCTGTGGCATGTGATGGCCATGGAGCTTCTATCTCGCAAGATAGCGCACACAGACACTAAATTTGCTCGTCGGTGGCAACCACTTTTAGATTCTTTTACTCGTCTGGAACACTCCTGCTTTACACCTACCAGTCTCAGAGCGCCCCAACTCTTTACTTAGATGATCACATGCAAAGCACCCTAGGCCTCATAGAGGAAGCTCCCCAATCCCCTCACACTTTGACTGCCCCTTCTCCTCTTTCTGACCTCGGAACCCAGACTCTCCTTCACCAAAGAGCCACGGAACACCCCTGTACTCGGGTGACCCTGTAATGTATTTCTCCGACCTTATTTGTTCAATTGTTTGTTTGTACTTCTTTATTTCACTTTCAGAGGACATTTGAATAGTCATCGCGCTTGATGCACCCTCTTGCTCACCGTGGTTGCATTTTGTTTTCAGTGTCAAACTGCCTTCCACTGCAGTACATCTGCAATAACGGTGACAAGGATAATGCATTGCTATGTTAATGCCGTCCTATGTTGTACTTTCAATAAAAATAATTACTGCAAAAAACACATCTAGCACCCAAGTTGAAACATCCAGCCAGAACAACAATTTATTTTCTAACCATGTACAGCCGTAGTAAATCAAGCTTGCAATTTGAACAAAAAAAGAGCGCCATGCCAACTATCTAATATTTATAGTAGATTAGAGTACAAAAGTCTAATAAGCTTAAAAGAGTAATTTAGACTTCGTTATTAAAACATAACACAACCAACAGATTGATTAAACCCATAGATAAAAAGAATTCCCTATTAAACGTAGATTTTTGTAGCAACATGTATTCTAGTACTACGCAAGATTTACAAGATGCAGTGACAAATGAATTGACCAAATGTCAAGATACGCGTGGTATTTGGTATTACACCGTTTTATCTCCTCTTTTAATTACATTCAGCAAAACGTGTTTATTTTAGATTGTCAATGTGCAATTCTTTCTTAAACATAATACAGAATGTATGTATGTTCTTTTGTTCGAGGTTCTGGATAGGATTCTAGAACTACTGTTATGTCATTTAGAAGTTTACCTGCAATCCTTCAGGTTGGGCTCGCTCTATATGGCTTAAAACATATCTTTTATCAACCTCAGAATTGTGTATTCTTTGTGGATAGGATTACTACAAAATGTACCAGAGTTGAGACTCCCCTGATGTAATAAAGAATCCTGAAGTGAACATTCGGAATATTGATTGAAGGCTCCTCAAACTTATCAACACAAGACATTCAAAGGCTCCCTAGTACATGCCAGAGCTTTCAGTGCTAATTTCTTTTATAGGTTCTACGCCTGTCTCTTGATGAAAAGCCACGCTAACTTAGCTTGGAGCAAAGTCAACTGAAGAGGGGACCGGTTTAGTTTTGGATCCCACCCTACGCTTCGAGCCTCATGGCAGTTGTTTTCCTCTAAACCAATGTCTGGTTTTAAAAGCTTTACAAGTCTTGGCAGGCTGGTAGGAATGCTGTCATTATCATGCTCCTAGATTCAGCAGTGATAACACGTTTCACACTTTCCTGGCATCTCAGCTGAAAATTTTAAAAGAAAAACTTACCATTAAAAGGGCAAATCAAAAACTCTGTCCTGAATGTCAAAGTGAAGGGACAATGTATGCAACTAAGAGTTTCTTAACATAGAACGTGACTCATTCAGCGCTCTGGCGGTAGCATGAATTACATTACTTATTTTAATCTCCTGCAGCCATCCTTTGCAGTCAGCCACCCAGAAGAGGTAGAATCATCTGCTACATAGACCGCAAAATTGTGCCTTGTGTGTCAAGGTGATCATTGTGGAGAAGCTGTACCTTTCCAAAGGCAGCTCGAACTACAGCGGACTCCGCAGGTAGGTTAGTCAAGACCACAAATGTCTAGGCCATATGCATTTAATCGTTTAAAATCCCAGGACTCTGGGCATAGCTTAATCAGTTTGCCACAGAACGATCCATCAATGAGGCTTTATTCCACCTAAAAACAGGGTACCACTGTAGATGGCTCCAACCTAGGGTACAGTACTGAAGGAGAAGGCTTAGTAGCAGAAAACATGTAAAATGCCTCTATACCCCTAGATGTCGGTGTGGCAAATCTTAGTAGGATGAAAAGGTTTACATTCAGTCTATGGCTAAGTGGAAGAAGCTCTGTGTTCTTTCTTTCTTTTCATTTTTTTTATTTTTAAATAGAAGAGTACAAACAAGCTTTACTTGGAATTGTATCAGGTCAAAACCTTACTCTGCAATAACAGAATTAATTCATTTTGACATTCCAATTGTGTCTTATATTCGGAAGCAAGACGATTAAGGAATGGTTCAGAAAATATAGACTACTTAACTGCTGTGAAATTGGATGTTTAGGCAGTGCTTTTATTTCCGTATAAGACACAAGTAGCCTTATCCTTTGTGACCACAGGGAGCCAATGTAAAGTTACTATAACATTTTGGTAAAAGCTTTAAAAAAAAGCAGATATGAAAAAATGCCTGGTCTTTGCAAAAACAGGCGATTGCTGAACAAAGTTGGACAGAAGACAATAAGGGGCCTGTTCAAAGATCATGGAAAAATCATAGAATTTGATCTACATGAAGAAACCACAAGTCATAAGTACAAGTGCTGTACAAGATGGAGGACATGCCCCAGAGAACATCGTTTTATGGGGGAAATGGGATAAAAAGGTAACTATTAAAGCAGTGGTAGGTAAGGTCATGTACCACTGGTGTTCAAAAGATTTTTTTTTTTTTGTTGCAGAGTTTTATATAGCGCGAACTAGACCCGAACCGAATCAGGTATCAGAGCGCTTTACATAGCACCAGTTATGTTACATGAGGACACACTTTCATTTTAGGCACGTATAGTATACACAGAATTCCCGTCAGGCACTGTAGTCCATGATATATAACAGGTCCTCCCCTGCTCGTGACGGTTTTCTATTTCTAACTACGGTGCTATCATTGGCTATGAGGCGATCCCCCTACAGTCAGTGTCCTTGAGCGAGGCCTTAAATAAGAGTAAAGGAAAGGAGGGAATCTTGTGTATAATGGAAGCATTTTTGGTGGAACTCCTGCATTGAGAAGGGTGCTCATAAAGGCCATCGCCAGGCATGAAACTTTCTAGGCTTGAGGTGGGGATCTGAGATGCTAGTGGAAAAAGGCTACTATGAAGCTACCCTAAGCATAGGGTTTATCACAAAAGACTTCAATATGGGCCCTCTACCACACCAATATCCAGCTGGCTTCAGAACATACATTAAAATAAGTTTTGACATTCAAGGCCAGGCAAACATTGTTAGTCAACAGCAAAATCACCATCCGAGATGCAGCACGCTATTAACAGCACACATTTTAGAATGTTGATGCACTCTTTAATGCATACAAGTCTATGCTCCTGTGCATGACATGTGCAGGGGGTTTCCACCTCTTAAGACTACCAAAATGTGGTATCTTCCAATTCATCAGTGTATCTTCCAATTCATCAGTGTCATATCTCACAGTTTCACATGCTTACAATTGGAATTAGTACATGCCTCTGCTCAGCACCACCCAAATATCTAGCAAACATTCTAAAACTGAACACTACTGCTTTGTCTAAGTTATCTGCCCAAGGTCCTACAAAAGAATACAGTTCTAAACTAGCTCAATTTGAAGAAGAATCGTCAGTAATAACTTTCATAAAATGGATTCGTAACCAAATGCAAAGGTGTACTTCTATTCCAAACAGAGGATTCAGGCAAATAACATCAAAGTGCAACAACTGGGACAAAAGCCACATAAAAACTGTCGCCATCACTATGAAACCACCACCTCCATTTTTGAAAAACTAAAGACAATCACGGACGAAATCGCTTGCTAAGTGGAGGATGAGCTCATTTGTACCAGTGCCCGGATTCCGTTTTGTCAGTCTTTGGCAGGGTACCATTAGATTCAAAAGAAGACAGCGCCAACTGGCCTGTGCTTCCTACAGTATTTGTGTTCATATTAATGGTGAATTCTAACAATTCAAACACAATGGAAGACTGCAGTCATTAAGGTGGGCCATGCAAATTAGGATGCAAAGATAAGAATAGGAGTGAATGCTTACTGATAGGCAGATAAATGTCTAATGCGGACCTTGCATAAACATTCTAAGGAAATGTACTTTGAACTTGCCAAGCCTAACGTTTATCATGTAATGTTGTTTCAACCAATCACAGTTAAACCTCTATGTAATTAATAGTCTCATCGGTAATGCCACGTGGCTCAGTTAGATCAGTCTGTCAATATCTGTAACTAGCAAACCATACTCTGGATAATACGGTCAAAGGGGAACATATTCAACCAAGTGGCTAGGTGCTGAGCATGAAGACCAGAAACAAACAGAAATATACAACAATTAAAATAATTAACTTAAGTCTTCCGAGATTCAATTTATGTTTTTTTAGGTTCTTTTAAAACAGAAGATAGACTTCTACAGAACAGAATTCTCTTACAAAATGTGGAGCGGGTGGTGGAGGAACAACAAGATTTAGTAAATAATAGCATTATAATCTTTAGGTGAAAAATATAGTCCCATCAACATCTTTCTTCATAGCAAAGTTTTACACTGGACAGTTCTCAACAAGCAAGAGAGTGTAATGGTTTTTATGACTATAGCACAATCACAATCTGAAAGAATGACAAAGCGCTCTGCAAAAAGGAGAAAGCACCTATATCCCTTTCAAAGATGCCACAGAGATTGCAATCACCGACATCAGCACTGGCTTGACGTTAATCCATGTACAGACAAAGAGAATGGGACTTAAAAAAAATAGCTAAAGAGTGAAGCAATCGAAAAAAAGAGTGGCGTGATTTAAACATTAGAGATATGGAAGAGCAAGGCACCAGTAAGTTACTATAACACAATCTCTATGGAGCATATCAAAGGAGAACATTTACCAATATCCAAAAGTATGTACTCTTTCAGTTTCTAAGTGAAGGCTGTAAAAGATGTATCTAGTCGAATTTCCTTGGGATGTTATTCTGTATTTTGTTGAGAATGCCCAGAAGGAACTTTTAAGGGAGATGTTTTCTACCTAGTCAAGAGTCCACTGAAGCAGATAGCACTGTGAGTGCACACTAAAGATTACGTATGGGGGGGGGGGGGAGGATGGAGTCAGCATTGATAATTCAAATGACACTTGTCTAGCAGACAGTGAAGGCGGACCCAAGTAACGATAAACTAAGCAGAGTCAAATAGCCATGGTTTAAGTTGCCTCTTGATACTGTAAAAAGTATACAATTGTGCAATGGGAAGAAAAAACAGCTGAATGCAACATAGATGTGACTGCAAAGCTAAACTATTACCAATATTTACCTATCCTAATCAGCAAAGAGAAACAAATCAACTGAAAGAAAGTTCAGCCCTTCTAAAATACATTAACTAGAATATCTAATTTTAAATTAAAAAAAACTTTACTTGTTTGAAAGGTCGCAAGGAGTGAAACCGTGACCATATATACACAGACAAAAATCAGATATGGAATTAGGCGATTCAATACGAGCATTACATCATAATCATCATCTCGGCAGGTTCCATAGTGAAATATAATCAACTATTCAAAAGGACTCAGACATGATATCCCCAGTATCAAGGCAGTATTACTGCTATTCAGTGCAGTCTGTGAATCTCTCGCCACATTCCCCATATTTTGGCACAATTATGGGGACAACTTCTACTTTAGCAAATAACTTGTGTGGCCATCATAGACCAAGCCATGTTCTGCTGCTAGGCAGCAAATACTGGGAGCAGTAGGACTGCCTATAACCTTTGCACGTCTCTACATGCCATGTGTGTAGCTACACTCTCGCCTGCCCACCAATCATTTCGGCCAACAGTTCCAGGTCTTCTGCTAAACATTACTCTCAAGTTTCAACTTGCAGACATCAAGACACAATGATGATCCCAAATACAGCAAGGGAAAAAGAAAATCAAATTGAACTCTTATCAACGCTCTTCTCGCAAAACTTGATTATTGATACAGCGACGTGGAACAGTACAGGCACTTCCTTGATCAATTAACTTCTCTGAGCAAGCTGTGGGTCCCGTTATGGCATTGATCATCTAGCCTGATGCGAAAATACCAGAAAAACCAACAACCTTCAACCAAACAAAGGAAAACTAAACATACACTTTCTACTGAAGATAGGAGTGTTTGCCAAGTATTTCCACATGGGTCTGTTTATTTTTTATTTCTCTGGAGAGCTATAGAATTCCTACCGGGGCATTAATTGATGGGCTTCGTAGACGAAATTGTGCCGATTGACAGCACAGTGAGAGAGGTTAGCATCATGCACATGAAGTAGAAAGCAAAGTTAATCCAGTAGCTAAGAACATGCTAAACAAACCGGTCACATGGTTTCTAAACACAGTGGGATCGACTCACAAATGTATTTTTGGCTCTGAACATATGCTTAGGAATGAAAGTACTTTAGTTTACACCTACCAGGAATTCAAAAAAGAATTCTGTGCAGGCAAACATTAATTTACTCCATTCAGATTTCTCCTTTATGACAGCCGGAAAGTTCACAGTAGTAAATTCCACACAAAAGATGGAAAGTAGTCAATACAAGGCGTGTATTGCATTGGAAAGTTATAAACGTCTACAAACATGTTTCTGGGCTTTAACAAAATCCGATCTGTACCCATAGAAACGGTTGGAAATTTTGTATGGAGTCATTTCTCTTCCAGGATTGGAAAGGAAACTAATCACCTATAGATTTGGTAGGGGTGTGCTGGGAGGATTTTCTCCATAAGAAAAAATGTTGATCGTGAAGGAAAAAATAAAAACAAAATAAGCGTGCACTTGTACAGCAGGTTCAATTCCCCATGTGCTAAATTTACTCCATGTAGATTGCTGCAACCAGATCTAAGAGCCTTCATTATATGTCACATAACGGTCCCAGTAGTACACCTAGACACCAGACTCTGGTACAGTTCTCTAGGCATACTTCTGTGAATTGAGAAAACCTGCAAAAGTACATTCAGACGAAGATATATATCTCCCTTCGTACTTCTATTATGTCATTAGTTACTACCACTGTAAATGTCTGGCGGCAAATATAAAACCATTAGCGAAATTAATATGTATTTAGGGCCAATTAGTACATCTCAGGATTTATCTGTATACATATAACTGGGAATTTTGTGTCTACAGGTAATTAGAGTGGGTAATTTGCGCACATGATCTGTTCATAGGGAAGGTACGATATGCATACTAAAAGTTAGTAGATTTTCTTAAAATACATATATAAATTAATATGGCAATTTGATAGAATGGGATTTTACATTTTTATAACTTGAGACTGTCCGGCTGTATAGTTTTTCGGGTTTGGTTGAGTTTATGATCGGTTTGGCTTTGGGCTTTTTAGAGTTTGGTTACTTTTAACAGTCAAATATGGCACTTGTGTATATATACTACATATAAGTGCTGTACGTCGCACACTAGCCCAGACGATTCCGAATGTACAGTCTATGTTGATGCACATTGGATACAAATAGGTGGTTCAAGATAGCGTTGGTGCTACACGCCACGGGATACACGAGGAATACTTTCCTCCGTCGAACTTCAGGAATAAGGTACTTTCTGTTCATATTGATTTATATACTATTGGGGTATTAACTTTTTTGCGTGTAAACTTTACACGGGTCTCATTTTTTGAGTACTTGTGATCACGAGAAATTACATTTTTCACTCTTATGGCTTATTTATTTCATTTACTTAACTGCTGGGTGGTAGTGGTTAATGGACATTATTGTTACGGAGTTTGCTGCCAGACTAATTTAGTGAACCTCGGCATTACTTTTTCAGATACGGCTCTCCCTCACAGAGTTTATGTGACCGCGAGAAATTACGTTTTTAAATCTTTTTAATCTGTATACTTTATGGATTCAAGACAGTTATAGTTTGCTGCCAGATTATGGTCAATGTTTGGTGCTGCGTAGTTAAATTTTGGTTTATTGTTATCTTTTTTCACTGTATTTCACAGCGATACTCATTAGTAGGAGTGCATGAATGCACATTTTTGGTGACTTTTCTTTGCTTTCTTCTCCTTTTTTCTGTCTTTTAAAACAAATGGGATTTATTAAGAGACATTCCTCTGTTTGGTCTGATTTAAGACATCCTTATGCTGAATGTCATCTCGCATGTTCAGTTGGGATAGTGATCCAAGGGTTGAAGGAAATACTGTACATTCAGTGTAAGAACTTTGAGTCACATGTTGTAGCGGAGCTACTCTGTTTTTGTTCTAGCCCTGATGAAGTCTATTGCTTCCAGCCTTATAGACGAAACACGTGTTGGCATGTTTTGTGGCTTGGACAGTTGTTATGAAGTGGTTAATGGACATTGCACGTTACGGAGTTTGCTGTGAGACTAATGTAGTGAACATTGGCATTACTTTTTCAGATACAGCTCTCCCTCACAGAGTATATGTGACCGCGAGAAGTTACGTTTTTTAATCTTTTTAGTCTGTATACTTTATGGATTCAAGACCATTATAGTTTGCTTCCAGATTATGGTCAATATTTGGTGCTGCGTAGTTACATTTTGTCCACTGGATAAGTTAAAGCAACCCCTTTTTTAAAGAAATTGGATATTTTACCTGTTGTGTTTTTTCTTAGGACATATGGATTATTGCGACCTCATTTTGACTTTACGACTATAGCAAATACACGTTTTTTTTCCAGTGGTGAGTGTCTGGAGAAATTCATTATGTGCAGTAAGTGGTGTGGTAAATTTTGGTTTATTGCTATCGGTTATCCATGTGCTAAATTTACTCCATGTAGATTGCTGCAACCAGATCTAAGAGCCTTCGGTATATACCTTGAAATCCCCATAAAATTGCCCACAAGATCTCCCAAAGAGAACATTTGCTAATAAGTGGATATCTTTTTAGACACTCAACTTGCAAGGGTTGTGGATATTTAATTGCCCCACATATTGCCAAGGTGGACGGGTACTTTTTTTTTTTTTAACAATACCCTAAGGGAGAGGGTGGTCTTCGTTCCCTCATTTTGGCCAGATGTGCAAGGATATTTATTTGATCCCTGAGGACCTAAACCATCCAAGGAGGGCTTTTGTATTTTGAGCCTCTACACTTCCAAAAACTTGCCTTAAGTCAACAAAGTATCTTTTTTGTTTAAGAACGGGAGGGTGTCTGATCTCTTCACCATTGCCTTGCTTAAGGGTTGAATATTTTTTTTTTCGATGACACAAGAGGTCAACTATCGCATCTGAGATAAGATTGTACTTCCGTAATCAAACAGAAGGTATGCACCACCACCAAAGCCCTGAAAGTGCAGCTAAAAACCTTGAAAATGGTCTCTCCTGGTGGGGCTGTCTAGACAGCACAGAATTTGTGATCACACCATTTATCATGCTTTATCCAATTGCTGTATGGTTATGTCCATCCAGTCTTGTTCTCAAAGAATAGCATTAAGGCTTGGAAAATTCGATGTCAGGACCACAGGTGAGGAGTATGCTTCTCTTCCTTCGTTTTATTAGAATAGCAGCCAAATTCCAATCTAACATATGAGATTTCCAATGAACCATAGGGAAAAACTGTAGTGAAAAGGCAACCAATAGATGTCCACAGTATTCCATGCTGTGATTTGCTGCCAGATGTTCTTCCTCTTTTTTCGCTGCTCCATGGATAAGATTTATGTGCTAAGTGCTTATTTTAGCTTGGGGGCTCACATGAACTCTTTCACGTTATTTGCAGAATGTGACAAGCAATTGCTGCCCCACACTTTACCGACTGCCCGTAACCTGGCCATGTCTCACCTTGCCAGCATCGGTCTAAAATTACATATCTTTTTAAAAAAAAGAAAACGTGTAGCTACACTCTTGCCTGCCCATCCAATCATTTCGGCAAACAGTTCTAGGTCTTCTACCTAACAGTACTCACAAATCGAGGCCGGAAACAGAAGAAACCCCAAAAGTCCAGGTCCAAGTGACAGGACATTATGTCCTTTCTACTATTTAGCCGAACCAAATGTGGCTTTTATTTTGAGCCGGGCAGCATGGTACCACCTGATTCCCACAAGGTGGGATACTGTGCTCTTTCACAGCTCTCTAAAACCTAGTGATTGTTACGCCAACCCACCTCTAAACAAAACGAGGCCCCCTCCAATAATGGATTGCAAATACAATAAAAGTGAGTAGTAAAAAAACATGCCACGACCCCAAGTAAAATTCTGTGACAAGCACATTCCTAAATGTGAACACTAGTACTCAAAATCCCCTCCAGTCCAGACACAGAATATAAAATGTCCTAGCTGGTGTGAAGGAAAATTATCAATTCTATTAAGGACACGCAGGTGAGGACTATCCCACCGGGCATATATCTACAAACCTAAATAGGCATGGATGACCCACCCTTATGACGTTTATGGAGTAAGTAGGGATCTCTGGATCATATATTTTTCATATTGGGATCATATATTTTTCATATTGTGATGACCTGCATTTATAGAAGTGTAATAATGCTTACTGATGTGACATGTAATGCAATAAATTGTATTGGAAAGGATTTGTATACAGTGGAGTAATCGGGATCACATTTTTAACAGGCTTTGAATGAAAATAGGAAAGAGTTCAAACTGTAGAAGAAACGTCACCATCGTCATTCTACAAGTACATAGCGCTGTTCAGCTTCAGACAACACACCGTTCCATACATCTACAATGGGACCACCACCTATTTGACTTCTGTGCTGACATAGATTTCAAGGTAGGGCACATTTTCAAATTAATATTTATAGATAATTAATTACCCAAATTGTTCTTGTAATGGAAGAAAGTTATTTGTAGGAAAGTATTACACAGTGCGGTGATACAATTGGTTTTTGCTCATAAAGCAGACCGACGTCACAAAGCTTTTTGTGCAGAGACCATGGAGCAATGGTAGTCACCACCTAATTGTCTGGTTTCTTTGTTTGATATTAGGTGTGGGTAGCTTCATGTTTTGACCCTTGGCAGAGTGTTTTGACCCTTGGCAGAGTGTCTGTGATGTCTATTTGTGGTCTTTGTGTATCTGCACGGCTATTGGAGTTAAACAGTTGTTATTGGGTAAGCTAGACATGCTGGAGATTCAGTGATTATGAATGATTGTCCCTGTACTTAAAATGCAAGAGAATAGCTGTTTTTTGTTTTGTTGTTTGTAAGAAAGAGGTGTGTAGCAACTTGTGTGTCTATTTCTTGCATGTCTGAGCTTGGTCTGGAAAGCTGAGAGTGAACAATGCATAGAATGCTGGTGTGGAGTGCAAGCTAGAATATAGGGACAGCAGGAGAGAGGGTGAAGCCTTAAATAAGGCTCCCAGCTGTTGGTCTAATACAAGGACCTAATATGAAATAAATAACTTACTCCTACCTGAGTCCCCCCAGACATTTTTAGGAGTTCCTTGACTTCCAAGTTCAAGAAGGGGCCACAGAGATCACCGTTTGAACTGTTCAATGGCTGTTAAATACTAAAGGACAACTAGGAACTTTGGAACACTCACCAGACTCTCACTGCAGCACACAGAACCACCCCAAAAAATGTTTACGTCAAAATAATAGTACAATTAATAAAGACATCAGATGAACTGGGCTGCACAACATTACTGATTAAGTATGTAAAAAAAGGATGGCAAGGGAAAATAAAAGCGTTTCGTTGCGGTACATAGCCCTGCATCTCTGCTGACATTTACCTAATTGTAGGATCTGCCTCCTGTGGGGTCTTGCTAGTTTCCTGGATGTACAGCAGTATTGCTAACAATCTGTAGGGTACATTCCACACATCATTAGTAGAGTCTCCCTGGTAGGAGTTGCTGTCACAGATAGATCACAGGAGCCCCCATTGAGTAAGCTAACAATCATGTTGTCTTGTGGTCATACTAAACATTATGGGGGATATCGTCATCTACCCTATTGTAGTTTCCTCCGTTAATATTTTATCTCATTCAAAACAAGGACTTTGGATTTCATATGAATAACACTTTTTTTCAGATTCTGTTTATTTCACAAATGAATTTTCAAATAGAGTGGCATAACACCGGTTGCTCTGCTATTCTATTTTTAGACCTGACTTTGACAGCGCAGCTTTCTCCAGAACAGATGATCAACAGAAAAATAGCTTTAAAAGCACTACTGGAGAAGGGCTTTAGCTCTTCCTTCGTGTTCATTTACTTAACTACAGCACTGGATTGGACAGAAGTTGTTTGCTTCCACAGAAAATAAAGGCTTGAGTCACAGTTTATGCCTTGTTTGTTTGAGAGTTCATGCTCAATACAGTAGGCTTTGCTGAACTGATTACATGGTAAGCCAGTGATGCCATCTGTCACATTACATAGGTCTTTCTGATCTGGATTCAAACTATTGCATTGTTCTCAACATATGTCTTAACAATATACCTCATTAAAATAAAATCACAATACTATGTGCAACAATAAACGAAACCAGCACTTGGAACAACACAAACATTACAATCACTGATCAATTAAAATCAGACTATACATAAAACCTGTGCAAGCATCTACCTACTGTCAGCAGACATTGCAGGGTAATCAGTCGCATACATAAAACAAACTATTAGTGCACACTCGGCTAATATATTGATGAGCTAAAGTCTGCCTTATTTCTTTTTGCTATTAGGCTTCCCAGTCGTAATCCAGGCACTCCAAATGTACATGGAAACTGAATAGATTGCTGGGTGATCTGTCCTATAGCACAATGCAAAATAAGCATACTACGGTGGCGGACCATGTGCGCCATTCACTTTAGTTTTACATTTCTTCCTTCACAGGTCCCCCTTTTTGTATTTCATTGCTTTTTTCCCCCCTTGGGCTCCTGAAACATACTAGAAAATCCTACTGTGCCGATCATTTGCAGCTCATTTCATCTACAGTGCACCGAATCCTGTGCGGCCACTGCTTCAAAACCAGGGGGCGAACTTGTACAGTATATATTGTGTAACTGTTTTACTGTTGCAAGATGGCCGCCACATTTAGAAGCAACATGTCCATCATCTTGAAATTTTAAAGCAATTAATCATGGTTGACATAGTCAGAATCCATGGCCTCAACCTCATATACTATGCAGAGGATACCAAACTCATCCTCTCACTCTTCAAAGATACCTCCACCACGAGGATCAACTTCACAACTGCATCACAAGTGTGGGTGAATGGATAAACACTAGGGATAGGTGACAATTTCTGCTCCGCCAGCGTAGTTCGTAGAGTTTTTCCCACTCCGCTTAGAGCGAGGAGTTCCAAAAAACTCTGTGGAGTGGAGTTCTCCCAACGTTAAGTTGTTGAGTGAGGGATATCATGCTAGACCACCTCCCAGCGAGATTACTCAAAGTGCAGATCGCTACTGTTCGCATTGAGATACCTGCCGCTTGTATTGAGGATGCTGCCTCTCGAGTAGATTATCTACTCAAGCGGCAGGAAGAAGCAGCGGCAGAAAGAAGCAGTGCCCTCTCGCTCTGTTCGCACTGATTTTACAGTGTGGGACAACTCCCAGCTCTGGCTCTTTTCGCACTGATTGTACAATGTGGGACAACTCCCGGCGCTAAAAATCAGCGTGACTTACCACACTCTGCTGCTTGCGGAATTCCGCGGGCATGGAGGAGTTTACTGGGCACTTCGGAGTTCCACGTAGCAGAACTCCACTAACCCTTCCCAAGCCTAATGAAGACCAACTTCCTGAAGGTAAACATGGAAATACTGAAGTGCTGAATTTTGGGAACAACACCTCACTGTGGAACACAAAACCTGGTGTCCCTCCAAATTCTGACCCAACCGACAGAAAAGCCCAGCAACCTTGGCATCATCCTGGACAGCAAGCTCACCATGAAATGTCAGATCAACGCAGTCTCCTCCGCCTGCTTCCACACCCTGTGCATGCTCCAAAAAAATTTCAGATGGCTCCTCGTCAGCAACAGGAATACCATCAGTCAAGCCCTAGTCACCAGCTGGCAGGACTCCAGCAATGTACTCTACACAGGAATCATCACCCTACTCCTGAAGAGACTCCAGACGATACAGAACTCAGCTGCTAGACTCATCCTCGACCTCCCCAAACGGACCACCATCCTCCACTGGCTCCCCACTCAGAAAATATGCCAATTCAAACAACCTTTCCCTTCACCTCTATACATCATTCTCCCAACCAGAATTCAGAAAGGGACTCAAAATATGGCTCTTCGACTGATCCCAGCACAAAACTAGTGCCCGAATACCCTCGCGGTGATTAGGCGTGCTTTACAAATCAGAGTTGATTGATGGGTGTGAATGAAGCAATGAGTTCAAGTAGATGTTTTCCTGCTGACTGTGGACATCTAAACACTAAATGCAAGGCATGTAGCAGTTGTAATCCTTTAAATATAGGTAGCAGCGGCCCATTTGTTAAACTTATTGTTGTTGACTTTCCTTTTCTAAAATCCCATTTAAAACATCGAACATCTCCAGTCCAGACTTCTAAACCTTGGGCTTTACCTTATTTTCTGTTAGCTGGGTGTTTATTCACACTGGAAAATCTCTCAATGCACAAAGAGCTAATGGGGCATTTTCTCTATGTCCTAAGGCAGCAGGAGACCAATATCAGTGGGATTTGGGAACATTAAAATGGAAATGCAGGTGGCCAAAAGCTCCCTTCATCGGTTTGGCTCTCTATAGCTTGCATAGCCGTCAAGGATCTTACTCAGGAGATGCTACAGGTTTGGAGTTAAAATACAGTATGACTAATCACACTCAAATATCAATCCTCAGTCGGAGGTATCTTTATATAAATAAAAAGACCTTTATTTACATAATTCAGAAAATTAGGGTACTCCTACAGTCCTTTCACCTTCCCAAGGATGAGATATGATGCTATCTAGCATCCTTATAGCACTGAGCTACTCCTACTATGGCACTGTAGCACACTAATCTTTTGGAGTGAAGACTGCATGACCTCTGTGTTTGATTGGAGAGGTATTTGGTTATAATAATACCTATGTGGGAAGAATTTTGTATGGTGTGGGACATCCTCACACTCGGTTTATTTGGATTGTGTCGAAACAGACGATTGATATACTTGCAAAGTTTATAGAAGTGTGGGGACTAGAGCATGCTTCATTCAGCTCTTAGTCTACATACCAGATCAAGAATTTTAGTGTGGTGGATGTGCTACACCAGCCACGAAGAAGGGGGCTATGATCAGGGAGATAACTGACACTGTGGCATATGTGTGCCCATTTGGTCCACTCCAGAATCAGCAAGGGTGCAAAACAGTAAATCTACACACAACTCAATATCGAATCTATGGTGTAAACCAGGAAGAGGAGAAGTTGCAACCAAAAGAAAGTCATTGTTGTCTTAGTTACGGGACTTTGAAGTCCACCCACAAAGGGAGAAAGGTGCAGCCCAAGAAGTTCATAGACACTTTGGTTAAGGGAATTTGCATTCACCAAGAAACTGTTAGAAGAAAACTCAGTGCATCCTCAACCAACATGAAATAACATTGCATAGTATGCAAAAAACTGAGCTTAGCAAGAATCATGGCAAAGGTACAACAAGCTGCTCCTAGTACAGATTTGTTTTTTTAGCTAAAGTGGCTGCAGCATCATTCATGGTTTTTTTCTGAATCTAATTGTGGATGATCTCGTTTCAAGCAAAACATAAGACAATGACATCAACTACGGATATTAAATCAAATAAAAATATCTTGAAGCCATTTCATGTGTTCAATAATAAAATCAGCTCAAGTGCCCAGGATTTTTACTCCGATTTATATTCACATAGCTTACATTTCAACAAATCTGGCCCTAGAGCCCATATAGAAATAAAATCCAATGCTGGTAGGAAGACAATTCACAGCTGCATTAATTTTAAATTTGTGAAATTCTGAATATGCATGAGCGGAATACTTTTGCAAACTGAGTTGTTTAAAGCTGTTAATTGAAAACCAACATCGCTTCTTTTTTGAAACGTGTACTTATCTTCAAGAAAATACATATGTTTAAAAAATTCGGATCATTAAAAATTAGGTTTATCACTCTCACAGGCAATTAGACTTAAGGCATGATAAAGCACAATTTAGATAAAGGCTCCAGGAGTTTCTTGTTGTACCTGTACTAAAGTGGATTTCTTCCCAGTTAAAATGTTTCAAGGAATTAATTTGAAAAAAAATTCTATTTAAAACAGTTTTTTTAGGAAAGTAGATTTCTCCGTTAGGTGTTGGATGATGCCAAACTGCATTCCAATCTGGCTCTGCGATGAACTTTGCTGGAGCCTGAATAGACAATTAAAGAGGTTACATTGCGATAACTGAAAAGCCAACCCCCAGTAAGCCAATATATTAATTAGCTAAAAATGTGTAGTTGTAAGTATTTGTAAAGTCAGGTATTTAACTGACTTCAGTAAAGCACTAAAGGCAAAGCCTAGTGAATTCACTTTTGGTCTTAAAGAGCTTTAATGTTGTTGCTGACCACCTCTCTCGTTGAGCCAAACACCTAGGTACTTGTATTCAGAAATCCTATCCACTAAGATATCAATAGTTGAGAACCATAGTGTACAGGTAAGTAACTTGTTTCTTCTCCAGTATTGAATCTTTCATAGATTGAATTATCCTGTGGTTGTAGAGCCTCAAAAAGCGCTAACACTTTCCTCTTGAAACCACTCATCCTGAGCAAAAAGAGAACTTGTCACAGAGCCTTCTCCGGCACTGCCCCAAAGATAGGGAACTCTCTTCTGCCAAAAGATTCCTAATGAACACATTCTTACCTTAATTGGGCTAGGTTCACCTGTTTGAAGTCACTGATCCTACAACTATTGTACCATCATTTAATGCAGCTCTTCTTTACTGCATAGTATGCCCCCCTCCCCCCCCCTCACCCCCCTCTTCGTGCTCCCCGGTCTCCCCGTTTCAACTTGAACGGCCTACTGCCTCGGCCGACATGACCCGCCTCGAGCTTGGCTTGTAGTTGTGTAGCTCTGCTGCCCACGTGCCTCTCAGGATTTGTTATGCCCGATGTACCTGTTCCCACCCCCCCACCCCCACTCTCCCCCTCCTACTTGGGTTCGAATAGAAATTGCACATGTTACTGTTCCTGTTTAGTTTAAGGTATAACTTGAAAAATTGCAAGACTCGTAGATTTCGCTGTACTGACGCTGCATTTGCCACTCTGATTATACTGGTGCCGGGATTGTTATCATATTCATGCATATCTGCTACGATTTATATTTCTGTGTGCATTGATGGCGGCCGGCCTCCGGGTTGTTGGTAAGACGCTGTGTACTCCTGGCAATGCTAAATAAATGTTTTGCACTTTAAAAAAAAAAAAAAAAAATAGTATGCCCCCCTTCGTAGCCCGCTATATACCCGTTTATTGTATTACTCTCGTTGATTCATTTGTCTTATAATTATGCGATTATTCCTGTTTTGTATTCTTATTTGATGTCGATATTGCATTGATATCCTTTCTTCCATCATTTTGTAAAGCGCTCCGATATCCTTCGGGATCTTGTTCGCGCTATATAAACCTTTATAAATAAAATAAATAAAATACATAAAAAGTGTTTGTCTAGGTGCCACAAACTGCGTTTCTGTATTCGCGTGCCAGAATGACGAGTTTGCACATGATAATAATCATCAAAGACGTCACACCCTGACAATATGTCACTTACCCCTTTCCCTAAAATATAGCTACTGTTCAGTAAATCCATTTCACTTACAAGAGTATGAAAATACGCTTTATACTACTGGCATGGGGCTCTGTCACCATATCAAGCAAGAGCAGACACCCCTGCGCTCCGTTTACAGGTATTCCCTGTGCCACCTTTAGCTGGCATATTCTCATTCGGGCACCTTTTTGTGATTTTTCAATGGTACTACTTTTCAAATTCGTACATCCCTTAAGCATCGACTTGACAACTTGGACACTCCTTGTAGCCCTCCATTCCACCTTTGGCCAGGACTGTAGAAATGTCCAGATATGCCCAGTATCAAAGGAATGGTGACTTCCCATCCACAAGCGATGCCAATTTGAAATTCTGACCAACGCCTACAAAGCACTACACAACCCAGGACCAGCATACACCAGCCATTGCCTGAGCTTCCACCAACCCTCCAGGCTCCTGCGCTCTGTGTAGTATCAGAGCAGAGACTGAAAGACCGAGGCAGGAAATTTCAGGATTGTCAAAGACTAGTAGTTTATTTCTAGAATCCAAGAGAACGGACCCACAGCAAAAGCCCAACTGCAGCAGTAGAAGGTCAAACAGAACTGCCAACCTTCCACTCCAAGATTCTACCCAGAATACAGAACACTTCAAAGACATAAAGAACATTGTAACTTAAAGGGGAAAAAGTAAATCGATGAATACATGCAGTAAAGGATACCACACTCTGCCTCCCTCATTCACACCCCTGCATCTGCAGAAGCCACAGTGGAGGACGCTCCTTCTACCTCACAGAGAAGTCTTGGAACAACCTCCTCCTCCATCCCAGAACTCACTCGTTCTACAGGAATTTAGAGGGGGCTCAAGAACTAGCTATTCGACTGATGCCACCCAAGCAGCTTGGCTCTCGGAGCTGGATACCCTTGCAAGCAATTAGTCGCACTTTACAAATCATGATAGGTTCCCAGTCTCCTGGCACCATTCATTGGAGTCAAGTGTGTGAATAAGTAGAGCCGGTAATCATCTACTGAATGTGTTGCAGCAGTACGCGAAGTGCAGATACTCTACTTTTCAAATTAAATGAGTGCGGTACTTAGTACCGGAGAGCCCCAGTCTATTAAAAGTACTGTGAATAAGGCACAAACAAACATGAGAGTCGTTCTGTATGCCAGACAATGCACCGGTTAATTGAACACTATGCTGAGAGTCCAAGGCGGGTTAAAAGCATACAAGAATCTGTTTTTTATTTTTTTAACAACAAGGTGCCATTTCTCCAGGCTGGGGACAATTTTAAATAGACGTGAGGTTGTCAGGGGAGATATGGAGAGCATGATTAGGATGTACACATTTATAATCTCTGGATACATCCCTGATGCTCTGGACTAGTCAGCTCTGGTACCCAGGAGGCTACCATCACTCAAAGACCCGCGCCTGTGACTATGTGACAACACCGCCCCCCATACCGCTCCCTCCTCTGGCCCCGACACGCCTCCCTCGTCCCTCCCACAGATGACTTCCCTCTTAACCCACACGTGCAGCCCCCACTCGCCTCTGGTCTTCCTCCCCGCAGTGCTGCACCTCTTGGTGCTCGGCTTTGGCTAGGACAGCAGGGCCACTCTCCGTGCTCTTGTTCTTCAGGATCCCCTTGATGGGTCCGCGGCTCTGCGTCGCCATGGCTGCGGGAACAACGACCGCCTGCCTGCCCGCTGCGCCCCCAGACAGTCCCGTAATTGGAGAGTGAGACCCGCAGTTGGCTGCCACTCCTTCACCGCACGTCCTTCGCCCTGTAAATACGGCGCGCGGGGCCAGCACTGTGGCATCCAGGAAACATATTCTACTAGTGGTGGCAAAAGTCTGCCGGCTTCGGATTGGTCGGGAAAACACTTGTTTCATAGGATTGGACGGGGAGCTTCAGTTTGCTGTTCATTGGCAGTTGGCCCTCAGAGACTGTACCCTTTCTTCGGATAGGCTGGAGGATGCTCAACCGGTTGGTTATTGGCTGCGGGCTCCTGGAGCATGCACGCGCTCCTGCCACAGCATGTAGCTGCTGCGACTGCCCGCCTTCGGTAAACTTTAGCGGCCGGCGGTGGGGTGGGAGTGTTTGTCCGTCTCTGCCGAGCTGACCGCGGGGCCGGGATATCCTGCGTCGATTGTAGCCCCTATAGTCGACAAACACCAGTCCGAATGGGATATGTTGTTGTCAACAGACTTGACCGATCGGCTGGATGATTCGGACTGGACTCCACCCCACAGGAACTTTCTGGGGCGAACTTTACAGGGAAACGCGGTTCGGCTTATTAAGCGTGGTTCCAAATGCGATCGCCGTTTCGCAGCCCTAGAGCGCAGGATAGTCCGTGCATAGTTCTTGAACGCTTCGTTTGCTCCTAACCTGCCCTTCGTATCCACACACACCCAACTTGCTTGAACAAGGAGTCTACCTTTCACACATGGTGCGAGTGGTTAGAGGTGTTCTTGACGTCTTTTCGGAAACTTCGCGTTTTCAACTGGATTCCTACCCAAATGCCAATTTATAATATTTCCATGCGGGTACTTTTACTTATTTGTCTTTGTCAAGGAGTAATCCGTTCCAGTCCTTTTCCCCCTGGCAGTAGATCAGCAAAGCAGGAGTCCAGCAGAGGGCAGCCAGCAATTATGTGGCAGTCCTTCAGCAGCACAGCAGATCTTTTTCCTGGTGGAGTCAGGGGTCTAAGTGAGTGGGAATAGTGGGGCAGATGTGCCCATCGTTTTTTAATTGAAGGAAGACAGCTGGCCTACTTTTTGTGAAAAGATAACCGTCCAGGACGGTTAATTTCGAGAACTAAAAAGCTTTAGCAGAATTGTAAGACAGGGAGTCTTCTGTGCTGTGAAGCTAAAGGTGAACAGGACAGGTAAACAAACAGTTCTTCTTGCCAGGGTGCCTGCTTCCTGAAATGTGCACAACGGGTCAATCTGCAAAGGGAGCTCGGAAGCTGGCATTCACTTGAATTAACGGAATCACCTGTCACTTCCTGATGAGACTGATTTATTCTTTTTGAGTGAAATTGGGAAAGAGTTAGCTGCTGAGCTGGGAAGTATGTGCTTTTTAAAGTGGCGTAACATACTCCTGTGGAAGTGACTACAGGGGCCTGTGTTACGCTCCTAACTATTCGCCACTGCTCCAATCTGGATTCAATTCCGTGGGTCTCTTGTTACAGACCTAGACCTCAGCAGCACATTAACTAATTGAGGTTTCATAAAGTACGATTGTGCATTTCCCACTGACTAACTTAGCTTGTATTTATTTCACGTTCAAACTGTTATTTTATATATACATACAGGAAGGTGGAAGACCAAAAGAAGTTACTGAATATTTAATTTTTTTAGCCACACCATTGACCCCTGTTGTGCACATCAGCACAGTTCCCTTACTTTTTTATGCACTTCGACTGCTGGGCGGAGTATTAACAGGTCTAGAAGTGTACTAAAGTGGTGGTGTCTGAGGTCCTTCTTTTATACACAGTTGTGCCTTAGAAGTGAGGAGAATCTTTAAGAGGTATGCAGTTGAAATGCACAGATGCTCTACCTTCCCTGGTTCCAGTCTAACTACAGGGGTTGTGCAACCCTTTGTGTGAAGACGGAGTCTGGGGGCTCCTCCCTTCCATTCTGCCAGTGATGGCCCATTCAGTCACACCTAAGCTCCCATTGTGTGTGGCTCTCTAGGTGGAATACACACATTTCAACTTCCAATTACACCCAGTCATGTGACCAGAGACATGCTGCAGATACCAAATGGATAAGGTAAAAAAGTGGCAACTTTCTAAAAGTGGCATTTTTAGAATTGTAATTTAAAATCTAACTTCACCATAAGTTAGGATTTTGAATTAAGATTCCAGAGACCCCAAAAACTAGGTATACCAGCCCATTTGGAAATTACACTTATACAATATAATAAGGTAAGCCCAATGTTATCCTATAGGTGATGTTGTTTTCCCTACCAGGACATGCCAACCTAAAAAGTACACGTCCTGCTTTTAAAAAATACATTGCACCCTGCCCTCAGAGCTATCTTGGGCCTACCCTAATGGGGACATATGTGTATTAAAAATGAATGTTAGTACCTGGCAAAAGGTTTATTATGGCAGGTCGAAATGGCAGGTTAAGCTGCAAAACACAGGCTCTGCAATGGCAGGCTGGAGACATGTTTATAGGGCTTCTTAAATGGGTGCTACAATCAGTGCTGTAGGCTAACTAGTAGCATTTCATTTACAGGCCCTGGGCAGTACACTTTACTAGGGACTTATAAGTAAATTAAATACACTAATTGGGCATGAGCCAATGTTACCATATTTTAGGGAGAGAGCACAAGCATTTTAGCCCTCGCTAGCAGTGGTAAAGTGCACAGAGTCCTATAGCCAACAAATACAAATTCAGCAAAAAGAAGAGGAGGAAGACCAACAGTTTGGGGATAATCTTGCAGAAATTGCCATTTCCAACACAACCCCGGCCAGCCTAATCAATTCCTTGATGAACTCCCCTGATACAACGTGGTCAATGGCCCTCTACTGTAGGGGCACTTGTTAGTTCTACGCCTCTCTGAACTCAGTTGGATCCCCCTCTGTCTAAATTCTCCTGAGCGACTGAACTGACCCATAGGGAACCCTTCCCCTCTTTTGTGGACTCCATCGGTACAGCAACTAACTTTCACCTGCTCACAGTTGCATCCCGGTAGGCAGACAGTACCACCATGGCCAATAAAGTGGTGTGGCCCATTCCACCTCTTGAATCAGACTTCTGCCCCAACCCAAGGAGATCTCTGTCCATAAGGACAGCAACCAACAGATGCTACTGACAACTGTCGGTGTCCAGAGCCAGGCTCCAGACCATCCAGGGCTCTCTGACCTCTGATGTTTCTCAGAGTAGGGGGAAGTATCTCTGGTGTTTTGCACCCTACTTACACTCTACCGCCTACTAGTTCAGGAGTGGTATTCTGAGACTGGTCCCACAGCCTAGGGTCTGCACCCTGAGGCTGAACAGGGGTGTGTCCTCCCTCACCCTGCCCCTTCATCTGGGCTCCCGTACCCTCTTCTTGGGAGTGGTGCCCCCAGAAAACGGAAATTTCGGGCGTCCTTGACAGCTGCCTCTCCCAGCTAACCCGACACCGGGGGCAACCCATTCCCCAGAATGCTGTCTATGGACACCCGGGGACTAATGATGACCCTTCTCTGAGTCACCTCCCCATCCTACTTCACGGATATCAGGGCCATAAGGCGTAAAAAGTCCTGCCCATGGGCCTGAGTCACCCTACAAACCGACCAGTTAACTCTTCTGGAGAAACTAGCCTTTCCACTCCCATGGACTGGCTCGACCTGATGTCCCTCAGAGCAATGACTGGGGCCACAATCACTGTCACCTGGTGGAATTGACGACTCCCACCCTCAGGGATCACCAACTCACCCTCTGATCCTATCTGCCAGCTAATTTAGATCATGTCATGGTAAATGACCTGCCCCTGGGGACCACTTAACCCCTGAGGGCTCATTGGCCACCCCTGTAGATGTCCAATGGTTTCTTAGGACAGAGTCCCCTGCTTGTGTCTTAGCTGGGAACAATCAAAGCAGCAAGGTTTGAAATGGGGTGCTCTGGGCCATCCCCCACCAGAGCCTCCTCCCTTTCTCTGAGAAGGGGCATGGGAACCCTCCCCCCCCTTAATCTGGGACTTGTCTGTGTGTTCTTTGCCCTCCCCCTCACTTTGCTAGGGGGAACCTTATCCAACCTTCTTGGGGTAATTCCCAGGTACGCATGGGCCCTGATCCTGATCTAGCGGTCTGCCTCCTTAGCTAGCTCCATGGGGTCAATAAGCTTACTAACAATTAGGTGTTTGAAAACAAAGACTGATATAAAGAAACTCTCCTATATTGTTCTGTTGCTTTTCCCCTCTTCTTCTTGACCTCAAATTACTTTTCTCAGAGGGGGTCCCCCTTTTCTGCTGTGAAAACAAAGACTGAACACGTGTTCCCTTGCAACCAAATTGTACAGCCCCATATAATCCTTTACTTCACTGCCCTTCACCGAAACATCCAGTGCCTTGCAAAAGATATCCGAACACTCCACCTTGGTCTGTTGGGCCACTTTCTGGCTGTCCCTAAACTTATGTCCGTACTTCTCTGGCATCAGACCATACTTCCTGACGTGCTTCCTTCATAGGTATACCTCATTCTGTCCTCCTTCTCTACGGCCAGTAGGTTGTCTCTTCCCCGCTGGGGATATGCTTCCACAGACTAGCAGACTAGCCCCTAATCCTCCTCAGGGATCTTGTGCATCTATAAGGCAATATCATAAACCTCAATCCGCTAGTCAATATCACCCCCCACCCACAACAGTCAGGCACCAGAACGTTTGGAATATGGATCCCCTTCTATCCAGAGGGCACTGAAGAAATGCTACCAATATCAATGCTGAACTTTGCCTGTTTGGCCTCGATGTCCAGCTCCTTAAGGCTCCTCTAATGAGCAAAATGATCTAAAGCAATTCTCTCTCTTTCACGACCAGTCTCCTTTGCTCTACCTCCATGGCCAGCCTCTTTTTCTCCATTGTGAGCTTAGCCATCTCTAGCCTGTATGTTATCCTCCAGTTCCTCTAGCGGCAAGTTACAGGAGATCACACTTTTCCCTCCATGTGAAGTGACCTCCAATCCTGGGAGTAGGTTACCCCCCTTTTCAACAGGTCGCAGTCCCAGACCCTCCTGTTGGTCCCGCTCTGATACTTCTTCATCCTGCTCTCCCTCAACTGTTGTCATCATTGGGTGTACTTCTGCTCAGGTCCGCAGTGCCTTTTGCAGCTCTACCTTCCTGGTGCTCTGTGCTGGAAACCCCCTCTATTTACAGAACTCCTTGAGCTGGGCCACAGTGTAGGGCTCTACGTTAGCCAGCTCAAATTCCATGCTTTGGAGGTGAAGTCACAGACACAACCAGTCAGGTAGATTAAGAATGAATTTGGAAAAAGCAAAAAGGCCAATCATGGATAAGTTACACTCAAATTGGTCATCGATATGTGATGGTAGTGTACACCATATCACTAAATGGTACTGCACAAACACAAGTTCTAGATAGACTCACTGCTGACCACCAATATTAGAGGTTGGGTTACTTGTTGACTGGGGTGTGAGCCCTAGTCAAGCAGCAAACAGAATCCTAGTCAGGGTAAGGCACCAGCAGCCCAAAATTAACCTATGCTCAGCCCCCTTGTAGCTTGGCACAAGTCAGCCGGGCTTAACTTGGAGACAATATGTAAAGTATTTGTGCAACATTTCAAACAGTGACAACTCCACACAAAAAAGGATCCCACAATATGTTCGACAATCGAGATTACTTAAATAAATAAAACAAGACCAAAACGACAAAAATCCAATTAGTAGAAGTGAAGATATTGAATTTCAAAATTTATAGTGCAAAAAGAACAAACACTATTGGGGATATCTGGTTGCGCCGTACCAGGTAAAAGTCTCAAGTTCAGGTCGACTAGGATGGACTGCTACAGGGACTCGGGCCCGCTGAACAAAGTACCATAAATCCTGGGTGCGGAGCGTTGCCTGAATCTGCGTCGAAGATGTGCAGGTGCAGTAAGAGCGATGTGTCATTTCTGAAATGTAGTGAGGCTGCAGTGCAAGGTCCAGTTGCGTTGTCATCGAGGATCCCATCGATGGGGCTTGCAATACGAAGCCCGGTGTTGGAATGTGGCGGCGCAGCTTGGGATGCAGTGGTTCTGAGGAGCTGCGATGCAGAGTTCGGTGTTCATCGTTGAGGCTGCTGTCAACAAGAGATGCAAAGAACTGAGCTGTGGATGCGCTGTGCCGTCGGAGCAAAAAAATTAGTTCAGAGGACTGCGGGGGACACACGTCTTTGCGACAACTCCAATCCTTGCAGCAGCAGCAATGCATTGATTCTGCTCAGGGATGCACCGCTCAGCAGAGTTGATGCAACTGTTCTGCTAGCAATCACCTTAGGCCCACTTTCAAGGGTCCAGGACTGGGGTGGCATCACTTGGCAGGATAAACTCACAGATAGCAGAATCCAGGTGCAAGGTTGTTGGAAGCATGTTATGTCCTTGAGGCTTCAGATCATGAGGCAAGCCAACTTGACCTTGAAGTCCCTCTGGGTCCTGGGTTCAAGACCTGCAGATCCAGTCCTCAGCCAGGAAGGAGGGCAGCAGGCAGTATGTCAGCACAGCAAAGCAGGAGTTCATCAGAATGACAGTCCTTCAGCAGCACAGAAGTGCTTCCTACTGGCAGAGTATCCATAGGTCCAGAAGTGTACTGAAGTGGTGGTGTCTGAGGTCCTTCTTTTATACACGGATGTGCTTTTGAAATGGGGGTAAGCTTTTAGAGGCTTGCTTTTGAAGTGAACAGATGCCCTACCTTTCCTGGCTCCAGACTAACTGCAGGGGATATACAGATTTTTGTGTCGCGACAGGGCACAACGATTCAGATGTAAGTGAGCTTGGCCCCAGCTCCTCCCTCCCATCCTGCCAGTGATAGCCCATTCCGTTGCACCTAAGCTCCCATTGTGTGTGGCTGTCTAGCAGGAATACACAAAGCCCAACTGCGCCCAGTCATGTGACCAGAGACCATGCAATACATGGCTAAGGCAAGAACATGCAAACTTTCTTAAAGTGTTATTTTCAGAATTGTATTTTAAAATCTGACTTCACCATGTTAGGATTTTAAATGGGTATCCCAGAGACACCAACCTTAAACTAGTTCTATCTTCCTATTTGGAAATGACACTTGTAAATGTAATTTGGTAATCCCAATGTTATCCTATGGGAGATATAGTAGTAGTGAAAAACAAATGTAAGAGTTCTTCACTACCAGGACATATAAAACTACATGTCCTGATTTGTAAATATGTTGCACCTTGCTGTCTGGGCTGAGCAGGGCCTACTTTAGGGTGACCTATGTGTATTAAAAAGGAAGGTTTGGGCCTGGCAAAAGGTTTATTTTGCCAAGTCAAAATGGCAGGTTACGCTGCACACACAGGTTCTTCAATGGCAGGCCTGTGACATGTTTAAAGGCTACTTAAGTGTGTGGCACAATCAGTGCTGCAGGCCCACTATTAACATTCAAAGTACTGGGCCCTTGTCACATGAAGTGCACTTTTCTAGCGACTTATAATTGAATTAAATACACCAATTGGGTATGCAACAGTGTTCCTATGTTGTAAGGAGAGAGAACAAGCACTTTAGCACCAGTTAGAGTCCTAAAGCCAACAAAAAACTAATTCAGCTTAAAGGGTATGAGGAAGGCAAAAACTTTGGGGATGATCCTGCAGAAATGGCCGTTTCCAACAGCGCCCAAACGATAATGTGTGGAAATGTCATCACCTTGTGATTTGTTTTGATTGTGGTAAAATATTTGTTTCCTAATTATGATAATTTTTGAAATATCTGCACAGTTCATTTACTGACATTTACATTTTGTTGTGTACTAACAAAAAATAACATTTCAACTTTTCTCCAGTAGCCACCATGACTGTCAGATAAATCCTCTCACTATGAAGTCAGAGAAAGAAATGTCAATACCAAGCTCTCTGAAAGACAGACTGACATTTGACCTCTCTTTGAATGAACAGCAAATGTGACAAGATAAGAACAAGACCTGTTTACAGAAAGGCATCTCTTGGAAGGATACAGTAAATACGATATGGACCATTGGATTTGCTGGTGCATGCTGGACAGCCTGTAACAAATAAAGCCAGCAAATGGAAAGCAATCGTATGTGAGTTACAAGCCACAAAGCCAATGGTAAGCAATGGGTGCAATACATATCCAGAGAAGCTTTCCAAATGTCCTCAAAGATGTTTTAGCAAACCAGAAAGCTAGGCTTCAATGTATAAAAACAACACAACTTAAGGAAAACAGTAGAAGTTGTACAAGACGACAGCGCCACACCATCTGGCAGCGCTGCACAAGAATAAATCTGTACTCAACTAGACAGAACAGTGCCTAGTCTGTGGAGAAGCCCTGTTGAGTAGATTAGGGAATATTTCTTGTCATGGAGGACAGCTGTTGGGCATGGCCATATGAAGCTGGTGTACAGTGAATCCAGAGAAAAGCACGGAGATTTCCCTTTACCCCAGTAAGTGACTTCACTGGATCTCTCATCATCCACCTACACAGAAAGTGACATCACTGAATTTCCCATCATCCATCTGGACAGGAAGGGACTACTAGTTTTCCTGCCAAAACGTCCTTAAAGAAGAAGATACCAAGCAAGAGGGCTTAATTTCCCATCAGCACAGGAAGTGATATCATGGAATCCCCCATGATCCACCTACACAGGAAGTGACATAGCATACAAACCAAAGAAGAAGCAAAGCAGGATGATTTAATTTCCTATCGCCAATCAGCAGAGGAAGTGACCACTGGATCTCCGATCCTCCATCTGCATAGGAAGTGAAGTTACTGAATTTCCCACCATCCATCTGGACAGGAAGTGACATTGCTAGTTTTCCAGTCAAACCCGTCTTTAAAAGAAACCAGGCAAGAGGACTTAATTTCCCATCAGCGCAGGGTGTGACATCACTGGATCTTCCATTATACACCTACACAGGAAGTGACAACACTGAATTTCCCTTAATCCATCTGGTCAAGAAGTGACAGTACTGATTTCCTGCCAAAACCGTCTTTAAAAGAAGAAGCCAAGCAAGAGGACTTAATTTCCCAACAACCATCAGTACAGGAAATGAAGTCACAGCACCCAGCACGTATCCCCCTCCCAGGAACTATTTCATGGAAGCTGCAACATAAACACTGCAGTAACCTTGGTCTGATCACTGCCGAACCTTAGGCCGCTAGACCCCTTATGCCATTTCCCCAACTTTTGCCTTGCTGTGCCTCACACCACAGCTGGAGCTCACACCTGCACCCACTCCCAGATCTCTAGCAGTGACACACCCTAGCACACAAATACTAACAACGTCCTCAATACCCCTTCCAACACATGCCACGCAAGCACCTATGCCTACACCCATGCCACAGCAAATCTGCATGTCAACACCCACTCGCATGCATTTCTTCCCAACACACGATCGCTTAGCAAACACACTAACTAAATATGGGACCAGCTGAGAAGCGACGCAACTGACGCCCTTTGTCACAGAGACCTGGCTCAACCTCTCATCGGCTCCTGACATCACTACAGCAAACCCAGCGGGCTACAAGATTGCAAGACAAGACCAACTTTCACTTGGAAGACTGGGAAAGCTCCTGCTCCACAGCACTCCTCGAAAGCTTGAGCAGCATCAGACTCGCCCAGCTCATCTCAGAACCAACACATACCACAAGACACACACTGGACCCCATCTTCACCACTAACAACAGCATCAAATACAGCTCCTCCACCCGCTCATATGAATCGACCACTCCATCATCCACTTCAAAATCAACACACCTCAAGTCAACACCCCTACCAGGTTCAGCTTTCCTGGCCACAGCTGGGGCAAAATCACAGAAGCAAACTGGCTCAGCGCCATCAGCATGGATCAGCCTAGCCCTACAGATAACCTTCACAAAGACATCAAGAACAATACGGACTCACTCGCACCCATCAAACCCACCAAATATAGTAGATCATACAAGCAGGCTAGCTGGCACACAGAAGACCTCAGAGACACCAAACAACACTGTAAACAGCTAGGAAGGAAATGGAGAGCCAGCCACAACACCACAAACAGATCTACCTTCAAGGCTGCACTCAGATTCTTTCACCAGCAAATGAGATACCAAGAAAAAAACACTAGTGGACTGCATCGAAGGAAGCTCCCAACAGCTGCAAGGAGATCTTCTCAATCATTAAGGATTTCACCTTGCCCTCAGCTACTGTAACCATTATCGCTGCCTCCCAGCAACTCTGAGACAACCTATCCAACTTCTTCCACAGCAAAATCGTGAATATCTACAGCAACTTTGCTCACCATCCCAATCCCAGAGATCTCTTTGCTAACCTACCCACCACCACCCATGACGGCCACCTAACTGAATGGACATCCATCAACAGAAAAGACATCGCAGCGATCATGCAGAGCATCCACCCAGGGGCTCGAATGGACCCATGCCACACCACATCTACAATCTGGAAACTTCACCAATCAGTACCCCTCGACCCACATCATCAACACCTCCATCGCTTCTGCCACTTTCCCGGACGAATGGAAACTTACCACCCTCCTCAAGAAGCCACAGCCAACTGAATCAACAGAGCCACTTCTGGTCCATCTCCCTGCTTCCCTATACAGCCAAAGTGATTGAGATTAGCATCAAGAAGCAACTCCCAACCCACCTCGAACTTCACCATTTTATAGACCACACACAATGTGGATTCAGAAAGAACCACACCACCAAAACAACACTCATCACAGGCACCAATGACATTGGAATCATCCTGAACTGAGGAGAAACAGCGACCCACATCCTGTTAAACCTCTTTGTGGCCATCAACACTGTCTTATCATCAGAAGACTTCACAAGATTGGAATACTAGAATCGGGTCTCAAATGTATCTGTTCATTCCTCGCAAGAAGACCCCAAAGGGTCAGGCTGCCACCCTTCACACCAGAGACCAAGAGATTAATATGTGGGGTCTCACAGGGATCGTCCCTCAACCCCACCCGTTTCAATGCATACATGACACCCATTGCCAACATCATCCGAACACAAGACATCACTGTCATCTCCTATGTTGATGACCCCCCAACTCATCCTCGCCCTGACAGACAAAACCACCACCACCAGCACCAACTGCATGACCATGGTAGCAGACTGGATGTACACCAACTGCCTGCAGCTGAACTCAGACAAGAAGGCAGTACTGCTCTTCGGCAATAAGCAGGACTCCACCTGGTGGCCATCGGAGCTAGGACCACAAGCCACACCCTTGGACCATGCAAGAAATCTAGGGCTCATCCTTAGACAACAATCTCAACTTGATGGGTCAAGTCAACGCAGTGTGCACCTCCTGCTTCCACATCCTGTGCATGCTGTGAAAAATCTTCAAATGGTTGCCTCAGAACACCAGATGGACCGTCATGCAAGTACTCGTCACCAGACGGCTAGACTATGGCAACACTCTCTATGCCAGAATCTTCAAACATCTCTTACACAGACTGCAGAACACCAATGCAGGACTCCTACTCGACCTCCCAAGCGTCACACACATCACACCACACTTCAGGAAGCTTCACTGGCTCCTCATTCGGGAGCACAGCCAATTAAAACTCCTCACACATACAAACACCTAGACAACACAGTTCCAGAATACGTGAACAGCCGAATACACTATCACCAACCCACCAGACACCTACACTCTGCCTTACTCTCGCACAATTTCCCCACATCCACAAAAGCAAATCTAGAGGTCACTCTTTCTCCAACATCGCACCCAAGACACAACGACCTCCCTCAATACATCAGATCCGCCTCCTCACTTCTTGAGTTCTGCAAGAAGCTGAAGACCCGACTTTCCATATAAGCACCTTGGGGACCACAAACCTATGCACTTAACCAAGCGCCTGGACACCTCTCGGTGATTAGTGCGCTATACAAATCAATACAACATAAGTTGTGTAAAGATGTTTAGAGAAGGAAGATATTTTGTTATAGAGCCTGGTGTGTGGAGAGATGAAGCATCAAGTAGTTCTGTGTGGACTTGCAGTAAAATAGCTGTCATGTAAAGTTAAGTTTTTGGAAACAATCAGGCGTTTAATGTAAGGGTGTTCACCATGTCCTGTGATATTGGGGATATTTTCATGATTTAGAGTGGGTGTCTGCTTTCTGCACACATACCCATGTACTGCGACATAGCATTGGTGCAGTTTTTTTTTGTTTATATTAGTTGATATTCATTTTTGGGTGGTGTGAGAAAGTGGCTCTATATATACTGGACAATAATGAAGTACAGTGTGTATAGAGTTCACCAACCCCAAAGGTATAACAGAGGTTAAAGTCAGGACTGACCTTACTCTCCAAAGTGGTAGCTTGGTCGAGCAGTAAGGCAGTACCAGAGGGCAGTGCAAAGCATTTGTTGTACACACTCAGCAAAGTATTTCACACACTCAAAGACTGAACTCCAGGCCAATGGTTTTTATATCCAAAGATATAGTTGTTTTATTTTTAGAACCAACAGGCATAAAAATATACTTTGCTAGATATGAGAACTCGCATGTATTTACTTTGCAAGGAAGCAGTAAAGCTGGTGAACACAATAGGTACAGGAGTTGCTGAAGGCAACTCAAGTCTAGACACACTTTAGCATTGAGCTCAATGGATTGTTACCATAAAAGTACAGTTGATTACAGTACAGATTACTTTAGTAGTTCCAGGACTAGATCCTAGATTCAGTCCTGGGGTCTAAGCTGAAACCAGATTAGCAAAAACGTTTTAGTTACTGTGGTGAATTTTCATGAATATAAAGCTGTTTTAAAAGTTCACACTTAGAAACTTTTCAATGACAATCTGGCAGTGTTATTCAATGGGAGAAAATTCAGGTTGCAGGTAAAGTATGATCACGTTTCTTTTGTAATCCAGTACTGGACGTGTAGTGTAGTGTAGGGCCAGCACTGGCGTCTGAACTTAAAACAGGTAGGTAATTACGTTTCAGTATTTCGTTAGATTTTTAAAGAATATTTCAAGTTTTCAAAAGTAGGCACTTAGAAGAAATTTCATTGAAAAGCATACAATGGGTTCCTATGGAGAAAATACAGATTACTAGCAAACCCGGTAAGGATTACTTTTGCGGTTCAGTACTGGGCTGCAAGGTACAGTACTGGCTTCTCGCCTGCTTGCAGGTGAGTACTTCGGAATTCGGACTTCGGTTGATTTTATATGAATATTTACAGTTTTAAAAACTTCACACAGAATTTTTTTTGAGTCAGGATGGGTCAATGTTATCCAATGGCAGGTAAGTGAGTAACCGGTTGCCAGGTGAGTACTTAGCTGGTGAAGTTAAAGTTCCGGGTATAGACTCAGGGGTCCCACAGGGTCAGGTAAGTACAGTCGGTTCCGCCCCAGCAACGCAGGGCCCGCCGGGTGCAGAGGTAGGTAGGCCTAATGATATCCAATGAGGGAAAGGGGACCTTCGGTTGGTGGCTGATGGCTAGCAGGCCACCCGACTGTGGGAGCTGGGCTCCTGGTCACTTGCTCAGGGCAAGTAGGATAGGACACAGGTGGCACAGCCAGTGGCACTCGGGCGCCTGGGTGCAGGGTTCTCTTGAGCCGTCGGGCGCTCAATGTTATCCAATGGGAAAGGTCAACACGGAACAAAGGCTGCAGGCTCGGGGACGGAGACTCTCCAGGGGCAACCAGCACTTCAAGAGGTAAGTTGGGATCTTGGAGCACAGGTAGGTACCCCAAAGGGAAGCACAGGGCTGTAGGGCGCCGGGTGCAGGGGTGTCTTTGGGTGTCGGAAAAGCTTACCCTCGGCTGGTCGCGGTTGGGGTGGCTCCTGGTTCTGAGTCTGCAGGCATCGGCTGGTTCGTCGAGGAGGGTATTTGGGCACTGGACTTCGGGTCCCAGTCGCCGGGGGGACGTCCTCGTGGTCTTGGTTTGGTTGGGCCCGGCGGGTGCAGAGTGGGCTGGTCCGGAGCTTCCTGGTTGGCACCAGGTGAGTTGCTGCAGCAGAGCCTCTGCTGATGGGAGTCCCAGTCTTTAAGAGGGTCAAGGCAGGCAGGAGCAGGTTCCAGGATCGACAGGCCGGTAGGGCTGGGGCCAAGTCAGTTGTTGTCGTCCTGTTGTTAGCAGCTACACGGCAGGTCTTTTTCTTCTTGATCTTCTTTCTTCTTTTCGTATCAGGATCTGAGGAAGGAAGGTTCAGGGAGCCCCTAAATACTGAATTTAGGGGCGTTACAGGTAAGGCAAGGGCAGGGACCAATGGGTCAGTGTCCTGGGGTGAGTACACCCCCTAGCCTGCTCCTCTTCTGTGGGAGGGATGCAGGAGCCTAGCTGGGATTGGGCAGGGCTCCCCATCTACAAGATGGCCGGAGCCCGGGGTCGTGCTTCACCTCGTCTCCCCCAGGGGTGGGGCTGGCACAGGCTGGCACACCCCCCTTCCTGGTGTAGTTTTTCCCGCGTGTCTTCCCGCCAGAGTGGGGGTTAGAACTGGTGGGGGCCAGTTGCTGGGTACAGCAAATGGTCTGGAGAAGCTCACAGAGGCGGCATGCCTTTGAAGCTTCCCCCTTGCCCATCCTGGGGGAGGAGACCTAGCACCTCGCCCAGGATGTGCAATGTTGCAGGCCCAGGAGAGCGGGGGGCTCTCCACCCAGGGGTCCAGCAACATGTCTGCTGTGTGGCAGCCTCTGCAGCCACTCAGCCCAGACGTGGATTGTAGGTTAGGATTTCAAAGGGCATCTCTAAGATGCCCTCTGGTGCATTTTACATTAAATCCCACACTGGCATCAGTACGGGTTTAATGCGCTGAGAAGTTTGGTACCAAACTTGTCAGTCTTCAGTGTAGCCATTATGGTGCTATGGAGTTCGTAATGACAACCTCCCAGCACCATATGCTCTTAATGGCATCACTGCACTTGCAGTGCCCAGGAATGGCCCTGGGTACTGTAGGGGCACAGGGCTCATGCACCTGTGCCCACACCTCTGGCATAGGGCACCCAGCTAGAGAGGTGACTGAAGTATTCCAGGGCAGTGGGTTCTGTGGGCATGGCACACATGTATGTGTGCCATGTCGACTCTTGGTTTAGTTCTGTACTTAGGCACTCAGCCTGCAAAGGCAGTGTGTGGGTGCCAGGGTACCGGGCTCCTGAGGGTGGCACAATAAGTGCTGCAGCCCTCAGGGGTCTTCTCTGGTCACATGCCTAGGGTACCATTTACTAGGGGCTGGCAGGTGGCCAGAGATGCCAATTGGATTTTTAGTTTCAGCACCGTTTTAGGGAAGGAACACACTCCTTGGGTATCTGGTTGGCAGGAACCCAGGGCACACTCAGTCAAAGCACATCAGCAGTTCAGAAAAAAAGTTGGGGTATACCAAGGCAAGAAAGATGGCACTTTCTCACCCCCCCCCCCACCACCCCCCAAACGAAAGGTGATGAGACTAACCTTGCCCTAGCGAGTCTTCATTGTCTAAGTGGAAGAACCTGGCAAGTCCATCTGCATTGGCATGGGCAGTCCCTGGTCGGTGTTCCACTTCAAAGTCCATACCCTGTAGGGAGATGGACCATCTCAGTAGTTTTGGATTTTTCCCTTTCATCTGCATTAGCCATCTGAGAGGTCGGTGGTCAGTTTGAACCAGGAAGTGAGTTCCTAACAAGTAGGGCCTCAACTTCTTCATGGACCAAACCACAGCAAAGGCCTCCCTCTTAATGGCACTCCAACGCTGCTCTCTGGGGAGTAGCCTCCTGATTATAAAAGCAACAGGTTGGTCTTGGCCTTCCTCATTGAGCTGGGAGAGGACCGCTCCTATCCCCAGCTCTGAGGCATCAGTCTGCACTATGAACTGCTTGGAGTAGTCTGGTGCTTTTAGAATGAGTGCTGAGCACATTGCTTCTTTCAGGGTGTCAAAAGCCTTTTGGCAGCTAACAGTCCAGTTCACTTTCTTGGGCATTTTATTGGATGTGAGTTCTATGAGGGGAGTCACAATGGACCCATATCCCTTCACAAACTTTCTGTAGTACCCAGTCAAGCCAAGGAATGCCCTGACTTGGGTCTGGGTGGTTGGAGCTGCCCAGTCCAGGATGCTCTGGATCTTGGGCTGTAAGGGTTGGACCTGGCCCCCACCAACAAGTGGCCCAAGTACACCACAGTGCCCTACCCTATCTGGCATTTGGATGACTTGATAGTCATCCATGCAGATTGCAGAGCTTGTAGAACCTTCCAAAGGTGGATCAGGTGATCCTATATATTCCAAAGAGAGCCAAGAGGGAAAAAGAGAATCAAGGTTGCCCCCACTCATAAACTGACAATATCACTAAAACCTTGTCCCCTAGGCGTTCAATATCAAAACTCCTATAAATGCAATGGAGAGACAAACGGTCAATGTCCAATGCTAAACCACCAATTTTTGAAAACATTTTTGGTTGGTGTTTTTAATGTATGTTGTCCAAAATTTACAACATAAAAATAAGAGAAATTCTTAGTAAGCTTCAACAAGACAGTCACAACAGAGCACTGAACGATGTCTGCATCAGTCATGTACACAAGACATCCGCCCACACTTACTACGGGTGAAAAAATGTGTGGAGAAAAGAATGACACCTCACGGGCGCACCACCCTCGGGGCAACTGGCAGGTGTTCACCAGATTGTGCCCCTTTTCTCATCATAGGTAGTCATTCAATTCAATAAAAGAAAACGAAAGTGTCCAAAACAAACCAAAAAAGTGTGTGTAAAGGGCAAAGGAGCAATAAGCATTCACTCCCCTATGTGACAAAAAATGCTTCAAATCAACAGGCACACCTTTCACAGAACTTTATTTTGAAAGTAGGTGTGTTCTGTTGCACTAAAAGGGCTGGTAGCTAACTCTGCATACCATTACCTACAGTCAACATGTTTCACTGCACTGAAACTTTCGTCAGATTCATCAGGGCTTGACACTTTGTCACCGCACCAATGTTGGACACCTTGTATTCTGGGTCACTGTGACTGGGCACATTCATGTCGCATGTTGTGCAAAGAAGTTTGCGTCATCCAGTATCGAGAGTGACTCTGTGTGGGCACATTTATGGGAAAGTTGATGTCCATGGATAATCTAATACGACCTATGACACACTGGTTTGTGTTTTTGTTGTGTTGTATGTTTTTGATGACGCAATCCTTGCAGGGGCTAGTCAGTCTATGTTGAGGCTCACATGAGGATAAACAAATCTGACCTATGACACTTGGTGGTTTGGTTTGCGTTTTGTTTTTCCTAGATTGATGTAACAACCGAAGGGCCATTCAGTTTATGCTGTGGCTCACATGAAGAGCCAGCATACACCTTCCTCTGCAGCTGGTACAAGAAAAATTGACTGGAAGAGGGTAATGCATTTTCATAATAAATCTGTGGATAGGCTAAGAGTGTCCGGAGGGGTGTCCCTGATGTGTTTTTAATTTCTGTATTCTTTCAATTTGACAGTCCCAGAGTACAAGGTGTCCAACATTGGTGCGGTGACAAAGTGTCAAGCCCTGATGAATCTGCCGAAAGTTTCAGTGGCAGTGAAACATGTTGACTGTAGGTAATGGTATGCAGAGTTAGCTACCAGCCCTTTTAGTTCAACAGAACACACCTACTTTCAAAATAAAGTTCTGTGAAAGGTGTGCCTGTTGATTTTAAGCATTTTTTGTCACATAGGGGAGTGAATGCTTATTGCTCCTTTGCACTTTACACACACTTTTTTGGTTTGTTTTGGACACTTTCGTTTTCTTTTATTGAATTGAATGACTACCTATGATGAGAAAAGGGGCACAATCTGGTGAACACCTGCCAGTTGCCCCGAGGGTGGTGCGCCCGTGAGGTGTCATTCTTTTCTCCACACATTTTTTCACACGTAGGAAGTGTGGGCGGATGTCTTGTGTACATGACTGATGCAGACATCGTTCAGTGCTCTGTTGTGACTGTCTTGTTGAAGCTTACTAAGAATTTCTCTTATTTTTATGTTGTGAATTTTGGGCGACATACATTAAAAACACCAACCAAACCATTTTTCAAAAATTGGTGGTTTAGCATTGGACATTGACCGTTTGTCTCTCCATTGCATTTATAGGAGTTTTGATATTGAACGCCTAGGGGACAAGGTTTTAGTGATATTGTCAGATCAGGTGATCCTGCCAGGTGGAGCTAAAGACAGCAATATCATCAAGATAAGCTGCACTAAAGGACTCCAATCCAGTCAGGACTTGGTTCACCAACCTCTGGAAGGTGGCAGGGGCATTCTTTAACCCAAAAGGCATTACAGTGAACTGATAGTGCCCATCAGGGGTGGAGAATGCTGTCCCTTCTTTGGCTCCTGAGGCCATGCCAATCTGCCAGTACCCTGCAGTTAAGTCAAAGGTGCTGAGGAATTTGGCTGCCCCTAGCTTGTCTATCAACTCATCTGCTCTTGGAATGGGGTGAGCATCTGTCTTAGTGACAGAGTTGAGCCCTCTATAGTCCACACAGAACCTCATCTCTCTGTTTCCACCCTGTTGATGAGGTTTGGGGACCAGAACCACTGGGCTAGCCCAGGGGCTCTCAAAGGGTTCAGTCACCCCTAGCTTCAGCATCTTGCTGACTTCAGCTTTGATGCTTTCCTTGACTTGGTCTGATTGTCGATAGATTTTGTTTTTGACAGGGTTACTGTCACCAGTATCCACATCATGGGTACACCAGCTGGTCAGTCCAGGGGTCAAGGAAAAGATGCTAGCAAACTGTTGCAATGCTTGCTTGCAGTCAGTCTGCTGTTAGGGGAAGAGGGTGTCTGAAAAGACCACTCCATCCACTGACCCATCTGTTGGGCTAGAAGAGAGGAGATCAGGGAGAGGTTCACTCTCTGCTTCTTGTTCCTCGCCGGTCACCATCAGCATGGTGAGGTCAGCCCTGTCATTGTAGAGTTTCAGGTGGTTCACATGGATAACCCTTTTGGGTGTCCTGCTGGTACCAAGGTCCACTAAGTAAGTGACCTCACTCTTTGTCTCCAGGATAGGGTAAGGGCCACTCCATATGTCTTGGAGAGCCCTTGGTGCCACTGGCTCTAAAACCCACACCTGTTGTCCAGGTTGAAATTCAACCATGGCAGCTCTTTGGTCATACCAGTGCTTCTGCAGCTCCTGGTTGGCCTCAAGATTCTTGGATGCCTTGTCCATGTACTCAGCCATTCTGGACCTTAGGCCAAGCACATAGTCCACAATGTCTTGCTTGGGTTCTTGGAGAGGCATCTCCCAACCCTCTTTCACCAGACAAAGTGGTCCCCTTACAGGATGACCAAACAGAAGTTCAAAGGGTAAAACCCCTACTCCCTTCTGTGGTACTTCCTATAAGTGAAAAGCAGGCATGGCAACAGGACATCCCACCTCCTTTTGAGTTTTTCAGGGAGTCCCATGATCATACCTTTCAATGTCTTGTTGAACCTCTCCACAAGACCATTGGTTTGTGGGTGGTATGGGATAGTGAACTTGTACTGCACCCCACACTCCTTCCACATGTGTTTCAGGTTAGCAGACATGAAGTTGGTACCTCTGTCTGAAACCACCTCCTTAGGAAACCCTACCCTGGTGAAGACACCCAGGAGGGCCTTGGCCACTGCAGGAGCTGTAGTAACGCTAAGGGGAATTGCTTCAGGGTACCTAGTAGCATGATCCACTACTACTAGAGTTAATTTGTTCCCTGAGGCTGTGGGAGGCTTAAGTGGACCCACAATGTCCACACCTACCCTTTCAATGGTTACTCCCACCACTGGCAGTGGTATCAGGGGGGCCTTTGGTTTGCCACCTGTCTTGCCACTGGCCTGACAGGTAACACAGGAGCTCACAAACTCCTTCATCTTTTGGTTCATCTGAGGCCAGTAGAAGTGGCTAACTAGCCTTTCCCAAGTTTTGGTTTGCCCCATGTGTCCAGCTAGGAGGATGTCATGAGCTAAAGTTAGGAGGAACTCCCTGTACTTCTGTGGCACCACCACCCTCCTGGTAGCTCCAGGATTGGGGTTTCTTGCCTCAGCATACAGACCAGCTACATTGGCAACCTCCATTTCCCCCAAGGAGACTCGACTAGCTTTAGTGTATTCCCAGATTTGCTCTGGGCACTCCTCTGATCCCATCTGTAGATTTACTGTCCCTGGAGTAGCTATATTGGGTGCCTTAGGGGCTTTATTGTAGGGGCAGTTTCTGTCTACAGTTAAATGTCGCAACTTTTTACAGTTGTTACAATATGCCTTGTTAGGATCAAAGTTTCTTTCCCTATAGGGCTGAGGCACATAGGGAGTAGTTTGGGACCCACCCACCTGTACCGGATTTTGGAACCCTTTGGAAGACTCAGACTTTTTATCTTGGGGATTCTCACCACCTTTCCCCTGGGAAGGTTTTGTGACCACCTTCTTTTGGTCACCCCCAGTGGCTGTCCTTGTCACCCTAGTCTTGACCCAGTGGTCTGCCTTCTCTCCCAATTCTTGGAGAGAAATTAGACCTAGGTCTACCAATTGCTGATGCAACGTTTCATTTGTGCAATTACTCAAAATGTATTCCTTCATAAACAAATTATAAAGTCCAGTAAAACCATGCACATTGTGTCCAGTTAACCAACCATCCAGTGTCTTTGCTGAGTAGTCTACAAAATCTATCCAGGATTGGGTCTGTTTTTTTAAGCCCCCTGAACCTAGTTCTGTACTCCTCAGTAGTGAGTCCAAATCCCTCAATCAGAGTTTTCTTCATGAGGTCATAAGACCCTGCATCTGGCCCAGAGAGGGTCAGACGCCTGTCTCTGCAGTTACCAGAGAACAGTTCCCACAGGAGTGCCCCCAGAGAGGTTTCTTTAATCTTCTGATATCACAAGCCCTCTCAAAGGCTGTGAACCACTTGTGATATCATCACCTTCCTCAAATTTAGGGACAATCCCTTTGGGGATTTTAGGATCATAAGATTGCTCCTTATCCTTATTATTGGTATTGCTGCCTCCAAAGATGGGGGCTAAGCCCATCTCTTTCCTTTCTTTTTCTAGAGCCAGGAGCCTGGTCTCTAGGTCTAATCTCCTGGCCAACTTTGCTAAGAAGTTGCCCTCTTCATTGGGGCTCTCCTCGATGTGTTCTTTGGGGCCCAGTCCACCTGTGTGGTTCAAAGGCTCCCAGAGGTTGACTCTTGGAGTTAAGGGTACAGAAACCCTTTCCTCCTATTATCTCCCTCCTTTTCCACCCCTTCTTCCTCTGGCTGGGTGTCACCCTGCTCAGAGGGGTGGTCCTTTGCATACTCAGCCAGGAGCTCCTGGAGCCCTTGTTTGGTTGGATGCAGACCTATAACTATTTTTTTAACTTTGCACAGGGCCCTCGATTCTTTGAAGTCCAAGTGCAAGTAAGGTGTGAGGTCGAGTTCCTCCACAAGGTCCACATTATCTTCACTAACAGCTGGGTTCTTTTGAGACATTCTAACCTGACAGTTCTAACCCTCTACCCTAGCTTATAGTGACTTTTATTTTTCAAAAATTCTAATGGGACTTAAGCAGGGCCCTACCAGATTTTTTTTTTCCTATATATTTTTTATTTTAACAGTAAGACAAGAGTAGGCAATACAGATATCAGGTGTTGCGCAGTGAAATACAGAACAGGGCCAGGCGGGGGAAATATACAAACAATAATCACTGTAAGAAGTAAAAGGCCCATCACGGGTACACATAACGAAAAAAGGGAATAAGCAATCTATTAATCAAGCAAAAGCAATCCCATCCGCGCGACCTCATCAACAATGTTACAGGATAATTAAGCCAGCGAAGACACCCAGACCATAAAGGATTCGTGAAAAATAAACAGCCCATCTCTCGTAGAAGGAAGAGAAAAGACAAAAGGGGGCCATAGAACAAAAGAAAGGCAAAATAAAAAACCCCACCCCTAACTCCCCACCCTGCACCCCTGCAATGGCTATGGCCTAACCCCACTAGCAGCGTGCCTGTCGCCCAAGAACTACCCTAAAGGAAGGGAAAAGAGAAAGCGGAGGAGGAGAAAGCAAACACACTCCCGGTCTCCCATACCCCCCGCCAACAGCGACCACCCCGAGACATGGTAAAATCAATATTTAGCAATTACACAAACCAGTCAGGGGAGGATAAACAACAACCACCCAATTCCCGTCACAATATAGGCACAACCCCGGCATTGCCAAAAGCTATTATATCGGATCCCAGCGATAAAGTTCAGCCCTGGCCAGTACGGTCCGTCAGAAGAGTCTTTACCACTCGAGCCGCCATTTTGATGGTAAAGGCAAAGCGTCCATAAAAGTTCTTGTCAGCACAGGAGGATCGAATACAGGATAAAAGTTCACGGCTCCAACGAAGAAAGGTGTCCAAGAACAGCAAGTATCCGAAACCATCACCAAGGAACTCGTAGCCACATGGAAGACCGTCTATAGATGTGTTGGGCGGCAGCAGGGTCAGGCAAGAGACGCTAGCGAGAAACACGGGCTGGCTTGTCGGTAATAGGGGACCGTCAAGGTTCATGAATTCCAGGGTATACACGGGGACCTTGAGCTCTGATGTGCAATACACCGCTGGTACCATCTCTAGCTGGAAACTAAACGAGGTGTCGTCCTCAGGTTCCAGGATACCGTCCACTTTCACCATCAGTGTCCGGAACACAGCGACTGTGTGCGAACGGAGCACCACAATGGCGGCCACAACGGCCTGCAGCGATGGCGCGCCTTCCGTCCGCTCCATCCCCTCTCAATAGGCGACAGAGCCGGACTTGGACCCCGGAGGCCGGCTGCTCCGGAGTCGCAGGCCACGCAAATCTGATATCAAATAATGGGCGCTCCTCGTCGTACAGAACACACCTTCGCCGTCAGAGAGGGCCCCAGCCCGTCGACCCCTGGAAGGCAGCAAGGTCTCCGGGCACCGGACCCCCACCACAGCAGCCGGCGTGGCACGCTGGCGTGTCCCCGGTGTAGATCGTTCAAAGGATCGTCACAAAAAGACAACAATTCAGGCACTCTTCGGGAGACCGGGCTTAGTCCAGGTCTCACACTCTGACCTGGGTAGTCCAGAAATCGAGGCCCCGGCTTCCACACGTTGTTAGGCCGAGAATGGAAACACGGCGTATCTTCGGCAGCCGATGAGGTAGAAATCTTGGGATTGCACCATTAGAAGCAGTAGACCTTCATAAACAAGGAGATCAGGTGTAAGGTCAGGATTAAAGACAGGATAATCGAGCTGCTGGCGGAGGTCGGCGGAGCCGGGAGATTACGCGGCCATCTTGATTCGTAGCGTAGCTCCTCCCTCCCTACCAGATTTTTTGTATTTTTGGAAAAGACCAATTTCAGAATTCTAAAGGCAATTTCATGAGTTCTGTCGTGTGATCAGATGGTAACCAAGTAGTCCAACAAATGCAAGTTTGTATCCCACCGCTGATCCACCAATGTGAGAAAGTGGCTCTATGTA